>NC_140934.1:24215519-24835519 GCF_014529385.1 Adiantum capillus-veneris | reverse complement strand
TGCTCGTCTCAAGGCAGTGAGTGCCAGGAGAGACAAAGCAGCGATGGATCTTGTTGATTCACTTGTTTTCGTAGTGGTGGGGGAATGGAGTCCCCTATTTCAGAGCATGTCGCCCCTGACGTAGAGGACGAGGATACTGACGCACCTGTTGTGGGAATATATGCGGTCTAGCTGTGAAGGTGCAAAACCTCCGGCTGTGAGAATTTGTGAGGAGAGTCACAAACACTTTGTGAAAAATCGTTTGTGGAGAATCACCAACCCTCTTTCTAAGGGTGAATAAAAGTCTAAGAGCGTTTGTGACAGCAAAGTCACAAACGCTCCTTCCTACCCTGCATGGAAATTGCTTGCTTTTGTACTTGAGATAATGATGAGAGGATCACCAAATAGCATTCAATTTCACTTCAAAAAACCATTTTAAAACACTAAAGTTTCAACCATGAAACCTCAATGCTCATACAATCACAAATCTCAATCAAAACGCAAACCTCTTTTATGGTATCATGTAGCCTCGCCCCCAATTAAATAGTCGTACCATCAAACATTGGAAAGGAATACTGGAGCTTCCACCTTCATGGCGACCAATTTCTAAATTTACATAGATTTAAAAGCTTCTAAAGTGAAGCCCACACACCATTTTGATAAGGGGAAACCCTAATTCACTCCCTCACAAGCTCAGATACAAGATTACGAAGAGGCGGGACTGCCCTACACATAGATTGAGCAACCATGGAAGCAATTTCACAGTAGAGCAAAATTGCAGGTTTTTTTCTGTAAAAAGCAGACCTCCCTCTCTTACCCATGGAATTTTCATTGGGTCTGTCAATTTTTAGGCCATTTTTCCACTTTTGGACCAAAACTAGGCCATATTGAACTCAATTTTGACCCAAAAAATGCCATTTTTTAATGCGAAAAATCCCAAACGGAGTTAGAAAAATCCCTAAATTTGTGGGATCACTTGCATAAGCATAAAAAACATAGATAATCATCATTTGATTTTATCAATATAGCATTTTGGGTCACTTTCCATGCAATCCTGCAACGGCACATGTTAGCTGTTATTTTTTGCAATTATTGCTCGCAGTAGTCTTTATAGGCGAGATGAGTGTGCGACCATGAAAAAATTGGAATATGTACATTTTCAAAAGAAATTAGCAATCTTATCAAGTGGGAAAGCACACAAAGGCACCACATCCAGGGCCACGATTCCCCAGATAGGTATGCACATGATAGTGACCGCAATGGCCGCTTTAGCAGATATCACAATTTGTACATTATTGCTTTTCTTTCTATGCATCAAGAAGTGTCAAAAGTGAGGTGAATGTTTTTATTTCACACTATGTACATGCCACGGCACGACATCCACCCACTTTGAACCTGCACATCCTCCGGCATGTGACAACATTTTCCTTATGTACATTTGAAAATATTTGGATGTCATTTTCATCTTCTACAAGTGTGGAAGATCATCCTCATCTGTAGCAATGTCATTAGGTTCTTCATTATCATCTTGTTGTGAATCAAAAGGATCATTATCATGTCTCCTCTTGAACATCTTGATTCTTTTGCCTGCTATGGAAATTTTAAGCTTTGTTCCATCGAGCTCTCTCAAAGTATATGTAGCATTTCCACGCACATGTTTGACAACATAGGGACCAAACCACCTTTTTGAAAATTTTCTTTGTGTGGTGTGCTGGTTGTCAAGGCTACTGTCATACATTCGGACCCAATCACCCTCTTCAATAGGCTTTGGTCAAGACTATGTCTTTTATCAAACCTATCTTTATTCTTTATTCTTGCATCATCCAATCAAGCTTTTGCAATGTCTATGTCTTCTTATATTCTTTCCAATTTCTTTATGCACAAAGCAAGTAGATTCTCTCTACTTAAAACATCTTCCCAAGGTAACATGTTCCAAGTAGGAACTACATCCTCAATTGGCATGACTGGTTTCTGACCTTACATCAATTTAGTAGGCATGCAAGTGGTCAATGACCTATGAGTTTTACCGTCATCCCATAAAGCATATGGTAGCAACTTTGTCCATTCACGCATTCTTCATTTACATGCCTTAGCCAAAGCTTTGAAAATAGGAGTATGTCCTCTTTCACTTTTCCCATTTCCCTCTGGATTATAAGCACAAGTCAGGGCTAGCTTGATACCAATTCTTGTAAAGAAATCCCTTGCTTCATCTGCATCTAACTCATCTCTATCAGCAACTATCTTTTCCACACAGCCATAGCGGCAAATTACATCTTCAAGCAAAAATTTACAAACAACTTCCTTAGTTTTTGTCCGCAATGCATGCGCTTCCACTTGGTTTGTCAAGTCTTCTTTTGCAAGTACCAAGTATCTCATTTGCCAAAGTCCTAAAGTCATTGTGACTAGATCAATAACCCATTTATAGTGCATGACTAATGGGTATGTAGGATGCAATCCATCATGATGGCGTACATTGGAATACATTTGGCATGGGACACAAGACACCAAAAAATTTGCTACATCCTTATACATGCCTTTCCACCAATATATTTCTTTCACTTTGAAAAAAGTAGCCCATACACCTCGATGCCCAGCATATAGGCTTTCATGAAGCTCTTTGATAATTTTGAGCTGAGTAGGCTTATCACATACTACTCATAATGGAGTCCCATCTCTTATTTTAGGATGTTTCCATAAGTAGACATCCCTCAAGAAGAATCCATATGCTTTCTTTCTAATCCTTTTGAATTCTGATTCAGTCCAATCATCTTGCTTTTGTAAAGTACTCAGGTAGCGACCTATGAGCAACCATTCATCCTCATAGAACTCCTCTAAAAAGGACTCAAGTGAAGATACAATGCGTATATCATCACACTTTTCATGAGAAATTGTGTAGAATTTTGTGCCCACATCTTATTCCTCATCAATCATATCATCCTCATCTTCATACCTTGCCCTTGAAAGCTTACCTGCCATTGCATTATCTTTTGATACAATGTGCTTCAATTTTGGGTTCAAGAACTTTATATAAGCAATCCACCTAAGCATATCAATATCAGGAGTAGAGAAGCTTGCAATCATCCCGAGAAGTGTTAAGCAATCAGTCTCCACAACTATAGATGCTCCAATGAAGTACTCTTTGTCACACTTTCATGCTGTAACCACCCCCCATAACTACCTTTTCACCTGTGGATATTCTCTTTGGAGAGAGCTTAGAACCTTAGCCCCAAAACTCACCACATATCTGTGTTTCTCTTCATTGTCTTGTCTAATTGCCCATCCAATTCCCGTTGGAATAGTGTCCACTGTCACAACAATCACCGGTCTTCCACACTCATAGTCAATCTTCCTCAAATTTGATGAAGACAACAACAATTTCTTCAACTTTCTCATAGCTTTTACATGTACATCATTCCATTGAAACCTTTGGTTCTTCCTTAGCAATTGATAAAGAGGAACTGTGACATGTGCATAATGTGGAATCCATATGAGATAAAATACACATGCACCTAGAAACCTTCTCACCTCCGTGATATTTACGCATAATTCCTTCATCCTCTGTATTGCATCCACTTTAGTTGGACAAGGTCGGCGGCCATGAGGATTACAAAGATGTCCCACTATCAAGATTTATTCAATCCCAAACACTGACTTTTGCCAGTCTTTATCAAGAATTGTTCACTTCTTCCAGTCTCGTTAAAATTCTGTCACAATCATTGATGTCGTTTGCCACATATTTACGGCACCCCCTCAAATCCAGAGCCTCATCCTTTTTAGCTAATTCACATCCTTTGATTGGATCATCATCAAAGGCATTGTAATTTGAGGTTTGAAGTCACGAAGGACTTTGTTCATATCGTTCATCATGTGCACAACCGATTTGGTTGATCCCTGCGGGTAAGGTGCACATCCTTACCAAACCCAGAGGTGTTCTCATGGTAGTCAAGTCCTTGCTTTCCATTGCTAGTTGGAAATGATCATACCCTGAGTACAAATCCCCCATAGAATATATTTCCCTTCATGCAAATGCTTCTGCAAACTCATCTATAATTACTCATGTACCCATATTCCTGATTGTGACTTTGTTGACAGGGTGCATGTCTTGAATGAAGCTTAGAGATCCATTTTTCTTTGGTACTATGAACCATTTTCTTGAGTAGGGGGCACATGAAGGCTCCAAAATCCCCATTTTTATCTTTCCATTAAGTAAATTTATAAGCTTGGAAAGAGTGCTTTTGGCATTGGAATTGGTTGTAGATTCCAAGGTACATGAGGTATAGTGAATATTACCATTGGTTCGACTATAGATGGATTTGCACACCCTATCTCATGCGGCTCAAATGAAAAAGCTTTTCCATGTTTGGAGAGTGTCTGTTCAAAGAATTTTCTTTCAATTTCTGTCAAGGAGTCATTGCCTCCAACTTTTAACATCTTCAATGATTCTTGCGTAAACTTGTGTCCAGTTCTTTTTGGATCTCGGAGACTAGGTTGCAAAGAAGCCTGATCTATCATTTCCTTGCAATCTGTAGGCAAAGGCAATGCCACTGGTTTCACCTTCTTTGCTATAGTCTTGTACTTTGTATCCACTCGCACTTCTAGATCTTTTTGCACATTAAAGAACTCCTCATCTTTGAAAGACTCAATAATCCTATACATTTTCATAGAGGCTACTTTTACTAGGTCATTTCCTTGTTGAAAACTAGAACCTATTATAGCATTGAGATCACCCATCGTATCTGCAAACAAAACCTCCTCAAAAACACCTGAAATGTACTCGTCTTCATCTAGCAAATTATGGTTTTTGTATTTTCTCTATACACTATTTAAATATTGTTTTTGTCATTTCTTTAAATCTCCAAGAGTTGTGAAAGATAATAATCCATACTTTGCTACTAAGGCACCTGTAGAAAAAGCTTCGTCCCCCTTTGGATCAGGCGAGAACCTTTTTCTTCCTGTAGCACTGCACTCCCACTTTACAATGGTACTCGGCCAAAACCCCTCATGTATCCCTTTGATCTCAAAACTCCTTGTTTGGTTTTGGTAGAGAAGGGTCCCTTAAGCTGTCATGATTTTGCTCATGGTCAATGCAAACTGTCACGAATTGAACATCTCGTTTTCCATGCTTGCTTTTGACCCTGGCATAGGCAGAACCATCATCCAATACTTTTGTCTCTATTTGCATTGCGGTGATGTATGGTTGTCCAAGGATTAGAGGATAGCTTCACATCTCTTGAACAAGAAATTTTGCTCACCTTTCACATCCCCTATGGTTACATTAACATTTGTACAAGCACCATAGAGATCCCCGGATGATTTGTTTGCAGCCCTAATCATCCACCCATGGTCAGTATCAATTGGCCACTTTCCCTTCATATAGAGACTCTTGGACATGAGTTTAATCTCCGAACCATGCTCTATCAAGGTGACGTAAGGCTCCTCAAGCTCTCCCACCTTAACCAAGGTTTCTATTGTAGCCCTTGCCCAATGGTTTCTAGAATAGTGGCTCTTATGAGTGGCTTCATCTTCATTTTCATCTTCAAATTTAACATGCCTATTTTTGCCGCCCGAAGACTCGTAGCATCTTACAATATTCTCATCTTCATCTATTTTCTATACTTGTATCACATGTGTTCTTTGAAGCACTCGCTTTAGCCTCTAATTGGATAGACTCTGTTAAAGCTTGTCCCTTCCTTCTTATGATATCAAGATTTCCTTGTGGAACTCTCTCTTTGCAATGCCAAGGACTTCTCCCAATGTAAACTCCACCTTGCTATTTAAGATCCTTTCCTCTAAAACGTTCTTTACATTTGTGGCAGCTTCAATATCTAATTGTAGCTTGTATGATGTGCTTTTCCCCTTGGTCTTTTCTTTATCTTGCTTCTCCTTTGGTGCAGTATCTCTCATTGGTACTTCTTGTGATGGAGGTTCCCTTGCCATGGGCTCTTGAGAGGGACCGGGATTCTTTCTGTCATAAAATATAATATCTAATATCTAACTA
Source organism: Adiantum capillus-veneris (assembly GCF_014529385.1). Classification (NCBI taxonomy): domain Eukaryota; kingdom Viridiplantae; phylum Streptophyta; class Polypodiopsida; order Polypodiales; family Pteridaceae; genus Adiantum; species Adiantum capillus-veneris. The sequence continues at coordinate 24,829,542 of NC_140934.1, read as the reverse complement.
ACCCAAATAATTCTCTCATATTAAATTGATCACTTAATGTGGGAGAATAAACGGGAACAAGTGTTAAGATATAGACATGTGCTTATAGATCTATCTCCACACGGGGCCAATGGTAAAGGGGCCCAAATGAGAGATGGTCTATCAAAGAACAAGGCTAACAAATGGAGCATAAGACCTTAGGGTTAGCTTCATTGAAGACCTCCAATAATGTGTGTAAAAGGCCTTTGACCATAGGTAAGCTAGGGCTGAGCTTGAGGCGCGGAAACCCAACCCAACTCGAGGTGCTTGTCCTGCTTGTTATGCTTGATGACTAAGGTGCTTGAGGTGCTTGATGATTGAGGTGCTTGACATGCTTGAGATGCTAGGGTTGCACTTGAGGTGAGAACCAAGCCCAAGCTTAAAGTGCTTATGAGCCAAGCTTGTGGTGGGAACTGCGCCTATTCATGAGGGGCTTGAGGTGTCAAAAAGTCAAAGATTCAATCCCTACAAGGAGGGGGCGAGCCCTACATGAGGGGGGATGAGAGAGAACACTCACACAAGGCCTGCATGGTACAAAGAAAGCAAAAGGGACTCTTGTCAAGTTCCTCCTCATGTTGCCCTCATGGTGTGCCTGAAGCCTATTGGTTGGCCACCCAAGGGGTCCAATAATAATTTAGGAGATTTAATTAATTTATTTAGCATTTATCTAGCCCTCTCTCTCAAAAGGGAAAGGGGGACACTTGTCTCAAGGCTACCCTTGCTGCTTGAAATGCCTCCTGCTTGTGATTGGCTAGGCCTGGAGGGGTGCAATGAGCTTCAAGCATGAGCTACAAGGGGGGGTCGACCCAAGCAAGCTAGGGGGTTGCTTAGGGGGTATACTCACCCACACACACTCACAAACACTCTCATACTGTGTGCTATGCAAAGTGCAAGAGCTCCCTCTCCTTCTCCAAGCAAGTAGAGGTTGAGAGCCTACACCAACACTCTTGGATATGGAGTGCAAATCCAACCAAGAGCCATGCTTCAATGCTTAATCTTGCCATCTCCTTCTTCTTCATTACTATGCTATTATGTATGCTAGCAACAAGAGTTATGATAAGTGAGGAACTAATTCTGTCTCCTACGAAATGTTTCTTCTTCCTCTTCCATTAGGAAAAATATGGACTCTCCTTGGGCCTTTTTGATTAGTGAAGGCTTAAGGGAGAACCAATGAGAAGGCTCTTGGGATATCACCTAGAGGGGGAGGAATGGTAGGGGTGCAGCCTAATTGTCTCCCTCTTCAATGCTTGGTTCTTAGAGAGAGGTGGGAGGTAGGCTAGGGGGGGGGGGTAAATAGGAGGAGAGAGGTGTCATAAAAGAGGGAGGGACCCCCCCAAAAAAAACGCGCATGCTTAAAAACTCAAAAAATTGAAAATTTTTCAAAAGTGCCAAAGTTGACCCATTTGCCTCCAAAACTGTCCCAAAACATAAACTAACTTAAAAAAGTCAGAATTTCCCCCCAAAATCCACTGTTCTCTCTCTCCCTCATTACTTTTCTCTCCCACACTCTCCCTCTTCTCCCTCCTCCCATTCTCTCTCTACAGTCAAGGTAGCCATAGCCAAAAGCTTTCCACCACTCTCTTCCTCTCTCTCCATAGCTCCCCCTTCTCTCACACCTCCATCAACCCTCTACAGTCCCACACTCCATAGCCCACAACTCCACTATCCTCTCTACCTCTCTACCTCTCACTCCTCTCTTTCTCTATCTCCACTGTCAAAACCACCATAGCCACCATAGGCAGCTCACCTCACCCTCCCCTCAGCTCCTCATTCTCTCTCCACAGTACTCAACTCTTTCAAATCCCTTCCTAAGCCCAACTTCCCAAGCATGTCCACGCATAGACGGCCCAAACCAGAGATAGAGGAGATTGTGTTGCACAACACAAAAGACTCAGAGGGGGTATGGATCCCACAAGTGTTCAAGAAGGGTGCATGGATCTACATGCAACCGTCACGTGCTGGACCTCATCGCGTACGGTGTCGAGGCATATTGGAACGTCATTGGAAGGGCCGGCTATTGACATTCAAAGAAACAAAGTTCGGAATGGTGGCCACCGTGCAACACGTCTATAATGTAGCTGAGCTCCACCTCAAGAGATCTTCTACTCAATTTGCACCTCGTTGTAAGTTTTCATGGTTTAGCTATCCCATGCATAAGTCATGTTTACGTTTATGTGATCATTATGTTTAACTAAGGACATTTGTAAAGATGTTTTTCCATCCAACTTAGTTGAGGAGAAGCTGCTTGAGTGCCTCGCAGGCACGTTCATGGTTGTGCATGCTCACATTGGGGAGCTTATGTTTCCTAATGTTTCATCGAAAAAACTTACCGAGCAGCGAATATTCATGTACTCCCACAAGTACGTGGTGCCGAAGTCAAGCCAAAGCTATGGTAGGTTAGAAGCCGTGGAGACACCCTCATTGCAGAGTGCACAATGGCCAACTCCAGACCATTGGGCTTTGCTTTCTTTCAAGCACAAGGTGCTGCAAGATTTCCAAGGGTCCCTAAAGTTTGGTAAGGCAACCAGATCGGTGGGTCTCAGTTGGGATTGTCCCATTCATTTGTTTGTGCATGCATTCCGCTCTCTACCGATTGTAGAAACACCAACAATGTTTGTTTGCAAAGAAGTTGACATAGATGCAATGGACACCATTCTAGGTGTCAATTGGGGCTATGTTGACGGTTTGCATGATGGTGACCGTTATAAGTGCAATGTGTCCCCCACACAGCTTTGCCTTCGGTATTTGAAAGCAAGGTGCACCTTGTATGCATGGTTTAGCTATGAGAGGTGGATGCACAAACGTGGCAAATGGATACCCTTGCAGCTGACAGCCGAAGAGATTCAATCCTTTGAAATTCGTGTCCGCATGCCCAATAACGAGGTGGAGGTGGTTGCAGTGAATCCGCATTAGACTCTTGCCAATCTTCGGGAACACTTTGTCAGAATGGAATTAGAGGATGTCGGTAATGCAAGTTTCAAACTAGAACAACGCAAGGTCTAATTTGTGCTTCCTTAGCTACCTTTTCTTATTTTCTGTGGGTTTTTGTATTTTGATTGCCCATTTTTGGTTGTATAGATTGGAAGGCGGATGGAGGCTACTATGCTTGTTTACAAAGATTGGGCTACAGACGAAATCATCTTGTCTAAGTGAATTGGCTTGTAACTTTAATCGCTTGTAATTTGAAAAGTTTTAAGGTGTTGTACTTGATTTTGTACTTGAGTTTTAAGGTGGTGTAAATTTATTTTTTAAATCCATATTTTTTTTTTTCGAGATAGAATATGTCTATATAAGGAGGACCACCTCCTCATTTAACCATTTTCATCTCAGCATTGCAGAGAGACCTAGCATACCCAATCACGCAAAGAGAAGACATGGCTGCTACTAGTGCTTTAGATGCATTCCTTACTGAGGCTGGGCATGCAAATCGCCCTGAGCTTCAAGAATTTTTCACAACCCAACCTGATTTGGAAACCACCTTGACCCTCCACTCTCAATCTCTTGAGCACATTACTTCATACATTTCCACGTGCATGGGGAGATTCATTGTTGAGCTACCAAACCGACCAGGGCAATGGGTCCCTAAAGGCCTTCTCCACCACATCTACCAAGGGGACACGCCATTTCATCAGCGGCTTGCACGCTTTGCCACCATAGCACAACTCGCTGGACAATATGTGTGGCTTAAAGCTGATGATGTGCGAGAAATGCGTAAGGGAAGGATCAGAAACACTTTTTTCTCTGTTCAGGCCATAATGATCTTCCTCCTTCACGAGTGCCCAGCAGGCCCTGGCGTAGTGCTACCTCACTTGCAGATCGGCGGGGTATTGGCTGATGTGAAGGACCCCAAGCCCGCAGCCATTGACTCATCCGCAGAGGAGAGGACGCTTGCCTTGACCTACCCTGTAGTGATTAAAGGACTCTTGGAGGCCTCTCCATCAGTCGGTTCATCCTCGGGACCGGCAGAAGGAACCACCACTCGGGATGCCATCCCTGAGGTAGAGATTACCCGCTTCTCCTCCATTGTGGTGGGTGGGGAGGAGTTTGTGTTTATGCACGATCTGGAGAAATCCTTTGAGCTTCGCATGGATGAGTGTTTCGCCATCCTCGATGCCCATGGAAAGTTTGAGCTTGATACCACCACCTCCCATGACGATGATCTCCTACAACCCATGGGGAATACTTTGGCGGACGCAGTAGCAATTGCACAAGCTGAGGTGGCAGCAGCCGAGCAGGCCAAGGTCTCTGAGGAGGAGTTTGTGGCCGTGCAAGCCATGTGTTTGGCTAAACGCGTAAGAGTGGATTCACCACCACCTGCTGCAACACCTGTTTTGCTTGATCCAAAGGGAAAGTCAAGCGTGGATCTTTACTTGCACCCGGATGCCGATGAGGAGGATCGTAGACAAGAGGTATAGATGCTCACTTACATTTGATTGTTACAAATGATTTTGTTAATGTTATATCATAATTATGTGCCATATCTCAGAAAACCTATGTTCTGCAGGATGTTCTGGAGGTTGACGCCTGGGCGCAACGGTCAGGGGGGAGGAGGACACCGTTCGGACCTCAAGCGGCACTTTCTCACTACCTCGGCACACTTCCCACTGGTGTCGTGGTGTTTGTCCATGCCGACTACTCTCCCAATGGTCGCTACAACATTTTTGCTCTCCGTTCACTCTCCAAGGCGTTGTGTTTAACAACACTTGCCCAAACGGCCAACCTTGTAGTGCTTGTAAAGAAAGATTTTGCAATATCCACTTTCGGTGTAAACTTTCGCGGGTGCCTTATTGCCCATGTTGGCATGAACCAAGCTGTAGGGGTTAATGACACCCAAGAAATCACAACCACTTTACTTAACAGGGAGCCACCCCAAAAGGCCAAGCGCCAAAAAATTGTAATTAGAAAGATCCTAAATCAAAAGCCGGATATCATGTAAAGCATTAATTTCTTTAATGAAACTACTTTTTGCTGTCTATGACTCTCTTTCTTGCAAGGTTTTGAATTTCTTATATGTTGGTCTTCCATTGTGTATGAGAAGCACCATAATTTTTGCTATGACTACTAAAGGGTTTGGCAGGCATTAAAATTTAAAAAATGTATACTTTGTTATTTCTAGGCTTCCAAAGTTATGTATGTGCCTAGTAAAGGGCTTGGAAGTGCCTAAACAATGCTGCCACAAGGGCGCGCATTAGGGCTTTCCATTAGTAGATGAAGTGTGCAAATGCGCGCCCTTGTGGCAGATGAATTTGGACACATCTAAGAGCATACCCAAGTACAAAAAAGAGTTTCAAGGCATTAATACCCACTTGCAAAAGAGAAACACATGGATACCCGAGTAACCTAAAGCCCATCTTGCCTCAGATACCTAAAGATGTATTAACAAACCACAAAACTGTGGCAATATCTAAATCCTTCTTGGAGAATAGGAGCATATCCAGTTACAAAACAGAGTGAGAAGACAATAATACCCAGCTGCAAATTAGGAAGACATGGATACCCAGGTAACCTTAAGCCCATCTTGCCCCAGATACCTAAAATTGTATTAACAAACCACAAGAGTAAACTTCGTGGCAATATCTAAGCCCTTTCTGGAGTTTAGGATTGACATGGACTAAGGGGGGATGAATTCCAGCAGTATCTATGCTAATTGAAGCAAAAAAAACATACTTTTTGCTTGTCAAAATTTTCTGGAAACCACTGGAGAGTGTCAGCAAAGCACTAGGAGAGGCTGCCACAAGGGCGCGCATTATGTCCATCCATAGGCCTCTGGATGCCCCAAATGCGTGCCCTTGTGGCAGCCAACTTGGGGGCATTCCAAGCCATTTTGAACACTTTGTAGATGTTTTATCCATGCAATAGTGAGTCACATAGCATGGATACATCAAGAAGTGCCTGCCCCACTTAGCCAAGGTGCTAAACGTAGGCAATTTTTCACAATAACAAGCTAATGTCTACATACATACAATAGAAGGTAGACAAAACTTGAACCACTGCTACATTGCATGGTGCAGAATTAAAACAATACATTGCGCAGTGGGGTATACAATAAAAGACGCTTATATTCAAATTCTTCCCAATACAATGCACAGAGTGGGATATTGAACCAAAAGACGCTTGTATTCAAATTCTTCCCAATCTTGGAGTTCCGTAAATACAAAAAGGTTGATGCCTAATTACAAGCTACTCCTCATGGCGCAAACGGTGAGCAAGCTTCATATCCTTGGGCATAATGGTTACACGCTTTGCATGGATGGCACAGAGGTTATAATCCTCGAATATGCCAGTTAAATATTGCTATGCTCCCTCTTGGACTACCTCTATGGCCACGGCGCCCATCCGAAACTGAGTGTTGTACAATTGCAAAACCTCCCTGCATAGCCTTGAAAAAGGGGCCCTCCGAATCAAGAGCTCAGTGCTCTTTTGATAGTGTCGAATCTCCGCAAAAGCACGACTGCGCTTTTGTACCTTCTGAGGTCGACGTGGAGGTGCATTTTTGGCACGAGTCGGGGCAACTTTCTTCCTCTTCTTGTAGACAATGCTCTTTCTCTTTTTTTTCTGCACAGGCACTTCCAACACCTCATAATCGGATTCCACCCACTCTCCATCTGATTCGTGCTCTTCACTATCGACCGGATGTGATGGTGTAGGTCCACTCCCTTTAGGAAGTGCCTTACCCCCAATAGACATGTGAGCCTAATAAGTTTGTATTTGGACGCCAACCCATGGGGCATCTTCATCCGTTTGTGTCTCTTCGGAGCCTTCTGACAGCTGCTTTTGGTTGTTTGTTTCTTTGCCCTGGTCGCTATCATCCTCCCTGTTGCCATCAGAATCATTGGAGTCCGATGAATAGACAACAAGACGATTCTTCCGTCTCTCTTTTGCTGCTGTAGAGGACTGGCCATGCTGATTTGAAGCTCCAGCTTCTTCTGTGTGGACTTCACCTTGAGCTTGTGAAGTTCCAGCTTCTGTTGCTGTACCTTCGAGTCGTTGGCCATCCGGCCCCTCTGGATATGCAATCTTAGCCGTTTTTCTTTTTCGTGCCATGGTTGCACCTAGTAGGGAAGATGACAAAATGAGCCCCTTCAACCTTTAAATAGGTTTTTTTGAGATTTGGGCCCTTTCACACTATGCGGCCAATTGAGTGAAACTCAAATAAAGCAATTGAATTGAACAACTAAACCAGGATCATGCGGACGGCTGACGCGACACCCAAATGCTGCCTTTTTGATATTTAGTTGCACGCCAAGATTCGTGGCCAAGGGACGCTCGCGAGCGTTTCCACTTCTCGGATGCTGCAGTACGGGAAGCATTGCGTAACTGCTTTGCTAACATTGATTCTCTTGCTTTCTCAATAGTACGAGTTCTCCCAAAGGTGTGCCTAAAAAACCAATTAAACATCTCTTGGAGGTAGTGGGAGTGTGAACTACCACCACCATGCCGAGTATTCTTGAAGTAGACTCCTTTTGCTCGATAGTGGGACTTCTCCATGCCTTGTGTACTCCATATATCAAGCGAACCATAGCGGTCCATGAAGTATGCACCATGCGCATAGAGAATGTGCTAAAACAACCAAAAAGGAGATAAGCGAATAGAAAAGTTACATTTTCAAATTACATTGCATATGTATTAAGTCTGTTAAAACAAACCATGTAGTGTGTAATCTTGCTTTCAGACCATCCGTCCTTAGCGGCCTTTGTGAATTCATAAAGCACCTTCTTGAACTCCTCTTGCTGCTCAACGGTGGTGCTTGAAAGATTCATCAATTGCACAACCTTTTGAAAGGATGACCATACTAGCTTGCGTTGGTTAGCAACCTCCACATTGGGATATTTGTCCGTCGTGCATGAACACAAATCTTTCCACAACTCCCACCGCTTCTCACTTGCTAGATCCACACTTGCCTTGGATACCTGCATTGGAGACTTTGACATCTTCTTGAAAAATCGGCGTGCTTTGGCTCCATTCATGGAAACCTTCTATGCCACCTCATATGTCTTCCCCCTACAAGTCTCTGCTACAATGTTCACCCTTGATCGGTGACATCCAATCTCATTAAGGAGCGTCTCCACCCCCTGCAAGGAGTCTTTTGACCGTTGAAGGGGCTTCATTGTGAAATCATAATCAATGTGATGCTTTAAGATCCTATCAAATATTTGCATAAACGCATGCAATGTGCAAAAGTGAACATTGTTGAGGGAGAAGGGATTATGGGGTTCCACCCAGGATCTTTGCTATCCCTATTGGGCACCTGCAGCATATCACATGAAAGAACCAAACTTTGCCACTCCCTATTTATATGGTCATCATTATCATCGTCCTGACCTTCCACTTGAGTTGCTCGACTTGTCTTGTGGCCTTTCGTACAGAATGGACAGGGAAGTAAAGAATTTGCACCTTGTTTGCATCCAAGCATGCACTTTATGGTCTTTAGATCACCACCTAAATGCCATTCAACATCAAACTCCCCACGTCCTATAACCATGAGCTTCTCACCATTTATTTGAGCTTTAATGACCTCTGTGACCCATGGGATTCTACTGAAAATCCATGCAAGGACTTCATGTGTCTCTTTCGGAACTTCAATTGCACCAAGCCACCATATATCCTTCTCTGATTGCACACTAAAAGAGGGCTTTGTTGCTTCACTCGAACTGCAAGATTTCTTGGCATAAGGTAGGGCTTCATTCATAAGCGTGATGCTCATTCTCTCCAACTTTCTCCCTTTAACAATTACACACTCATCCAACTTCAGCACGAACACAAGCTTGCCTTCAAGAACTCCCAACAACATAAAGCCTCAGAATGCATGTTATGACACATCATAGAGCATGTAGGAAACTCTAAACTAACCTGCATCACTCAAATTGTAGAAAACAGCCATGGATTGCTGCAATCGTATAAAGTCCACAAAGATATTGTTGAATTTGGTGTAAACAAACTCTTCGGTCCGCAACACACTGTTAGAAACAGCACCGCTTCCCTTCCCGCGGCCCTTCCTTCCTTGTGATTTGCTACGGAGCGGCTGAACAGGCATCGTGTCTTCAATATACAAGTAGTCCCCTAATCGGTGAACAACATCTTCATTTGACACCTTCTTGGCAATCTTCACTCTGTGAGGAAGTGGGAATAGGTTTTCCGTGACTCCTCGACTTCTTAATGCATCTTTTAACACTTGATGTATTGCTTGATAGCCCTTGGTACTAATCCCAACAGCATCACAAATATCCTGAACATCTAGATCAGTGACAATATTAGAAAAATCTCTAAGAACTCTCTTAGTGATTGCGTCTTTCAAGTGTTTTGCCTCTGGAGCATCAAGCATCCCAATAAAATCCTCTTTGTTGAAACAAGAACGAAGTAAAGTAGCCCTAGCTGACGCATTCTCGCCGCCGCACGTTTCTTGGACGAAGTTCCTATTGTCCAAAACAACAATGATGAGCCGTATTAAACTTAAACAACATGAGGGATAGAATATGTTACCTCATAGCTGTCACCCTTCGTTTTCTTGCACCTCCACGCGGTGCAAGAGTCTGAATTTCGGACAACTCTCGTTTCCTCACCCTACCTCCCATGGCTGTACTCTTCATGTGTGAAAGAGTATCCTCAAGCTTTTTAATTACATTTTCCTTGGTTGTGATGGTGCTCTTTGCCTCCTCAAGCGCACTAGTAGCTGTTTGAATCTGAGCTTGAAGATTGTGGAAACTCCTATTGAGCAAATGCCAATGACGCAAGTAGATTTCGGACCGCGCAATCTCGTGTTTGTTGAGTCTCTTGCAGTAGCCCAACAAACCTTGCTCTCCATTTCCAACGTATTGCAACAGTGATGGAATGTTTTTAAAAGACAGATGAACATTGAGAGAAGGATCCTTTGGATACAAGCATCCGTCTGTCCAGAGATCCACATTCTTCTCCCCTTGAGCGCGGCGTTCGTTGGCTGAAGGTAATGTACCCAAGCATGTTTTCTTTGTCGGAACATACTCTTGAGGTAGGCGTAGGAAAAGCCCTGGAGACCTACCGCGTGAAGAGCTTGCTGGGACATTGGTCACGTCGTCAAGAGGCATTGTAGGATGGAGAGATGGAGCTTGAAGGATGGAGAGATAAAGCTTGTAAGATGGAGAGATGGAGCTTGAAGGATGGAGAGATAGAGCTTGTAGGATGGAGAGATGGAGCTTGAAGGATGGAGAGATAGAGCTTGTAGGATGGAGAGATGGAGCTTGAAGGATGGAGAGATGGGTGCTTAGGTGCAGCAGCAGGTGCAGGTGCAAGGGGGATGGGTGTAGGAGAGGAGCTTAGATTAGGAGAGAGAGTTTTCAATTTTCGGGGGAAATTTTTAAAAGTTTGGAGGGAGTCAAAAAATGTTGAATTTTGAGTAATTTAACTTAAAAAACTTTTTTTTATTATGTGTATATGTTGGGGGTACTTTTTAGGGGGGAATAAAGTTTTTCTGAAAGTTTTTGAAAAAAGTCATTTTTTTGACCTCTTTGACCCACGGATTTGCTTAGGTGGCATGGGAGAGTTAAGAGGCCACTTACAAGTTGGCCAAAAAGGTAGAGAGAGAAGACCCCCTACCCCCCTATTTTTCAAATGGTTTACCCCCCCCTTCCCTACTTTTTAAATGGTTACCCCCCCCCCCCCCCCCCCCTCCCCCCCTTCCCCCTACCTTTTTAGGGGTCAAAGGTGGAGCAGACCCTACCAAATAGCCCCATTCAAAGCCTTTGTCCCCCTTAATCTTGGCAGGCTTCCTTTAAATTAGGGATTCTTACAAGGCCCATGAAGAGTCCATTTTTTTCCTAATGTCCCTACCCTCATTCCCTGCTAGCTCTCTCCACCTTCGAAGGTGTTTGAGGTCTTGGGACTGAGGCTTAGGATAGTTAAAGCTTTCTTCAACTTTATAGTATGTTTGTGATGCATGAAGCTTTCCATCTTCATTACATCACCTAGGTCACAAGGAACACAAAGATTGTATTGTAACAAGTCTCTCTTAATGGGAGAAATCATAATACAAATGCCTATTGGAGGGGGGACCGGCTCCACATAAATCCGGTCCTCAACTGTTGTCATGTTCTCTAAATTCTCTCTCTTACAAAAGGATTGTTCATGCCAAGTTAACTAATTGCTATGATTATGTTGCTATCTTCAACTATGTTCACCCGCTATGCTCACAAAGTCATTTCTCAAAAGTACTTTCATTAATTTCCGCTACTCTAAAGTTAAATAGACCAATTCCGTTACATTGGTATCAGAGCATTTGGTTTCTCTTTTCTTGCTTAAGAAGAGAGGTCCTTGAGTAGCCTATAAATGGTTGATGTTGTTAATTATATTAGGGTAAGTGGAACTGGGATCTATTATCGGTTTTGTTGAGCCCACTATGTGGGGGATGGTGCACACCTCGGGAGCTTTGGACTTAATAATGGATTCTTTTTAGACTTTCCTACAGCTTTACCATTATTGAGACATAAGAAGTCCGAAAGGAGCTAGCCCTTGGCAACTCTGCTATGTTAGACCTACTCCTCTACTCTCTATAATTAACCACTTCGAGCCGTTGGTGTAGATACTTAAGAGCCGATTTTCAAAGGCTAAGTGGAGTGGCAACTAGGGTTTTGAATTGCCAAAGCATACACTAAGTACATACATAAATTTTGTTAACATGGCTGACAATAATCAAGAGAGTAGAATGAACATTGATAGCTTTGATTTTGCACATGAAGGTGCTAATGATGATGCTCCCATGTTTGTGAATTATCTCGTCTCACTAGGTTGCAGCTAGCTATGGGCAACCCTGCTTTGCAAGCCGAAGTTACTCAACAACTTCGTGCTTATGGAATTTCCCTTCCTCTCCAACAGGAGAGAGATCTTAGGAGGCCTCTTGAAGAGACCCCCAAAAGAAGACTCTCTCCCATTCGAGAGGAGGAATCCAAAGAGCAAGAAAGCAATGAAATTTTAAGTTCCTCTGAAGATGTGGCTCCACGAAGATGGCAATCTAGAGGATCGCCCACTCCTCCCAAGAGGAAAAGATCAACACATAGTCCTTCTCCTCATCACTCTGAAAGGCAAGAGAGGAAACGAAGGAAGAAAAGGGCTAGGAAGAGGTCACGCTCTTCTCCTTCTTCTTCACCTTCCTCCTCTTCTGACGAAAGTTATGGTTATACTCCTAGAGAATACAAGAGGGGAGGACATCGCAAATCATTTCCTGCATGGTGAAGGTCACAAAAGCTAAAGAAGTTCAAGGAGGGAGGAAAGAGTATCTCTTTTCTCACCTATGATGTAACCTTCGATGCTACCGACAAAGTGTTGGCCTTCATCCAGCAATTTGATGTGGCTTTTGGAGACGAAGGCTTCATAGAGTCCTCTAAGCTACGCCATGTAGCTATGCACTTCCAAAAATCAGCTCGTCAATGGTGGGCTAGCCTTCATGGAAATGGTGAAGCCCCAAAGACATGGAAAACTCTACGAGTTTCCACCATGAAGCAATTCCTTGCAAGCGATGCAAAAGAAAAAGTGCTCAGTGAATGGCGCAGCTTGAAGCTTCTCTCTCATGAGTCTATCCACAAGTACGAGGACAATTTTTGGGATTTACATCTCAAGGCTACTATCTTTCAAAGATAGACTTTGCCGAGCAAAGGCAGCAATTTTGTGCAGGATTACCTGAAGAGATGGCCGAATACATCAACTCTCAACGGCCTGGTACTATTAGCGAAGTAATCCATCATACCATGGTTTCTTCACGCATCAATTTCCATCAAGGGGCTAGACGTAATGTCAAGCCCATGGAAAACAAAGACAAAAATGATGCAAAGGGGAAAACCAATGTTCAAAATACTTCCCAAGTCACTTCCAACAACAACAACAATCGGTCCAAGGACAAGGGAGTTTACAAAGGTAAAAAAAACTCTCTCCTGAAGATCTTGAAGCTTTTCGCAAGGACCATAAGTGTTTCAAGTGTGGGGAGCAAGGACATGGCTATCGTTCTTGCCCCAAGAAGAATACTCGCAATGAGACTCCTAGGGCTTCCACCATTGAAGCTCAAAAAGAGGATGCTCATTGCAAAGGATCATCACTTTCCTATACTTGGGGAAAGGTAAGAGAGCATGATTCCTCATCTTGTTTGACCCTGTCTCTACTCTTAACTTCATAGCAATGGAGTTGGCCACCAAGTTGGGAATTCAAGCTTTTGAGATGGGAGATATAGTAGTGGCTGATGCAGCTTTCAAGGGACAACAAGCCTCCGTTACTCCCTTGATTGGGAAGTTGAGGCTTCATGTCCAAATCTATGTCGACAAGGAAGACTTCTTCATCTCTCCTCTCCAACATGTGGATGTTATCCTAGGGGCACCATGGTTTGAATGCATGGCTGCCACATAAAGTTCCCTGAAAGGAGAATGTACTTCACCTACAAGGGAAAGAACATGTATATAGATGCTAGTGAGCATGGTCGCACTATTCCACTTGTAAATCCTCTTGCTTTTGATAATTCAATGAAGATCTCAATTTTTGCATACATGATTTTTGTCAAAGAGTCCTTTAAAGATACTAATGTTTCATCAAATGTAAATGGTAGGAATCAAGAAGAGTTAGACTTGTCTAATTTTCTAAAAGGATTCCAAGATGTGTTCATCGATGATATCCCTATGGACTTACCTCCAAAACGAGGGGATGATGACCATCGTATTGAGCTCCTTCCTGGAAGCTCACCACCTAACAAGCCTCCTTATCGAGTCTCACAAGCTCAACAAGAGGAGATCATGAGGCAAGTACAAGAGCTGGTAGACAAAGGGATGGTGAGGCCTAGTTCCTCTCCCTTTTGTTCTCCAGTCCTTTTAGTGCAAAAGAAAGATGATACATACCGTATGTGTGTGGACTATCGAGCACTAAACCATATCACTATCAAAAACAGATTTCTCATACCTCCGGTAGAAGATCTCTTTGATAAGCTACAAGGCTCGACCTACTTCAGTAGGATTGACCTTAAGAGTGGCTATCATCAAATAAGGATAGTGGATGAAGATATCTTAAAGACCGCGTTTCGCAAAACGTTTGGTCTTTATGAATATCTAGTCATGCCTTTTGGCTTGACTAATGCACCAGCTACATTCAATCGTTTGATGGAGAAAATTTTTAGACCATACCACAAATTCACTGGAGTGTTCTTTGATGATATCATCATCTAATCCAAGTCTTTGGAGGAACATAAGCAACATCTCCAAGTGATTTTTCAAGCATTGAGGGAGAACAAGCTTTTTCTCAACCAAAAGAAAAGCGAATTCTTCCTAAAAGAGATTCAATACCTAGGTCATATTATCTCTAAAGATGGTATCCAAATGGATCCATCAAAGTTAGAGGTAATAAAAGCATAGCCTAACCCAAGAAATCTACATGAGCTAAGAAGCTTTGTTGGTATGTGCGCATAATATAGACGCTTCAATAGCAAAATTCTCTCAAGTAGCAGAACCACTACACGACTTAACTAAGAAGAACGTTAAGTTTGTGTGGGCTGCTAAGGAGCAAAATTCTTTTGAAAAGCTCAAAGAGAAGCTTACTTCCCAACCAGTCCTCGTGCTTCCAGATCTCTCAAAGCCATTTGAGGTCCAATGTGATGCTTGTGGTGATTGCCTTGGAGCAGTTTTGCTTCAAGAAGGGCATGCCATAGCATATGAAAGCCGAAGGCTCAATATTGATGAACGAGTCTTGGGCATTTATGAGAGAGAGCTTTTAGCTGTTCTACATGCCCTAGACACACGGAAGCACTACCTATTGGGGACTCCATTTATCCTACGAACCGACCACCAAAGTCTCAAGTATTTCATGACGCAAACCAAGCTTTCTGACAAACAAATGAGGTGGGAAAATTTTCTTTCACAATTTAATTTCCATATTGCTCACATAGCTAGTAAGCACAATCAAGTGGCCGATGCACTTTCACAACGACACAAAGTTAATGCGATGTCTATAGCTACTCACAATGATGTATCCTCTATGATAGATGAGTATGCTACTGACCCTGACTTTAGAGACATAATGTCAGCCCTTGCTTTGGGGAAGAAAGAGGAACCATTCACCTTGCAGGATGGTTATCTTCTCCACGGAAATAGGCTATGTGTTACCCATTCGCTTCGTAAGAAAGTTATGTATGAATCCCATGCTCCTCCATATGCGGGGCATAGAGGTATTCAACCTACTCTCCGAGGAGTAGAGATGTACTTCTATTGGCCTACCATGAAAGTGGACATACAAGAGTATGTTTCAAAATGTGTAGTATGCCAAAAGACCAAGTATGATAGAGGGAAGCAACCTGGATTACTCTAGCCATTGCCTATTTCAAATTCACCATGGGAGAGTATATCCATGGATTTCATATTTGGATTACCCAAGTCTATCCTTGGGAATACAGGAATATGGACAATAGTTGACAGGTTTAGCAAGCAAGCACATTTTATTCCTGTCAAAAAGACTATTAAGGCACATCAAATGGCAACTCTCTTCATATCTCAGATTTTCAAGCACCATGGATTACCCACATCCATCGTGTCAGATAGAGATCCTAGAATGACCAGTAATTTCTGGAAAGGTCTCTTTGAAAATCTAGGAATAAGATTGAATTTCTCTTCGGCCTATCACCCACAAACGGATGGCCAAAGTGAGATAGCCAATCTTACGATCCTCGATCTACTCAAGACTTATGTTACCAAAGTAGATCAACGCTCACAATGGAAAAAGTACTTACCTCTTGTAGAGTATACCTACAATAATACTGTACATACTTCTACGGGAAAAGCACCTTTTGAGATCATTGAGGGAAGACCTAAAATTCCATTGCTACTCAAAGTACATGGGAAGATCTTCGCCGCCGCGATGAGTATAGCCGTGACCTACAAGAATATTTTCAAAAGATTAAGGAGGCTATATCCATCTCTCAACAAAGGCAAAAAGCTGTTGTTGATAAGCACAGAAGAGCCTTAATGTTCAAAGAAAATTATTGGGTCTTACTCAAGTTTCCTAAGGCTCGATTAAGGCAAACAACGGGCAAAAATCCTACGGGCCATCAAAAGTATTATGCTAAACTAGCAAAAAGATATTATGGTCCTTTCCAAATATTGAAGCCCATCAATGAGACGGCTTATCAACTCAAGTTGCCCAACCATTGGCTCATACACAATGCCTTTCATGTAAGCCTACTTAAGCCCTACAAAGGAGAGCCACCAACTGAACCAATTATTGAAGACCCTCCTCAAGTTGAAGACCAAGAAGAGGTGCTACAACCCGAAGCTATTCTTCGGCATGAAGACAAGGTACTACGACATGGTAAGATTATCTGACGGTATCTTATTAAATTCAAAAATTATCTTTTTGAAGATGCTAGATGGATGCAAGGAATACATCTTAAGGATAGTATGAACCTTGTCAATGCTTACAATGCTACATTAGAGTAAGCAAATGTACAAATTTCTTTAAATGACTCATGTTTTTGTCTTATAAGACTAGTCCTCTTTTTAATTGTGCACAAATTTAACTAGTATGCATGCTTAGAATCATGTTTGTGATGACGACGTCTCTCAAACACCAAGTAGAATTTGTCACTCTACTTTGGGAGAATGAAATGGACTAAAGAGCAGACATGCTTGCGGCAGCTATGTCTCCCAAGCACCAAATGGATTAGTCATCCATCTTGGAAAGATGTCGTAGGGTAAAAAGGGATCCTCTACCCACTAAGTAAAATTGACTAATGACTAAGGCTTTATCTCTTCTACCTCATAGTCGAGGACGACTATGATTTCAAGAGAGAGGTAATGTCATAAAATCTAATATCTAATATCTAACCAACCCAAATGATTCTCTCATATTAAATTGATCACTTAATGTGGGAGAATAAACGGGAACAAGTGCTAAGATATAGACATGTGCTTATAGATCTATCTCAACACGGGGCCAATGCTAAAGGGGCCCAAATGAGAGATGGTCTATCAAAGAACAAGCCTAACAAATGGAGCATAAGACCTTAGGTTTAGCTTCATTGAAGACCTCCAATAATGTGTGTAAAAGGCCTTTGACCTTAGGTAAGCTAGGGCTGAGCTTGAGGCACGGGAACCCAACCCAGCTCAAGGTGCTTGTCATGCTTGATGACTAAGGTGCTTGATGATTGAGGTGCTTGAGATTCTTGAGGTGCTTAATTATTGAGATTCTTGAGGTGCTTGACATGCTTGAGATGTTAGGGTTGCACTTGAGGTGAGAACCCAGCCCAAGCTTAAAGTGCTTCTGAGCCACGCTTGTGGTGGGAACTGGGCCTATGCACGAGGGGCTTGAGGTGTAAAAAAGTCAAAGATTCAATCTCTACAAGGAGGGGGTGAGCCTTACATGAGGGGGGATGAGAGAGAACACCCACACACTCACACAAGGCATGCATGGTACAAAGAAAGCAAAAGGGACACTTGTCAAGTTCCTCCTCATGTTGCTCTAATGGTGTGCCTGAAGCCTATTGGTTGGACACCCAAGGGGTCCAATAATAATTTAGGAGATTTAATTAATTTATTTAGCACTTATCTAGCCCTCCCTCTCAAAAGGGAAAGGGGGACACTTGTCTCAAGGCTACCCTTGCTGCTTGTAATGCCTCCTGCTTGTGATTGGCTAGTCCTGGAGGGGTCCAATGAACTTCAAGCATGAGCTACAAGGGGGGGTTGACCCAAGAAGCTAGGGGGTTGCTTAGGGGGTATACTCACCCACACACACTCACAAACACTCTCATTGTGTGCTATGCAAAGTGCAAGAGCTCCCTCTCCTTCTCCAAGCAAGTAGAGGTTGAGAGCCTACACCAACACTCTTGGATATGGAGTGCAAATCCAACCAAGAGCCATGCTTCAATGCTTAAGCTTTCCATATCCTTCTTCTTCATTACTATGCTATTATGTATGCTAGCAACAAGAGTTATGATAAGTAAGGAATTAATTCTTTCTCCTACGAAATGTTTCTTCTTCCTCTTCCCTACCCTCATTCCCTGCTAGCTCTCTCCACCTTCGAAGGTGTTTGAGGTCTTGGGACTGAGGCTTAAGATAGATAAATATTTCTTCAAGTTTATGTTATGTTTGTGATGCATGAAGCTTTCCATCTTCATTGCATCACCTAGGTCACAAGGAACACAAAGATTGTATTGTAACAAGTCTCTCTTAATGGGAGAAATCATAATACAAATGCCTATTGGAGGGGGGACCGGCTCCACATAAATCAGGTCCTCAACTGTTGTCATGTTCTCTAAATTCTCTCTCTTACAAAAGTATTGTTCATGCCAAGTTAACTAATTGCTATGATTATGTTTCTATCTTCAACTATGCTCACAAAGTACTTTCATTAATATCCGCTACTCTCAAGTTAAATAGGCCAATTCCATTACACTTTCTTCCTCCACCTCTAGTAGACCTCTTTGAGGGGCCTTCATCCCCATTTTCTCTCCTACGTTTTTCTTCAACAAGTGCCTTGTTGGCTTGACACTTTGCAATGTAGACTGACAAGGCATCAACAGGTTCATTCCACCCAGTCTCAAGACATATACAATCTCTAGCTTCATGTAATATTTCTTTAGTCAACTTTCCCTTCATAGCTAACTCCATTGCACATGGCCAGACATCTTCACCATCCTCACTCACGTCTTGAACAGGTTTCAAGACTCTTTGAGCATGACTTGGCCAACCTTTAAGCCAAATGCTGCTGCTTTAACCACTGAGATAACATAAGTGGTTGTCATGTCCTCAACTAGCTTTTTCATCCCTTCTTTGCCAAAGTTGGTCACCAAGGGCTTCCTTGTTTCACTTAAATGTATCTTTCCTTCGTTTGAGAAGACAAGATCTTTCCCCAATCATCTTTGAATCTTTTTCAATCCCTTCTAGGACACTTTGGGCTGTCACACCATATGCACCTATTTACGAACCCCTCTCTAATTGAGGTCTTTGACTTGATGATTGACCAGATGTTTGCCATTTTTCTTCAAGCCTTTATAGCTTTAATTTCAGCTCACATATGCACTTCACAAGTTCTTCAAGCATAGATCCATCATCCTTAGAAGCTACAATAGCAGGTTTTTGCTGCCTCTCACTAATAGTAGAAACTGGAGCACCATTTTTCACCACCATCTTATCTCTTCTGCATTGTCTTTTTGCCAACACTAAGACTGCATCTTGTACATCATTCCACCTTGCCTTCAAACCTTTCTCTTTATCTTTGATTTCTTTGCCCATTGCTTGTAGGAAAAGTTCTACCTTCTCCCTATCCAAGGAAGCTTGTTCAGTTTGTGATAGTTGAGCATAGCGTCGCTCAAACTCTCTGAGAAGCTCTATAACAGAAATCCCATATTTAGGCTTTGCAACCCAATCTAAGAAAGTTCTTTTGGTCACCCTTTCAAAGTGCTCCATAAAGTAGTCTTCCTTTAGAGAAATCTTGAATTCCTCCCAATTTCTTCCATGAGCATTTTGAATTGCCCTAATACGATCTCTGATCTCTGCGACACAAACTAGCTCAAAACTTTGGACCATGCCTTCCTCACACACTCAGCTCAACTCCATTTCCTTCATATAATCTTGTAGATATGTTGTGACGTCTTTGCCATCAAACTAGTCAATTCTCTTCACAATGGACTACAGTGCTTTTGTGGTTGAAATCTAGCTTCTTTTGCTACTTGTTGTTGCTGCATATACATGGACAATGATTGAAACATCTGCCTGACTACAGGATCCAAGTGCATCCCATGTGTATCATGATTTTCATCCATGGCTAACAAAGTATGTAGATCAATTCACAAACTCCCACCCTAGCAACTTCATGTCCGGTTCACTAGAAATGTCAGAATATGTGCGGTCTATTTGGAAAGGTGCAAAACCTCTAGCTGTGAGAGTTCATGAGATGAGAGTCACAAAGACTTTGTGAAAAGCGTTTGTGGAGAATCCCAACCCTCTTTCTAAGGGTGACTAAAATTCTAAGAGCGTTCGTCATAGCAATGTCACAAACCCTCTTTCCTATCATGCTTGGAAATTGCTTGTTTTCGTAGTTGAGATTATGATGAGAGGATCAAAAAATCACATTCAATTTCACTTTAAAAGACCATTTAAAAACACTAAAGTTTAGACCATGAAACCTCAATACTCATACAAGCACAAATCTCAATCAAAACCCAAACCTCTTTCATGGTATCATGTAGCCTAGCCTCGTCCCCAATTACATAGTTGTAACATCAAACAGTTGAAAGGAATACTCGAGCTTCCACCTTCATGGCGACCAATTTCTAAATTTACATATATTTAAGATCTTCTAAAGTGAAGCCCACACACCATTTTGATAAGGGGAAACCCTAATTCACTCCCTCAC
The DNA here is from genome assembly GCF_014529385.1 of Adiantum capillus-veneris. Classification (NCBI taxonomy): domain Eukaryota; kingdom Viridiplantae; phylum Streptophyta; class Polypodiopsida; order Polypodiales; family Pteridaceae; genus Adiantum; species Adiantum capillus-veneris. The sequence goes on along the minus strand of NC_140934.1, from coordinate 24,809,181 downwards.
AAGCTCAGATACAAGATTACGAAGAGGTGGGACTGCCCTACACATAGATTGAGCAACCATGGAAGCAATTGCATAGTAGAGCAAAAATTGCAATTTTTTAAATGTGAAAAGAATCCCTCCCTCTTTTAACCACAGTATTTTCACTGGGTCTGTCAATTTTTAGGCCAGTTTTCCACTTTGGACCAAAAGTAGGCCATTCTCAGCTCATTTTTGACCCAAAAAATGCCATTTTTGATGCGAAAAATCCCAAACGGAGTTAGAAAAATCCCTAAATTTGTGGGATCACTTGCATAATTATAAAAAACATAGATAAGAATTATTTTTTTAATCAATATAGCATTTTGGGTCACTTTCCATGCAATTCTACAACAGTGCCTGTTAGCTGTTATTTTTTATAATTTTTGTCGGCATCAATCTTTATAGGCGAGATGAGTGTGCCACCATGAAAAACTTGGATATATACATTTTTAAACCAAATTAGAAATATTATCAATTGGAAAAGCATACAAAGCTGCCACATCCAGGGCCACGATTCCCGGGATAGGTATGCACATGGTAGCGATCGTAGTAGCCGCTTTAGCATATATCACAATATGTACATTATTTCTTTTCTTTCCATGCAGCATCGAGAAATGTCAAAAGTGAGGTGAATGTTTTTATTTTACACTATGTACATGTCACGGCACGACATCGTGCTAGACACGCATGGGTGCTGCTAGAAGGTAAAATATGGCGGGGAGGTGGACTTCTATACAATAGAGGGTAGGGCATATTGACGCCATTTTCAAATTCTTATACATTCAACATATAAAAACTATTTTGCAAAGTTCAGAGACCAACTATCCGATCATGCACCCTACGTTGAGAAGGATGTGTTGCATGCTAGATTTCCAAATGCCCCCAATCAACGTTTTTCACAACAATGATGGGAGGGCTACATAAAAACATTTTTGAAAAACAAGCAATCCCAGTGTATGGCGTGCAACAGTCAACCAGGTTAGAGATCTAGACAAGAGCTATCACAATGGAAACATGGCAGACATGGAGTGGCAATGGGCAATGCAAGAAAAGAGTGATCAGGCTGCGACGAGCTCATCCTACAGACAACAACGCAAAGCTTGCACTAGAAAAACTCCCATGCACTATGGCTCAGGAGGCAAGGCAACGTGGAAGGACAAATATGTAAGATTGATTAAATTATAACCCAAACTAGTGATTATAAAGATTGTAATTAATGATTTGTTATTGTTATTGCTAACTTAGGAAAATATCACTCTTACACTATAAGAGGAGTTGTATATAACCGCATCCATAGCCGCGAAAAAACAAAGGAAAAAGGAGAGAGAAAAATTTGTGGAAGCGGCAATAACCGTGGCTATGAACGCGGTAGTGGTTTCTCAGCAATAAGCGGAGTAATAGTCGCAGTAATATACTTGCTGCTATTACCGTGCCAGTTGCCGCATCTATGACCGCGTTTATTCCCGCTACACGCTAATTCAAAAATCAAGGTGCTCATCCAAATGAGCACCTTCATTTTTTACCTACATAATACAATCAATTGTTTTTTGGAAGACTATAAAAAATACCAAAGAATTGAAATTGAATTTACTTTACCTTAACAATTTAAAATGCAGAAGATCGACTATTTAAAAAAGTTATGTAATAAAAACATACATTGTGTCACATTGGGAGTTTACGAAAGTTTGAACAAAACATTTTTCTATCTAATCTTCATGTATCTCGTCGTCATCCAGAGGCACGTATATTGGATCACTTTGACTCTACCTAAACCCAAACCAAATTAAACAATTATCAACTGCTCGAAACAATTGATACAAAATTACTTGTTTAAACTTACCGCTTGTAGTGGTCCAACCGCCGCATCGAATTGCTCGGGAGAGATGTGGTTGTTTTTGAACAACCATCGCCAAGTATCAAATCCTGTATGTCGCTCCTGATACTTGACCATCTCTCTGGTTGGTCGAGAGAGAGTGATATTTTCCTAAGTTAGCAATAATAATACCAAATCATAAACTACAATCTACCGATCGACGTTATAATTCAATTAATCTTACATATTTATCCTTCCAAGCTCCCTTGCCTCCTGAGCCATAGTGCGTGGGAGTTTGTCTTGCGCGAGCCTGGCGTTGTTGTCTGTAGATGAGCCCATCGTAGCTTGATTGCTCTTCTCTTGAATTTCCCACTCCCACTCTGCGCCTGTCATGTTGCCACCGTGGTAACTCCTGTCTAGATCTCTTACCTGGTTGGCTGCTATGCACCACACACTAGATTGCTTGTTTTTTAGAAATGTCTTTATCTAGCCCTCCAACCATTGTTGTGAAAAATGTTGATCGGGGGCGTTTGGAAATATAGCTAATAGAGCATCCTCAATGTACAGTGCATGATCAGGAAGTTGGTCTCTAAACTTTATAAAACAGTTCTTATATGTTGAATATATAAGAATTTGTAGATGGTGTCAAAATGCCCTGCCCTTTGCTATGCCAAAGTCCACCTCCCCACCATATTTAACCCTATAGTAGCACCTATGCGTGTCTAGCACGGGTGCGTTAATATCCTCGTCCTCTGCGTTAGGGGCGGCATGCTCTAAAAGTGGGGACCCCGTTCCCTCGCCACTACCAAAACATACAAAACCACAAGATCCACGCCGCTTCGTCTCTCACGATGCTCGCTATCTGGAGACGAGCATCGAAGTGTGGTGCCAGAGGAAGTCCGTCCGATGATGTTCTAGATAAGGAAGAGTGGAATGGAGTGGCGTAGGACCCTGTGATGCCATGGGAGTGGGGCCCTATGATACAAGGGGAGTAGGACCCTGCAATGGAATAGGAGTAGAACGATAGGAGGGGAAAGTAGAGGGAGGTTCCATTTTTACAAGGCTCTGTAGGTAAGGAGTCCCTCCCTAACTTCCTCATGGCATAGTCCACGGAGAAATTTCGTAGGTTGCAAGCTGTTGCGTAGTGTAGTGGCCAATCAAATCCTCTGTCGAACGGAGGTACTGCTCTCATAAAGAGATAGCCCATTGAAGGTCTGGATCTATGACCGGTGGACCAACCTGAGAAGGGTAGGTGTAGGATGGCCATGCCTGCAAAAAGAAAAAAAGAAAAAAAAATCTACGACACTCATGGTTTAGGGTTAACTACATGGAAAACTTCTTTATTTCTTTGCTTATTCTCACCGACTCAAGACTTGGATCCACTGGAGGCGATGTCCACCCCGGGTGGGAGCCCACCTAGGATGTGAACCAACGAAAAGAAGAGCCAGCTGGCTGCTCCTCACTAGTTGGTCTCTCGTCTGACATCTACATTACGAAGAGCAATATAAGATTAAGCTTTCCACCCTACTCACTCATCTATAAATATGCACACAAGTATATTAGCACACAAACTTGTAGATACATATACATACTAGTAGATCTAAGTAGAGGCTGGTAGTGCCAAAGGTCAAGCGCACCTCTTTAGATATCATCCATGGTAAAACCAAAGGTACATTGCGATAATCCATGCATGAGTGGATCAATGACCACAAAGCCATGATTAAAAAACGGACTATACCCAAGAAGAAGCGTCTAACCTTCGGGTGCTATGCTCCCATACTTAGTGCCTACATTCTCTCTCTCTCTCTCTCTCTCTCTATCACTCTTTCTCTTTTTCTCACTCTATCTCTCCCTCCTTCTCTCTCTTTCTCTTTACCCCCCCCCCCCCTCTATCTCTCTCTCTCTCTCTGTCTCTCTCTGTCTCTCTCTCTCTCTCTCTCTCTCTCTCTCTCCCTCTTTCCTATATCTCCCTCTTTCTATCTCTCTCTATTTCTATCCCCATCCCTCTCCCTCTTTCTCTCATTCTCTCTTTATCTATCTTTCTCTCTCCATTTATCTCCCTCTCATTAATTCTCTCCCTCTTTCTCTCTTCCTCTCTTTATCTCTCTCTCTCTCTCTCCATTTATCTCCCTCTCATTAATTATCTCTCTCTTTATCTACCTCTATCCCTCTTTCTCTCTCACTCTCTTTATCTATCTCTCTCTCTTTCTCTTTCTCTCCCTCTCTATCTATTTCTCTTCTCCTCTCTCTCTATTTATCCTTCTTCATTTCTCTCCCTCTCTTTAAATTTATCTCTCTCTCTCTCTCTCTCTCTCTCTCTCTCTATATATATATATATATATATATATATATATATATATATATATATATATATATATATCTAACATTCTATCCAATCAAGCCTAGCAAATCAATCATTTCGCTAGGCACGTTTGGAAATGATTGATTTGCTAGGCTTGATTGGATAGAATGTTAGATATATATATATATATATATATATATATATATATATATGATTTGCTAGGCTTGATTGGATAGAATGTTAGATATATATATATATATATATATATATATCTAACATTCTATCCAATCAAGCCTAGCAAATCAATCATTTCCAAACGTGCCTAGCAAAGCAACGATTTTCAAAGAAGCCTAGAAAAGCAACCATTTCAAACAAGCTGTGCAAAGCAACCATTTCGTAATGAATAAGGTAGGTTATGGATTCTCTATTTTTTTGGATTTACGTGCGTGTGTGTGTGTGTGTGTGTGTGTGTGTGTGTAGTAGAAAACAAAAGGGAAAGAGGGGGGATGTGCTTTGTTTTGTGTTTACCTCTTTCTTTGTAGCGCGGTTGAGCTTCGACTAGGTTGAGCTTCCAAAGACGATGGCGGAATACCCCCTTCACCGAAACTTGGACGAAACCCCTTTCAATGAAACTTGGGAAGCTTGGAGAAGGAGGGAGAGGGAAGGGAGAGGGGCTGGGGTGGGGGAGGGTAGGGGGGGGGGAAGCTTGGGAGCGATGGTGGATAGAAAAACGTAGAGTATGTAGCAAAAATGTGGCATACTCTACCTTCTTGCCTATTTTAGCTGCCATCTATTATCATGGATATTACCGCGGATATTACCACATCCATTACTGCGTCAATTATCACCTACATTACTGCGGCCACTCATTTCAAATGGATACATGCGAATCCAAGGTTGCAGAGGGGGGGGGGGGGGGGGGGTGTGGTGGTGGCAAACCACCCCCTCTATCCTTAGCTATACATTATTTCATTTTTTAGCCTTTTGAGTTTTTTGATGAAGATTTTTAATTTTTTATGGATATTTAGTTTGTAGTACTTTTAGATGTTTATTAATTGCATTTTTTAAATTCTCTTTTAGTCAAAAATAGTTTTAGCACTCATTGTCGTTTATTCCCTTTGACTTTAACTATATGTAATTTTTCTATTAAGTGCTTTTCCAATTATTACTTTTTTAGGACACATGACTAAATAAACAACATTTCGCGTGTGCAGGACATCCACTGGGATGATCGTTGTCCCCCTGGAGGCCTTGAGAGCGATCGTTGGCTCAAGGAAAAACTCCCTTAACCTTGCGCCAAGTGCAAAAGGGCAATCCCTCGCTTTAGACGCATTGCTTTGGAGCACGTGGAGAACAAAGAGCTTTGGCATCCTCGTGCCATACATGCAAATAGAATTTCCCTAGTACGATCTCTGATCTCTGTGACACAAACTAGCTCAAAACTTCGGACCATGCCTTCCTTACACACTCGTTTCAACTCTATTTCCTTCATATAATATTGTAGATACATTGTGATGTCTTTGTCATCAAACTAGTCAATTCTCTTCACAATGGACTACAATGCTTTTGTGGTTGAAATCTAGCTTCTTTTCAAGCTACTTGTTGTTGTTGCATATACATGGAAAATGATTGAAACATCTGCATGACTACAGGATCAAAGTGCATCCCATGTGTCTTGTGATTTTCATCCATGGCTAACAAAGTATGTAGATCAATTCACAAACTCCCACCCTAGCAACTTCGGGTCCGATTCACTAGAAATGTCGGAATATGTGCGGTCTAGCTGGGAGAGTTCGTGATGAGAGTCACAAAGACTTTGTGAAAAGCATTTGTGGAGAATCCCAACCCTCTTTCTAAGGGTGACTAAAAGTCTAAGAGCGTTCGTGACAGCAAAGTCACAAACCCTCTGTTTGGTGGCTACGAGCGAACAGGCATATGCACACCAAACCAGGTGGACACTCTATTTTTTCGGCAAAAAACCCTGTAATTCAGCCTTAAATGAGTTGTAATCATAGTGAGGTTAGACCAGACTCTTTTTTATTTTCTCTGAGTCTACCCCTTGTAAGAGGCCAGATGGCCATGGGAAAGCCCCCTAACTTTTAAAGTCAAAACCCTTAGTTTTGAAAGGAGGATTATCATTAGCTGGGAAAAGAAAACGTGCGCTGCAAAAACTTCTTGTGACAACAATTTGTAATTTCTCCTTAACGGGTAATCAGAATGCTATTCCGAATAGTACATTGTGTTTCTTGTCTCTTGCTCTTCAATCTAAGTGTAATCATTTCCAATTTTGTTGCGGTTCGCAACAAGTCATTTGTGACATAAATGCATTGATTTGGGAGTTAAAATGGTTGTTTTTTTATGTTTTGACCATGGATAAGTGTTTCTATGCTTAGTGGGGATCTTTCCAAGTACTTTTGTTTCAGTTTTCTGCACATTTTTTGTGAAGGATCGTGATTTATGTACCTTCCCAGATGGTGACAGAACGTGGTAGGATTGAGCCCATAAGTGTTGTGACACCTCTCCTTAAGTTTCATGACATTCCGGATTCGTTTGGATACCGAAACAGTGTGATTACGTTGAATGTTGAGAACGGACACATACTGATTGTCTGACTAGGAAGTGGTTGATTTGCTTTTGTTGTAAGAACGAGTAGTCCTCGAGTTCACTTTGGTGAGATTGACACTATCATTAAGTCTATGTGCCCCACCCCGAGTCACTTCCTTGCATATGGACATATGTTAGTACAAAAGAGCTATGATGCAGACGTCCGTCGTGACGACCTGCTAACATTGGTGCCGCTTTCGGGGAAACCGATCCTTAGGTGGTGAGTGACTCAGTGTACAAAAAAACAAAAAAAAACAAAAAAATCTCCCTTCAAGCTTTTGATACCCGTTTCGTTTACCCATAGACAATTAAACAGTGTGCGCTCCTTGTCGCAATGTCGAAGCAAGGGACTTGCCTAACACTGTGTGCGAGCCACAGACGGCTCCAAGCACACAACTAGCTTAACTAGTAAGCTCAAAGAAAGCGATGGTGTGTCACTCACCACTCTACGCTTTCTTCGTAGAGGATTCCTCGCCGCAAAGAAGAAGGAGCCGCCGCTTCGCCGTGCTCAACCGCTTCATTGCCTCCGTGCCGTCGTCGCAATGCTCGATCGCACACACACTCTCTCTCTCACACACACACATACACACACACACACAAGGAGGTGAAGAAGAAGAAGATGGAGATGGAGATGGAGCAAGAGCACTCTTCTATTGCACAAATGAGAGAATGCATGAATTCTAGGTTAGTTGGCTTTTATATGAGCTCACCCCATTCACACTTGGGTGCCCATGCTTAGCCAACTAATCCCTTGAATGTCCCAGTTAGAGTGTGCCTCTCATCGGCGATCACTCTTACCCTTTTCCTATTGGTCCGACAAGCCCGGTACCTGACTCTACCAAATACATAATACACGTCCATCGTAGGTGATGGGGTGTCCGTGAGCCGTGAGGGTTAACATGCCCCCCTTCCTGATGTAGATTCCGTACTCGGAAGCTATTGAGTTGAAGCTCGTTCGTCGAGGTGGAAGAGCATTTGAGATGAATGTCCTTAGCCTTCTTCAGTCACTGAAAAATCAAACAACATTGGCACAGTAATTGCATTCTCATAAGTGATTAAAATTCATATGCAGTTTTAGGTAGACAAATTGATTGGTAAAATAATTTCAAACAATTTGTCAGCAATGAACATTAAATTGCAATGTAATCAAATGCATAAACAGATGTAAAGGTAAAAAATTAAACAAGTCTGGGGTCGCTAATTTGACGGTCGAAAGGCACTAGAGATCGAATATTAATACCATGGGTAAGCTTCTTAATTTTCTGTGGTCAATGAAGTTGTTTAATCGTGAGAGCCAAGTATTCATGTTCGAGGTCTAACTAGAGGCTATATCTAGAAGACCTTGTAGTTAAGCTACCATAAAAGGAATTTCTCATGAAATCATCGCCTGACTGATTACCTTTTCTTTGACCCCCCAAATTCTTTTCACAGTGATTCAATTTTGATGTGTGTGCTTATTTTGTATGCCTTGGGTTTTTTGCTTTTCAAGAAAAAGCGCCCATACTGGGAACCTCTAGGTCTCTAGTACCATAGGCGATACATGTGAGTGAAGTACCCAATCAAGCTGATATTTCTCTTCCAGCTTAAGATTTTACAATGTGGCACTTTGATTTTTTGTTTGTTCATTTTCATCATTTTAATTTTGTAACTTTGGGGGGTCATATAACACTGATACACCTCCCCAGGCTCATCACACTAGTAAACTCCCTTTATAATACTTAAGCTAAAGGTCAATAGGGTCAAGCCCACTAGAAAGCCCTAGTACATTTCACACAATGCTGCCTAAATTGGATTAAGAACCTAAGTGACCATTAAATATTAGGAAGGCATTCCACATGGTATTAAGAGAAGATCTCTAACACCTAACTTGGTCAAACTAGCTTAGTCGGACTTGCTTGATGTTTAAACCTAGACAAGGGATTATGACAAAAAAAGACATTGAATTAAATGTTTGATACTAAGCAAATGTTATGGATATTATGCTACCAATCACAATCAAAGCAGACAATCATAGATGCAAAAAAGATAAGGGACAATGCTAATGGACAAGAAACACCTGTTTGTGTTGATGGTGGTGCTTGATCTGAAGTGGGAACGAGAGAAAGGTTCCATGAAGGTCCAAATCCTATCAATAGCAACACGCTCCTATACACACTAGGAAATAAAAGGAATACCTCCAGGAGGCACATTAGTGGGAAAAGGTACCAACACTTATTGAACACAACAAAAAACATAACAAACCCTAACCTAATTAGTTGCACTCCCCCTAGAGAGTCAAGGGAATAGGATATTGTAGAGGTTGGGGGGAAACCCTAAGGCTCAACCCCTATCCTCGTCGTCGAGATAAACAAAGTCATCATCCATGAGACCATATGTGCCATCCGTGTAGTCCTGTAAATTTTCTTCTTCATCATAGGTGCCCATGTTTACTAAGAAGGTCACTAGACGCCTATAGTCATTTTGGTCAAAAGGGTAGGCTTGTGCAATGGGAGAAACGCTCTCTACTAAGTATGGATCGGATGTGGTCAAGAGACATACCAGCCATTCTAACTCCTCAAAATTCCTCTCACATGCTAGCGTACCTATCAAATCCCATTCACATGCAAGCACTAGAAAGACCATGTGAAATATTTGTGAAAAGTAATGAGGGTACCTCTCCCCCAAGGCAGGAGTGGATGACTCTAGCGTACTAGCCATATCTGTACACACAAATAGATGATAGTTAGAGTGCAAATATTACAAGGGTCATGTTCTTGTGCATAATTTGTTTTTATGATTTTGTGTTATGGCTCTTGCTCTTTTACTTTTTTATCTTGTTTTTGTGAGTATAAGGCTTTATATATACATTCCCTAAGATTGGAGATTAAGGGGTCAGGGGGAAAGGTTGAGAGGAAAGTGAGTGAGTGATGATTGTCAGCAAACACTCCCCCCTTCCTTGGGTAGATCATACCATTTGAAATGAGCTCGTCACCCTTTGAAACCAATTGTTCCAGTTGGTAATAGGTGAGGATTTTTGCCAGTAGTTTTCTATTACCCTAGGTGCCTCGTCAAGTTTCAAGGGTGGTAAGGTACTCTCCCAGGATCGAACTTGAAGTGGTTCATCAGGTGATTCTTGAACACTGGGAGGTGTGGATTCTTTTGTAGCTTCATGGAGGTCCACTACTATAGATGGAGGTTGTGTAGAAGCTTTTACCTCTATGGATGTATTACATGAGGAGATAGAAGCTTCATGGAACTCCCCCCTTCCTGAGCTAGGTGGAATAAATTGGTTTTGCCTTGGAGCCCAAACTAGCTCTAGACTAGGTTTGTAGCATTCTGTGATCTTTCCCTTCCCACGGTCTGCCATTGGCTTTAGCGTTACACTGTTTAACTCATATGGGTTTGTTGTCGATAGGGAAGGACACATTTTACGTTTAGGTACCCAAATTTGCTCATTTCCATCATAGTAGCCTTGGGCTTCTAATAGTCATTTTGGAATCCATCGTGATTTGGTCTTGAATCTCCTAGAGCACACTCTTGGTTCTTGTGCGCTCCTTGCCGCACTGTCGAAGCAAAGGACTTGCCGATACACCGTGTGCAAGCCACAAATGGCTCCAAGCACACAACAAGCCTAAACTAGAAAGCTCAAGAGAGCAAAGGGTGTGTCACTCACCGCTCTACGCTCGCCTTCGTAGTGGATTCCTCGCCGCGATGAAGAAGAAGCTGTAGTCGTTCCGCGCTCAACCGCCTCGCTGCCGTCGTGCCGCCGCAACGCTCGATCGCACACACAGTCTCACTCTCTCTCTCTCTCTCTCTCTCTCTCTCTCTCTCTCTCTCTCTCTCTCTCTCTCTCTCTCTCACACACACACACACACACACACACACACACACACACACACACGCACACACACAAGGAGATGGTGAAGGAGAAGGTGGAGATGGAGCAAGAGCAGCTTCTATTGCACAATGAGAGAATGACTCAATTTTAGGTTTAATTGGCTTTTATGTGAGCTCACCCCATTCACACTTGGGTGCCCATGCTTAGCCAACTAACCCTAGCATGTTCGTGTTAGAGTGCGCCTCTCATCGGCGATCACTCTTCCTTTCCCTATTGGACCAACAAGCCCGGTGCCTGACTCTACTTAAATAAATAATACGGTTACGGTGTCCGTCGTAGGCGATAGGGTGTCCGTGAGCCACGAGGGTTAACATTGCCCCCCTTCCTGATGTAGATTCCTTCCTCGGAAGCTATTGAGTTGAAGCTTGGTATGTCCATGTTGTAGAGCATCTAGATTTGAATCTGCAAGGCAAAGTCACTGTTTTAGCAAGCGGAATTATATTGCCATAAATCATGAGGGGAATGTAAAGTACATGTGGAAATGAGTAAATACAAGATTTATGAAATGTTAGACTGCCATTAAGGACAAATAAATTGCACTTTGAGTAAATTAATTAATCAAGAGTTTTGAGCTTATGGGTGAGTCTATCAATTAGTTAGCTATGACTAAGGTTAAAACAACTACTCTAGTACTAGCTAAGCTAAGAAGATTATCTAAATGCAAGATTCCCTAATTATGCTTTTCAGTTTTGATTAGCCAACTCGTTCTCACAACTGCAAACAAAAGCTTGAAATGTTAACTGTAAGCTCAATGGAAGTCTTTTAATTTTTCTTTATTTTTTTTTTCTTTTTTACTTTGGGTCACAATCATGTGACGTGTGTGCTTATTTTGTATGTCCGGGGTTTTTTGCTTCTCAAGGAAAAGCGCCCACACTGGGAACCTCTAGGGCTCTAGTACCATAGACAATACAAGTGAGCGAAGTACCAATTCAAGCCAGGATTTCTCTTCCAGCATAAGATTTTTCATTTGTGGCACTTATGTTTTTTTTTTTTTTTTGCTTCCATTTCCTTGGTATTCGCACTAGTGTTTTTTGTTGTTTAAGTGAGCAAGCCTTTCTCTGCCTAAAACATTCCTAAGGTCTCAAATACTCGGATAATTTTATTAGCTAGGCCTAGTGGTCAAGTAAATGAGTTAACCTAAAGTCACGGTCTCCTAATCTCCATGCTCATCCATAAGATTAAACTGGAGTTCAATCAACTTAAGCAAAGACAAATTTATACATCTATAATGGCAGATAACAATCATAACTATTGCACTCAAACAAAGCATGAAAAATCAATATTAGCAATTACACATATCCACCAACATGAATCATGGAAAGTAGTACACCTGGAGGTATGGAGTGGCTCATTTCATTGAAGCAGATGTCCTCAGCCATGTGGATGGAGATCCATATAAGTCCTACCTAACACATCCAAAACAGGCACTATACCTCTAGGAGGCATGTCAGTGTGAAAAATTAAAACTCCTAAAAAACAAACTCAAAACACAATCTAGACCCCTAACCTACCTATCTGCCACCCCTTTTAGAATCAAGGAAAGAGGATATTATATAAACCGGGTGGCCACCCTAAGGCTAGGCCTCTATCCTCATCATCTAGATAAATAAAATCGTTGTCCGTGAGGCCATAGTCTTCCTCGGTCTCTATTAGTTCCTCTTCATCATCCTCTTGTGCAAGCATGCTAATCAAGAACCTCGCGATGCGTGGATACTCATCTTGTGCAAAAGAATAAGCATGTGCCACTGGAGACACATTCGCTACTGGGTAGGGATCACTAGTTATCCATAGACGTATCAACCATTCTAACTCCTCAAAATTTCTCTCACATGCAAGGCTCTCTATCAAATCCCATTTGCAAGAAAGTATAGGATAGCATACGTAGAACACTTGAGGAAAAGACAAAGGGTACCTTTCATCAAAAATAGAAGTGCATGCCTCTCGTGAAGTAGCCATTTCTGACAATACAGATAGATTTGGTTAGGCCTTTAAAACATAAGAGTTGTTTTTGTGTGTTGCTTGAATTGACACGGTGAATTTGGACTTATATGTAAGATCTGATAGGGTGCTCTCTCGTTGCTAGTCGCTCTTGCTCTTTACTATTTTTGTTTTTTGTGAGTATAAGGCTATATATATACATTCCCTAAGATTTGATTTGAGAGGTCAGGGAGGAAGGTTGAGAGGGGAGCGAGTGAATGATTGATGTTAGCAAACACTCCCCCCTTCCTTGGGTAGATCATACCTTTTGGAATGAGGTTGTCACCTTTTGAAACCAATTGTTCCAAGTTGTTATGGGTGAAGGTTTTAACCAATAGTTTTCGACCGCCCTATGCGTTTCATCTAGTTGCAAGGGTGGTAAGGTACTCTCCCATTATTTTATTTGCAACATTGTTGTAGGTGGTGAACTTACCCCGGGAGGTGCAAACTCTTTCGTGCTTGTATGGATATGTACAGTGGTAGGTGGAGGTTGTGTCGAAGCTTCTATTTGTGTATAGGAACTACATGAAGAGCAAGAAGCTTCATTTGATTTCCCTCTTCCTGAGCTAGGTGGAACAAATCGTTCTTTCTTTGGTACCCAAACTAGCTCTAGAGCGGGTGTGTAACATTCCATGATTTTTTCCTTTCCATGATTTTCAATTTGTTTTGGAGCCACAGGATTGGGTTTACATGGGCCAGGTGACAGATAAGAGTACACTTTACGTTTGGGCACCCAGATTTGATCATTTCCTTCATAGTATCCATGGGCTTCCAATAGTCGTTTAGGAATCCAACGCAACGTTTCTTTACATTTCTTGGAGTGAGTGGGACGGTTCTTACGAGGTTTCCGTTTTTTTGCATCAACCATGCTCACTACAGAAACTTTAGGGACCCACTTGTATGTTTTCTCTGTTATATTAGGATGGTTCTTGTGTGTCTCAAGCTTTCTTTCAACTACATCAGTTGAAGCTCTAGAGAGTTGGGCTATGGGGACGTATGGTTCAACCTCCTGGACATGCAATGTCTTGGGTTTTATTTCCTTAGGCAATATCTCAGGGACTATGGCTTGAGTGGTAGGGCTAAGAGTTGGTTTTTGCGTTGTAACACCCCCAGTCCCCCAATCAATAGTGCATTTGGTGGCTATCATCCACGTGCGGCCTAGGTTTATATTACCCTCCATAGTTCCAGTAGGCATGACCAAAAAGTCTTGAGCTACAATTCCATTGTCATAACTGACAGAAGTGTGCCAGATTCCAAAAACCGTAGTTTTTTTCTTGTTGACACCCTTGACTTGGATAATACTCTCAGATAGAGGTGGCTTCCCCTAACTGACACCACACCCCATAGGATAGCAGATTATATTTAGCACCCGTGTCCAATAAGGCGTTATATAGCACTTTTCCATAGGCACTATTTAACTCAATAGGGTATCATAGAGGTGTGTCAGATTCCAACCAATCCTCTTCGATTTCCACGTGGAATGCATTTGTGACTCCAAGGTTAGCCTCTCGTTTTTGTCTTATACGTTGTTGTCGCTCCTTAGCCTCAGCTTGAGCTTGTATCTTGTTTAACTCGGTTTGTGCTTTGGCGGCCTTCTTTTGATGAATGGCCCGTAGTTCTTCTTGGCTTAAAGGATCATAATATATTTTTAATTTACTCCCATTGAGGAATCCAATGGTTTCAACTCCATCAAGAGTTTCCACACGAAGGGTACCTTGTGGGGTAATTTCACATACTCTATATGGTCCTTTACCAGCATATTTCAACTTTTTCTTCTCTTTACGTACTCCATACATAAGGACTTTATCACCAACTTTGATGTCCTTGTCCTTCACATGGCGATCAAACCACTTCTTTCTCCTATCCTTTTCCACAAGAGCATTTTGCACAGCCAACTGTCTCTCTTCCTCTAGTTTTTCTAAGATATACAAACGCTCGGTTAAGGGGTTACCATTCCATCCTTCTTGCGAAGCTACCCTAAGACTAGGAATGACAAACTCCCAAGGCATAGCCGCTTCTTGGCCGTATACCATTTTGAATGGCGTACAATTAATAGCCACTTTATAAGCAGTACGATAAGCCCATAGAGCAGATGTCAACTTCAAATCCCAATCAGTGCGATGAGCTTCTACCGTCTTGGTTAAAATACAGATTAGAGTCTTGTTGGTGCTCTTGGCTTGTCCATTAGCTTGCGGGTAATAAGGTGTAGACTTATGGTGGGATATCATAAAGGTCGTGGTAAGCTCTCTTATTACCTCATTTATAAAATGGGTACCATTATCACTAACAATTTCAAAAGGGCAACCAAATCTTGTGATAATGTTCTCAAAAAGAAACTTAGCTGTTGTCCTCGCGTCAGCTTTTTGTGAAGCCTTAGCTTCAGCCCACTTTGTTACATAGTCCGTAGCAACTAGAATATATCGAGATTGAGTGTTGCGAGCTGCGGGACTAATTGGACCTACAAAGTCTAAGCCCCATTTTTCAAATGGTTGGGTTACTTTAATAGGATGTAAGGGCATTCTGTCTTTGCGCTGTGTGGTCTTGTAATGTTGGCACTCATCACACCCTTTTGTAAAAAGTGATGCATCCTTAAATAAAGTTGGCCACCAATAGCCTGATTGCAGCACCTTTCTAGCAGTCAGGTCTCCTGAAAAATGTCCTCCTGCTACGCCCATATGTGCTTCTTGCAAGATATACAAATATTCATCCTCGCGGGCACAACGCCTAAGAATATCTTCCTTGCCTAGTCTATACAGAGTTCCGGCAATCAAACAATAGGGTTCACATTCTTTTACTAGCCTTTGAGCGATATCCTTACGAAGTTCCTTGGGTGGAAAACCATTAACTAAAAAGTTAACAATGTTCTCACTCCATTCAGGCATAGTCTCAACTATGAATAGGGAAGTATCGGGTAATTCATCATCAACTCCTGTAGGGGCTTCACCATTGGGTATGCGAGACAAATGATCAGCCATGACGTGCCTTTTACCGGGTCTCACTATAATCGTGAAATCAAACTCCAGAAGAATTAACAACCATCGTGTGATTCTTCCTGTGGAGCATGGCTTGTTTACCAGATACAGCAGCGCTTGATGATCCACATAAAATACAAACTTGTTTGCCAGAAGGTAGTAGCGAAATTTCTTTACTGCATAAACCATTGCTAAACCTTCTCGCTCTGTAGTGGTGTAGTTCCTTTCAGCATCGTTCAATTGACGGCTTGCAAAGCTAATGGGATAGTCCAATTTATGTTCTCCTGGTTGAGTGATAACACACCCAATAGAAAAGTTTGATGCATCAATATGAACATGGAAAATGACATCCCAGTTAGGTGTCCTTAAAATCGGAGCACTTGCTAGTGTTTTCTTCAATTGTTCATAGGCCTGGTCACACTCTTCAGTCCATTTAAATTCAATGAGAAGCTTGTACAAAGGACGTGCTATCTCAGCGAAAAATAAAATCAACCGTCGATAATAACCCACGTGTCCCATGAACCTTTGAACTCCCTTGTAATTGGTTGGTGGTGGTAACTCTAGAATCACTTTAATTTTGCTCTCATAGGTTGAGATACCATTCTTAGATACTATATGCCCTAAAATAACTCCATGCTTGACCCAAAATTGGCATTTGAACGGGTTCAATGAGATACGATATAACCTACACTTTTCAAACACCTTCCGCAAACATGATAGATGTTCTTTCCAAGAAGAGTAAACACAAAGGTCGTCTAAGAAAGCTTCACAAAACTCTCTCAAATATTCTTTAAAAGCAGTGTTTATTAATCGTTGGAATGTAGCACGGGCATTTGTTAAGCCAAAAGCCATCACACGAAATGCAAACACGCCAAATTGTGTGATGAAGGCAGTTTTAGCTTGGTTCTCTAGCGCTATCGTGATTTGGTTGTAGCCTGAGTACCCATCTAGAAAGCTATAAGCTTCCTTGCCTGCAACTCTTTCGAGTACATGTTTGGAATATGGTAGGGGGTAATGGTCTCTTCTAGTAGCTTCATTAACTTTTTTGAGGTCCACGCACACCCTGAGTTTCCCATTCTTTTTTGGCACGATAACTATTGGAGACACCCATTCAGAGTGTTCAATAGGATATATGAACCCACATTTGATAAGCTTTTCTAGTTCTTCTTGAATGATCCTTGCGTACTTAGGATTCATCGGGTAGGGTCTTTGTTGTACGGGCTTCGCAGTGCTAATCATAGGGATTGTATGTTGGACCACAGAAGGTGGAACACCTTTCATATCATGGTATGTCCAAGCGAATACGTCCTTGAATTCCTTGACTATTGCCGGACCATCATAGATTCCATTATTCCCATCGATAGGTATTCTTTGGGCTTTTGTGTACACAACCTTTGCTTCCCCTGTGGTGTAAGATTTGAAATGTTCTGGTGCAGGATGCAAGTCTGTGGATTCTGGTTGTGCTTTGGTTTGTGCTTCCATTTCTGCTTTCTTGTGTTGTCGAGCTAACTCTTGGTTTTGACGCCTCCTTGCAGTGCGGCTCAACTTTGGCTTGTCTATGATCTCTAATTGGGCTATGTCATGGGGTCTTGGTCTACACCACATAACATTTTGGAGATATTCACCCCAATCGTCTACCAATTTTCGATGAGCATCACATGCTCCTATATAACTGAGCCATTCTGTTGAGGATCTCTTCTTTTTTATCCTAGCACGTACATTGGCTCGATATCGATGCCTCTTAAAGTTTTTCTTTTTCTTATTTGAGACCTGCTTTTGATTTGCATTTAGATCTGGCTCACTAAAGGAGTCCTCGTTGGTGTCCTCTTCACTCTCGGAGGAGCTATCATCGGTTGATGTGCTCAGTCCTTCCGAATGTTTTGACTCTGAACTTGCTCCACTCTCTAATTCATGAGATTCAGAATCCGTTTCACTCTGGGAGTCAGTGTCTGAGTCGTGTTGGTCAAAGTCTTCTATTGAGCTATCGGTCTCACTGTCAGATTGGTCTACAATTGCCTTGCCCTTAGAAGATGCATGTATGGCACTTATCATGTTCAGAGGTGCAATTTGTGGTACCTCTTCCCCCTCTGGTGTGACCCAAGTGGTTCCTCTATTTCCCCAGGTATCTATGGTTGCAGCTAGGTGTACCCAGTCTACGTTGTCTGATTCCGTCATACCCGGTAACACATCCATGTAAGGAGAATCTTGGCCAATGTCTGTATCCTTCTTACAAGTGTAACAATATTGTAGTGGGGCCGAGTGAACTGTGGTGTCAGAGCGATGATCAATAATGGTTTTACTCCCTAAGGGGTGTACCTTACCAGTCACCAAATCCACTCTAAGGACAGAGTCTTGGAATTGCAAATAGACATGATTTCTAGACCAATCATGAACCATTTGTGCTTCCCTCATGAATGGTCATCCTAAAATCATTTCATATGACATAAGGTGTTTAGAGAAATCCATTACAATGAACGTATGTCGTACCTTGTGTCCTAGAACTTTGATCTTAAGATCCTTGAGCATCCCCATAGGTTTGGCTATGGTACCATTTGCCATCTTTACCACAATGTTAGTAACACTGAGGCGGGGTTTTCCCATGGATTCCCAACAATCTTTTGTAACGATGCTAACTCCCGCACCACCATCAAGAATTCCCTTTATAGTTAATCCCTTGGTAGTGATGGGTAGGGTCGCATTAGACTCGTCGCCTTCAAAATACTGCCCTAATTCCTTAATGGGTACCTCGATCACAGACTCGTGTCCATCTAAGTCAAGTGATTGCACATGATTTTCCTCATCAATCATAATCGAGTCAGGCCTATTTGGTTGCGCAAACTGCGGTAATCCCGTTCGTAGCTCTCCGTTAAGGAATGCTCGAAGTGCAAGGAATAACTCGGGATCTCCATACAGCTTTGCTATGATCGTGGTTCGGACCTCAGAAGACATGAATTCCACTAGTTTGGCAACATTCATTGGCATTTTGCAGGGTGTAGGTCCTTGACTAGGAACTGGTGAGGATGGAATCTCATATTCCTCAATGGGATCATGTATTCCTTCGTTAAACATCCTTTCCAACAAGAAGGGTGTATGCTCACTTTCTGATGTCCCGTCCTCACTCCCTTCTTGGATGATACTAGATATGGCTAACGGTCTATGGTTCATGTGGGGTGGATGAACTTGCGTGGTAAACACTGTGTCATGAATTTTGACATGCATGGGTTCTGGTTCTAGTTCCCCTTGAGTCTCCTCCACTAAACCTCTTAGATGTTTCACCTGCTCAATCTCGTCTACTGGGTTTGGGTACGTCCCAATCTTCCTTTTACGATTCTTTCCTTTTTGCCCCTGCGGTTTATCTTGGGGGTCTTGGATTGGATTTGGAAACACTTGTGGTGTTTTCAGAGGCTCTTTATGGTTTTCTCTTATTCGGTTTTCATTTGGTTCCATGTTACGGTTTTCTTTGTTGGTCTTTCCCTTTGTGGTATTGGTTCTAGTCTCCATTGTCTCGATTGAATCTGAATCATCCTCGAGGTCATTCATATACACGGGGTCATCTCCTGTTCCTATGTTTGTTTTGGAATTTGGCTTTGAATTTCCCATATTTTGCGACCTCTTCCTTTGTGTCTTCTTTTTCTTTGCTTGGATAACTGACGCGGTATCTCTCTCTTCGAGGATATGTCCTGGCCCTTGAAGCATGGACCGTGTAATCGCATAAGCGGGTGCGACGGGTGGTATTGGCGATGTCACACTAGCAATTTCGACCAAATTTAGGGGTGTGATTTTAGGTGCATTTGGGTTATAGGGGCATTGGGCAATCAAGTGATCTATGCCACAACGATTACATGTGAGTATTGGCAATGCAGACGTGCTCCCTTGATTCATTTGCATCTGTGCAGCATTCTTTTTCAGCCTAATAGGGCACTCCGCTGCTCGATGTGGTCCACCACACTCGTAGCATTGAATAGGTGGCCTCCTAGCCTGGGACCTCTGGATGCGAGAGCAACAGCTTGATAAACCGGCTTGACTTGCCCCCAACAATCTTCCATGTAGTATATAGGACACTCTTCCAATGTATCAAGTCCGTAGACAATACTAGTGTCTATTTCCTCCTCACAGCCATCTGTATAAGCATTAGATGGCTCGCAACCCACTTGGTTCATAGGGGCGACTCTTGGATGCGGGGGCTGCGGTCCTAGCACAGGAGGTGGTAGCGGTGTAGCTTGTACAACATTTTGAGATCTAGGGACCATGTGTTGCGGTAGTTGCTCAACAGGTGGAGCAGGCATCAATACAGGAGCTCGAGGTGCATCTGTCCAGGCTACAGGTGGTCTATTTGCCATCATACGTTTGATCATTAAACAATCCTTAGCTTGGTGACCATACCTACCACATGCGTTGCAAGTTCCATTAAATTTTACTCTAAACGTAGGGCACTCACTAGTGCTATGTGGACCTAAGCAAATGGAACACCATTGTTGCTCCCTTCTTGGATACATGTGACTATTTTGAGGGGGTCGATTATCCTTAAGAGACTCTTGGATTGCCTTGGTGAGGTCTGTCAAGAATGTCTCAAATACCTTTGGCTCATTGGCAATGGGCTTCGTAGTCATGGGTTGATACTCAATGGCTTGTGAGCTAGTGGATCTCGTGTCAGTAGACACCCTCATGCCTGCTATCATCAAGTTGTCCTCTAATTGGATTGCATTGGCAGTGACATCTTCCCAGGTTGTGATACCTCTAATCACTAGTCCATTATAGATTCCTTCATTCCTCAACCCTCGAATGAATCGATCAAGCAGTTGGTTATTGTTGAAGCGCTCATTTACAGGGCAGCGAGAGTTTAAGTGCTTTAGACGACTAATGAAGTCCCTTACTGACTCTCCTTCCTTACGTTCGGCCTTCTGTAGCTGAGATGCTACACCCCAAAGCACACCTTCTCGTATGTACTCCTTTAGAAACAACCTTCGAAGGGTAGGGTAGATTGTTTTCTCGTCCACCCTTAGGGTTCTATACCAATCTCCAGCCTTCCCACTTAATGTCAAGCTTAAGGCATTGCACTTATGTAGTTCGTTGCATTCCCCTAAGGAATCACATACTTGTTCAAACACTTCAATGTGTTTTCTAGCATCTTCGTCCCCATTGAATTTTTGCGTGAGTTTGGCAATTTTTACTGCCTTACTTCTAGGCTCTCTATCAGATGCATGACGCATATTTTCCGCGATAGATCGACCTATGGTTTGAGCAAACGCTGCCAAGTCACCTATGTGAGGAGGCAGGGCCGGTGGAGGTACTCTTGGAATCATATGTGGGAGAGGGACGAGTACCGGTCTTGGCATATGTGTGGATGATGCAGGATATGGAACATAATCGGGCATAGGTCCACTCGGATAAGGGCTAGGGAGCGGCACTCGAGGAGCATAAACAAGTGGTACAATTGGAGGTGTGGGGGCCATGTGTGCATAAGGGGCTAGAGGCACATACGGTCGAGGCCCCATATTAGGTACAACGACACTAGGTAGTGGCACTGCGCTAACCATAGATGTCATCGGTACATTCTCTGTCAGGCTTATCCCTGGAGTGAGCACTGTGTTTTCCTTAATAGAGGGTTGAGCCAAGTTAGGGAAGCTAAAGTTGTCGCTCGGAGGCTCAGATTGCATAGAGACCCCAGGTGAAATGACGTAAGATGGGTCCATGGGGCTCATTAGAGGAGTCTCCATTTGTGATAGAGTAGGTTGTTGAGCCTTGCTCATATCCAGAAATCTCATGGGGCCAGTTGAGAGTATATTTACCCCTCGGTTTTGCCTTTCCGATTGAATAATGCCATGGATAACATTACAGATCATTTTCTGTTGATCTTCGATGCTCGTGGCACTAGAGGTGGATTGTACAATCTCCATCCATCCTACATGGTAGGCGTGGCCAGAGTGTAGATCCGTCAACACCTCAGTGTGGAGGTCGTATGTCCAATGATCATTAATGAACAATCCTTCTAGAGTCGACGTGTTAACGGTTTCTTGTGAGGTAGAAGCAATGTTGCTCCCCGTGGTTTTACTTGTCACCAATGGTACTCTAGAGGGAACTTCTGAAGGAGGCAGCTCAGCAGGGCCTTCTTGGTAAGAAGTTGGAAGGATATCCACATGGACACTCTTTGGGGGTGAGGGGTCCACGTGCGATGTGAAAGGAGAGTCCACTTCCCCACCCCCTTCATGTGCTTCATTTGCATCAGGTTCCAAGCGAGTAGCTCTACCTAATGTTTCCATGAAACGGCTAAACATACTAGTACTAGGATGTGGAGCTTCGGGAGGTGCATGGCCTTCTCTCTCAGTGTTTTGGGTAGGGTATGCTTCCATGATTTCTAAGTCGGAGGAGGAATCACTAGCGGCTATTTTAGGGTCTTGGGTGGTGCTACCTTGTGTCCCTGCTGAGGGTCTAGAGCCTATCGTGGATGGGTAATGGGTGTCCGTATGAACAGAGGCACCCTCAATATGCTCGTGTTCTAGCACCCGCCCAGAGCATAAGTGCATGTGCTTTTGATACCCTAAGGTGTCAAAAAGCTGCTCTAGGAGGCCTTGTGACTAGTTTTTTGTATGTTTTTTTGCTAGATTTTTTAGAGCGTGTCATGGAATGGGCCGTGTGATAGCTCAAAACGAGCGTATCGCTAGGAGGGACGCGCTGTGCTTTACAACCCACTGTTTGGTTCTATTTTGCTCCAGAAAAGCCCGAAACAGTCTTTTCCTAGCTATGGAACTAGGCTCCAAATAGCAAGTCTAAGGGTGCAAATGGGAAGAGAAGGGAGGAGAGTGGAGGACTTGTCCCACATGCTCTCATTCCCTCTTGAGGAGGTAGGGTATATATATAAGAGTGAGTCTAGTGTATATCATAAGATTGAGGACTAAGGCCTGGGCCTAGGCTTGGGCTTGGGCTTGGGCTTGGGGAAATGATCCCGATCCCGATCTAACTTTTATACAAACCAACCCGTCCGTTTTTATAACTCACGTTTTTTATTTTCGAAAAATCTAACCTCCCCCTCACTCACGTTTTTATTTTTCGGATTTTTTTTTTTTCGAAAAAGTGCCGCGCGCGCACACACACACACTTAACCTGCACCTACCTTATCTACTTACAGCTAATGGAGATACTGCCGCACACACTCTAACACTGTTTACACAGTACTACGGTAGCTAACAGATCTACAAAACTAACCTTACAGAACTAACATTGAACCTTACAGAACTAACATTCCATAGCTAATACCTTAATTCTAACAGTACATTGCAAAAAAATGTAACTCCTTCTTTAACAGAAAACAAAAAAGACAGTACAGTGTAACAAAAAACCTTCTCCACACAACCACACACCTTCCTTCTTCACAAATTCTTCTCCACACAACTACACACACTCATTCCCTACCTTTCCTATGATAGAAATTGCACCACAAGAAAGCGTAAAGTGCTTAACCGAGCTTAGTGTAGGGCATTTCCCCGACAACGGCGCCAAAAATGTGCGCTCCTTGCCGCAATGTCGAAGAAAAGGACTTGCCGATACACCGTGTGCGAGCCACAAATGGCTCCAAGCACACAACAAGCCTAAACTAGCAAGCTCAAGAGAGCAAAGGGTGTGTCACTCACCGCTCTACGCTCGCCTTCGTAGTGGATTCCTCGCCGCGATGAAGAAGAAGTTGTAGTCGTTCCGCGCTCAACCGCCTCGCCTCCGTCGTGCCGCCGCAACGCTCGATCGCACACACACTCTCACACTCTCTCTCTCTCTCTCTCTCTCTCTCTCTCTCTCTCTCTCTCTCTCTCTCTCTCTCACGCACACACACAAGGAGATGGTGAAGGAGAAGGTGGAGATGGAGCAAGAGCAGCTTCTATTGCACAATGAGAGAATGACTCAATTTTAGGTTTAATTGGCTTTTATGTGAGCTCACCTCATTCACACTTGGGCGCCCATGCTTAGCCAACTAACCCTACCATGTTCGTGTTAGAGTGCGCCTCTCATCGGCGATCACTCTTCCTTTCCCTATTGGACCGACAAGCCCGGTGCCTGACTCTACTTAAATAAATAATACGGTTACGGTGTCCGTCGTAGGCGATAGGGTGTCCGTGAGCCACGAGGGTTAACAGTTCTCCAGGGAAATTTTTTCTTGAAATGGATGGGAGGGTTGAGGTAGTTGGAAGTAAGGCCTTGGGGACCCATTGATATGTACTCTTAGGTCGTGCAGGTTGAGTACTTGAAATATTACTTCTTGCTGCAACTACAAGTGTTGAAGTGCTAGGTTCATGGGTAGCAGGCAAAGACGAATTAACCACCTTGGCTTGTGAATGTTGGCTATCCTTCAACTTTGCTAGAGTTTGCAACGTAGGTGACTTTGCTTGAATGATAGGGGTAAGAGTCGGTGGTCGTGTCGTGACACTACCAATATCCCAATCAATAGTGCATTTGGTTGCCAACATCCACGTGCGTCCCAGGTTTACGTTGCCTTCCATATCTCCCGCAGGCATGACTAGAAACCTCTGCACTATGCTTCCATTGTCATAGACAACAGGGATCTAAAGGACTCCAAGAATAGCAGTTTTCTTTTTATTAATGCGCTTGACTTGCATCGTACTCGGGGATAGGGTCGGTTTCCCTAATTGACACCAAACTCCATAGGATAACAAATTGTGTTTAGCTCCCGTATCTAATAAGGCATTGTATAGTACTTTCCCATAGGGGCTATTTAGCTCAATTGGGTATCGTAGCGGTGGCTCAGATTCTAATGAGTCTTCATCTGTGTCCTTGAAAAATGCTTGCGTGATTCCCAGATTAGCCTCTCGTTGGCGTCGAAGACGTTGTTGTCGTTCTCGAGCCTCAACTCTTGCTTGGATTTTTCTAAGCTCTGCTTGTTCCTTGGCAGCCTTCTTTTGATGGATAGCTTGCAACTCTTCTTGGCTTAGAGGATCATAATATCTTTTGAATTTACTCCCATTAAGGAATCCAATGGTTTCAACTCCATCTAGAGTCTCCACACAAATGGTCCCTTGCGGGGTAATTTCACACACTCGATATGGTCCCTTACCAGCGTATTTCAATTTCTTCTTTTCATTACGTACCCCGTACATAAGAACTTTATCACCAACCTTGATGTCTTTATCCTTTGAATGGATATCAAACCACTTCTTTCTCCTATCCTTCTCCACTAGAGCATTTCACACAGCTAATTGCCTTTCTTCTTCTAGCCTTTCCAGGATATATAATCGCTCCACTAAGGGGTTACCATCCCAACCTTCTTGAGAAGCTACTCGAAGACTAGGAATGACAAACTCCCATGGCATAACTGCTTCTTGGCCATACACCATCTTAAACGGTGTGCAATTAATAGCAACTTTATACGCAGTACGATAAGCCCATAAAGCTGATGTAAGCATTAGGTCCCAATCAGTGCGATTAGCCTCAACTATCTTTGTCAAAATGGAGATGAGAGTTTTGTTGGTACTCTCAGCTTGGCCATTTGCTTGGGGATAATAGGGTGTAGACTTGTGGTGAGATATCATGAAGTTTGATGTCAGTTCTTTTATTACTTCATTTATAAAATGAGTTTCATTGTCACTCACAAGTTCAAAGGGGCATCCAAAACGTGTTATAATGTTCTCGAAGAGGAACTTAGCTGTTGTTTTTGCATCCGCCTTTCGTGTTGCTTTTGCTTCAGCCCATTTGATTACATAGTCGGTAGCCACAATGATATATCGTGATTGCGTGTTACGTGCAGCGGGACTAATCGGTCCTACAAAGTCTAAGCCCCACTTTTCAAATGGTTGGGTTACCTTGATGGGATGTAGAGGCATCCTATCCTTTCTTTGTGGCTTGTTGAAGCGTTGGCATTCATCACATCCCTTTGCAAAAAGTGATGTATCCTTAAACAGAGTGGTCCACCAATAGCCTGACTGTAAGATCTTTCGGACAGTCAAATTTCCTGAAAAGTAACCACCAGCTACGCCCATGTGTGCCTCTTGTAGAATATATAAATACTCATCCTCGCGGGCACAGCGTCTAAGAAGATCATCTTTTCCTCTCTTATAGAGAGTTCTAGCCAGTAAGCAATAGGGTTCGCATTCCTTGATTAATTTTTGAGCTATATCTTTTCGCAGCTCTTTGGGTGGAAAACCATTAACTAAGAAGTTAACAATCTCTTCACTCCATTCAGGCATTGTCTCAACAATGAACAAAGGAGTATCAGGCAATTCATCATCAACCCCCGTAGGAGCTTCACCATTAGGGATACGAGATAAATGATCCGCCATGACATGTTTCCTCCCAAGCCTCACAACAACGGTGCAGTCAAACTCAAGAAGAATTAACAACCATAGTGTAATTCGACCTGTGGAACACGGCTTGTTTACCAAATATAGCAATGCTTGATGATCAACATAAAACACAAACTTGGTAGTGATAGCCGTTTTTTCGGCTCTCTGTAATTGCCATAGTGAGTTATCTCACCCTATCAAATCACTCAAACACTGTGGTTACCCTCACCCTTTCACTGTATATAGGTGCGTGTGAGTTAGGGGACTTTTTCCTTATCTCCTTACTGAAATAAAAAACCCTCAATTAGCTAGTCATGGGGCTAGTTGAGCCAAAAAATAAAAAATATAAGTATATTATGGCCCATGCGTATGTAAATATTTCTTTGTATATAGGGCCTAAATAAAAGATTTTTTCATAATTATTTTGGTATTTATTTAAATATTTCTACCTAGGTGTGTGTTATTTATGCTCTGTACATTGCCTCACCATTAACACAATTTTTCTTACCATTTTTCATACTCTTTATTCCATATAGAAATATTTTCATGTAAGCTTCTTTTATATTTGGTGTAACTCCACCCCAACAAAAATCCAAAAAAACTAGTTTTATTTATGTGTATATTTTTTCACTATTGTGATTTTTCCCTTCCTAAATCTATTTTTTTTTCTAAAAAATTAGAACACCAAAAATATTTATCTTTTTATGGTAGCCTCATAATGAGAGAGATTTTTTTTGACCCCTTTATATTTTTTTCACTTATATTATTTATATTTGACACGTACATATTTTTTAGACCCCTCAATATTTGATTTTCTTAGTTGTACTATTCACTTATATCATGATCTCAACAATATCTTGAATTATAGACCTACCAAATAAGGTCAAGGGTAGGTGGCATGCATACATGCACTATGGAGGGCTCACTCTTGGAGGTATTCAAAAGAATCATCCAAAGAAGGACCCCACAAGGACCTTGTGCAGTGGAAAAAAACGATCGGTTTTGCTGAATTTTTAAAGTTCACTTGCTCTCCGAATTTGAAAAGGTGATACAAACAAAAGTTGTAGCTCGTGGGCTGAAATTTTGCCTCAAAGTTTTTCATATTTTTTTGAGCTACGAGCTGTGAGCTATGATTTTATTAGTGGACCCCAGTTTTCCCATGCTATGCAGCCACACTCTCTCTTCCACTTTATCATTTTCCTCTTTCACACACACTTCTCCACTCATCATCCCCACCTTTCTCACCACTCCTCTTTGCACTCTACTCACCTTCTCCTCAACCTTGAAGAATAAGAGAAACCATGGTGAACTCATACCTCCCACACACAATTCCATTCCAAAATTGACCACCTAGTCTCATTTTTCCTCCTCCAAATTACCCATATCTATCAAAAAAATCACAAAATTCAGCCTCTTCTCTTAAAAGACAGAATCATGGTGGTTGATTACTCAGATTCAATTACCTTGTCTCTCAAGGAAGGTCAAGAGTGGAGAAAAATTGTACCGTCAAAGCTAGTGGACCGTCAACAAGCGTCAAAATTGGCCCTACTCAAGACACTTGGAGCATCAACCTTGTAAGAAATCCACCTTTTCTTACCTCTTAAGAGTTTTTCTTCCTTATTTGTATCCTACATGGATACTCCCATTGTAAATATCCAATTCCATTTGTAAATTAATACTAACTCTACTAACACTAACCCACTATGGAAAGTCCTATCACCTCCATTTCTATCCTCTCTCTTTCCCCACCAACTTCTTGATAATTCCAAGCAAAAGAAATTAGATAAATTGCTGAAAATCTAACCCAACCATGGTTAGAGGAGTAACCCTAGCCTTCAAAATTGCTATAAAAGGAGGGTGTAGCTAGCAAAAAAAGGGGGGAGAAGAAAGAGCACTATGCTATAGCTTGAGAAGCCAAGCTCAACCTCTTGAGAAGGAGCTCTTGAGTGGAATCCCATTGGCATTAGGCATATGTATGTGTTGTATTAGGGGTGATTAGCAAGGGAACTCTATGCCATTGTAAGAGAGAATGATCATTAAATTGAGAGTAGGAAATCTATCATTTCTCCTACTAGAGTAAGCCCAACATTTGCTGAATCAAGGAGGGTGAATTTGGACTAAGCATGGATACCTTGTCTCCCTTCCAACGTGAAGTCATGGACAATAATGATGTGTAAGTGTCTTGGTGTTTTATTTAAGTTCTTGATAGCTTGTCTACAGGTATTGTTATCAATTTAGCCATAAATCCCACATGCTGTAAGAGGGCGACAGGGTGGAGAGGACTCCCGTGGCCTTAAGACAGTGATTGGGGTGGTTTTTTTCTTGTGATGTGTTGTGGTGAAATTTACTCAGGCTATGTTGAACAAATACTAATCTCACTTTGATTGGTCATGACAGATTTGTAAGAAGGCATTAGTGCAACAAGCACCCCCTTCTCTCTCTTTCTTACATATATATATTTATGTTTGCTTGATCATTAACGATACACTTCAAAGCAGCCCGAGCACCATCTCTCTCTCTCTCTCTCTCTCTCTCTCTCTCTCTCTCTCTCTCTCTCTCTCTCTCTCTCTCTCTCTCTCGTGTTTTAGTGTGTGAGAGTGTTCCATTGGTGTTAGGTTTAGTGTAAATTCCTTGCTTGTTTGTGGGTTGCTCTAACGATTCTCCTCTTTTGCGTCCTAGTTCGCTCTTAAACTAGGTGGTGCCCCTTGTGTAGTTGGGATTTGGCTGGGGTTTGTTGTTTTGGTTTGTGTTGTGTTGTGCCCCAGCCCCATTGAGCAGCACGGGAGCCTTGAAGGGTGTCTAGATGTTGCTCTTCTTGTTGCCCGCCCCGGACCGCCTCAAATTGGTGCCCCCACTGAGGACAGTCTTGTGTATGTTTTGTGAGGGCTCAACCTTTAGCATAATCAAGTAGCTTGCATGAATCACGAGAATTTTTACGATCCCTTCATTCCCATTGCAAGGCAAAAGGTACACATAATTGTTAGTACTAAGTTACAATTTCAGCGAGTAATTCGTAGAATTTTAGGTCCTCTTAGGTTGGTAGAGATAAACGCATCAGTAAATCCTTTTATTTTGCCTCTCATTAGGTACGACCTTAGTTTGGACGTCTATATTTTTGTTTTGTTTTAAGAATTAGGTCATGCATAGGCCATGGATAATGGCCCAGGAATACAGGTTTTTTCCTTTCATTTCACTCCACACATTAGAGTAAACATTGCAATTAGTAGAAAAATCCATTTTCAACAACGTATGGTATTCATGTTTGGTGCCCAAAGAGTAGGAGAAATTCTCGCGTCACCAAACTGTCATTCTACCTCTTATTGATTATCATAGGTCATTTGATGTGAATATTTTTATTTTGTTGTAGAATAGATTGCAATTTAGAGAATATTATTGTGTAAATCTTTTAAAGAAATAAAAAACAAAAACGCGTCACTTTGAAATCAATTCAATGGAGAGCCAACGCCAAATGTATGGATATCCTCTTTTCTTTGGAGAGCCTGGAGAGGATGCAGAATTATTTCTAGCGAATTTCAAGATGTCTTGCCGTATCAAGAGGATAGTAACTGATCAAGAACGTGTAGAAATGTTTGAGGTGGTCTTTAGGAAAGATGCTAGCACTTGGTTTGACTCTTTGCCTGAGGAAGTTAAAGGGAATTACACGGAAGTTTTGAATTGTTTCAAGAAATACTTCTTTGATCCCCAAAACACTCAAAAACTATGGCAAGACATTGTTTCTCATAAGCAAAAAGACTTAGATGACTACTACTTGTACAAGCAAGAGTTTCTACGTCTTTGGGCTCTATGGATACGAAATGTTGCTAACCCTGGTGATGGTGCAGAATTTTTAAAGAAGGAGAGGTTCATAGCCGAACTCTTTCCTGACCTTAAGGTAAAAGTTGAGGCGGGTGCACCTGCTACTTTTGATGCAGCGGAAACTAGGGCTGCTGAGAAGTATAGGAAACTCAAGTGCTTAAGGGGAGAGGTTCCAATAGAAAGTCTTAGACCCAAAGGTAAGTCACAAGCATCAACATCTAGGGAGCTTCCTGAGGTAACGGCTGAAGTGATTGAGAAGTTAAATGAATCTTTAAGCAGCCTGTCAATTCACCTTGCACAAGCTGTAGGTCCAAAGGGACAAGCAAAGAAGTCAGAAGAGAGAGAGCCACGAACTAGGAGAGTCTTGCAATGTTGGAATTGCGGTGAGTCTGGACATGGGATGTATAATTGTCCTTGGCCCCGTGGGGAGCCAGGGAGACCTAACTTGAATTACCCAGTGATGAATACAGGTGAAGGAACTAGTCAGCAACCACGGCTTATACAAAGGACAAATGGAGCAAGACCACCTCCACAAGGAGTGGAAGGAGTTCCACCTTTGCCAGACCCAAACGTGCATGTGGTAGAGGTGACAAATTCAAGAGAGGTTGACATGGAAGCAAATGGCATTAAGCGTGGCCGAGGGAAAGGTAGGGAGAAAGAAGGAGTTACATCACAAAGTGACCATGGACGAGAAAAGAAGGCAAAGGAGACCAAGGAGGCTAAGAGGACTCGATGTCGTATCAACCTCCAAGACTTCCCTCTTGGACATGAAATGGCTCCATACAACCTGTTGGAAGACATGAGAGGTAATGGTCCTGATATCTCATGGCCTCAATTTCTTGCATTATGTCCACAAGTTAGGAGGGATTTAACAAGGGCAATTAGCACTAGGAGAAAGGTGAAAGAGAGTGTGCCTGTTCTAAAAATTGCACAAGCTGAAATGAATGAGGACATTACACCTGTGCTAGATTGTTACATAAAAGGGAGATTGGTTAGGAAAGGTCTAGTGGATGGGGGTGCACAAATTTTCATCATGACAGACGGACTCATGCAAAAACTAGGCATGCACATCCATGAGACACCTGAAATTAAGGTCAAGATGGCAAACAATAGCAAGGCTAGGTGTGTAGTCATTTGTAAAAATGTCTTTGTAGAAGCCTTTGGCATTAAGAAAGAGGTGGATTTTTATGTTATGTCGACCAAAGGAAATGGTTACCCATTTATCCTAGGGAGACCATGGCTAATGAAAATGCGAGGTTTGCAGGATTGGGAGAGTGGGAAATTAATTTGCAGGAATGACAATCATAAGAAGGTTGTCTTTGACATGAAGGAGCAACGCCAAGAGGAGCTCCATGAAGAATCATCTCAAAGTGAGACGGAAGAAGGTTGGACCGATAGCACTTCAGAAGAAGAAAGTAGCGGCAGCATTACTGAAGAGGAGTCTTCCATCGAAGTCATGGGGGTAAGGTTTAAGCCAAGCAACCAAGAGACCTCTTGTCAAGGCTTGGAGGAGGTAGGTCCTCAAGAGAACGAAGGTGTTCAAGATCAAGGGATGCTGGAAGGTATGCTATCAACAACACTTACAAAGGATGAAAGAGAGGAGTTCAAATGTGTGCTAAGAAAATTTCCTAGGCTTTTTGCTAAAGACTACACCGATGTGCGTGGAGTAGATGCTGTTCAACACAAAATTGAGTTGAAGCCAGAGGCCACACCTAAGGCTCAGAAGCTACGAAGGCTAGGAGTCATCAAGGAGCAGGATTTACTCAAGGAGGTAAGAAAGCTTCTAGCAGCATGTTTCATTTATCCAGTGGAGAATTCAGAGTGGGTCTCTCCCGTTGTTGTCACTCCTAAGAAAAACGGAAAGTGGAGGGTGTGTGTGGATTACCGTCCACTCAATGAGGCAACAAAAAGAGATCACTTTCCCCTCCCATTCCAGGATGAGATACTAAATGAGGTAGCTGGTTATGAGAAGTACACTGTGTGCGATGGTTACTCAGGTTACTTTCAAATAGGGATTGCATTGGAGGATCAATTGAAAACAACCTTTATCGCTCCTTGGGGTTGTTATGCTTTTAGAGTCATGCCATTTGGTCTGACAAATGCTCCTGCAACATTCCAACGTTTCATGAATATGGTGTTTCAAGCATTCTTTGGAAAGTCAATTAGGGTTTTCATTGATGATTTCTGTATTTATAGCTCAAAATCATTGCATCTACAAAGGGTAGAAGAAGGTTTAAAGAAGCTCTATGAAATTGGAGGTCATCTCAACCCCGACAAGTGCCATATAGGTGAGGATGAAGTAATCTTGCTTGGTCATAAAGTTTCTTACAAAGGCATTGAAGTGGATCCTTCAAAGGCAAAGGCTCTTATTGAGCTACCATCACCCAAGAGTCTTAAGGAGGTCATCTCATTCATTCAAAAGGTGAAGTATATGTCATGCTTCATTCACTTAGCCTCGGAGTTACTTCACCCTTTGCAAAATTTGACACAACAAGTAGAATTTTCATGGTCTGATGAGCTTGAAGAGTACTTTTGTAACATTAAAGCCATTTTTTCAGAGCTACCAACACTCATGCCTCCTTGTTGGGAGTACACATTCTTTGTTAGCTCTAGTGCTGGGAAAGAAACAATTGGTACAGTTTTGTTATAACAAGATCCCTATAGTACCAGGATGCGGCCCATCTACTTTGCTAGTAGGGTCATGAATGCTTTAGAGAGAGGCTATACGGAGGCAGAACTCATGATGCTTTCTCTCATGTTTGCGATAAGGAAGTTTAGATCCTACTTGCTCCCAAAACCTTTTGTAATCCTCACCGCAGAGAATTTGTTCCCTTGGGTGTCATCTCAAATGAATCTTAGTACTAGGATCTCAAAGTGGATTATGGAGTTGCAAGAGTTCCAATACTCTTTCAAGGTAGAAGATAGTGTGCGTGCACAATTGGCAAGGATTCTCACTTATAGGGTACATGAGAAGGAAATTAAGGTGCCTCAAGTAAAGACCCTACCATTGCCACCACCAAAAAGTATTCCCAATGATTTTACCTTGTTCTTTGATGGAGCTTTTCGACGAGCCACAGGGAAAGCAGGGGGAGGGCTAGTGTTGCTCAACCCAAGTGGAGAGGTGGTCATGAAAGAGAAGGTCAATCTACCAGGTTCAACTAGCAACAATGAAGCAGAATACGACACACTACTCATGGTTTGAAGATGTGCATTGGCCAAGGGATAAAACGTCTCATGGTAAAGGGAGATGCACTTCTCATTGTTAAACAGATTTTAGGCATTTGGGCATGCAAGAATGAAAGCTTAAGGACAAAAGTTCATGCCATTCATAAGATGTTTAATCAGTTTGAAGAAGTGCAACTATATCATATTCCGAGGAAACAAAATGAAGATGCCGATTTACTTGCACAACAAGCAGTTACATGTGTTGAGAGAGAAGTGCAGGTCATCATGGTGGCAGCAGCTGTCAAGCAACCGAGATACCAGGGATTGGAGTCATTGGCTCCCATTATTGGCTACATTTTGGAGCGTGAGTTTCCACAAGACTTCACGAAGGCTCAGAAGAGGAGACTCATGAAGAAGGCAAGTTTCTATCTCTTCCTAGAAGGCTCCCTCTATCAAAAAGGGAAGGATCAAGTGTGCAGAAGAGTACCAACTATCGAGGAAATTCCAGCCATTCTAAAAGGTTTGCATGAAGAGGCATGTGGTGGTCATTTTTCTCAAGAATCAACTGTGAAGAAGATTTTGCTTGCGGGGTATGTTTGGCAAAGCTTGCATGTGGACGTTCAACATTGGTGTAAAAGATGTCACAATTGTCGGATAAATGGAAATAGAAGGTTGGTGCATGGCCCGAGGCAAATAGTTCTTGCAAATGGACCCTTTGAAAAGTGGGGCATTGATGCTATGGGTCCTCTGCCTAGGACAAAAAATGGTAAACTCTACATTCTAGTGGCTGTAGACTATATGACTAGGTGGGTGGAAGCACAAAGTGTGGCAAAGGTAAATGACAGGACAGTGAGAAAATTCGTCTACACTCACATTTGTTGTAGATTTGGCACACCTTTGGAGATTGTTTCTAATAATGGTCCAGGGTTTAGAAAGGGATTGCTCACAGAAGTCTGTGAAGAACTTCGCATTCTACATCGTCACAGTACACCCTACTATCCCCAATCAAATGGTTTGGTAGAAAAAGCTAATGGTGTCATTGCAGGCATCATTAGAAAGATGGTGAAAAACAAGACAAAGTTGTGGGATGACTTCTTGGATGGTGCCTTGTGGGCGTATCGAACCACATATAGGGAAGCCACGGAGTTCATACCATTTCACTTGGTCTATGGTCAAGAGGCTTTACAGCCAATTGAACTAAACATTCCAACAATGCGACTTCATGGAAAATCAGCACAAGATGATCAAGAAGCATGGATGGATCGACTTCTTACCTTAGCTGAGCTTGAGTGGAACAGAGAAGCAGCAGACGAGTGCTATAAGAGGAAAGCCACACAGACAAAGGAGAAGCTTGACAAGAAACTGAAGGACAAAGGCATCAATGAAGGAGATCTTGTGCTAAGGTATGACAATCGACTCGATAATCATTTTGATGCCAAATTTGAAACAAGATGGTAGGGGCCATACATAGTCAAGAAGGCTTTCAATTCAAGTTACTATCAACTTATGGACTTGAATGGGAAAGAGCACTCCAGGAAGGTAAACGGCTATCGCTTGAAGCCTTACTTGAGTCACCTTCTACCAAAGGATCTACCAGAGCAAAAAAAACTATCCCATGTAAGTATTGTTCCATGAAGCATGAGTGTAACACAAACCAAAATTCCAAGGGGCCAAACAATGAAGATCTTGTCAAGGACTCTGAAGCACTCTCTTTGGAAAAGATTCTTTATCATGGTACATGAATATACCATCATCCTGGGGGAGGGCTAATGATAGCCGTTTTTTCGGCTCTCTGTAATTGCCATAGTGAGTTATCTCACCCTATCAAATCCCTCAAACACTGTGGTTACCCTCACCCTTTCACTGTATATAGGTGCGTGTGAGTTAGGGGACTTTTCCCTTATCTCCTTACTGAAATAAAAAACCCTCAATTAGCTAGTCATGGGGCTAGTTGAGCCAAAAATATAAAAAATATAAGTATATTATGGCCCATGCGTATGTAAATATTTCTTTGTATATAGGGCCTAAATAAAAGATTTTTTCATAATTATTTTGGTATTTATTTAAATATTTCTACCTAGGTGTGTGTTATTTATGCTCTGTACATTGCCTCACCATTACCACAATTTTTCTTACCATTTTTCATACTCTTTATTCCATATAGAAATATTTTCATGTAAGCTTCTCTTATATTTGGTGTAACTCCACCCCAACAAAAATCCAAAAAAACTAGTTTTATTTATGTGTATATTTTTTCACTATTGTGATTTTTCCCTTCCTACATCTATTTTTTTTTCTACAAAATTAGAACACCAAAAATATTTATCTTTTTATGGTAGCCTCATAATGAGAGAGATTTCTTTTGACCCCGTTATATTTTTTCCACTTATATTATTTATATTTGACATGTACATATTTTTTAGACCCCTCAATATTTGATTTTCTTAGTTGTACTATTCACTTATATCATGATCTCAACAATATCTTCAATTATAGACCTACCAAATAAGGTCAAGGGTAGGTGGCATGCATACATGCACTACGGAGGGCTCACTCTTGGAGGTATTCAAAAGAATCATCCAAAGAAGGACCCCACAAGGACCTTGTGCAGTGGAAAAAAACGATCGGTTTTGCTGAATTTTTAAAGTTCACTTGCTCTCCGAATTTGAAAAGGTGATACAAACAAAAGTTGTAGCTCAGGGCTGAAATTTTGCCTCAAATTTTTTCATATTTTTTTGAGCTATGAGCTGTGAGCTATGATTTTATTAGTGGACCCCAGTTTTCCCATGCTATGCAGCCACACTCTCTCTTCCACTTTATCATTTTCCTCTTTCACACACACTTCTCCACTCATCATCCCCACCTCTCTCACCACTCCTCTCTGCACCCTACTCACCTTCTCCTCAACCTTGAAGAATAAGAGAAACCATGGTGAACTCATACCTCCCACACACAATTCCATTCCAAAATTGACCACCTAGTCTCATTTTTCCTCCTCCAAATTACCCATATCTATCAAAAAAACCACAA
Organism: Adiantum capillus-veneris; assembly: GCF_014529385.1. Lineage (NCBI taxonomy): Eukaryota > Viridiplantae > Streptophyta > Polypodiopsida > Polypodiales > Pteridaceae > Adiantum > Adiantum capillus-veneris. The sequence goes on along the minus strand of NC_140934.1, from coordinate 24,773,324 downwards.
AATTCAGCCTCTTCTCTTAAAAGACAACATCATGGTGGTTGATTACTCAGATTCAATTACCTTGTCTCTCAAGGAAGGTCAAGAGTGGAGAAAAAATGTACCGTCAAAGCTAGTGGACCGTCAACAAGCATCAAAATTGGCCCTACTCAAGACACTTGGAGCATCAACGTTGTAAGAAATCCACCTTTTCTTACCTCTTAAGAGTTTTTCTTCCTTATTTGTATCCTACATGGATACTCCCATTGTAAATATCCAATTCCATTGTAAATTAATACTAACTCTACTAACACTAACCCACTATAAAAAGTCCTATCACCTCCATTTCTCTCCTCTCTCTTTCCCCACCAACTTCTTGATAATTCCAAGCAAAAGAAATTAGATAAATTGCTGAAAATCTAACCCAACAATGGTTAGAGGAGTAACCCTAGCCTTCAAAATTGCTATAAAAGGAGGGTGTAGCTAGCACAAAAAGGGGGGAGAAGAAAGAGCACTATGCTATAGCTTGAGAAGCCAAGCTCAACCTCTTGAGAAGGAGCTCTTGAGTGGAATCCCATTGGCATTAGGCATATGTATATGTTGTATTAGGGGTGATTAGCAAGGGAACTCTATGCCATTGTAAGAGAGAGTGATCATTAAATTGAGAGTAGGAAATCTATCATTTCTCTTACTAGAGTAAGCCCAACATTTGCTGAATCAAGGAGGGTGAATTTGGACTAAGCATGGATACCTTGTCTCCCTTCCAACGTGAAGTCATGGATAATAATGATGTGTAAGTGTCTTGGTGTTTTATTTAAGTTCTTGATAGCTTGTCTCCGGGTATTGTTATCAATTTAGCCATAAATCCCACATGCTGTAAGAGGGCGACAGGGTGGAGAGGACTCCCCTGGCCTTAAAACAGTGATTGGGGTGGTTTTTTTCTTGTGATGTGTTGTGGTGAAATTTACTCAGGCTATGTTGAACAAATACTAATCTCACTTTGATTGGTCATGACAGATTTGTAAGAAGGCATTAGTGCAACAAGCACCCCCTTCCCCCTTCTCTCTCTTTCTTACATATATATATTTATGTTTGCTTGATCATTAACGATACACTTCAAAGCAGCCCGAGCACCATCTCTCTCTCTCTCTCTCTCTCTCTCTCTCTCTCTCTCTCTCTCTCTCTCTCTCTCTCTCTCTCTCTCTCTCTCTCTCTCTCTCTCTCCTCTCTCTCTCTCTCTCTCTCTCTCTCTCTCTCTCTCTCTCTCTCTCTCGCTCGCTCGCTCTCTCTCTCTCTCGTGTTTTAGTGTGTGAGAGTGTTCCATTGGTGTTAGGGTTAGTGTAAATTCCTTGCTTATTTGTGGGTTGCTCTAACGATTCTCTTTTTTTGCGTCCTAGTTCGCTCTTAAACTAGGTGGTGCCCCTTGTGTAGTTGGGATTTGGCTGGGGGTTTGTTGTTTTGGTTTGTGTTGTGTTGTGCCCCAGCCCCATTGAGCAGCACGGGAGCCTTGAAGAGTGTCTAGAGGTTTCTCTTCTTGTTGCTCGTCCCGTACCGCCTCTGTAGCAAGAAGGTAATAGCGAAATTTCTTTACTGCGTAAATCATAGCTAGACCTTCGCGCTCTGTAGTAGTGTAGTTCATCTCGGCATCATTTAATTGGCGACTTGCAAAGCTAATAGGGTAGTCCAATTTATGTTCTCCTGGTTGAGTTAGAACACACCCAATAGCAAAATTTGATGCATCAATATGCACATGAAAAGGTACATTCCAATCAGGTGTTCACAGGATTGGATCACTTGTTAGGGCCTTCTTTAATAACTCATAAGATTGATGACATTCTTCTGTCCAGTGAAACTCGATAAGAAGCTTGTACAATAGACGCGCTATCTCGGCAAAGTTTAAAATAAACCTTCGATAATGACCAACATGGCCCATAAATCTTTGAACTCCTTTATAGTTCGTAGGTGGTGGCAAATCATCAATGGCTTTAATCTTACTCTCATCTGTGGATATCCCGTTCTTGGACACTATATGCCCTAGAATGACTCCGTGCTTAACCCAAAATTGGCATTTGAAAGGGTTCAGTGAGATGCGATAAAATCTGCATCTTTCAAATATTTTTCGTAGATATAACAAATGCTTCTCCCGAGAAGAATAAACACAAAGGTCGTCTAGGAAAGCTTCAGAAAACTCCCTTAGAAATTCTTTAAACGCAGTATTTATTAATCGTTGGAATGTAGCAGGGGCATTTGTTAAGCCAAAAGCCATAACACGAAATGCAAACACTCCAAACTCTGTGATAAAAGCAGTTTTAGCTTGGTCCTCTAATGCAATTGTGATTTGATTGTAACCAGAGTACCCATCTAAAAAGCTATAAGCTTCCTTGCCCGCAACTCTTTCAAGCACATGTTCTGAATATGGCAAGGGATAATGATCTCTCCTAGTGGCTGCATTAACTTTCTTGAGGTCCACGCACACTCTTAGTTTCCCATTATTTTTTGGCACAATGACTATTGGAGAAACCCATTCTGAGTGCTCAATAGGGTATATGAATCCACATTGGATAAGTTTTTCAATATCCTCTTGTACAATTTTGGCGTACTTAGGATTCATTGGATAGGGTCGTTGCTGGACGGGTTTAGCAGTGTTGATCAAGGGAATTGTATGTTGCACCACAGAAGGTGGAACGCCCTTCATGTCATGATATGTCCAAGCAAAGATATCCTTGTATTCCTTGAGGAGCTCCTTAAGTACAGCCTCTTCAGTTTTGGTAAGGTCTTGAGCAATAAAGACTGGTTTAGACTCCTCACCTGGTTCTGCTAATTCTATCTCTTTAACTACCGCTGGACCATCATAGACTCCACTGCTTCCATTGGTAGGTATTCGTTGGGCTTTGGCATACACAACCTTTTGCTCCCCCGTGGTATAAGATTTAAAATGTTCAGGAGCCGTATGTAAGTCAGCAGGCTCTTCTCCTGACAGAGACCTTTCTTTTAGTTCTGCCTCCTTTTGTTGTTGAGCTAACTCTCGGTTTTGACATCTTCTTATAGTTCGACTCAATCTCGTCTCTGTAACCTCCAATTGAGCTAGGTCAATGGGTCGCGGGCTGCACCACATGAAACTCTGGAGATGTTCACCCCAATTGTCTACTAGCTTTCGATGAGCATCACATGCCCCTAGATAGCTAAGCCATTCTGCAGTAGATCTTTCCTTGTTTATCCTAGCTCTCACATTTTCTCGATATCGTCGTCTCTTATATGACCTTTGTTTCTTATTAAGGTTTTGATTTTGGTAAATGTTTGAACTCGACTCGCCTGATAGGTCTTCGCTTGTATCTTCTTCACTCTCATATAAAGTACCATAGATGGTCGTACTAGGCCTTGAGTGTTCAGTTTCTATACTTGGCTCACTCGATGTTTCCTCAGGTTCCGAATCCATTTCTCCCTGAGATTCCTTTTTTGATGTGTATTGGCCTGAAGCCTTTGAGGAATCATCGGTTTCACTCTCAGATAGGTGTGCCTCTTTCTTATCATCGGATGTTACATGCGCTACACCTAACATGTTTACTGGTGCAATGTGTGGTATCTCTTCCCCATCTGGTGTTACCCAGGTTGTTCCTCTAGCTCCCCATGTATCTATAGTTGCCACTAGGTGTACCCAATCGACATTGTCTGACTCAGCCATTCCGGGTAGGATATCCATATAAGGAGAGTTCTCCCCAATATCCGTGTCTTCGTTACGCGTGTAACAATACTATAATGGAGCTGAGTGAATTGTTGTGTCTAATCTATTATCAATGATGAATTTATTTCCTAGAGGATCCGTTCGACCACTTAAAAGATCAACTCGAATGACAGAGTCTTGGAACTGTAAGTAGACGTGGTTTTTGGACCAGTCATGCACCATTTTTGCTTCCCTCATTAATGGATGCCCTAAGATCATCTCAAATGACATAGGATGCTTGGAAAAATCCATAACAATGAAATTCTGCCTTACCTTGTGTCCCAAGACCTTGATCCTGAGATCCTTTAGCATTCCAATAGGCGTAACAATAGATCCATTAGCCATTTTTACCACTACGCTTGTGGCTTCAAGGTGAGGTCGCCCCATAGACTCCCAACAACTCTTTGTCACCATGCTGACTCCCGCACCACCATCAAGGACCCCCTTTACAGTTAATCCTTTAGTAGTGATTGGTAGAGTAGCATTAGATTCATCACCTTCAAAGTATTGCCCCAACTTGTTAACGTGTGTTTCAATTACAGATTCATGTCCCGCTCGGTCAGATGGTGGTGCTAAATGTTCCTCATCATTCATCACCGAGTCAGGTTTGTTCATGTGTGCAAACTGTGGTAATCCGGCTTGTAATTCTCCATTGAGAAGTGCTTGCAGTGCTAGGAATAATTCTCGATCTCCGTATAACTTAGATATGATAGTCGTACGTGTTTCTGAGGACATGAAATCCATCAGCTTGGCAACATTTAATGGCATCTTGTGGGATGTAGGACCCTGACAAGAGAATGGTGAAGATGGAATCTCCACTTCCTCAAGGGGGTCGGGCATTCCCTCATTGAACATTCTCTCTAGTAGGAAAGGTGTGTGTCCACTTTCAGATGTCCTACCCTCACTCTCTTCTTGAATGATACTGGGTATAGCTAACGGCCTGTAGTTCTTGTGAGGTTGAACTTGTGTGGGAAACACTATGTCCGACATCTGGATATTTTTGGGTTCAGGTTCTAATTTTCGTTGAGTTTCTTCCACCAAACCCCTCAGTTGTTGGACTCGTTCAATTTCTACTGTTGGGTTTGGATAGGTTCCAATCTTTCTCTTGCAATCCTCATTTTTTGTCTCTCGTGGCTTATCTTGGGGGTTCGCAACTGGGTGGTTTAACTTTGAATACTCTTTTGGTGTTCGTCGTAATTCCCTCTCGTGATCCTCCTCACTGGCTTTTTCCTTTGTAGTAACAATTTTGGTCTCCGTGGTCTCTATCGAATCTGAGTCATCCTCAGGTCATTCATATACACGGGATCCTCTCCTGTCCCTATGTTAGTCTTTGAACTAGGTTTTGAGCTAGAAGCATTAAGGGATTTCTTTCTTCGTGTTTTCTTCTTTCTCGCTCGGCCAATGGATGCAGCATCCCTCTCTCTCTTCGAGGATGTAATTTTGCTTTTGGAGCATCGACCGTGTGAGTGCATTCACTGGTGCTATGTTTATAGTTGGTGGTGTCCCATCAACAATCTCTATTATGTTCAATGGTGTGATTTTCGATGCGTTTGGATTGTTAGGACACTGTGCGATCAAATGATCTATGCCACAATGATTACAAGTGAGTATTGGCATTGCCAATGCACTCCCTTGACTTGTTTTCATCAGTGCAGCATTCTTTTGCATTCTAATGGGGCACTCAGCTACTCGATGTGGTCCACCACATTCGTAGCACTGAAGAGGTGGTCTCCGGGAAAAACTATTAATGTTTTGGCCTCTTGATGCTAGCGCAGTAGCTTGATATACCGGTTTGATTTGTCCCCAATGGTCTTCCATATAGTACATGGGACACTCCTCAAGCATGTCGACTCCATAGGTGATACTAGAGTCTATGTCCTCTTCGCAATCTACATAAGTACTAGATGACTCGCAACCTATTTGGTTCATAGGTATAACTCTTGGATGAGGGGGTTGCGATCCTAGCACTGGAGGTGGCAACGGTGTGGTTTGGACCACATTTTGGGTTCTAGGGACCATGTGCTGTAATGGCAACTGTTGCTCCATGGGTGGGGTAGGCATCAATGCAGGAACTCGAGGTGAGTCTGCCCAAGATATAGGCGGTCTATTTTCCATGATGCGTTTAAGCATTAGGCAATCCTTCGCTTGATGGCCATACCTACCACACGCGTTACAAGTCCCGTTAAACTTTACTCTGAAAGTAGGGCATTCACTCGTAGTATGTGGGCCCAAGCAAATTGAGCACCATTGTTGCTCCCTTCTTGGATACATATGAGTATTTTGTGGAGCACGATTACCCCTAAGGCTTTCTTGGATGGCCTTGGTGAGATCTGCCAAAGTCATCTCAGATATCGTTTGCTCTTTCACGATTGGCTTTATCTTCATTGGCTCATGCCCTGACGCTTGCGAGCTACTAGACTTCGGCTCGGCAGACACTCTTTCTCCTGCAATCATTAAATTATCCTCCAATTGGATTGCATTCATGGTGACTGCTTCCCAAGTAGTGATACCTCTAATGAATAGGCCATTATAGATACTTTCATGTCGTAGTCCCCTAATGAATCTATCGAGCAATTGGTTGTTGTTGAATCGCTCGTTTGGATTGCATCGAGAATCAAATTCTTTAGGCGACTAATGAAGTCTCTCACGGATTCACCTTCTTCTCGTTGGGATTTCTGGAGCTGAGAGGCTACACCCCAAAGTACTCCCTCTCGTATGTATTCTTTTAAGAACAGTCTCCTAAGAGTAGAGTAGATCGTTTTCTCTTCTACTCTTAAGGTTCTATACCAATCTCCAGCCTTTCTGCTTAGGGTAAAACTCAAAGCCTTACACTTATGTAGCTCATTGTGCTCTTCCAAGGAATTGCACACATGTTCAAAGACTTCCATATGCTTTCTAGCATCTCCGTCTCCATTGAATTTATGTGTGAGCTTAGCTACTTGAACTGCCTTGCTCCTAGGCTCTCTATTAGGTGCACTACGCATGTTTTCTGCAATAGAGCGATCGATAGTTTGAGAAAATGCAACCAAATCTCCTATTTGAGCAGGTATAATGGGTGTACGTGCTCCTAGAACCACATGTGAGATGGGAGTTGGCCTTGGCCTTGGCATGTTATTATTAAATGGCATGGATCCACTTGTATAAGATCTTGGATAATGCCATTGTGGATTGTAAGCTCTTGGAATAATCGGAGGTGTAGGAGCTACATGAGGCTGAGGTACGACAGGTGCACATGATTTATACATACGTGTAGGTATAGTTGGGGGCATTGTGCTACTAGGCATCGGCGCAGTATTAAAAAATGAAATCCATGGTGTACTTCTTGTCATGCTCACCACTGGGATATGCATGGTAGCCGTAGTGTCATTAAGAGAAAGATGAGCTAGATCTGGGAAGGTAAAGCTGCCACTTGTGGGCTCAGATTGTACTGAGGCTCCTGGCGAAACAACATATGGAGGATCAATGGGGCTCACTGAGGGAGTCTCCATTTGTGATAGGGTTGGTTGGTTGGCCTTTCCCGTATCCAAGAATATCATTAGGCCTGTTGAAGGCATGTTGATTCCTGTGTTCTGTCTTTCTAACTTGACAATCCTATGGAGGACATCACAGACTTTCTGTTGTTGCTCATCTATGCTAGTAGCACCCGATGTGGATTGTAGAACATCTAACCAACCCACATGATAGGTGTGTCCTGTGTACCGATCAGTTAAATCTTCCGCTTGTAGGTTATACTCCCAATTTTTGTTTAGGAATATCCCATCTAGGCCTGGCGTGCTGGAGGTTTCCCTCAAGGTGGAAGCATTATTGCTCCCCATCGCTTGCCCCTCCGTGACTGCTACCTTGGGAGCACTCGGTTGCTCGGCTGGCATGATTGTTGTCATAGGAGCCTTTGCTTTCAGGGCTCGACTTTGTTCTAGCCTTCGTAGGTTCTCAATTTCCCTCTCCCTTGTTGCTTGCATATAGCGTTCGATCTCTTGCACTTCGGCAAGACTCCTACCATCGGGTAGTAGAACCTCAGAGGGAGATAGTCCTAAAGGATCAGGAGGTGCAGTGGATGGAACATTCACATGCACACTCTCAAGAAGCATAGGGTCTATTTTAGGCATGAATGACGAATTTACTTCCCCACTCCCTTCATTTATTTCATTAACCGCATGTTCGGAGCGAGTAGCTCTACTAAGGGTCTCTTTTAAGTGGCTAAACACACTGGACCCGGGCCGTGGGCCCATGGCATGCATGTCTTGACTTGAACTATCAGGGTTTGGTGTAGGATACCCCTCCATGACTTCGTAGTCAGAGGAAGAATCACTAGATGCGATATGAGGATCTTGGTTCGCGCTACCTTGAGTCCCAGCCGAAGGTCCAGAACCTAGGGTGGGGGAATAATGGGTGCCCGCGTAAATGGAGGCACTACCAATATGCTCGTACTCTAACACTCGTCCAGAGCGTACGTACATGTGACCTCCACACTCTAAACGCGTTGGTGAGTGCCCGTGAAGGCCGCTCACTTAGTTTTTTTTTTTTTTTTTTATAAGTGTTTATAACCCAAGTTTTTCGTTATTCTTGGTTATTTTTTGTAACCAAGCCACAAAATATGGCGTGTAATAGCTCAAGACGAGCGTTTTGGCTAAAGGAACGTGCCATGCTTTACAGCTCCCTATTCGACTACGTGAAGCCCTCGAAATCCTAAAAATAGTTTTTAAATATAAAAAGGTGTATAAACTATATTTTAAAACTGAGGACTGGGGTCTAGGTTTGAGCTTGGTCTTGGGGAATGATCCCCAGCTCGATCCTTCTTTTAAATTTTTATTTTTATTTTAGATTTTTTTAATTAAAAAAAAATCGCCGCGCACGCGCGCACACACACACTTAACCTACACCTAACTTATCTACTTAGAGCTAATAGAGATACTGCCACACACACTCTAACATTGTTTACACAGTACTACAGTAGCTAACAGATCTACAAAACTAACCTTACATAACTAACATTGAACCTTACAGAACTAACATTCCATAGCTAATACCTTAATTCTAACAATACATTGCAAAAAAAATTGTAACTCCTCCTTTACAGAAAACAAAAAAGATAGTACAGTGTAACAAAAATCTTCTCCACACACCCACACACCTTCCTTCTTCACAAATCCTTCTCCACACAACCACAGACCTTCCTTCTTCACAAATCCTTCAATTGAAATTGCATCACAAGAAAGCGTAAGGTGCTTAACCGAGCTTAGTGTTGGGCATTTCCCCGGCAACGGCGCCAAAAATGTGCGCTCCTTGCCGCACTGTCGAAGCAAGGGACTTGCCTAACACTGTGTGTGAGCCACAGACGGCTCCAAGCACACAACTAGCTTAACTAGTAAGCTCAAAGAAAGCGATGGTGTGTCACTCACCGCTCTACGCTTGCTTCGTGGAGGATTCCTCGCCGCGAAGAGAAGGAGCCACCGCTTCGCCGCGCTCAACCGCTTCGCCGCCGCCGTGTCGTCTTTGCAATGCTCGATCGCACTCTCTCTCTCTCTCTCTCTCTCTCTCTCTCTCTCTCTCTCTCTCTCTCTCTCTCTCTCTCTCTCTCTCTCTCTCTCTCTCTCTCACACACACACATACACACACACACACAAGGAGGTGAAGAAGAAGAAGATGGAGATGGAGATGGAGCAAGAGCACTCTTCTATTGCACAAATGAGAGAATGCATGAATTTTAGGTTTAGTTGGCTTTTATATGAGCTCACCCCATTCACACTTGGGTACCCATGCTTAGCCAACTAATCCCTTGAATGTCCCAGTTAGAGTGCACCTCTCATCGGCGATCACTCTTACCCTTTTCCTATTGGTCCGACAAGCCCGATACCTGACTCTACCAAATACATAATACAGGTCCGTTGTAGGTGATGGGGTGTCCGTGAGCCGTGAGGGTTAACAAGTAGCTAGACGTAGGTTTAGTGCTTAATAGCGACTGGAGTCCAAGACTAGCCAGTTAGTATTCCTTAACAGCAAAGAAAGCTGTGAGTCAAGTACAAGATAGTATTTCATTCTTTGAATTTTCACATGCTCGAAAAGGGTTGTTCCACCACACACATAGTTGTTATTTCATATATTGTTAAGTTCAGTTATGTTTGCATATTCATTTCAGTTGTAGGAGTAGGCTCTTCTGTGCTTGTCAGCAGCGGCCTTTTTCCTTCACTGTGAGATAGAGATAGCATCCTTAATCTTTTTGGAAAGATTCTTGTGGGTCTCGGCTATGCTCATATGAAGCGAAGATCTTCCCATGTACCTTAAGTTGCAGGGGACTTTTTTATCTTCCCTCAATTACCTCAAATAGTGCTTTTTCCATGGAAGTATGTACAGTGTTATTGTAGGCATACTCCACTAAGGGTAAGTACTTCTCCCATTGGGATATTTGATCTACTTCCGTTACATACGCTTTTAGTAGATCAAGAATTGTTAGGTTAGCTATTTCACTTTGGCCATCCGTTTGTGGGTGATAGGCCAGAGAGGAATTTAGCCTTGTTCCTAATTTCTCAAAGATACCCTTCCAAAAATTACTGGTCATTCTAGGGTATCTATCCGACACTATGGACATTGGCAAGCATGGTACTTGAAGATTTGTGAAATGAAGAGGGTTGCCATTTGATGGGCTTTGATAGTATTTTTGACAGGTATAAACTGAGCTTGTTTACTGAACTTGTCTATACTATCGTCCATATTCCCATGGATAGATTTAGGCAATCCAAAGATAAAATCCATGGATATTCTCTCCCATGTTGAATTAGGGATTGGCAAAGGTTGAAGCAATCCAGATTGCTTCCCTCTATCAAACTTCGTCTTTTGGCATACCACACATTTAGAAACATACTCTTGTATGTTTGGTTTCATGGTAGGACAATAGAAATATGTCTCAGCACCCTTTACACTAGACTGAATCCCTCTATGCCCCGTATAAGGAGGAGCATGAGATTCATACATTACTTTCTCACGTAGTGAGTTAGTAACGCATAGTCTATTGCCATAGAGAAGATAACCATCTTGTAAGGTAAATGATTCCGCTTTCTTCCCTAATGCAAGGGCTGAAATCACATCTCTAAAATCGGGATCAATAGCATACTCATCTATCATAGAAGGTAGATCATTGTGAGTTGCTATGGAAACCACATTCACTCTCGGCCGTCTTTAGAGTGCATCGGCTACTTGATTATGCTTGCCAACAATGTGAGCAATATGAAAATGAAATTGCAAAAGGAAATTTGCCCACATCATTTTGTTTTTCGGAGAGCTTGGTCTGCATCATGAAGTACTTAATACTTTGGTGATCTGTTTGCAGAATGAAAGGAGTCCCTAATAATTAGTGCTTCCATGAGTCTAAGGCATGTAGAATTGCAAGGAGTTCCTTTTCATATATGCCTAGAGTTTCCTCAACAGGGTCAAGCCTTCGACTTTCATAGGCTATGGTGTGCCCTTCTTGGAGCAAACAGCTCCAAGGCAATCACCACAAGCATCACATTGGACCTCAAATGGCTTTGAGAGATCTGGTAGTGTAAGCACAGGTTGAGAGATAAGCTTATCAAAAGAATTTTTCTCCTTGGTAGACCATGTATACCTAACATTTTTCTTTGTTAGGTCATGTAATGGTCTTACAATTAGTGAGAACTTTTCTATGAAGTGTCTATAGTATACACACATACCTATAAAGCTTCTTAGTTCATGAAGATTCCTTGGTTTAGGCCATCCTTTTATTACCTCTAATTTTGATGGCTCGATTTGGATGCCAAATTGAGAGATAATGTGACCTAAATACTAAGTCTCTTGTAAGAAAAATTCACTTTTGTTTCGATTAACATAAAGTTTATTCTCTCTTAAAACTTGAAATATTACTTGGAGGTGTTGCTTGTGTTCATCTAATGAATTAGACTAGATGATGATATCAGCAAAGAACACTCTAGTAAAGGGTCGACGAGGCCTGAATAGCTTCTCCATCAAGCGGTTGAATGTGGCTAGTGCATTGGTCAAGCCAAAAGGCATGACAATATATTTGTAAAGACCAAACGCAATGCGAAATGCGTTCTTTACAATGTCTTGATCAATTGTCCTTATTTTATGATAGCCACTTTTTAGGTCAATCCTATTAAAGTAGGTGGTCCCTTGTATCTTATCAAATAGGTCTTCTACCCATGGAACGGGAAACCTATTCTTGATAGTGATCCTATTTAGTGCTCTAGTCGACACACATATGACATGTGCCGTCTTTCTTTTGCACTAATAGCAGAGGAGAAGAAAATGGAGATGAGCTAGGCCTAACCATGCCCTTCTCAACTAACTCATGCACTTACCGCATAATCTCCTCTTGTTGATCTTGAGAAACGCTATAAGGAGGTTTATTATGCGGTGAACTTCTCGGAAGAAGTTCAAGCGCATGGTTATCATTGCCTCGTTTAGGAGGTAGCTCACAAGGGATGTGGTTAATAAAGACATCTTGAAACCCCTTGAGAAAATTGGATAACTCTAATTCCTTGTGAGTGTGTTTATTTTCTTTTGTTAAAACATTAGGTTCATTTTGAGAATCTTTAACAAAAATCATGTACATGGAAATAGAGCTCTTTATTGACTTATTGAAATCTTGTGTAAGTAAAATGGGTATGGTGTTACCCATTTGCTTAGCATCTATGTATATATCCTTTTCCCTGAACCTAAAGTAGATTCTCCTTTCAGGGAGTTTAACATTGGCAGCCATGCAATCAAAACATGGTGCCCCTAGGATTACATCCTCATGCTTGAGAGGAGCGATAAAGAAGTCCTCTTTGTCCACATAGCTTTGGACATGGAGCCTCGATTTCCCAACCAAGGGAGTGGCTGAAGCTTCTTGCCCCTTGAAAGCACCGTCTGTGGGTAGGAAATATCCCATCTCGTAAGCTTGTATTCCTAGCTTGGTGGCCAACTCTGTGGATATGAAATTGTGAGTAGAACCTGCATCAAAGAGAATAAAAGCAACATGTTCTCTTACCTTTCCCCAAGCATGGCATAGAGGATATCCTTTGTGGTGAGTTTCCTCCTCTTGGATTTTGACCAAGGTATCTCTAGGAGGTTCATGGTGGGTGTTCTTTTGGGGACAAGCACGGTAAGCATGCCCTTGCTCGTGGAACTTGAAATAGCGGTTTTCCTTGTGATAACGCTCAAGCTCTTCAGAAGAGAGTTTGTTTTTGCCTTTGTAAACTCCCTTCTCCTTAGCTTTGTTGGAATTGCCCTTAGGAGACTTTTGGAAATTGTCCTTACCCTTAGGCTCATTAGAACCCTTGTTTTCTGTGGGCTTAGAATTTCTCTTAGCCCATGTTTGGAAATTGATTTGAGAAGCCACCATAGTATGGTGTATAACCGCCAATATGGTGTGTGGCCTTTGGGAGTTGACATACTCCGCCATTTCTTCAGTTAAGCCCGCAAAAAATTGTTGCTTTTGCTCTCCAAAATCCAACTTTTTGAAGACAATTTCTTTGAGTTGTAGGTCCCAAAACATGTCTACATATTTGTGAATGGATTCGTAGGGAGAGAGCTTCAGGCTTCGCCATTCGGTGAGTACTTTGTCTTTGGCATCGGTGGCCAAAAACTGCTTCATAATGGAAGCTCTTAAAGCTTTCCATGTTTTTGAAGCTTCACCGTTGGCCCGTAGGCTAGACCTCTTTCTTGCCTTTTTCTTCCCTTGATCTTCTTTGTTTGTACCATCTCTTTCATAAGAGGAAGAGGATGAAGAAGATGGAGAAGAGGGTGTCCTCTTTCTTCTCTTGCTTTTTGTCATCCCTCTTTGAATTATGGTGTGGAGAAGTGTGCGATGGTCTTCTCCATTTTGGAGGTGATGGAGAGCGTTTAGCCTGCCATCTTTGTGGAGCCATCTCCGCCGAGGAGGCAGGAGACTCACTTCTTTCTCGTTCCTTCGATGGAGTATCTTGAATTCTCCTTTGGAAAGGAGATGCATCATCAAGGAGCAAATTTTTGAGCCCTTCGTATGGATCCTCTTCTTCTTCCCGAATCGGAGAGAGGTCTATTTTGGAATTTTCACAAGGAGGCTTCCTAGGTACTCTCTCATCATGGTGGGCAGCTTGGAGAATCCCATGAGCACGAAGCTACCGTTGCACTTCACTTTGGAGGGATGGATTGCCCATAGCTTGTTGAAGCCTAGAAACAAGGTATTTAACAAGCATAGGGGCATCATTAGTAGCCTGCTCAAAAGAAAAATCAAAGTTATCAACATTAATTTCACTCTCTTTACTATTGGCCATTCTAGCAAGTTTTAGGTGTAAACTTTTTAGGTGTACTTTGGCACTTCAAGCCCTAGTTGCTACTCCTCTTTACCCCTTTAGAAAAAGCACTCAAGCTATTGTACCCATGGCTCGAATACCATTAATTGCAAGGAATAGAAGAGAAGGTCCTTCAACACCAAAACATCACTGGCTCCTGTCAAGCTTCTAATAGCTCAATAGTGGTTAATCCAAATCCAAGCCCCATAGGACTCCACTATTAAGACCATAGCTCTCGACGGTGATGCCCCTTTATCTGCATGAAGGCACGCACACTGCAAGGCTGAAAAATCCCTATTCTACTCACTCACATGCAATTAATAATACCAACCATTTATAGCTAGCTTGAGGACCTCCCTTCTTGATCAAGAAAAAAGAAACCTTGTGCTTTGATACCAATGTAACATTTAATGACTTAGTAACTTGTGTGTAGCGGAAAATAGCATGAACATAGTGAGAATTTCATTAGAATAGATTCCTAATGAGAATAACAAGAGTGCTTGGATGGAAAGAGCAAGAAAACATATAACACCTAATTACATAGCATAAACAATACTTTAAAAGAGAGGGAAATTAATTTATTGACACCATTTGAGGACCGGATTTACATGGAGCCGGTCCCCCCTCCAAAAGGCTTTGTATTATGGTTTCTCCCATCAAGAGAGACATTTTACAATACAATCCTTTGTGTTCCTTCAATACTAGCTAGTGCAATGAAGATGGAAACTTCAAGCATTAAGAAAAACACTTATTAAACACAACATCAATTCCCTCACGGTCTCAGACCCAAGACCTCACACACCTTCAAAGATGGTGAGAGCTAGCAGGGTATGAGAGTAGATTGAGAGGAAGAAGTGAGTAGTCTTACGAGAAAGATGTACATCTCCTCACATACTCACTCATATTAGCATAGCTTAGCTTAGTAATTAGCATGGTAGAGGAGCTGAGCATGCATTGAAGCTTGGCTCTTGGTTGGTTTTGCATCACAAAGCCAAGTGTTGTTGGTGTAGGCCTCCCTTCTCACAAGCTTGGAGTAGGTGATAAGATTTCTATTAAATCTTGAGAAGGAGAGAGAGAGAGAGAGAGAGAGAGAGTATTCTTGCTTCACACATGAGTGTGTGTGGATAATTCCTTGAGAAAATCAGCCCCCTCTCTCTCTTGGTCGACCCCTCTTGCTATTTGCTCATGTTGAAACCCTTGGCCCTTTCCAGGCTTAGCCAATGAGTATTAAGAAGCATAAGTGATAGCCTTCTAACATGTGTCCCCCTTTCCCCTTTTGTGAGAGCTTTAGGTAATTAATAAATGCAACTAAACACTCATTGGACCCCTTTGCCTCATGGCCAATAGGAATCAGGCAAGCCATTGGGCTGTTGAATGCTCATTGGACCCCTTGGGAGACTATCCAATAGTCTTCTAGAGAGCTTAATTCTTATTGGTTCTTTTATTAAGTGTTTTTAAATTAATTAAACTAAACTTACTCTAGACTAATTCTCATTGATCCACCTCCAAGGCAATCCAATAGGATCTGAGTACACCTTGTGGGCATCTGGCGTACGGAGCTGACATGTGGCCCTCATTCCCTTTGTGTAAAGGGAGCTTGTGTGAGTGTGTGTGTGTGTGTGTGTTTCTCTCTCATCTCCTACTTCTAGGGCTCGCCCCCTCCTATGTAGGGATGCATTGAAATTGTCTTGCTACACACACAAAGCATCCAATTTCCCTACTGTGATGACCTTTGGACACAAACTTTGAATTTTGGAACCTTAGCATTTTGGAATTCTTAATGGGCTGAACCTTAGGGTCTTTTAAGACCATTGTTGCACATTGTTGTTTCGCAAATGGCCCCCTCTTTCGATCCCTATTTTCCCTCCTTTGGATCCCTACTATGGTCGGTCTGCCAGCTTAACCAATATTCTAGCTTTTTCTCCCCTAGCACTTCCCCATATTAAATGATTAGTTTAACATGAGAAAATAATTTAGGAGAATTAGATATTATTCATTATGGCAAAAGTCTATTAACATGTCTAATAGAAAACCTAATGCATAAATGTTGCTAGATTTTGAATATGCATTTGTGCACGATGGATCATATATTTTTGTAGAAATCCAGAGCCTCTTTGTGTTTGATATGCACTTGGCTGGGGTTCTAAGCATCATGCCCCAGTCAATAAAGCCAATGTGGGGTTTATATGTGCAAGTAAAATCTAGCATTATGTTGTAGGGATGTAAGTCATTGTGCATTATACCAGCATAGTGAGCAATTGCAATGCCATCAATAAGAGCGTGTAAATTTGTTGGCATCTACTCAATCACTTCTTGAGCCGTCATGTAGTCTCTATCTCTCATAAGTGTTTATTTATTAGTGGAAAATTCCTCTAGCCATATTGTAGCTTGTGCATGCAGCGTCGGAATGCTCCTTAGGCAAACAAAAAATGACATGGCATGTCTCCCAATGTACATTGTACCCCCATTGTAGTATGGGAAGATTATGATCTGAGGGGCCTCAATGGTAGAGCCAATGTATCTTGCAATGGAGGAGTGAAGTGTTTGCATGCCTTGCTCTATCTAGAAGCTACCAAATTTTGCCTCTGTCCCTCCTTGTAGCATTTTTCTACATATGTGATGTGCTCTGGAAAGAAAGGAATTCTTTTAATGGTGTGAAATGTGTATACACCAAAAGTGTCTACTCCAATCTTTTCACCTTCCACCAAGGCTTTGTGGGCAATGCCAATCAAATGTGTGCACATTGCATTCAACATTGTGTGCATGATTGTGTTGATGTCGCTGGCATCTGATCGGCCCTTGTGTCACTTTCATTTATTTGTTGAATGCAGCCATCTACACATGAAGATATTGCCAATATAGACTCTTTTCCAATGGTACGCATAATTTAAAAAAATTGCTATCGCATCATTTTTGCACTGGACAATAAAAAACAACAAATCAAATACAGTTTCATGGGTGCACTGACACTCTCACTAGTTTAGAAAAACCAAAACCATGACCTAAAGACTTCAAAAAACTATGCAAGGTTATATTAATATAGATTAATAACCATTCTCACTTTAAAAATTTATGCTTGATCGTGCAAAATGTATTTAAAACAAGTAACTCTTAAGAAAACCACCCAGATCAAACAATACAACTTAAAAACCCTAAACGTTTCAAAATATTGTGATAGACCATAAGCCGTGAGTTCACATTTTGCATGTTACCACTTCAAAAAACAATGTTACAATAAAAGACATGTACATCATCATGTACATATTGCAAATCTCATTTTAGCTCATTTTAAAATAATTTAAGTGTATAATTTTGTGGAAAAAACATTGTTATGCGTGGAAGCACAAAACTTAAATGGAAATTTGGTGCAATTTTAGCAAGAAATTTATAATTTAAGTAGAATGTCTTACATCTAGAAAGGTTAAGATTTGTAAATTGAATGTATATTAGTTGTTTGTAGACATAGAGAAATAGAAAAGTATGAATTTTAGTGAAACTTTAGCATTTGGTTTTGCAAAGATGGCATTCATTAGTTTAGACACTGATGGGGGCTTTTCACAAGCCAAGCTCCTATACCCCTCTTCTCTCGTCCCCACCCCATGGAAACATCCTCTTAGGGAGGGAGTGATAAAAGGCATTGGAAAAGTAAGAAAAAAAATAAAGTATGATTATGTAAATATATGAGAAAGGTAAAATAGGCCACCTCGTGCCTGCGGGGCAGCCCATCCCCACCTTGCCTCCTTTTTCTTCACTGTTGCCCTGCCGTGTGTCCCTTTTCCTCTCCTCCACTCAAAAGGTCAACCCCCTCTCTCCTCCCCTTGTCCTTTCTCCTTTCTCTCTCCCCTCAAGCTACCCCACCTCTCACCAATAATGCATTCTAACTCATCAATATTGCACCCTAACTCACATGCAACTTACCCTATCTTCCAAAATAGTATACCCCACCCCCCCTTTCTCTCTCCTATCATATCCCATGACCCAAATACCCCCCCCTCTCTCTAAAGGGTGCCATGTCTCTTGTCTTGTAGCTAAATAACCTCCCCCACACTCACACACACTCAGTTTCACTAAAACAGGTCCCCACAGACCCATCCCCACCCGGTGGTTACCTGATTTTTCTTATGTCCACACACATCTGCACACAGATTCACCTCTGAACACACTCCTCTCTCTCCCCTCTTGTAATTACTTTATTCTCCATGTCACCTCTCACTTTTTTCATCAACCCATCTCTCTCTCTCATGAGACTGCTGTTCTGGCACATATACACACAGCCAGACAAGTGGGGCCCACAGTCACATGGCCTATGTAGATAATGATTTCTTCATTTCTAAATTCTAGAATTTCTCCCCCCCCTCCTCCCCTATATAAAGAGGGGTCACCATCACACACAAAAACACACAACATCACCAAAGAACACACTATGCATTGTGTGTGCCTAGTGCACACACACACACCCACACCATCACCATCACCGCAATCACCATGCTTGTCTTGAGCATGACCTCTACACCCTTGGCTATGGAAGATGAAGGGCAACTAAATGAAGGATGATGGCCATAATCCTCGTGCGAGTCTTCGCCATCAACTCCCACCTATCCGCTATGTGCTCTACCACTCTCTCCCTTCTCATTCCCCTACCCTATGCTCCCCATTTCATCGCCTAATTCTCTAAATAAAGCTTGAGGTTTTGTGAGTATGTTTTCTTGCAATGTTTTGCCCATGTGAGGTGTGCGGAATCGCCACCTAGTCTTGTGTTTTGGAGTGAGCTTGTGTATGTGTGAAGGGTGTGCGGATTCGCCATCCTTTTGTGATGCCTAAGTACTAAGCCGCTATACCCCCTCCTTCACTCTCTCTCTCTCTCTCTCTCTCTCTCTCTCACTTGATCTCATTCCCTTTCTTTTTCATCATTACTCCCAAGCATCCATCTCTCTTGGATGAAAACTTTGTTATGGTGGTGTGTTGTTTGCGTCCTAGCCGTTGAAGCTAGGTGGTGCCCCCTGTTTGCTTTACCATGACAGGCTCGAGGCGTGCCATTCGGTCCCCGGTGTTTTAGAGTCCATTGGGGTTTGGGGTTCGCTTTGCTCCCGTCATTTGGTGCCCCCACTGAGGATCTTTTCATGAAACCCTTCAGTTTACAAGACTGAAACCCTTAAACTATTGTGAATGGATGAATGGCTAGCAGGATTTGCTAATTGGACGACAGAAGAAGAAGAGCTCCAAGCACAAATAGACGAACTCCGCATCTCCATCGAAGCTCGAGTGCCAGGCGTAACGGTAATCGATTTGCAGTGGGAGAGTCAACCAACACGCCAAACCCAGTGGATATACATAGGCCAAGTGCCAAGAAGAAGAAGGAGAAGGTCGAAACGATGTCCGCAACCTACAACCAACCCACAACAACAAAATGGAAGGAGCTCTACACAATAGAGAATCAACACTATTCTACTTTGAGAATCGGGTAACTCAAGTCACCGAGGTAATTATCACAGTCAGTTTTCAAGTCGCACCTGATGCTGCAGCACAGATAATGGAAGCATTGGCTCACACTCTCACTAGAGAAACTAGGGATCTACTGAGTTTATTTCAGGAAAGAACACCACCCTCTCCCACAAGCTTGGACAGTGACTAAACACCTCTAAGCTTCACATGAATCAGTACAACCTACCTCAAGACAGATCACACATACCAACACGTGTACGCTCAATCAAGGTAATACTGGATTTGAAGGCTCACTACCAGCACATCATTGACACCATGCTGGGTGGGGAGCGTTTTTTGGAGGTTCTGGCATCAGATCAACCATTTGTCTTACCTTTGGTACAAGGCAATGTACCGTTTGAAGTTTTAATCTATGTCCTAGTATAAGAGGGTATACACGCCTCCTTGTAAAGAAGAAAAAAACTTTTGCAAGTTAAGTAGTGTGTCTTTCTAGCTCTCTCTCAGTAATCATGGCAAGTGTAGCATTTCCAACATTTAAAGGAAAGAAGGGGGAGGATTTGGTAACAGACTTCCTAGATGACTTTGAAGTAGCATGTGTGGTGAGCAACAAAGATACGAATGAATCCCGGGTTAGAATCTTTAAGCATCTCATGAAGCTAGAAGCTAGATCATGGTACAATGCACTTCCACAAGCAACCAAGGATGACTGGGAACCCTTAAAAACCTCTTTTAAGAGGCGCTTTGGGGAAGGTACCACTTCAGAAAAGTTGTGGGACAAGTTGAGAGACTTGAAGCAGGAGGGTCTTTTAGAATATTCCACCTATGAGTCCAAATTTGTGGATTTGTGGGAACGGTGGGTTGAGTCACTGGCTAGGGGGGAAGCTGCACCCGATTTCCTAAAAAAAGATCGGTTCACGCATGGCTTATGGCCGCTTCTCAAGGAGAAGGTGAAAGGTAGATTCCCAGCTACGTACGAGTTAGCCGTTGAGATTGCTCGCCTTAAAGACAAGAAGCTTCGAATGAAAGCCAAAGAAACCGAGTCAACAGAATCAGGAACATCGCGTCGACCAGCAACTATGACAACCACCATTCCACCACCACCACCGGCTCTTGGGGTAAGAGATGACCAACAAGATATGTTGGCCCATATTACTGACCAACTGCAGAATTTGTCAGTCCACTTAATACAACAAGGAAGGAGTCAAGAAAGAAATCAAGACCCTGGCAGAGCACGACGACAAAACAGGGAGTATCATTGCTACAATTGCGGAGAAGACGGTCACTGTATGTACTATTGTCCCAAACCACGACAAAACTATAATAGAGGAGGTAGTAGGAACCAATTGTCACCCCCTAGAGAAAGAACACCCCCACCCTGAGCACCACCCCCACCAACACAAATTCTACGTCCACCCCAGACACCACTACAAGCATCCATCCCACCTCTTCCACCAGCCCCACCACCTGATCGCCCTGTAAACATCATAAGGCTAGAAGAGAAAGGAAAAGCCATAGTAGTGGATCTACCCAGAGCAAAGGAGAGGGACAAGGGTAAGGAGAAGGTAACCTTTTTAGAACCACTTGAAGCCATGACTGTGAAAAGAGCTAGGAGGGAGAAAGCTACACAATCAGATGATGAGAGAAGCATGAGAGGAGAAACTAGTAAGAGGCCATCCAGGCCACGACGGAAATTGGGCATCACCGACTTCCAGCTAGGGGAAAGTTTCAAGCCCTATGATCTAACATTGGATGTGGCAGAGCAAGGACCGAAGATTACATGGCCACAGCTGCTACATCTTGCACCAAAAGTAAGGCGACAATGGTCTAAAATGGTAAGTACAAGACGCTCCAAAACAAAGGTAGCCGAAGCAATTTCGGGATGCAACATGGATGACATCCTTCCAATTGTCGACGTAAACATAAAAGGAAAGAGGGTTGGAAATACCTACATTGATGGAGGTGCACAAATCTGTGTAATGAGCGAAGCTATGATGCTTTGATTAGGGCTCGAGGTTGACAGGCCTTCTCCATGCAAGGCAAAGATGGCAAAAAACGCAAAAGTAAAGTGTGTGGGTGTGGTAAGTGCCGTGAAAATAAAAGCTTTCAACACTGAGGTAGAGTTAGATGTTTTTGTAATGCCTACTAAGGGGGAGGGCTATCCACTAATTTTGGGAAGGCCATGGTTGATGGCCATGAAGGCAAAACAGGACTGGGGTACTGGCCTTCTACGCATGACCGGTAAGAAAGGGGAGACAATCTACTACGACATGAGGATTGGCAAGCAGAAGCAAATGAATCTGGAAACATCGTCAGATGAAACCACTAGCGAATCTTCCAGTTCTGAGGAGGAGACCACATCCACCAACGAAAGTGACAGTTCCATTGATGTGATGGGTATCATTATGAAGGATCCACAAAGGGTAAGCACAACTGGTGATCCATCACCAAAAGGGAAACCCAATGAAGAGGAGAGAAAATCACCTGGCCTAGGAGGAAGTAAGTTGAAGGGTATGTTGTCTACGGAATTAACACTTGAGGAGAAAGATAGTTTTTTGCAAATGTTGATGGGATTTCCTAACCTGTTCATTGACAACTATGAAAGAATCACAGGCATTACAGTGGTGGAACATCATATTAAGCTGAAGGAAGGGGTAAAACCAGTTGTGCAAAAGCTACGACGATTGGGGGTCATACAAGAAAAGGCACTCTTGGCCGAGGTAAGGAAACTGCTGGAGGCGGGATTCATCTATCCTGTAGAAAACTCAGAATGGGTGTCACCCGTAGTGGTGATGCCTAAAAAGAATGGTAAGTGGAGGGGCTGTGTTGACTACAAACCACTAAATGCAGCTACAAAGAGAGACCACTTTCCTCTCCCTTTTTTGGATGAAATTCTGAATAAAGTAGCGGGTTTTGAATGTTATACCGTCTGTGATGGTTATTCTGGATACTTTCAAATATGCATAGCCTTGGAAGATCAGCTAAAAACCACTTTTATCATGCCATGGGGTTGTTTTGCATACAAGGTTATGCCATTTGGTCTCACAAATGCACCTGCCACATTCCAAAGATATGTCACATATGTTTTCTAACCGTTCTTTGGAACATCCATAAGAGTGTTCATTGATGATTTTTGTATATATAGCTCCCGTATTTCACATTTAGAAAAGGTAACTGAAGGTTTGTCCAGGTTGCAGAGCCTAGGTGGGCAATTAAATGTGGATAAATGCCACATTGGGGAGAGTAAAGTCATTCTACTAGGCCATGAAATTTCAGCAAAAGGTGTCAACGCCGACCCAAGTAAGGTGTCCGTACTCATAGCCCTACCTTCACCAACGACCGCACGTTAACTGGTCTCTTTTCTACAAAAGGTGAGGTACTTAAGTAGATTCATACATCTATTATCACAACTTGTTCTACCACTGCAACAACTCACTCAAAGATCAACTTTTACTTGGGACGAGGAAAGCGAACATCACTACAACAAGGTAAAGGAGGTCTTAGCCACTCTGCCAACTATCTCACCACCTAAGTGGGATAAAAAATTCTATGTCACCTCAAGTGTTGGTGATGACTCATTGGGGGCTGTGCTACTCCAAAAGGATACGACGACATCTTTCATGAGGCCAATCTACTTCTCTAGTCTAATGATGACAGCAGGAGAGAAAGGTTTCACCCATGTGGAACACTTAGTCCTAGCTCTTAGATTTGCAACTACAAAGTTTAGGTCATATTTGTTGCCTAAGCAATTTGTGATTCTAACCACGGATGAAATATTTCCCTATGTTGTACAACACATGGATGTGTCTGCTAGAATTATTAAATGGCTAGTTCGTCTGCAAGAGTTTGACTACACGGTACAGGTAGAAAGCACGACAAGGGCAAGTTTGGGGGGACTCATGACCTACCAAGTCTTTGAAAGGAAGGAGAAGCAATCTA
Organism: Adiantum capillus-veneris; assembly: GCF_014529385.1. Taxonomy (NCBI): domain Eukaryota; kingdom Viridiplantae; phylum Streptophyta; class Polypodiopsida; order Polypodiales; family Pteridaceae; genus Adiantum; species Adiantum capillus-veneris. Next base: position 24,749,963 of record NC_140934.1, on the reverse strand, counting down.
AGGAAGGAGAAGTCCGATTACCTCCAGTACCACCGATGGTAGAAGGAGCATACTCTCTCTACTTTGATGGAGCCTACAAGCGAGCGTCCGACAAAGCAGCTGCAGGCATAGTGGTCTTTGATGACAAAGAGACAAAGGTATTTTCGTTGGGCCAATTGTTAGATTCACATTCTAACAATGAAGCTGAGTATGCAGCACTAACCAAGGGTCTACAATGGTGCGTCTCGCAAGGTGTACAACGCCTTAATGTATTTGGGGATGCTCTACTTCTGGTAAGGCAAGTAAATGGAGCATGGACATGCAAGAATCCTAGTTTAAGGACTCACTTAAGTGGTGTAAAAACCTTGTTGGGTAAGTTTGAATAAGTTCAAATACACCATATCCCAAGGGCTCAAAACCAAGAAGCAGATGCCCTAGCAAGTGAAAGACTACAGGAAGTGGTGGTTGGAGCAATAAAACTAAAACTCCCTCTATTTCAAGGAAGTGATGCCTTGCCTGACATCATGCATTTTTTGGAAACAGGGGAATGCCCATCAGATTTAACAAAAGGACAGAAGCAATGGTTGATGCGGAAGGCCACAAGGTATCGACTCATCAATGACGGTTTGTACTGTAAGGGTAAGGACAAAATACTCAGGAAGGTCCCTCTCTCTCAGGAAATCACGGGAGTAATTGCTAGCTGTCACGATAGGGTTTGTGGTGGTCACTTTGCCCTAGACATAACAAGTAGGAAAATCTTGCAGGCAGGCTTCATATGGCCTAGCCTCAACCGTGATGTACACCACTGGTGCAAAACATGTAAGTTGTGTCAAAAGGCCGGCACTAGGTCACTTATGCCTGAACCACAGACACCTATTCTCTCATATGGCCCATTTGAAAAATGGGGTATCGATGCCATTGGGCCATTACCTAGGGCCAACTCAGGAAAATTCTACATTATCATGGGGGTCGACTACATGACTAGATGGGCAGAGGCTACAGCCACCACTAGAATCACAGCGGTAGAGGTAGCTAAATTTATCTACAAGCACATATGCTGTAGGTTTGGCACACCTTTAGAGATCATCTCTGATAGAGGGCCAGGTTTCAGAGCAGACTTGGTAGGAGAATTAATGCAGAAACTGGGCATTACAAGGAGGCACTCTTCACCATATTACCCTCAATGTAATGGCCTAGTTGAAAAGGTAAATGGAATGGTTTCTAAAATTATTACCAAGCAGGTAAACAATCATCCTAGAGACTGGGATAAGTATCTACTACCAGCTTTATGGGCCTACAGAACTTCATTTCGTACATCCTTGGGATTCACACCGTATCATCTAGTATTGGGTAAGGAAGCAATCTTGCCCATTGAAGTGCAACTACAAAGTCTCAGAGTAATGGCAAGCCAGCTTCAACAGGCCAACATGCATTTGAGAGATCACATCATCAACTTGGAAAGATTGCAGTTGGACAGAGAAGAAGCAATAAATTATTATGCAGCACAAGTAGAGCATAGACGGCTTAGCTTTAACGAGCATCTCCGGAAAAAAGAATTGAAGAAAGGAATGTTGGTGCTCCGCTACGACAATCGCTTCGACACGCACAAGGATAAGAAACTCCTACTCCGATGGGAAGGTCCTTTCATCGTCAGGAAAAAGTATGCCAATGGAAGCTATCAGCTTATGGAGGCTGATGGAAAACTTCATAAAACCAGGGTAAATGGTTGGCGACTTAAACCTTATTTTCTTTGATTTGACCAGGCTCCACCTATTGACATTCCAGATGAGGACACACCATCAGCCGCCACCTCCGATGATAATGATCAAACAGATGAGCTAGAGACATGAATGCCTCTAGCCAAAAGGGGAGGGCTAATGATGGGGGCTTTTCACAAGCCAAGCTCCCATACCCCTCTTCTCTCGTCCCCACCCCATGGAAACCTTCTCTTAGGGAGGGAGTGATAAAAGGTATTGGAAAAGTAAGAAAAAAAATAAAGTATGATTATGTAAATATATGAGAAAGGTAAAATAGGCCACCTCATGCCTGCGGGGCAGCCCATCCCCACCTTGCCTCCTTTTTCTTCAGTGTTGTCCCGATGTGTGTCCCTTTTCCTCTCCTCCACTCAAAAGGTCAACCCCCTCTCTCTTCCCCTTGTCCTTTCTCCTTTCTCTCTCCCCTCAAGCTACCCCACCTCTCACCAATAATGCATTCTAACTCACCAATAATGCACCCTAACTCACATGCAACTTACCCTATCTTCCAAAATAGTATACCCCACCCCCCCTTTCTCTCTCCTATCATATCCCATGACCCAAATACCCCCCCTCTCTCTAAAGGGCACCATGTCTCTTGTCTTGTAGCTAAATAACCTCCCCCACACTCACACACACTCAGTTTCACTAAAACAGGTGCCCACAGACCCATCCCCACCCGGTGGTTACCTGATTTTTCTTGTGTTCACAGGCATATGCACACAGATTCACCTCTGAACACACTCCTCTCTCTCCCCTCTTGTAATTACTTTATTCTCCATGTCACCTCTCACTTTTTTCATCAACCCATCTCTCTCTCTTAGTCTCTCTCTCTTAGTCTCTCTCTCATGAGACTGCTGTTCTGGCACATATACACACAGACACACAAGTGGGGCCCACAGTCACATGGCCTATGTAGATAATGATTTCTTCATTTCTAAATTCTAGAATTTCTCCCCCCCCTCCTCCCCTATATAAAGAGGGCTCACCATCACACAAAAACACACAACATCACTAAAGAACACACTATGCATTGTGTGTGCCTAGTGCACACACACACACCCACACCATCACCATCACCGCAATCACCATGCTTGTCTTGAGCATGACCTCTACACCCTTGGCTATGGAAGATGAAGGGCAACTAAATGAAGGATGATGGCCATAATCCTCGTGCGAGTCTTCGCCATCAACTCCCACCTATCCGCCATGTGCTCTACCACTCTCTCCCTTCTCATTCCCTTACCCTATGGTCCCCATTTCATCGCCTAATTCTCTAAATAAAGCTTGAGGTTTTGTGAGTATGTTTTCTTGCAATGTTTTGCCCATGTGAGGTGTGCGGAATCGCCACCTAGTCTTGTGTTTTGGAGTGAGCTTGTGTATGTGTGAAGGGTGTGCGGATTCGCCATCCTTTTGTGATGCCTAAGTACTAAGCCGCTATACCCCCTCCCTCTCTCTCTCTCTCTCTCTCTCTCTTGATCTCATTTCCTTTCCTTTTCATCATTACTCCCAAGCATCCATCTCTCTTGGATGAAAACTTTGTTATGGTGGTGTGTTGTTTGCGTCCTAGCCGCTGAAGCTAGGTGGTGCCCCCTGTTTGCTTTACCATGACAGGCTCGAGGCGCGCCATTCGGTCCCCGGTGTTTTAGAGGCCATCGGGGTTCGGGGTTCGCTTTGCTCCCGTTAACACTATTGAGGTTGTATAAAAGTGATACCATGTATGTTATAATTTTTATGAATTTTGTAAATGTAGCATTTAAAAAAGTAACAATGATTAATAAATAAAACTTTTTTTTGAATATGATTAGATAATATAAATCTTGACAAGAACACTTCACGGCGGCCGCGTTACCGACCAAGTATTTTATATACTTCATACTTAAAAAAAGCTGAAATGCACATGCACATACAAATTATACGGCATTCATATGGCTCGGTTAACAATTTGATGCCACATTTATACACAAAACAAGTGATTTTAACAAATGACACTATATAGCTGCGTTGCCGACCGAGTGCCACTCAATTCTAACGAAGTAATAATGGTTTGCATACAAGCATCATATGGCCATGTTACTAACGGAGGCCCATATATTTTTCTGGCAAGGGGAAGGGAAGTAGACTCACCATAAGGATACCAATATTTCCACGGAAGCCAAACAGTGAGACAATACATACCACAAGGACATCATATTCCCTGCATAACCGAGGTGATTCCCTCGTGGTAAGCACTATTTCATAGAATAGCTTAAGCACACAGTCACATTGTGTGGTAATTAGGTACATTATTATTTTTGTACAGTATGACAAAAGGCACGCTACCACATAAAATGCACACCTGAATCGTGTGGTTAGATACTCTACTACTGTCGTGCACTACGATGCAAAATAGGCTCCCACACAACCCCCTCTCTCCTCTCGATGTACCTATGAAGGAGCTCCTCTCTCTCTCTCTCTCTCTCTCTCTCTCTCTCTCTCTCTCTCTCTCTCTCTCTCTCTCTCTCTCTCTCTCTCTCTATCTATCTATCTATCTATCTATCTCTCTATGTGTGTGTGTGTGTGTGTGTGTGTGGCTCACAAAATAACACCCAACGAGCCCGGTGAGGCCCCTTTATATATTTAGTTGTGGGCCTACATAGCTTTTTCATTTTCTCAGTGGGATCACAAGGAAAACAATAAACCCCAATGGGCCCGCAAGGAAAAGGAAAAAGCACGGCGGGTTTTTTGTGGGTTTCCATATTGCCCTCAACCATCTTGTTTGTGAACATGTTACGTGTGATGATGTTAATATTTCAATAAAACCTTGTGATCACACAAAATTTTATATAATTACATAAATATTAAATCCCTTCTTGGAAGAGAGGCCTTGGATTGGAGGGAGCTCAAGAACCAGGTGTTTCAGTATAAGTTGGGGTAGCATGTGCAGTCTCGGAGGGGGCAGTTCCCCCTTACAGGTTGATTCCCTCTGGATACAGTTTACCATATATTTGTTCCCTAGGGGGACCAAAGTTTTATTGCCTAGGTAAGAAGGGATAAGATCAACTACTCAGTTAACCGAAGGATAATTTTTGGAGGTGGCCGAGATGACCACAACGAAAATAGGACCCTACCAAATTTCTTCGTTTGAGATAAATCACTAACTTGCGCACCGTATCCAGATGTATTTTCATGGTATCGAGAAATTTTATATTTGTTTGCGAGAGAATGCATTATTTATTTCTATTAGGGACATGAATAGTGGGCAAGAAGAGAACTTTCCCTAAGGGGGCAGCTAGTTCTCCAATACACGGCCATAGAAAGGTTGGCAAGTCCATAAATTCAACCCATACTATGCATTTTGTAAGCATTTCTTTCTTTATTAACTAAGTCCATTGCCATGGATACTATGCACCATCTGTCCATTATAGTGGGTGCAGATAACAATGACATTTTATCTTCCTACTTGAAGATAGAAATTCAAGAAGACCAGAACCGAAGCAAAACAATTGTCTATATCCACAATTGGCTGCTTAAACCCAACATATATTTTCTTGGCGACTACCACTAAGTCTAATAGATTCTTAGTAAAAAAGGCACCATGGCATGATCTGAAAAAACAGATATCTGAGACCATACTACATAAGATTTTAAACTAACCTTTTTCTCTCCAATATTCTCAAGTTCAGGAGTGAGAGCATCTTTGAGGATATGACCCATCATAGATGGATCATAATCCTTTGACCCTTTCCACAGCACTACATGTCTTGCTCTACTGTAGTGGGGGAATCCAATTGAAATGTAGGGGTAAGTCTAGACATTTCTCAAAAGAATAATGAGGGACCTGATATTGCTGTCTTCAATTTGAATAGTGACAAGAAAATCACGAATCTATTGTCCTAGGTGTTGGACCAGCTTCTCCTGTCTGCATGTGTTGAGAACAAAGTTGAGGGATGGCTCTAGCTCAGGCTTGTTGTCAAAACCTACCTACAAGTACCCTCAAAGACCTAGATCACTCTCTCTCTCTCTCTCTCTCTCTCTCTCTCTCTCTCTCTCTCTCTCTCTCTCTCTCTCTCTCACACACACACACACACACACACACACACACACACACACACACACACACACACAAAAAATCTTTTTTATAGAGATCTCTTACATGCTTCTTACATTACATCACTTGCATGATGTGCATGTGCAACCTACCTTCCTTCCCTTTCCGTGGAGAAACTTTTATATCCTCCAACATTTTGGCTTGAATAATTTCTAAAGGCATTGTGGAATTGAAAAAAACTAGTCTTACTTGGTAGGAGAGCTTATGTTTAACACGATATATTTGACATGAAGTAGAGGACATTAAAATGAAAATAACTTTAATAGACATGAAATTGAACAATTTATAATAACTCGTGTGTATCATAGGTTGTATATGCATATTTCTTTGATTGCTTATTCAATGTTTGCACAATTGAGAAACTACTCTCATTTTGCATTTAGAAATACAAAAAGGATTGATCAACTCTAGAATTAAGTGCACTATTGACGTGATGATCATGTACAAGTGTCACATTAGAGTGTGCAAGATAGAGAGTTGTTGAGCTTATACATGGAAACAATGTAAATACTTTTTAAAAATTCACTCAATGAGGCATAAGTTGAAAATGCTAAACATATAGTGCACATCATGAAAAAGTGCCATAGAAAAGTATGATGGAGAGTCGACAATGTTGTCTCCACAAAAATTATAAGAAACGTAAGTAGTGCCCTATCCCATAGTCTTTATGTGTTGTCCAAGCAAGCACATAAGGATGGATGTTTGGATGAAAATTATTAACCTTGTAGTTTTGTCAAGGTGGAGACATGCTTGTCCATTTGAAACTTCCATTGTTGTGAACATATATGGTTCCTATGTCACACATCACGAGAATTAGAACTGATGCAAAAGATGTGGAATATAAACTTAACTCAATGAGGAAGAGAGTATTTCTTAAATGAAAATATGAATCAAAATGAATTAGAATGTGATATACTCATATAAGAGCACTCCAAGTGACTTCATGTGGCAAGAAACCCTTGCTTTAGACTTGGTTATAACAACCTAGAGCTTCCTTGCCATAGCCAAGTTGGGCATATCACTACAACATGTCATGCGAATACCGATGCCTATATCGATACATGGCTTTTAAAATTCCCAAGCGCCAGTATGCAAGTTGGTATAGGCATTGTTGTATCATACCATAGGATGAGGCATTGCTATATAGTGTCAGTAAAGATGCTAGAATATATTGATGCTTATATCAACGCATATACAGGCGTCCACACCACGTGTATACAAACGCCTATATTTGATGCAAAAATTTGTAAACTTTTTCTTATCAGAGAGGATTGAGAGCTCATCCTACATGTATTGTACCACCAAAAAGCAGTCCTCTCTATTCAAAAGGAAGAGGGAAAAAGAAACGCAATACATTTTGGCTAAAAATTGAGCAGTATTGTGAGTACATATTGACAATGTAACCATTACCATAACAAGAATTCAGAAGTAGAATCCTAACAAGATTTAGAAACCATAACCATAACAAGATTTGCAATGTAACCATTACCATAACAAGAATTCAGAACTAGAATCCTAACAAGATTTAGAAACCATAACCATAACAAGATTTGCAAACCATGACCATACCAAGATTCCCAAATCATAACCATAACAAGACCCGCAAACCATATCCATAACAAGATTCTTAAACCATAACCAGATTTTCAAACCATAACCATGATCATAACATGATGCCAAAACCATAAGAAAAGAGAAATTCCATTTCCATGACTATAACATGATTCCAAAACCATAAGCAAGGAGAAATTTCATAACCATGACCATAACATGGCTCCAAAACCATAACCATAACCATAATATGATTCCAAAACCATAACCAAAGAAAAATTTCATAATCATGACCATAACATAACTCCAAAATCATAATTATAACCCTAAGCGGATTCCAAATCCATAAGTATAGCCAAATTTTCAAACCATACCCATAACCATAACAAGATTTTAAAACCATGACCATACCCATAATTAATACAAGATTTTAAAACATAACCATAACCATAACAAATTTCCAAAATCATAACCAAATAGTAGTTCCATAACCGTGGCCACATCAAAACCATAACCACAACCATAACAATGTTCATAATCATAACCAAAATCCAAACTGCGTATACATGAATATAACCACATATACATGAACCAAAAGCATAACCATATCTAACTATACATGAACTATAATGAATGAAAACATATACATAAACCATACTTATCAAGGTAATGCCTCCTAATCAATGGCCTCTCCCTCACCCCAAAGCTGGCACAAAAGAGCTGAAAATCCATGCTTGAATGCCATATTTTTCATCTTAACGTGTTGGAGGACACTTCATGGCAAGTTACAGTAAGATAAAAACTTAACCCATGAGATAAATATTAGAAAAACATATGTTCATATGCTATTTAAATAGTGTATGATACTTTCAAACTCATACCAAAGAGTCTTGTAGCCCCCACCTCCAAGATAAAATGATCCTATAAATTCTATGTGTGCTCTAGCTACATCTCTCTATTGCTAAAACCTATCTAGATGCTCATGTCTGTCTCGTGCGATCCCCATCCACTTCTTTGCATACAACCATGATGGCTTTGGCTCATTATTCTTGTACATGTCCCTTGCCTTTGATCAACAATTTGACATTGTCAGAATAACCACACTCAAGATCTAGTCATTGAAGAATAGATTGTACCCATCTGTTGGCATGTACTCTTTGTGAATGGCATCAATAAAGTAGTTCTTATTCTCTTGATACTGAGCATCCCAATGCTCCATCATAAAGTGCCCAAACTGCACCATATAGAGCCATCAAATCCTCTATCACATGTCCTTTTTGGCCCTATCCATAATCGACACCTCATCTTTGGTCTTTTACACTTTTCTAAGATCAAACTCATGTGATCCACAAGGTGTACATGGTGTGCTAAGTGGTGTACTCTCTACTAAAGAGAGAGGTGGACGCTCTCTGAGTGGTATAAACACATCAATAGCACCACTACCACAACAACCATTTTCAAAAGAACAACAAGACATGTATCATCTTGAAGAAGAACAAGAGAGTGCAGTCTCTAGTGTTGCTCGACTTGTCAATGTAGCTGGATTCTCGACGTAGGTGTGGCACCACTAGTTCATGTAACTAGCATGCTAGTCACAAGAGTCGGAGTAGCTGTATCTGGTCTGGAAGGACCAACTCTACAAAATTATTGTGTTCATGGACACTCTTCAAGGGATAAATATGAGAAAACTGCAACCATCTGTTTAGGTGACATGCCGGCCAGAGTAACTAGAAAATTGAAGCTCGGAGAGTATAGCTCCTTTTCATCTAGCATGGCTGAAAAAACTAATTTGAAAACATATATACAATGCATTAGTTCACTTAGTCATAAATAACCGACTTAAGAAACACGAACAATATATTCTCATTTGGAAAATATTTAAAATCCATTTTTCATAAGTAGACATTACAAGAGAGTTCTTAATAAAATCACTAGTCAATCTCTCATTTTCTATGAGAGCTAATGCAACAAAGAAATCTATCTCTATCTTAATTTTTATATCTTTGTCATCAAACTCCATGGCTCTATCTATCTCAATATTTGATCACTCATCTTCAGGTTTAGGCGTTTGCTCACCAAGAGCACTGAATTCAAGGTCGTTATCATCATCCCAAACGTTCGCAATTGGTGTATGCTACTCATGTGTCTCTTCATCCTCAACCTCCAATCCTTCACACAAATTTTTACTTTGTGGAACAACTTGGACAACAAAGAGTTAGTGCGGTTTAGTACAATCTTCTTTATATTTTTCACTCCATAGTAGATCTATGATAAATATAAGATGTTCACAATGATGAAGAAGTACAAATGTATCCAAACCATCCATCCACACCCGCCTAGAACTCCACTCCTATCTTTGTGCACAGTTTCATTGGGACCACTAGTAATAACCTTGAACCACTTCACATCAAAAATAAAAATATCAAAATTTCTAAAGCTAATTTTCAAAATTTCTTGGATGTATCCAAAGTATTCAAGCTGGCCAGTCTGTGCATTGTCATCCTTGGCACTACTCTAATTTTTTTGAAATCTTGAACTGACACCACTACCAAAGGTGAACCTTCACTTTTCTATCTATTGCATTCTAAAGTGATGGCCATGTGATCATCATGCTCCATATTTGTGATACTACAAGAAAATAAAACAACATCAGATTTATTATAGAAATATTTTCATGTGGTTAAGAATAAGAAGCAAGTACAATATATACATGCCAATCGCATAAAACATAAAACAACATCAGATTTGTTCTAGAAATATTTTCATGTGGTTAAGAATAAGACAAAAGTACAATATATACTTGTTAATCACATCCTCTTGACATCTCCTCTTCTATTTCTCTTTGCCGTTGAAATTGTTGCATCTCTATCTAGTGTTTAGTAGGAAAGTCTGGCAGTTTTTGAAGATGATTTGGAAAGAAAAGATTTCTAGTGGCATGATTTCACGTGAATTGCAATCAAACAGCCAAATGTTGTTGCTTTCCACTTCATAATTCTCGATCCACTTTTGCATGACTTCCGAGATGAGAAGACAAAATCTCATAACCTTTCCATGCATTTTGACATACATCTTCTCATGATGCTCTGTTCCTAAGGCTCTTCCACAGTTACCTTCGCATTTGTCTTAGAAGTCCACATTCGAGGCATCTCTAGATCAATTGAAACCAACAACTTAGTGATTAAAGTAAGAGAGCTTTGTGTTGAAAGTAGCTTAGTATGTCACATATTTACCTAATAAACTCTCTCACACTTGTGTCAAAAACGATCCATAAATACATTGTAGGTTAAGCATTGCTAAAGCTATACAAAAAATAAAAAATCTTGCACCATTGTGAAGTGGCATGCAAGTAAGATTTCACATCATCTCTAATTTCTCTTTTTCATTCTCATGCCGTCAATATGGAAGGCATGATTGAGGGTGAGAGGTAGTGTTGCTTTGAATACTTTCTCCACCTTGGATTTCAATGATGGGGTTCATGTCAATGAAAATATCTAACATTTTTTCATCTCAATTTCTTGAAATGTGGCATCAAGTGTTGTTGGATAGACTCCACCTCTGCAGGTTCATTTGATATTCACCTCCTTCATTGAGTTTGTGATGAAATGGGATCAATGTCCAAGAGTGGGGATCGACGTATTCTCTCCAGACTATGAGATTGATAACGTAGATCTTGTAGTTGCTCTATGAGAAAAAGGCCGTTGTTGCATATGTGTTGATCACATATCTTTTGTTATTGAAATATTTGACGCTTACATATAGCACACAAGGGCATGTCATCCTATCATCCATAATTAATCTAGATATTACACACAAAAATTTAAGTAATAGTGAGTGCAGTTTGTTATTACAATCTAAAACATTTAACACATCATTTTGAAAAAATGGCTAGCTAGCCCTAAGCAGATTGAAATTGCCAAACCCTAAGCCGATTTAGAGCGGCCAAACCAAAATCCATTTTGTTGATCAAAGGATGCTTCTCCTCTACATTTTCATCAATTGCTCACAATAACACATCAATTTGTTGATCAGCTAAGTCAATTTAATGACATTAACACTAATTCAATTTAGAGCAGTCAAACCCTAAGCCAATTAAGAGTGGCCAAACCAAAATTCGTCAACCATAAGTGGAAAATCCTAAGCTGCCAAACACAGCCAACCCTAGGCATCCAATCCAAATGACACCAACCCTTAAGAGTTTTTGCATTGGCACAGTTTAAACTACCTCACATTCTCTAGCCATGCCCGATCCCCGCACACCTCAGTCTAGAGGTGCGCAAAGATCAGGACCACCAGGTTATAATATCGTCTTTATTGATCAATGCCTATATTTTTGGGTGTGACATATGTACTCATCCATGTCTACATGACAATGCCTGTAGTGGACAAACCCTAACACTCTGACCTAAAACTCCTAGTGGCCAAACCAATATCCACTAACCCTTAGCCCTAAGCGGCTAGCCCTTAGTGGAAAGAACTTGACTAACACAATCATAACACGATATAGAGCAGCTAAATGTAAACGGATTTACATAGCCAACCCTAAGTGGCTTTACACAATCAACCCTAAGTGGCCAAACACGGCTAACTATCAGCAGCCAAACCCTAAGCAACTAGCCCTAATTAAGCAGAGTCAAACAACCAAACCAGAAAGAACTGAAACCATAAGCTACTAACCCTAAGCAACTAGCCCTAAACGGATTGAAATAGCTAAAATAATGCGACCATAAGCTGATTTAGAGCTGCCAAACCAAAAGTTTCTTAGGGCCTCTTTATTTGGCAGTTTAAGGGAATGCGTAAAGCTTGAGCCAAGTTTGACTAGGCCTAAAAGAGAGGGCAAGAAGGCCTATGCTGAGATTTTTTTTAAATCCATTTCCATATTTTAAATTTATAAATAATCTATTTAGTAACCCAAAAGAGAGGTGGGTAAATGAATTTTAAAATGTCCTTTTCCCACCCCTCTTCCCTCTCTAACATATAAGATACTCTCTCTCTCACTTAGAACTCATTAAAGGAGGCACTTTTTAGCCCCCTACCAGAAAAGCAGATTTTCCACATTCTCTCACTGCATTCTCTCTCTAAAACATGATTCAACTCTCTCTCTTTCTTTCCTCCCTTTTCTCTCATGTCACCTTCTCTTCCAATCATTAAGGAACATTCTTGGTTGCCTCTTTCTGAAAAAGTGCAGATCCTCCAAGGTTGCAGATATGTCCTCTCTCCCACTCTCTCTTCCTTTATTGTCTTTCTATCCCCCACTCCCTCTCTCTCTCTCTCTCTCTCATGCTTTTCCCACTCTAGCTCCAGCTGAGTACAATGTGTGCACCAACATTTCTCTCTCTACAGTCATGATCAACATTTCAAATTCAAAGCAGATTGAGTTGCACTCCCTCTCTTTCTTCCCTCCACAACATAATCCTTTTCTCCTATCTCTGAGTAATCTCCACTTCTTTCCTCCATAGCCACACTTCACCTACTTGTACCAGTCACCATTACACATTCTCACTAATTTGCTTGATTAACTAACACAAATGTCATTCAATCCCCTACCACTGCAAGAAATTACTAACAAGTCAAAATAATATCGATTAAATGGTGATTTAGAGCAAGAGTACGCTAATGTGCACCTTGGCACACCTAATCCTAATGTTGGAGACTAGCTACAGAACCATGGATACAAGGAAATCAACTTATGGGTTGATGGTCATATTTACCCTGGCGATCCAATGAACAATGCATCACTGCCTTTCCGTAATGTCACTGAGCTACTGTGTTTTATTGGAGATGGGAGATACAGATAGTTTGGCTACCGCTAGAGATTACAGTCAGCTTTTGTTAATGAAAGAGAAGCAAGAAAACATCTATGTGCTTCCTATTCATCATTGCAAGAGAAGTATGTGAAAGACATTCAGCAAGTCAGAGAGGAATCCAACGAGAAGAGGAAGCAGCTAAATGATGAGATGTCAAAGCTTATCAAAAAGGCAAAGCATCAAAGAATAGAGCAAGAGTGTCATCTGGACAATTATGTTTAGCTACAACACACTGCACGTAATATGCGCTGACAAATCGATCATCTCACACACATTCCATTGAGCTATCACCATTAGGAAGAGGATGGGGTCTAGGAGGGCCTCTTTATTTGCCATGAGCTTATGGAGGTGATTAACATGTTGACCAATAGGTGTATGCCATGCGTGCAAGAATGGTGGGCGTGTAAGAGATGTGTAAGAGTGGTCAAAGGATGCATTTTTTGCTCAAAAAAAGGAGGTGGGAAGTTTTGTGATTTTCGGCCTTCCATAACTTCCACATATCATCTTTGATTTGAGCGGAGATCATAGATCTACAATCTATGCACCGAGATCTTTCCATAGATATGCTACATGTTATGGTTTTACCCACCACTAGATTTTAAATTCCATTTTGGGGGGAAAATTAGAATTCAAATAAACTAGCCATTTTGGCTATTTGAATTCAAAAGATGTCTTTTGATTACTTTCTTAATACTAAATGTTTGACTTCCTTAAACTGCCAAATAAAGAGGCCCTCTTGGACCCCATTCTCTTCCTAATGCATTCACAAGTGCAAGAGACATGCGATGTCTATGCTATCTTCAAGCGGTGGATCTTGAATGAAACGTATCCATCAAACTCGAAAGGAATACAAATGCAAGCTACTAATTTCATAAATTTTTTGCAGGTTGCTGTAATATTATTTCAATATGCAGGAACTTGGCTCGAACAATGATGGGAATCGATTCCGATATGCTGAAACGATTGGACATACTCTACTACAACATATCATCAAACCAAAGGAGTTGGTGGAGTTATTGGATGATCCATCCAATGCTAGCATTGCTAAAGTCTTGTGCCAAAAGTATTTCAGTGAGCTAAAGAGCATTGTTTCACCTAAGGAGATGATGGATGTGTGTGATAGCACAAGAATAAGTTTCAAGGCCTACGAAGCTTTGTATAGACTTGTCACACTAGGTCACAAAGCAAAAGGTTGGATTAGGTTGTTGCCAACACCTTACAGTGTTAGCATTGCAAAAAGGTGTGCCAACAATGATGTTGCAAGCTTGTTGGGTGAATTTCAATATGTGCAGGATGCCCTACCATTAGAAGAGAACAAATCCTTTTGTTACAACGAGTTCAATAATGTCTATATTGACTTGTTGAAGCTCCAGGAGTCAATGATTAGATTTTATGGGTTGACACAAGAGGAGTGTGATGGCAAAGTTATATTTGTGATTAATGCCAGATTGTCAAAGACTAGCTCAAAAAGGTAAGTGTCACGCTTATGAATAGAGCCTTGGTGGGCGTCGATGTTGAGCTAAATGCCAGAAAGAAGGGAAACACTTGTTTAGGTGTTTAGTCCAAAAAGAATATTTGGTGGCTGGCAGCTTTTCAACTCCCACATGAGACACATGAGTCCCTCAAATGGTAGTTTAATCACACTCCAATCATTGATGTCATTCGGCAACAACAAGAAGGACAACAATTGCAGGTTTCAGGTATGCGTACGTTCCAAGTGGAGTGGCATTTGGCAGGAGACTTGAAAAATCTCAAGTGTATGTTAGGATGCATGCAACCAAGGTGCAATGACCATCTTTCCATGCATTTATTGCTGCCAGAGTCAAATCTCATTATAGGAATTGATGGCAAGGGTAAGGGTAAGGGTGGCAAAGCTACAGTCAACTCTGTGAAAGGTAAGGGTAATGGGTAAGGGTAAGGGTGGAAAAGTTGTAGTCAATTCTACAAAAGGTGTGACCACTACACAAACAGTGGGTAAAGCACTACAACAATGGTTTCAAGGTATCCTCAGTTGTAACCAGAGTGTTGTTACTATATATATGCGGTAGTGATGTGTGTGAACACATCCTAGTGTGTGAACACACTAGGACCGTCGGGGCATTTTTCCCTCTTTAGGAGGTTTTTTCCCCCGTGCATTGTATCCATGCCCATCACTCTAGGGCTATCTACCTTATCCATTGCACACTAACTAATACACTCTCTGTTGTGTGCCTCGAGCTTCCTTCGTCTTCTCCAAGCTGTGTGTGTTTCTCTGCAACCCTAATTCCAACAATTGGTATCAAAGCAGGTTGCGTCCTCCCGTGCTTAGTCGCCAACAGCTCCAACACATGCCTTCTCACTTTCTCCAATTTCATTGAGATTTGGTGAGCATTTGTAATGAGCGTTCGCAGGTCCAACTCATTTCGACCTCCATTTCCACTACAGGCAAGTCTGCACAAGCAATTTTGTCATTTTGTGCAGAATTTTTGTCATTGCCATTTTCTACATAACAAGTGCCTTATAGTTTATTGTGGGTTGTGCTATATACCACATGTTGGTCTCACTCAGTTTCTCCTCATTTTGGGCAGTTTTCACATCAGGTGCAGAAATTTTCCATGGTAGACAACAACAAAGATGTGTTCAAGATGTTTATTGGTGAGGACAGTTTGGATGGGGACAATTACCCTACGTGGTCTTATATGATGCAACATGGTGTCAAAGGGCATCTGGAATATTATGCAGGGCATTGATGTACGTCCTGGTTCTGAGGACAAATTGGATGGGGAAAATTACCCTACGTGGTCTTATATGATGCAACATGGTGTCAAAGGGCATCTGGAATATTATGCAGGGCATTGATGTACGTCCTGGTTCTGAGGATGTAGGCGATGTTGAGGATGTTGCAGGTCTTGTTGCAAGGATTGCTGCTATTAGAGACGTTTCGTCTACCGCAGAACAAGCTTTTTGGGATGTAAAGGATGCACAAGCTCATGTGTTGATTGTTGTCTGTGAAGTGCACCATTACTCCTCACATTCATTCAATGTAATCTGCAAAACAGGCTTGGGATATTCTAGCTAGTTTTTATGCAAGGTGCAATGAGGCTAAAATTGCTTTTCTATGTAAAGAACTGGAATCAAAGATTATGCATGAGGAAGATGATATGGACACTTTCCTTGTTGGTGTCAAGGATATCAATGAGCAACTTATTTCTGCAGGTGAAGTCATTGCAGATAGTTCCCTTGTGCAAACTGTTCTTGATGCCTTACCAGATTCATACCAGACTTTTGCTAGTACTTGGAGACTTATGACCCAAGGAAATTCAAAAGTTGTCAAGTTTGATGCATTATGCACATTACTGTTGCAAGAGTCACTTTGTAGAAAAAAAAGGACTAGACAGCGTGCAGTTGAATAGGCTTTTATTGCTTCTCAAAGAAAGGGTGGTAGCAGCAATGCAACCACTTCTTATGGTTCTGCTACGGGTGGCAAAACTTCTGTTCCTAATGCTTCTGCTGGTAGCAATTCGTCTAGAAATTATGGTGATAAGGGCAAAAAGAAGATGCATTGCCATTATTGTAAAGATAATGATCACTTGATCAAGTAATGTCCTAAGTTGAAGGCCAAAGAGGCTAAGACGAAAGAGGGTGGTTCCACTGCAAATGCTGGTTCAACTATAAATGTAATCATTGTTAAGTCTTCTGTGAAAGGAGACTATGATGCTTATGTTGATGTAGAATGGGCTTTTAGTGCAAAGTGCACTTACAATCCTGTTGTCCATGATGCACGCATCTCAATTGATGTAGACTCACATGTGTGGTTTTTTGACAGTGCTGCTACAAATCACATTACCTCACATCGTGAATTGTTCACCTCTCTTGAGTCTATCTCTAATGGGAATTCAGTTACTTGTGCCAACAATGCCTCTTATCCGATTCAGGAAGTTGGAAATATGGAAGTTCTTTCACACTTGTTGATGCACTTTATGTACCTGGGATTAAGAAGAATCTTTTGGTTGTATCTGCACTTGCTAGACTTGGACTTGTAGTCAAATTTGTGGGATGACAGATGTACAGTTCATGATCTAAGTTTTGGCGATGAAATTGTTGCATTTGGTCTTTTGTGATGTGGGCAATATAAGCTCACTTTGTATGACAAGTGTGGACAAAATTTTGTAAATGCAGTTGCAGATTCAAGGGCTGTTTTAGATGCAAAACTATGGCATGCACGTTTTGGGCATCTGAATTTTGCCAGTTTGCTGCATTTGCAAAAAATTTAATATGGTGGCTTCCTTTCCGCCTTGAAGCACCTGTCAAACATGTTTGTGAAGGCTATATTTTGGGTATGATGCAGCATTTGAAGTTTCCGAAGGATGGTTCGGTTAGGGCCACATGCAGAGTGTATCTTATGCATAGTGATGTTTGTGGGCCCATGCAAACTCTGTCCTTGGGCAATTACCTTTACTTTGTGACTTTCATTGATGATTACTCCAGGCATGCATGGGTATTTCTTCTTAAAGAGAAGTCCGAAGTTTTTATGTGCTTCAAACAATTTTTGGCTATGGCTGAAAATGTCTCAAAATATATTATGGGCACCCTCCATTTTGATCGAGGGGGGGATTATATGTCTCATGAATTAATGCATTTATGGCTATTCATGGGATAAAACACCAACGTACATTGCCTTATAAACCTCAGCAAAATGGTGTTGTTGAGAGGAAAAACAGGTCACTTACAAAAATGGCATGATGTACGGTCAAAAGTCAAGCTTTGCCGCATTCTTTTTTTCTTGAGGCCATCATGTGTGCCACTTATGTACTTAACAAGTGTCCTACAAAATATTTTTAGTATATTACTCCATATGAAGCATGGCATGATAGAAAGCCTTCTATTGAGCACATGCCTGTTTTTGGCTGTTTGGCATATGCTTTCGTGCCACAAACACAGTGCACAAATTGGATGATAAGGCTGTCAAATGTATTTTTCTTGTTATAATGCTGAAAGCAAAGGTTATAAGTTGTATCATCCGCAAGCAAAACTTATTCTGGTTTCACGGGATATAGTGTTTGTGTCAGATTCTCTTTAGTCCTTGCTGTCATGTACTAGAGGTAGTAATGTAAGCTCACAGGACATTTTTGACACTTTGTTGCCTCTTTTCAGTGTTGTAGATACAAATTTAAATTCCAGTGAGGCAAATGTCCAGCCTATGGGGGTTTCTGAAATTGTTACAAATCAGCCTATCACTGATGCAAATGTGCATGATGTACTTGATGAGGGAAGGGCTGAAAATGAGCAGGCTAGAGGTATGCCAAAATGGCTAGTACATTGCATGATAGTAAATTGGATGCACCTTTGTCTAGTCGTACTTGTTCAGGCTCTGGTCATACATCTTATGCATCAGATTGTTATGCTTTGGTTGTGTCAATTTATATGATTTTGAGGAACCTCTTTCTTTTGATGAAGAACATAGTTCAAAAATTTGGATGGGTGCCATGCAATCAAAATATGATGCACTTATACAAAATGACACATGGACTTTATGTGATTTGCCTTTGGTACAAAGTGGGTTTACAAGTTGAAACACAAGCCGGATGGTGAGATCAATCGCCATAAGGCTTGCCTTGTTGCAAAGGGTTATGCATAGCAAAAAGGCATAGATAATGAAGAGACTTTTTCTCCCACTTGTATCGTATGACTACTATGCATTTTCTATGTGCATTGGCAGCTCAATTTGATTGGGATGTACATCAATCAGACATTATTACTGTTTTCTTGAATGAAGACATATTTGAGGAAGTTTATGTAATGCAGCCTCACAGTTTTGTCAAGAAAGGACAAGAGGACAAAGTGTGTAGATGTAAAAAGGATTTGCATGGGTTGAAGCAATCTCCTCATGCTTGGTATGAGAAATCTGACACTCATTTGGTCAAACAAGGCTTTCGTAATAGTCCAACAAAAAGCACATTGTATGTAAAGCATGAGGGTGATGTACTTCTCATTGTGGTTCTTTATGTCGATGATTTGCTAAGATCACTAAACCAAATGAGAGACATATTGCTGAATTTAAGGCTAATTTGAATGCTACTTTTAAGATGGAAGATTTGGGGCTGTTGCATTATTACTTGGGTATACAATTTAAGCAGTGTGATGGTGGTTTTTCCTTGTGCTATAAAGTTACATAGAGACATTTCTATGTAAGATTGGACTTGAGGATTGCAACCCTATTGCCATTCCCATGGAAACAAGTTTGAAATTTAGTCTACATGACACTGGTGATCCTGCTTATGTCACTCTTTACCAAACTGTTGTTGGCTGCCTCATTTATGTATGCAACACGAGGCCAGATATTCAGTTTGCAGTCTCACAGGTAAGCAGATTTATGCATAGCCCATGGTCTAAGCATTGGCAGGCTATCAAGAGGATTTTCCGCTACTTGAGTGGCACTCTACATCTTGGCTTGTTTTATCCCAAGGGGGGATCATTGCCGCCAGACTTACATGCTTTTTTGGAGTCAGATTGGGCTAGTTGTTTTGACACGCGAGTGTCCACAAGTGGTTTTTGTTTCATGCTTGGCAGTTCATGTATATCATGGTTGAGCAAAAATCAGCCACTTCAAGTTGGAAGGCTTAGTATAGGGTAGTCTTCACAACTACGGTTGAGTGTGTATGGCTCAGATGCCCTATGGCTGATTTGGGTGTTAGACAGGACACTGCCAACACTATCTACACTGACAGTCAAAGCGTATTGGTAGTTGCAAGGAACCCAGTTTTTCATGCTCTCACAAAGCACATTGAGGTGCATTATCATTATGTCATGGAGAGGCTCTCAGCAGGAGAGGTCAACTTGTCTTATGTGCCAACACAGGAAAACCTTGCAGATCTTTTCACAAAAAGGCGTTGTCTCGTGAGAAAGCTTTCAGCAAAGCTTTGGGCTTACTCCCCTTTGTGGACTGATCATGTCCTCAGGGCATGGCACTTCCCTTCACTCATGTGCCAGCTCTTGTTCACCGCATCACTCCAAGGGGGATTTGTTACCATACACATGTGGTAGTGATGTGTGTGAACACACTAGGACCACCGGGGCATTTTTTCCTTCTTAAGGAGGTTTTTTCCCCGTGCATTGTATATACACCCATCACTCTAGGGCTATCTATCTTTCCAATGCACACTAATAAGTAATACACTATTTTTTATGTGCCTTGAGCTTCCTTTGTCTTCTCCAAGTTGTGTGCGTTTCTCTGCAACCCTAATTACAACAAGTGTACCCCCTAATCAAGACATGGACGATCCAAATTGGGATCCTATTCTACCGATTCCTCTTATAAATGTGCATGTGTGCACTCTTGATGCTCGTCTATGAATTCTTGGCAAGTTTCTTATGCTCTATATTAATTATTGTTGGAGTATGGAACCTAGAGAAAGAAGCGAAGAGTGTATCAGAGAACTCAAATCTATTCTATCAAGCGTTGGCCTGCATGGGGGTGTAGTAGAGTTATCAAAGGACAAGAAGGCATCCGGAAGTACACATGATTGTCCTAATAAAATATGTATGGGTGGTAGTAAAGATAGGCATATGCTTTCAGACTATTCTAACTCCCAAAGTCCTAATGAGTTTCAATTGTGGAAAAAGGTGTGTGACATTACCACCTATAGAGGTAACGAAGCAGCCCTAGGAGTTAAGCGCACTCGTGTGTGACAGTCTGTAGATGATAATTTTTGTTTTCTTGAAAGGGTAAATCTAACTTCTGCTAAGATATCCACCTTAAAGTTTGTAATCAATAGTTTCACAACGCAAATGGTGGATGCCTGGGGGAGATGCACATAACACATTACATGGTGAGTTGAATACTTTGTCTTTGCAGTAAAAAAAACATTAGTGATGATTGAACTAAAGTTTTATATTTTTACAGCACATTATTTTTGCTCATACCTCATTTTTTCTTGGCACATTTGGTTCATTGGACATCTGGAGTAGCCAAGGAATGGATCACTCACACTATCAGGCAAAAGCAGTGTATTTTAAAAATACAAGGCATGGAGGTGGGAGGAAAAAGAGCAATGCCCTACACGAAATGTTCAATTGGTTCTATAGAGTTTTAGCAGGGAGAGAACGAAAGAAGACTAGAGTGCAAAGAAGCTTGAAATGCAAAATAGAGAAAGTGGTTAGCGTGAGGCGATCACAATCATATCATGCTTCTAGTGCAAAAGATCGATTCCGATGGTGGTTGGTGACAAGGCGACAAAATGGCAAGCGTTGGGTGGAAAACCAATAAGTTTCTGACACTAACCATTTCTATATTAAGCATACATTGTAATGCCACATGATTTGTTGACGCCCCAATCAGTGGTTCCATGTAGCAAATTTTGACAATTTTGGAGTTATTTTTTATTTTTAATGGTATTATTGAGTTTTTATGTTTTCTTAAAAAAATTAGTACTTTATAAGTCAAAACTCACAACTTGAAGTTCATTTCTTGTTTGCACAATCTAGAAGATCGACTCGAGCACAAACGCACACACACTCACATCTTGCACCACATGGACGATTCACACGAGAAGACTGGCACTATGCACAACAATACCACCATAGCCTCTCACACGGTAAAAAATCTGTAGCTCAAACCCCATGCAGAATCTATGGCTTCAAATCCACATCCCCAGCCACAAGTGAATAACCCAGCGTTGTCGTGTTGTGACACGTACATAGTGGGAACGCATGCTACAAGAGTTATCTTGTAACTTTTTAGATACATAGTTATATTTTCTATAGTGTACATATGCATATTTAAGTATAATAATATGCTTTCTATCTCATCCTATTATTTATCTCAAGGGTAACCTATTCTTACTTTACCATCGGAAAATACTATGGAAAAAGCGTCAATAGCTTCGTCTCTTTAACTTGGGGCAAAAAGCATTGATTCTTTATTTCTACTATCTCATTATCATCTCACACCTTAGCTAGATCCTATATCTAGGGTAAACTCCAATATATATATATATTCTATGTATTTTTCTTATATTTCTTTTTAAATAGTTACTAGGAGGGAATCAAATCCTAGTGGGACACTAGGTGGCATGATTTCAAAGATACACTTATTTTAATGCATTATAGCAAGCATGATTACAAAACTTTGTCAAGGAGCAATGTCATGCTTTCATATGGCATGAGGTGTCCTTTAGAATCAAATGAAAGTCTAGGCTAAGGGGACCACAGGAAGACTTTTGCTGCCAGAAATGGACCATATTTTGATGATTTTTTTACACAAGGTTCCAATCTGAATTGGAAAATGCATATAAAAATGAAGTCGTAGGTAATGAGCTGAAGTTTTTGTCCATATTTTTACTTTTTTATTTGGAGCCACGGTTGAGGAGATATGATCAAAATACTGGACCCCAGTTTACCCACATCACGTAGTTATCTTGCTATGAACCAAGAGGATTTGTACACACAATTAATCCCAATCACTAGACAAAATATATATATTATGGTAAGCACAAAACTACAATTCCAAAGAACAATTCGTAGCCTATTTGGTCAGCCAAGATTGAATGCCATTAACTCATCTATTAACCCTTTCATACTACCCATGATACGATATGACCATAGCCTTGATGTTTTGATCTTTGTGTTGTTTTGACATTCTCTTTTGTGTTCTTTCTTTGTGTGTGTGAGTGCAAGAGAGAAAGAGTGGGTCTTCTTTGATTGCACTTCTTTCCAAACCCTAGTCTTCATGGCATCTATGGTTTAACTCCTTCATATAGTTTTTGTTGAGGTTTCTCACGAACTCTCACAGCCATAAGCCCGGTGCTTTCCTGGCAAGACCGCAAATTTCTCGACAGCGTCCCAGCCCACTCCAAACACCCAAGAGCCTCCCCAACCATCGAACCCAGATGATCTAAGCAACATGCGACATAATTTTGGAGATCTCGGCGATATAACTCATGCCAATCGCTGCCAAATCCCCCATCAATTTCAACTCTTCACAGAGCAACACAGAAGGAAAAGAAAGAGGTAGCTGAGAAGGAAGTGTGAGAGTACAAGAAGAGCAGAGATGACAAAGAGAGAAAGAGGAAAGGCAAAGAGCTGAGGCCAAGAGAGCTCATTTGGAAAATTTTCAAGTACGAGCGGAGGCAGAGAGAAAGGCGGCACAAGCTAGATCTCAAGCCACCCGACAAGCAAAGGTTGGGAGCTCTAGGCATTCAAAAATCCCTCAAAGAGCCAAGCAATGTGCACAGAGAAAAAGGGACAAGGTGACACCTGAAGAGCAACAAACCCAAGAGGAGAGGAGGGAAAAATATAAAGATGATCCTCCTCAATGGGCCAGGCAGGTGGCTCCTCCACCACCACTAACAACACAAAAAAAGCGGATATGGAGGCCAATCGGCACAGTGGCTCTACGTGAGATAAAATAATATCAAAAGAGCATTGAGCCAATCATACCAAAGTGGCCTTCTCTCGGGTGGTCACAAAGATGATAAATAAATATAGCAACTTTGTTACAAGAATACAATGTGCAGCTCTACTGGCTCTGCAGGCTGCCACTGAAGATATTTTGGTGTAGAGTTTTTAGGATGGCATCTCCTGTATGGCACATGCAAAGCGTGTAACATTAAAAAATAAGGATTTAGCCTTAGCAATCAATTTAAGAAATGAAGGATGACTTCATAAGGTATAGTTTATCCCATGTACTCTCTCTTCATGAGATTTGTAATCTTTCACTATAATATCAAATGGTGAATTTCTACCATTCCGTGCAAATGTTCAATTTTAATTTGTACATTGTTTTTTATAAGTATTTGAATTGTTGGATATGTTAAATTCAATTCTAACATTGTCAAAATTGCTCCCTGCATGCCATGGAGCACAGGGGCTTGTTTTTGCCCCGTCCAACCCCATGGGGAGCTGCTGATGTGTTACCTAGTCTTGTTGACGCCGTACACCCCCTCGTTGACCCTGTTTCGCAAAAGAATCACCAAGACGCGTCCCCTGGCCTCTCGGTGGCCGCATGTTTGAGGTTTTGTGCATGTCTGTGCATCGGGTGCAGAAATGAAAATTATTGAACAATATGAATAAAACTCAAGGCGCAGTGGGAGAGGACCGATCTTGGGTGTTTGCCTATAAAGGCATACAGTGATGACTCTCGGTCCACCAATATACATTTGTAAGCATTTAGGGTGAGAGAATCTTTAGTGAGTATGCCACTTAATGCTTTACACTTTAGCAGCTTTGCATAACCATTCTTGGAGAACTCTACGTGAGAAACTTTAAGAATCGATGGCCCCAGATGGCTCAGATAGTGCCAAAGCAAGCTATCCCTACCCATGGAGACGTTGGAGAGGGGGAAATGGTAAAACCACCAGCACATAAACTCGATGCCTCTATATAGCCCAGGGATTCCACATCACCCCTAACCTCTCAAAAAACACCTTCAACTTGGATTATTTGCACTAACAACTCCGCTTTAGCATACAAAACAATTACCTCACCCTTGCAAAAAACACCCACAACACAAATGCACCCACACTGCTCAACTCACCCTTTCTGAATCACAAAACACTCCTAATATGACCTCTTGTTAGCACCCTTCAAGCTGCAGGCAAACCCTTCAGGCAATGACCAATACACGAAGAGCGAGAAAAGAGGAGGGGGATGGGGAGAAGCAACACACGAGATTGGGGCAAGTGAGTGGTCTTATTGCATAGAGAGTATTACAACCAATGTATTCGGCTTCAATGGCAAGCTTAGCAGCACACAAGCTTCCAACTTTCACTTACTCACAAAGGTAAAAAAGCCCTTAAATTTTTGCATTTACAACCTTTTATAGGGGTACCTCTAGGAGGTCCAAAAAAAGAAAAAGGGTGAGTTTCTCCTCCCGTGGCCTTCACTTAGAGCTTCTTTTAGAATTGGATTGCATTGCCAACACATGGCATAGTTCACTTTTGGAAATATTTACTTGGTGTGTATTCTGGGCTTTGGTCCTCTCCACTTGGCCGCCCGGACATCCCCTTTCTTGGCCCTTCAATGCCATTAGCTTTTCACCCCAATTGCCCTAACTGGCTTTGCAGTGGGACCCCTCCCCCTCGTCGAGGCAATAGCGATGTTGCTATTGGGGGGGGCCCTTCCCCTCAAAAAACCTTGCCGCTTACGGGCGCGGGAACTGCCCCCTATCCACTACCACGTCATCACAGAATTCCACTCACCGCCGTGCGGCCACCCACGGGCGCGCCACCGCGCCTGCTCCACCCAAAATCGCCGCTGGACTGGCCACACAGCGCCACAGCAGCGCCGACCCACGGGCGCCATAGCTAGGGAGAGGGGAGCTCCCCTCACGCCTCTTGTGTACAATGGGGAGGCCTCCCTCCACTATATATACTGCGGCCCTGCTCTCCCGCCTTGCGCATGTGGGTTTTAGTCCAGCCTTGTGGCGGCTCCATATAATCCCAGGCCTTAAGGCTTCAAAAACCACATTATTATTTTTTTAACAAAATCTTGTTTGGACTTGCCTTTGCTTGGCTCCCATTCTCTGCTCTCGGGCCAGATCACCAAGAAGGAAAAACCCACTGAAACTCCACCTTTCCGGCTCCGACTACCTTTACCGTCTTTGCATTCTGACATCCCGGCATCCTCGACCCAGGGCTCTCAAAAAATGGAAAAATCATCTGCAATCCAATCCGGTCAAATGCTCCCAGTTTTCTGACTGCCATATCTTCTCGCTCTAGACTCCGTTTGGCATGCACTCTCTTCTTGTTAGCTCCATATAATGTACACTTTTCTCTAGAACTTTGTCGAGGCTCAGAAGATGCCAGATGGAACATCCTCCAATGCGGCCAAGTGGACTCAGACCCGGCCCCCTGAAAAACTTACCATATCTTGCAAACCATGGCTCCAATCCGCAATCTGAAAAGATGGGTAGGCTCCATGAATTGATCTCTACACATCTATACCTCAAGTTTCATTTGGACCATCTATCCCCAGCTGCCCTGTCCGGCAAGAATCTACAAACCACTAAAGCTCCAACCTTCAATAACTTGGGCTCCGTAGCTCGGTTTGATGAGCCGTCTAGACCTGCTCCTTCAGCACTTCGAGCTCTTCATTCTTGGACCCAAAGACTGCACTTTGCATCTCCTTCACCTACTACCCCAATTAGCTCATTATGTAGCCTTTCTTGGCCTAGAAGCCGCATCATGCATACACTTCTGCTGCCACCTGCCATCCCATGATTTTCCTAGCTGCTCCAGCCCTTTGCCATGCTTCTACTTTCCTGTATACACCTGTCCATGCCACCTTCTAGCATCGACACACTTTGGCTGCACCAATGTTGCACAAACCTCCAGTACGCATTGCGCACTTATCAACATGATATGCCGTCTACAAAGCATTTTAATTGATTTTAACACTTGTAGTAAGGAGTAATAGAAATTCTACCAGGTTAAGATTTGTTTACCTCAGGTTCTTCATTCTTCTCTTCAAGATTTTTCTTTGTAAGATCGATGCTAGATCGATCATCTCTAGAGATTGTGATCAGTGGTTTTTGTGGATGAAATGCCTCTCCGGTACGCTTTCGTAGAAAGAGGCACATGATTTTATTTCCACTTGTACTTGCTATTGTTTGCACCAACTATTGTTCATTTTCATTGAGAAGGAAAGAGAGGCTTGTTGGGAGATCTTGGTCTTCGAAATCAATTTGAAAATTGACTTTCTCTTCCTTTCCATTGGAATTCTGCATGCCCGCATAGATAGCAAGCACTACCAACAACTCATCTTCTCTCAGTCCTAATGTTTTGGCAATGTTGTCAAGGAACAAAAACTGACGATCATCCACCATCACTGGATGCAAAGTGAGAACAGGACCTCTTCCAGCACCTCATCTCCCTCTATCATTCGATCTTCCTCCTCAATGGATATGGGATCTTGCAAGAGTATGAGCACCATAGATGCTTTGGTTTGCTCATCAATCTCTTTGATAACTTCATCTGATTCCTTCACAACGGTCTTAGGAGGTCTTTGGTTGTCCTTTTTCTTTGATTCTCCCTTATCCATACCCTCAAGCACAAGTAATTCCAGAACCATGTCCCATGAAATAAATTGGGTGCCTATGCACCCCATGCCCAAATCCATGAGATCATCCTCATCCTCCTGTAGTCCCATCCCATGAGGCCTTTAATAAACCTCAACAAAAAAAATTGGAAGTTTTTGTCGGCCAAATATAGATGCTTCAAGAAATCCATTGGAAAACACTCCATGTTGGATCCCTCAAAGTTTATGGCATATTCTTCCATGTGTTGCACCATGTATTCAAGAAAGCTTTTGAATGCCTCTCCATGAAGGTTGGCAGTGGCTTGCATTTCAATTGTTTCCTCAAATACATTGAGTAGTTCATGTGCTTGATTTGCAAGTCCTACCTTTTCTAATTGTGAGAGAAGTGCATCAGTAGACGTTGCCATGGTTTTTTACGTGAAGAAGATGTGAAGAGAGCTTAGAGCTAGAGTTTTGTGAATGTGAGAAATGAAGTTTAAAAACTAGAAAGTCACTTATATACCCAAAGTCACTTTTCAAAAAGCACTTAAATCAATGTCCTTAAGACTTTAAATTGTAAACAAAATCATGTGACAAAGCATTGAAAGACACCAACATTGAAAACATTTGTGCTCCACATCAAATAAATTGCACATTTGAATCAAAAACTTGAACAAGATGCGGAGAAACAAGATTCAAAACACCATATGTGTTAATGTGGAAAAAATTTCTGTCAGTTATATATACAAGCTTTTACAAAAATGCATCGCGGAAACAGAACGGCCTCGCACAAAAATCTCTTCTCTTTTCTGGAGTGAACAATCTTTCTATTGATTACAAAGAGATATTGCTTGGGCAAGGTATATCTAAAATTAAGATACTCGCAAAGATGCCAGACATTGTTCATTGTAATGTGGTGTAGTGCATCCTCGTGGAGACGTATTTGCAGGTCAACTGATTCTCTAGCAGTAACCCCAGAGTCTAGTGCCCCCCATTCTCCCATCGTCAGCTTCCATCTTCTATAGGGAAAGACCATCAACAAGCTTTGCTTTGCAATATGGTATCTAAACACCACATTGTCAGCAACTACAGAGCACTTCATTCTATCTCCCTGGTGGTTGACCACCTTAGTTTCCCATCCAGCTGCAAGAAACCCGTTGATCGCACTTCCCCCTTTCCAAGTCCACATTGTTAGTGTCATGTGAACACTCTGAAGTCAAAATATAAGCACATACACATGAAGAGAGATAAGCCATGTTACCATTGCTTTATGGGAACCATAGGTGTACTTCATTGCTGCTTGCACATCCTCCTCGATTCTCCTTTTTGGTTATTGCGATCAAGGCACTATCTAGCTTAGGCCATTCCAAACTCTCCAAGGTTGGGGAGTAAACCAAAGACAGATTACCATATCCATTTTGCCTAGGTGTGACATAAGTATGATTATAAAAAAGTTGTCACGTGAGGCAAGCTCAGAGGATTGACAACCAACATAAGTAACTTGCCAAACTCAGTGTGGATAGCCTCAAAAGTTCCTGTGAAGAACTCTATTGGATCTAACTCTACAAAATCGGATGGAAAAACATATGTAAACATCAACAAACAGTAATGGAAATCTTACAGTCATCAAAAGCAACACACAAGACAAAAATACTAAATAGATAACCAAAAAACTTGAAAGAAGAGTAAAAATTACAATTTGCAAGAAACCTCAATGGATCCACTGCTGTCTCTAGCTTCAGTTGTGAATCAACATACACATGATGCACCTTCGCAAGCCTCTTTCCATCTTGTGTTTGCTTGAACTCCATGATTCTTCCCTTCCAATGGTGTGCTCGAGAAGCCATGTGGCTCCTTGAGACCTTGTGTGCACCTCTTGAGCTAGGTTGCATTATCACCCACATCATTTGTTTTCACTCCATCATCACCTAATATCCATTGTCGTTGAATGGCATAATATGGTAACCATCTTTTTGCAAAATTTTTCAGCCTACTCAACGTCCTCTTCCTCATATGTGTATATATTTCTACGCTATTAAGTTATCTAGAGTATTCCCCCTCTTCGTTTAACCTTTGTGGCGACACATACATTGTACTCTTCCCAAAAATGTCACCTTAGTAATATATTTATATTACCACCCTTTTCTTTTTTTCTTTGTAAATAAAATTAAGCATACAATAACCAACTATCTATCCCCAAACTTTCTTACCTATTGTGAATTAGTAGTAGAAAAATAATATATCTATCTTCCATCCCATATAGATAAATTACCATGGAAAATCAACTCTCCACTTGTCTTTACCAAAGATTATGGTCCATCTCTACAAGTCTTCTATGCCCCCTACATAGGTGGCCCAATATCTCTTAAGAATATACATATAGTTTTTCTCCTTTCAAAAAGACTCAAATTGTATATTCTTTTCACAAGCAAATAATATTGGGCCCTCCTCTATTTGTTTAAGCATCATACCCTTTTGAAAAATCATGATTCCCCTTGGATGCATACAAGCAAAGGGCCCATACAAGAAGACTTGGAAGCAAAAGGTTCCCTAGCCTAGTGAGGACCTTCCAAACTGAATTCCTTGGTGCATGGGCATGAAGAATAGTCCAAATTGATATCAAACATGTTGAGAAGGTCAAATTTTTCTCTTGAAGCATGTCATTCCGAGCGACAGGTAAAACGTTATGGTCAAAATAGTGTAAATCTGTCAGATTCGTAGCAAAAGGGAACTGTAAATCAAGTAAATCAAGAGGGTGAGATCTTATTTTTCCCCTACTCATCTTCTAGAAGAGCAATGAGTGTTCAAGGTCACTTGCACCTGATGGGACCAACCTAAAGATGCTTTCTAAATGCCAAGACAGACAAGTTGAGATACCCCGCAGGAGCCACCCGTAGGGCCTCATGGTGGGGCCCACCTACATTATGCACCCCTATGGAGCCTTCACGGTCTAAAATGATATTTTTGGTGAATAAATAGTCCCTTTTATGTCCAATATTCAATGATTGGTCAAAGGACACTTAATTAGGGCTAATCACTCACCCTAATTAAGTGTAGCATAATCCCACTCCTACACAACTATAAATAGCCCCCCTTGCAGAGACTCAAAGACACACACCTATATTTTAAACTTCATGTTGTCCTTGATCAATAGTAGAGAAACCCCCAACTCTCCCTCTTTCACATCCTCCCTCCTAACCCTCCTCTTTGGAGAAAGTGCAACTCTATCCTCCACTCTTTCTATTCTACAATCTCTTACTCCATCAACCCAATAAATCATTGTAGCACCTCAATAACTTGTAAATACATCATGATCTCTCTCATGGTTATGTTAATGATCATTAAATCATCTTCAAACAATCAAGTGTTGCAATTCGTGATGGTTAGCTAGCGTCTGTCTACCCCTTAAAAGGTGTGCGAGAAATCAAGTAAGTGTTCTACTCTCAATTTACCATTGGTTTGTTTCTCCACACTTATTCAATTAGTCTAAAGAAAATTTTCACTCCAACTCTCTTTTGCTTCACTACATATGCATGTGGCTACCTCTCATGGTGATTTTATTTGTCACAGCATTGCATAGATGGAGATGAGCTCTCTATGCAAAGTGTGTTAGTTCGATGTAGGTGATTCTCTTGTGTGTTTGAGAGGAAGGTCTTGTGCGCATGATTTTTTTGATGAGTGCTTGAGAGAGGAGGAGTTTGGATGTATCATGGATATTCTTATGGGGAGAAGGTGCATGCTATTCCACAAATTGCATATTTACATTTGATGCACGGCATTGAGTTGCATAATCGTTGATGGTGTCAAGTGTCCAAAGTGTACATAGAGTAAGGGTTCTCAAAGTGTGTTGCTTGAGTGGGTGAGTGCAAGTGTTATTTTGATTGGTTTCCTTCTCCACTCCCAAAAGAAGGTGGTGCCCCAAGTAGTGTGCGTACCTCTTTACGAACATTTTGTGAGGGTAGGCCCATTGGTTTGGGTTTAGAGACTCTATTTCAAAAATCTGGCCTTCATAAAGTGGTGCCCCCATGGAGGAACATATTTCCAAGTTACCTTCAAATTTTTAGTGATGAACAATGGAGTCCCCATCTATCCATCACAACACATTAGAGTAAATGTTCACATAGATAGAAAAGTCTTTTTCCAGCAACGCATTATTTTTATGTTTGGTGCAGAAAGACTTAGACAATTCTGGCATCACCCAATCCAATTATACTTCCAATCATCAATTATGAAACTTCTTTTGATGTTCACGTGTTCATTTTGTTTTAAAGGCAGGAACAAGGAGTGGTGAAGGGGTGCTCAAGGGCCATATGAAGGAACGAGGTCTTCAAACCAACAACGAGGAGTAGCACATGAATCACGATCAAAACAATGAACCTTTTAGGCCTATTTCTCAGCAATCCATTCATATAATCATTGCAACTAAGTTTAGGTTTCAATCTATCATAAGGAGGATATTTGGATCCACTCGCCTCAATGAAATCAATGCTTCAATTAATCCATTTATTCTACCTATGATAAAGTACGAATTAACAATGGATGTGTACATCTTCATTTTAATGTAATCAGACTTATAGTGTCAACAATCTTGTGCGGCCCGTAAGAGAAAAGTTTCTTTTTTAAAAAAAATTCAAAAAGTCTAAAAAAAATTTCAAGTTCTTTTCCCACGTTCTATGCAAGAAGTGGGGAAGATGCGCAAGAGTTTCTTGACAACTTGGAGATGGCACATCTCATATCCGGGAGAGATGAAGAGGAAGTAAAGCTACGAGCCTTCCCGTTGGTTCTAAAAGCAGAAGCTAAAGCATGGTATGAGACCTTGCAACCCCAAATCAAGTCCAACTGGGAGAGACTACGAGCAAGCTTCCTCTCCAAGTTCGGGCAAGGTGATACTTCTGAAGGACTATGGAAATGTCTTATTGGACATAAGCAGGTATCACTTGAAGACTATCCCTCTTATGAAGCAACCTTTGTCAATCTATGGGGTAGGTGGGAGGCTACATTAGAAAATCATGGTGGTGCACCTAGCTTTCTAAAAAAAGAGAGATTCATGGTTGGCTTGTATCCACTTTTAAAGGCTAAAGTAGAGCTAAAATTCCCATCTACCTTTGACGAAGCACGTGAGGTAGCCATCATCAAGTTTAGAAAACTACACTTCCAAGCACATAGAGCAAGGGGTTTGAATGAAGTGACTGAGAGGGAGTCTTCACAAAACATGGAAGTACCAATTAGGGTCCCTCTTGCACAATATTCACAAATAGGAGATAACTCTCAACAAGAGGTTTTACAAAAGCTAACTCAACAGCTTGAGAACCCCACTCTGAATCTAGTACAGGGCCTACCTCAACAATGACAACCAAGAGAAGGGAATCGCAGTCAACGAAGACAAGCTCAAGAGTTGCGATGTTGGAATTGCAATGAAATGGGCCATGGAATGTACAATTGTCCACATCCAAGGCGACTTCCGGGAGACATATATCCCCCTAGACTGCCTCCTCTCACTGTGCAGCAAGAACTAGCTCAAGGCCCACAAATCCTTCGTCGACCACCACCACCATCAAATATACCTCCCGTCCCACATGAGGAGGAAGAAAGAGGAGTCAACATCATCAAGCTAGAAGAGGTAATAGACGAGCATACTCTAAGCTTTGATGTTATGCCGGCAGAAAAACGCACAAGAGCACATGATAAGGATGAAGACATGAGAAGTGAAGGAACAAATTCAGCCAGAAGGGACAAGAGGAAGAAGTCAAAGATGGAAGAAGCTGAAATTAGCAGGAAGAAAAGATCAAGGAGAAGGGAAATTGGTATCAACGACTTTCCATTGGGAAAGGAGCTAGAGCCCTACAACATCCTGGAGGATTTACAAACCCAAAAGCCAAACATTTCATGGCCTCAACTTCTACACCTATCAGCCAAAGTAAGAAGGCAATGGCCAAAGTTGGTAAGTACAAGAATTCCAAAAAATAAAGCAAATATTTCCATAAGGTTGTGGCCTCAAAGCTACAAAAAGATGTGGAACCCATTGTGGATGCTTACATAAGGGGTAAAAAGGTGTCTAATGTATATGTTGATGGTGGAGCTCAAATGTGTGTGATCATGGAAAAATCAATGAACAGGTTAGGGCTTGAAATTACAAATTCCTCTAATTGTCAAGCTAGGCTAGCCAACAACTCAAGTGTGAAGTGTTTGGGGATCATTGAAAATGTAAAAGTCTCTGTATGTAACATAGATGCACGAGTGGATATGTATGTCATGCCAGCTAAGGGGGAGGGCTATCCCATCATCCTAGGGAGGCCTTGGATCATTGCTGTGAATGCAGATCAAAAATGGGGAAGTGGTCTTTTGATTCTTAAGAAGGGTCAACCGGTGGTGTATGATTGGCGAGAAGGAAAGCAACTAGATATCAACTATGAAACCAAGACAGATGAAGAGAGCAAGGAGGAGAGTCCTTACTCAAGTGATGAGGAAGCATCAACCAGTGCATCAACCAGTGAAGAGGAGTCTTCTTTGGAGGTAATGGGAATTGTATTTAACGCCAACACCCAAGATGTTTCTGTAGAAGAAAAGCCAACAGACAATCACACACGAGGGGATGAAATATGCCACCACCTTGAAGAAGTATTTGAGAAGATGCTTGCAAAAGATCTTACTTGTGAGGAGAAGAGGTCCTACATCAATATGTTAAGGAGGTATCCCAATTTGTTTATCACTGACTACTCACAAATAAGAGGTGTAGATGTAATAGAGCATCGAATTGAATTGAAACCAGGGACCAAACCCGTGGCTCAAAAGTTAAGGCGACTAGGATCTATGCAACAAAAGGCCCTCCTACAAGAAGTGAATCGACTCTTGAAGGCTGGCTTCATCTATCCAGTATCCAACTCCGAATGGGTATCACCTATTGTAGTCACTCCCAAGAAGAATGGTAAGTGGAGGGTCTGCGTGGATTACAAACCCCTCAATGCTGCGACAAAGAGGGACCACTTCCCTCTCCCTTTCCAAAATGAAATTTTGAATGAAGTAGCAGGTCACGAATGCTACACTGTGTGTGATGGGTATTCAGGATATTTTCAAATTAGAATAGCAGAAGAGGACCAACCAAAAACCACCTTCATCACACCTTGGGGATGTTTTGCATTCAGAGTAATGCCTTTTGGGCTCACCAATGCTCCTAGCACCTTCATGAGATTCACAATATTTGTATTTGAGCCATTCTTTGGAAAATCTATAAGAGTCTTTATGGATGATTTCTGTATTTATAGTTGTAGATCACTTCACTGCCAAAAGGTTGAAGAGGGGCTTAAGATGCTCCATCAATTTGGGGGACAACTCAACCCAGAGAAGTGTCATATCGATGAATCTCAGGTGGTTTTGCTAGGCCATGTGGTTTCTTCACAAGGAATTCAAGTGGATCCCTCTAAAGTAGAGGCCCTTTTGTCATTATCTCCACCAACAACAACTAAGGAGCTAATGACCTTCAATCACAAAGTGAGGTACATTTCTCGCTTCATCCATATCCTAGCAGAAGCCATTGCCCCTTTGCATAGGTTGGAAAACCAATCTACATTTGAATGGGAGAGGGAACATGCAAAATGTTTTGAGGAAGTGAAGGGCATTCTTAGCTCTCTCCCAATCCTAATGCCACCAGATCCAAAGGACACCTACTATGTCACTCCAAGTGTAGGTTTCGAAGCAATTGGTGTTTTTTTGATGCAAAAAGATCCTAAAACATCATACATGAGGCCGATCTATTTTGCAAGCAAGGTGATGACTCCGGCCGAGAAGGGATACACTGAAATGGAGAAAGTGGTCTTTGCAATCTTGTTTGCGGTAAGGAAGTTTCGATCGTATCTTCTCCCTGTGCCATTTGTTTTTCTCACCTTAGAGCACAATCTACCATATGTAGTACAACACATGAGCCTCTCATCTAGAATAGCAAAGTGGGTGCTTGAACTCCAAGAATTTGAATACACTTTCCTTGTAGAAGATAGCACAAGAGCAGGACTTGCAGACATTCTCACCTACAAAGTGAGATAAAGGGAAGGATCACGACTACAAAGAGAGGAAGGCTCAAAACAGTTCAAAGTGAAGGAGATTGATAATGCCCATACTTTATGCTTTGACGGAGCTTATCAACACCAACAAGACAAAGCAGCAAGGGGGATCATCATTTTGAACCCACAAAAGGAGGTAATGGTTAGAAAAGGTATCACTCTACCCAATGTTCACTCCAACAATGAGGTTGAGTATGCTGCTCTAATCCTTGGGTTAGAAGAATGCAAAGAATTAGGCATACAAAGACTTATTATAAAAGGTGATTCTTTGCTAGTGGTCAGGCAAATCCAAGGGACTTGGAGGTGCAAGAATCGTACATTGTTTGAGTGGCTTAGTAGTGTAAGAGCTTTGATGAAGGGTTTTAAAGCAACACAGGTACAACACATTGTGAGAACTCATAACAAGGAATCAGACTTACTCGCAAATGAAAAGCTTCAAATGGCGGTAGGAGGTGTGAAACTATATGAACCCAAATATCAAGTCAAGAGGAGCTAAAAGACATTATTTTCTTTCTACAAGCAGGTGAGTGTCCCAAACACTTAGACAAGGTGCAAAGACATAGACTAGTTAAGAAGGCCACACCTTACCAGTTGATTGGGGACGATTTATATCACAAAGGGAAAGATTTGGTCTTGAGGAGAGTACCAGGTGTGCAAGAGATAGAGAAAATTCTTCTTTCATGTCATGATGATGTCTGTGGTGGTCACTTTTCTCAAGATATTACAAGTAGGAAGATTTTACAAGCAGGGTTTATTTGGCCGATCTTACATCATGATGTCCAACATTGGTGTAAGGCATGTAAGCAATGCCAAATTGCTGGGGATAGACGACTAACAGATGAGCCTCGAGTCCCAATAATATCTTATGGCCCTTTTGAAAAGTGGGGTGTGGATGCAATAGGTCCCCTACCTCGTACTTCTACAGGGAAGGTTTTCATCATCATGGGTGTTGACTACATGACACGATGGGCAGAAGAAACAAGCACAACCCGAATCATAGCTGAAGAGGTATCAAAGTTTATTTTTGATCATATTTGTAGTAGGTTTGGAACACCCCTAGAAATCTTATCAGATCGAGGACCGGGTTTTGGAGCTGACCTTTTGAATGATCTCTTGAGAAGGTTAAAAGTGAAACACCTGCATTCCACACCCTACTATCCTCAATGCAATGGATTGGTGGAAAAAGTGAATGGAATGATATGTAAGATCATTTCTAAGCAGGTTGTGGACCGGCCTAATGATTGGGATCGCCATTTGACGGCTGCTCTTTGGGCATATAGGACATCTTTCAAGGTATCTACCCAATTCACCCCTTTTCATCTAGGTTATGAACAGGAGGCACTTCTCCCCATTGAGGTAGATCTCTCAAGCTTGCGCGTTCTTGCAAGAGTGGCAAAAAAACCAAAAGAGGTTCTACATGAAAGGATCTTAGATCTCCAATGACTTGAGCTAGATAGAGAAGAGTCCATTGATCACTACATCACCAAAGCGACAAGCCAAAGGGACAACATCAACAAGAAGCTCAAGGGGAAAGGATTGAAGAAAGGTATATTGGTTCTTCTCTATGATAACCGACTTGATACTCGACTTGACAAAAAGTTTTTGCAAAGATGGCAGGGACCTTTCATGATAAAAACAAAGTTTGGGAATGGCAGTTATAGATTAGCAGATTTATCAAGAAAACTCCACAAGACCAGATTCAATGGATGGAGATTAAAGCCCTACTTTCAATGTATCAATCCGTTGATAGGAAGTGCCCTACCTACATCGTCTAAGCTCCAAATTGGCATGGCTCCCTTCGGCTTGGAAAATGCTCCACCTAGTTTTAAAGCTTTGATGTGCAAAGAAGAACCAGCCTTTGAATCTGAACATACCCAAGGCAACCCTCCCATCTCAGATTTATGGGATTGAAGTAATGAAAAGCAGGTCTAATGGAGTAAAAGAGTGCATGTCGCTCCTCCTATTAAAAAAAAAAGGGAAAAGAAAAAAAAAAGAAGAAGAGAAAGAAACAACACCGTCCTCCTAAAGATATGAATATCTCTAAGCTTGGGGAAGGCCTAATATGAATGGCATAAAATGGTAACCATCTTTTTGCAACATTTTTCAGCCTACTCAATGTCCTCTTCCTCATATGTGTATATATTTCTACGCTATTAAGTTATCTAGAGTAAATTCCCCCTCTTCATTTAACCTTTGTGGCGACACATACATTGTACTCTTCCCAAAAATGTCACCTTAGTCATATATTTATATTACCACCCTTTTCTTTTTTACTTTGTAAATAAAATTAAGCATACAATAACCAACTATCTACCCCCAAACTTTCTTACCTCTTGTGAATTAGTAGTAGAAAAAAAATTTATCCATCTTCCATCCCATATAGATAAATTACCATGGAAAATCAACTCTCCACTTTTCTTTACCAAAGATTATGGTCCATCTCTACAAGTCTTCTATGCCCCCTACATAGGTGGCCCAATATCTCTTAAGAATATACATATAGTTTTTCTCCTTTCAAAAAGACTCAAATTGTATATTCTTTTCACAAGAAAATAATATTGGGCCCTCCTCTATTTGGTTAAGCATCATACCCTTTTGAAAAAGCATGATTCCCCTTGGATGCATACAAGCAAAGGGCCCATACAAGAAGACTTGGAAGCAAAAGGTTCTCTAGCATAGTGTGGACCTTCAAAACCAAATTCCTTGGTGCATGGGCATGAATAATAGTCCAAATTCATATCAAACATGTTGAGAAGGTCAAATTTGCCTTTTGAAGCATGTCATTCCGAGCTACAGGTAAAAAGTTATGGTCAAAATAGTGTAAATTTGTCAGATTCGCAGCAAAAGGGAACTGTAAATCAAGTAAATCAAGAGGGTGAGATCTTATTTTTCCCCTACTCATCTTCTAGAAGAGAAATGAGTGTTCAAGGTCACTTGGATGTGATGGGACCAACCTAAAGATGCTTTCTAAATGCCAAAACAGACAAGTTGAGATACCCCGCAGGAGCCACCCGTAGGGCCTCATGGTGGGGCCCACCTATATTATGCACCCCTATGGAGCCTTCACGGTCTAAAATGATATTTTTGGTGAATAAATAGTCCCTTTTATGTCCAATATTCAATGAGTGGTCAAAGGACACTTAATTAGGGCTAATCACTCACCCTAATTAAGTGTAGCATAATCCCACTCCTACACAACTATAAATAGCCCCCCTTGCAGAGACTCAAAGACACACACCTATATTTTAAACTTCATGTTGTCCTTGATCAATAGTAGAGAAACCCCCAACTCTCCCTCTTTCACATCCTCCCTCCTAACCCTCCTCTTTGGAGGAAGTGCAACTCTATCCTCCACTCTTTCTATTCTACAATCTCTTACTCCATCAACCCAATAAATCATTGTAGCACCTCAATAACTTGTAAATACATCATGATCTCTCTCATGGTTATGTTAATGATCATTAAATCATCTTCAAACAATCAAGTGTCGCAATTCGTGATGGTTAGCCAGCGTCTGTCTACCCCTTAAAAGGTGTGCGAGAAATCAAGTAAGTGTTCTACTCTCAATTTACCATTGGTTTGTTTCTCCACACTTATTCAATTAGTCTAAAGAAAATTCTCACTCCAACTCTCTTTTGCTTCATTACATATGCATGTGGCTACCTCTCATGGTGATTTTATTTGTCACAGCATTGCATAGATGGAGATGAGCTCTCTATGCAAAGTGTGTTAGCTCGATGTAGGTGATTCTCTTGTGTGTTTGAGAGGAAGGTCTTGTGCGCATGATTTTTTTGATGAGTTCTTGAGAGAGGAGGAGTTTGGATGTATCATGGGTATTCTTATGGGGAGAAGGTGCATGCTATTTCACAAATTGCATATTTACATTTGATGCATGGAATTGGGTTGCATAATCATTGATGGTGTCAAGTGTCCAAAGTGTACATAGAGTAAGGGTTCTCAAATTGTGTTGCTTGAGTGGGTGAGTGCAAGTGTTATTTTGATTGTTTTCCTTCTCCACTCCCAAAAGAAGGTGGTGCCCCAAGTAGTGTGCGTACCTCTTTACGAACATTTTGTGAGGGTAGGCCCATTGGTTTGGGTTTATAGGCCCCATTTCAAAAAGCTCGCCTTCATCGTCTTGTACATTGCTGCATAAAATGGAGTCAATGACACTCCTAGGTCGTCGAGTACATGATGATGCCATGGGGAATAGTGTCACAACCTACACACAAACACTTATGATTAGACATTGCACATCCATATTCTCAAATGTATAAAGAGCAAGATTCTTGATGGTACACAAAGTTGAAGGATGCCACTTACTAATATATTGCTCCACCTGCTTGTTGGCTTAATGTGGAAGATAATGTTGCAAAGCTTGAGAGGGAAGTAGATCCTCTCTAGAGACCTTAATGGAGAAGGAGCAGGTGTCAGGCCAAGGGTAGGTCCAAGGGCCAGGACGGACATGCGGTCAAGGGGCGCTATCTTTAGAGGCTAGGAGTCTATAAATAGCACGGTTGGGTGGAGAGTTGCATGGTCCAATCCCCCGCGGTCTCACATTGGTATCAGAGCTCAGGGAGGATCGGGCTATGGAGGAGGGGGGAAATGCTTTGCAGGGCTTGGCATGTTCTCTCTCTCTCTCTATCTCTCTCTCCGTTCATGGACACTCAGCCTAGGGTTCTCTCGATCTTGCTCTCAAAGCGAGTTTGCATGTCGCATGCAACACACAAGCAAGGCAAAACCGTGTGATGCAGTCCCAAGTCGGGGAGGAAGGACAGGCCAAAGCTCGGAGGCCGCGGGTAGCCACTCTAAGCCGGGCAGGTTTAGAATTTCGAGCACCACCAAATCGGGTAAGGCCCGGTTCATTGGCAGCGCGCAGGATTTCTGAGGAGCTTTCATTTCTGTTGCGACCCCGAAGGCGGCACATAACGCTCTCAGGCTTCTTCTTCCCCATCTCGCAGGCAGCGGCCTCCTGTGCAGGTATTTCTTTCATTAATTTTTTTTTAAAAAATATTTTTTAGTGCCCTAAGTTGGGCCACACACCCCACCTAGGGGTGTTGCCCCACGGGCCAGGGGAATCGGCAGTTTGTGGGACGAGCCCCACAGCCGGATGGACATTCATGGTCGCATCCATTGGCTCATGTGGAGAATTTATGCACCTGTCATGAGCAACAATTTCAGTGGCCAAAAATTGTCGGGTACTAAGTACAGACTTGTTGTGATTACAAGTGCTATGAAACCACCTTAACGGAGGGTCGTTTCTACATATAGCAAAGTATGCTACGTTCATGAGAATGTCTCATGGTTGGTTCCTAGGTGTGACCGGGTTGTCACATTCTATTATGGTCCAACTTTTGCTGCAAAGTATGCTACGTTCATGAGAAGGTCTCATGGTTGGTTCCTAGGTGTGACCGAGTTGTCACATTCTATTATGGTCCAACTTTGTTGCAAGATTTTCAAGTAAGTATCGTGGAAAGTCTCGTCATGGAATTGCGGTTTGGATATGTTTGTGTTAAATGCATGCACACTAGGTGTTATGGGCCCTAGTGTTTAACACAAATTTATTTGGAGCGGCATGCAAATCCATGGACTTCATTCTTTCTGCACCCTTTTGCACTGCTAGTGCAATATCTCTTGCAGATTTAGTATGAGTTTACACCCTGCCATACAAGGTGATGGCTGAGTATGGATGTTAGTG
This sequence comes from Adiantum capillus-veneris, assembly GCF_014529385.1. Lineage (NCBI taxonomy): Eukaryota > Viridiplantae > Streptophyta > Polypodiopsida > Polypodiales > Pteridaceae > Adiantum > Adiantum capillus-veneris. The sequence goes on along the minus strand of NC_140934.1, from coordinate 24,709,044 downwards.
ATTGGTTGCTAGAACCTCCAATCTACCTTCAACCTAGTTGGTTGTCTCCATTCCATATCGAGTATATGGCTGGATACTCAATGGTTGAGTCATAGTTTGTCGTCAGTCGTGGAAAACTGTTTGTAAGTGGTTGGGGAAAGTACCTCACTCTTACTGCTGTTATTCATCCCACGTTGGATGGGCAGCTTACAAGTATTCTATTTAGTACTAAAGGATATCCTAAGCGCATACGTTAGTAAACCATGCTAAAGGATCTGCTAAGAGCATACGTTAGCACAATGCATTCTGAATAGGTGATTCTCTCCTTATTCTAGAATTTTCTTAGGTTCGGTTTTCAACTTTGAACACCTGTTGTGGTGGGGTTGGATACCGATAGTTTCATAAGTCTAGGACTTAGTAGGTGTGCTGACAGAGTATGTTGGCATGTAACCTTTGTTAGGGGTGAACATGTGGTTCTGTGTGTTCCAAAATGTTCAGAAGTATGACATGAGGACACTCCCTATTCTATCTTTCAGTAGCTATGAGCTTTTCAAGATACTCACATGAGTTATCATGAGTTACCATTTAGATATGGGTGGTTGCAAAAGGACAACAATGTTGAAAATCAAGATGTTGCTCTTGGTTTCATTGAACCTCCTCACTGCACCAGGTATCGGTCATATGGACAATTGGCCCGTGTAGAGGATGCCAATAAGGAAAACATCAGTGTTCTTACGAAGATACTACCACTTGTGTTTTCGAGGACAAAAACGCTTCTCCAAGGGGGGAGTAATGTCAGGCCAAGGGCAAGGCCAAGGACCAGGATGGACATGCGGTCAAGGGGCGCTATCTTTAGAGGCTAGGAGTCTATAAATAGCACGGTTGGGTGGAGATTTGCATGGTCCAATCCCCCGCGGTCTCACAGCAGGAAACCTATTGAGGAAAGAAAGAGGGATGATCTAGCAGAAGGATATGTTGGAGACTTCAGTTGTACCTAGAGGTGTTTAGTGAAGCCCATGGAGAAATGGAGAACTTCAGCTTGAGGAGAAAGCAGCCCTCAAGAATGCACTAAGCTTGAGGAGGGAAAATAGGTTAAAACTTTTGCTGCAAAGCTTTTGGGAGGGAAAAATGAAAGGAAGGAAAGAGAAACAAGGTGAAGTGGAGAGAAGTGAGAGATGGTATCGTAGGGAGAGAGGGAGGGAATGGTCAGCACGTTTTTGGAGGGACCCCCTTTTAGGATAGAGAGGGGAAGAAATGGCAGCCCGTACAGAGAGAAAGGATTATTTTTACTCAACTATTTTGAGAAAAGTTTAGTTCTTTGAATTTAAAAGAGATTTTCTCTTTATATTTTATAAGAGAGTACAAATTTGACCACTTACTTTTAGGCCCTACCATACCCACCATTTCAGTCCACATGGCATCCACCCATTTGCCCCTTCCATAATCTCCTTTTTAATCTCATGGCAAATAAAGAGGCCCCCTTAGACCCCATTCCCTTCCTAATGGTGGCCAAGATGACCACAATGAAAATAGGACCCTGCCAACTTTCCCCGTTTGAGATAAATCACTAACTTGCCCACCATATCTAGATCTACTTTCATAGTATCGGAAAATTCTCTATTGGTTTGCGAGAGAATGCATGCTTTATTTCTACTAGGGACATGAATAGTGGGTGAGAAGACAACATTCCCTAAGGAGGAAGCTAGTTCTCCAATACACGTCCATAGAAAGGTTGGCAAGTCCATAAATTCAACCCACACTATGCATTTTGTAAGCATTTCTTTCTTTACTAACTTAGTCCATTGCCATGGGATACTATACACCATCTGTCCATTACATTGGGTGCAGATAACAATGACATCTTATCTTCCTACTTGAAGAATAGAAATTCAAGAAGACCATAACCAAAGCAAAACATGTTATCCACAATTGGCTGCTTAAACCCAACATATATTTCATTGGCGACTACCACTAAGTCTCGTATCTTCTTAGTAAAAAAACACACCATAGCATGATCTCAGAAAAAAGACACTTGAGACCATACTACATAAGATTTTAAACTAACTTTATGCTCTCCAATGTTCTCAAGTTCAAGAGTGAGAGCATCTTTGAGGATATGAGCCATCATAGATGGATCACAATCCTTTGACCCTTTCCTCAGCACTACATGTCCTGCTGTAGTGGGGGAATCTAATTGAAATGTAGGGGTAAGTCTAGATATTTATCAAAAAAACAACAAGGGACCTGATATTGCCGTCGTCAATCTGAATAGTGACAAGAAAATCACACATCTATTGTCCTAGGTGTTGGAGTATCTTCTCTTCTCGGCATGTTGAAAACAAATCTAAGGGATGGCTCTAGCTCAGGCTTGTTTTTTAAACCTACCTCCAAGTGCCCTCCAAGCCCTAGCTCTCTCTCTCTCTCTCTCTCTCTCTCTCTCTCTCTCTCTCTCTCTCTCTCTCTCTCTCTCTCTCTCTCTCTCTCTCTCTCTCTCTCTCTCTCTCTCTCTCTCTCTCTCTCTCTCTCACACACACACACACACACACACACACAAATCTATTTTATAGAGATCTCTTACATGCTTCTTACATTACATCACTTGCATGATGTGCATGTGCAACCTACCTTCCTTCCCTTTTCGTGGAGAGACTCTTATATCCTCCAACATTTTGGCTTGAAGAATCGCTGAAGGCATTGTGGACTTGAAAAAAACTAGTCTTACTTGGTAGGAGAGGTTATGTTTAACACGATATATTTGACATGAAGTAGAGGACATTAAAATGAAAATAACTTTAATAGACATGAAATTGAACAATTTATAATAACTCGTGTGTATCATAGGTTGTATATGCATATTTCTTTGATTGCTTATTCAATGTTTGCACAATTAAGAAACTACTCTCATTTTGCATTTAGAAATACAAAAAGGATTGATCAACTCTAGAATTAAGTGCACTATTGACGTGATGATCATGTACAAGTGTCGCATTAGAGTGTGCAAGATAGAGAGTTGTTGATCTTATACATGGAAACAATGTAAATACTTAAACATTTTTCACTCTATGAGGCATGAGTTGAAAATACTAAACATATAGTGCACATCATGAAAAAGTGCCATAGAAAAGTATGATGGAGAGTCGACAATGTTTTTTCCACAAAAATTATAAGAAACGTAAGTAGTGCCCTATCCCATAGTCTTTATGTGTTGTCCAAGCAAGCACATAGGGATGAATGTTTGGAGGCAAATTATTAACCTTGTAGTTTTGACAAGGTGTAGACATGCTTGTCCATTTTAAACTTCCATTGTTGTGAATATATATGGTTCCTATGTCACACATCACGAGAATTAGAACTGATGCAAAAGATGTAGAATATAAACATAACTCAATGAGGAAGAGAGTATTTCTTGAATGAAAATATGAATCAAAATGAATTAGAATGTGATATACTCATATAAGAGCACTCCAAGTGACTTCATGTGGCAAGAAACCCTTGCTTTAAACTTGGTTATAACAACCTAGAGCTTCCTTGCCATAGCCAAGTTGGGCATATCACTACAACATGTCATGCGAATACCGATGCCTATATCGATACATGGCTTTTAAAATTCCCAAGCGCCAGTATGCAAGTTGGTATAGGCATTGTTGTATCATACAATAGGATGAGGTGTTGATATATTTAGTGTTGGTATAGATGCTAGAATATATTGATGCTTATATCAATGCATATACAGACATCCATACCAACGTGTATAGAAATGCCTATATTGACGCAAAAATTTGTAAAATTTTTTTGAGCGGAGAGGATTGAGAGCTAGTACTACATGTACTATAGCACCAAAAACTAGTTCTCTCTACTCAAAAGGAAGAGTGCAAAAGAAACCGCATTCCACCTACATTTGGGCTAAAAATTGAGTAGTATTGTGAGTACATATTGACAATGTACACATTACCATAACAAGATTTTAGAACCAGAACCCTGACACGATTTAGAAACCATAACCATAACAAGATTTGCAAACCATAACCATTGCAAGATTTGCAAACCATAACCATACCAAGATTCCCAAATCATAACCATAACAAGATCCGTAAACCATATCCATAACAAGATTCCTAAACCATAACCAGATTGTCAAACCATAATCATAATCATAACATGATTCCAAAACCATAAACAAAGAGAAATTCCATTTCCATGACCATAACATGATTTCAAATCCATAACCAAGGAGAAATTTCATAACCATGACCATAACATGGCTCCAAAACCATAACCATAACATGATTCCATAACCATAACATGATTCCAAAACCATCACCAAAGAGAAATTTCATAACTATGACCATAACATAACTCCAAAATCATAATTATAACCTTAAGAAGATTCCAAAGCCATAAGTATAACCAAATCCTCAAACCATACCCATAACCATAACATGATTTTAAAACCATAACCATAACCATAGTTAATACAAGATTTTTGAAACATAACCATAACCGTAAAAAATTTCCAAAATCATAATCAAACAGTAGTTCCATAACCCTGGCCACATCAAAACCATAACCACAACCATAACAATGTTCATAATCATAACCAAAACTAAAATTGAGTTTACATGAATATAACCAAAATTATAGACAACATCTAAGTATATATACATGAACCAAAAGCATAACCATATCTAACTATACATAAGATAAAAACTTAACCATGAGATAAATATTAGAAAAACATATGTTCATACGCTATTTAAATAGTTTATGATACTTGCAAACTCATATCAAAGAGTCTTGCAAGATAAAATGATCCTATATACTCTATGTGTGCTCTAGCTACATCTCTCTACTGCTAAAACCTATCTAGATGCTCATGTGTCTCTCGTGCAATCCCCACCCTCTTCTTTGCATCCAACCATGATGTCTTTGTCTCATTATTCTTGTACATGTACATTACCTTTGATCAACAATTTTCATTGATAGAATAGCCACACTCAAGATCCAATCATTGGAGAATAGATTGTACCCATCTGCTGGCATGTACTCTTTGTGAATGGCATCAATAGTGTAGTTCTTCTTCTCTTGATCCTGAGAATCCCAATGCTCCATCATAGAGTGCCCAAACTGTACCATATAGAGTCGTCGGACCCTCTATCACATGTCCTTTTTGTCTTTATCCATAATTGACACATCATCTTTGGTCTTGTACACCTTGCTAAGATCAAACTCATGTGATCCCCAAGGTGTACATGTGTGCTAAGTGGTGTACTCTATAGAAAATAGAGAGGTGGATGTTCTTTGAGTGGTGTGGACACATTAGTAGCACCATTACCACAACAACCATTTCAAAAAGAACAACAAGACATGTATCGTCTTGAAGAAGAACAAGAGAGTGCAGTCTCTAGTGTACCTCGACTTGTCGGTGTAACAGGAATTTTCGTCATAGTTGTGGCACCACTAGTTGGTGTAACTAGCATGTTGGTTATAGGAGTCGGAGCAGTTGTATCTGGTCTGGAAGGACCAACTCTCCAAAAAAGTCTGTGCCTTGTCATCCCTGGCACTACTCTAATTTTCTTGAACAAAGCTTGATTCGACACCACTACCAAAGGTGACCCTTCATTTTTCTATTCATTGCACTCTAAATTGATGGCCATGTGATCATAATGCGCCATATTTGAGATACTACAAGAACAGAAAACAACATCAAATTTATTATAGAAGTATTTTCATGTGGTTAAGAATAAGAAGTAAGTACAATATATACATGCCAATTGCATAAAACATAAAACAACATCATATTTATTATAGAAATATTTTCATGTGGTTAAGAATAAGAAGAAAGTACAATATATACATGTCAATCGCATCATCTTGACATCTCCTCTTCTATTTCTCTTTGCCTTCGAAATTATTGCATCTAGCCAGTGTTTAGTAGGAAAGTCTGGCAGTTTTTGAAGATGATTTGAAAAGAAATGATTTACAGTGGCATGATTGCACTTGAATTGCAATCGAACAGCCAAATGGTGTTTCTTTTTCACTTCATATTTCTCGATCCACTTTTGCATGACTTCTGAGATGAGAAGACAAAATCTCATAACATTTTCATGCATTTTGACATCCATCTTCTCATGATGCTTTGTTCCTATGGCTCTTTCACAGTTACCTTGGTATTTGTCTCAGAAGTCCACATTCAAGGCATCTTTAGATCAATTGAAACCAACAACTTAGTGATAAAAATAAGAAAACTTTGTGTTGAAAGTAGCTTAGTATGTCACATATTTACCGAATAACTCTCACACACTCGTGTCAAATGATCCATAAATACATTGTAGGTTAAGCATTCCTAAGGTTATACAAAAAACAAAAACTTTGGCACCATTGTGAAGTGGCATGCAGGTAAGATTTCACATCATCTCTACTTTCTCTTTGTCATTCTCATGTCGTCAATGTGGAAGGGATGATTGAGGGTGAGAGGTAGTGTTGCCTTGAATACTTTCTCTCAATGATGGGGTCCATGTCAATGAAGACGTCTAACATTTTTTCAGCTCAATTTCTTGAAATGTGGCATCAAGTGTTGTTGGATAGACTCCACTCGTGGTGGTTCATTTGATATTCACCTCCTTCATTGAGTTTGTGATGAAATGGGAGCAATGTCTAAGAGTGGGGATTGACATATTGTCTCCAGACCATGAGATTAATAACACAAATCTTGTATTTGCTCTATGAGAAGAAGACCGTTGTTGCATATGTGTTGATCACATATCTTTTGTTTTTTGAAATATTTGATTCTTACATAGTACACAAGGGCATGGCATCCTATCGTCCATAATTAATATAGATATTACACAAAAATTTTATAAGTAGTAGTGAGTGTGGTCTGTTATTACAATTCAAAACATTTAATACATAATTTTGAAAAAATCGCTAGCTAGCCCTAAGCAAATTGAAATCGCCAAACCCTAAGCCGATTTAGAGTGGCCAAACCAAAATCCGGGCTGTTGATCAAAGGATGCTTCTCCTCTAGGTTTTCATCAATTTCTCACAATAACACATCAATTTTTTGATCAGCTAAGTCAAGTTAACGCCATTAACACTAATTTAGTTTAAAGCGGTCAAACCCTAAGCCAACTAAGAGTGGCCAAACAAAAAATCATCAACCATAAGTGGAAAATACTAAGCTACCAAACACAGCCAACCCTAGGCGGCCAAACCAAATGACACCAGCCCTTAAGATTTTTTGCATTGACATAGTGTAAACTACCTCACATTATCTAGCCATGCTTGATCCCCGCACACCTTAGTCTAGAGGTGCACAAAGATCAGGACCACCAGGTTATAATATCGTCTTTATTGATCAATGCCTATATTTTTGGGTGTGAAATATCTACACATCCATGTCTACATGACAATGCCTGTAGTGGAAAAACCCTAGCACTCTTACCTAAAACTCCTAGCGGCCAAACCAAAATCCACTAACCCTAAGAAGCTAGCCCTAAGCAACACGAAAGCGGATTTACGTAGCCAACCCTAAGCGGCTTCACACAAATAGCTCTAAGTGGCCAAACAAAGCTAATTATTAGCTGCCAAACCCTAAGCCGCTAACCCTAAGAAACTAGCCCTAATTAAGCAAACTCAAACAACCAAACCAAAAAGAAGTGAACCATAAGCTACTAACCCTAAGCAACTAGCCCTAAACGGATTGAAATAGCTAAAATAATGCGACCATAAGCTGATTTAGAGTTGCCAAACCAAAAGTTGCTAACCCTGAGCGGCTAGCCCTAAGAGGATTGAAATAACCAAACCAAGGAAAACTAAAACCATAAGCTGCTATTCCTAAGAGGCTAGCCATGGACTAAAATGGCTAAACTAATGCGACCCTAAGCTGATTTAGAGCGGCAAATCATAAGAAAAAAATCCTAAGAAGCCAAACATGGCCAAGGCTAAGTGTTAGCATATACATGCGGTAGTGATGTGTGTGAACACACTAGGACCGTCGGGGCATTTTTTCCCTCTTTAGGAGGTTTTTTTCCCCGTGCATTATACATATGCCCATCACTCTAGGGCTATCCATCTTTCTATTGCACACTAAGTAATACACTCTCAGTTGTGTGCCTTGAGCTTCCTTCATCTTCTCCAAGCTATGTGTGTTTCTCTGCAACCCTAATTCCAACAATTGGTATCAGAGCAGGTTGCATCCTCTCGAGCTTAGTTGCCAGCTGCTCCAGCACACACCTACTCACTTTCTTTGATTTCACGCAGATTTGGTGAGCAATTGCAGTTTCAAAAATATTTTGAGGAGGCTCGTAGAGCTCAGTCTGCTCAGATTTCTCATTCACGCTCATTTTGGCCTCCGTTTCCACTACAGGCAAGTCTGCACAGGCAATTTTTCCATTTTGTGCAGAATTTTTGTCCTTGCCATTTTTTTCATAACAGGTGCTTTACAATCTTTGTGCTATATAGCACGTGTTGTTCCCGCTTTGTTTCTCCTCTTTTCGGGCAGTTTTCACATTAGGTGCAGCATTTAACATGGTTGACAACAACACAGATGTGTTCAAGATGTTTGTTGTTGAGGACAGGTTGGATGGGGACAATTACCCTATGTGGGCTTATATGATGCAACACGTTCTTGCATCAAAGGGCGTCTGGAATATTGTGCAGGGCATTGATGTACGTCCTGGTTGTGAGGATGTAGGCGATGTTGAGGATGTGGCAGGTCTTGCTGCAAGGATTGTTGTTATTAGAGTTGTTTTGCCTACGGCAGAACAATCTCGTTGGGATGTAAAGGATGTGCAGGCTCATGCGTTAATTGTGTTGTCTGTGAAGCGCACCATTGTTCCTCACATTCATTCAGCAAAATTTTCAAAACAGGCTTGGGGTATTTTTGATGGTCTTTATGCAAGTTGCAATGAGGCTAAAATTTCTTTGCTGCGTAAAGAGCTACAGTCAAAGATTATGTATGAGGAAGATGATATGGACACTTTCCTTGTTGGTGTCAAGGATATCAATGAGCAACTTATTTCTGCAGGTGAATTCATTTCAGAGAGTTCCCTTGTGTAGATTGGTCTTGATGCCTTACCAGATTCTTACCAGATTTTTGCTAGTACTTGGAGACTTATGACCCAAGGGAATCCTAAAGTTTTCAAGTTTGATGTATTATGCACATTGCTGTTGCAAGAGTCACTTTCCAAAAAAAATAGGACTAGACAAAGTGCAATTGAACAGGCTCTTATTGCTTCTCAAAGAAAGGGTGGTAACAGTAATGCAGCCACTTCTTATGGTTCTGTTGCGAGTGGCAAAACTTCTGTTTCCAATGTTTCTAATGGTAGCAGCTCGTCTGGCAATTCTGATGATAAGGGCAAAAAGAAGATGTGTCACCATTATTGCAAAGCTAATGAGCACTTGATCAAGCAGTGTACTAAATTGAAGTCCAAAGAGGCTAAGAAGAAAGAGGGTGGTTCCACTGCAAATGTTGGTTCCACTACAAATATATCCATTGTTGAGTCTTCTGTCAAAGGAGAATTTGATGTTGATGATGATGCAGAATGGGCCTTTAGTGCAGAGTGCACTTACAATCCTGCTGTACATGATGCATGCGTGTTAGTTGTTGCAGATTAACATGTGTGGTATTTCAATAAAGGTGCTACAAAGCACATTACCTCGCATTGTGAATTGTTCACCTCTCTCGAGTGTGTCCTCATGGGAATTCAGTCACTTGTGCCAACAATGCCTCTTATCCGGTTCAGGGAGTTGGAAAGATTGTGCTTACTGCTACAAACGGCATTTCACACTTGTTGATGCACTTTATGTACCTGAGATCAAGAAGAATCTTTTGTCTGTATCTGCACTTGCTAGACTTGGACTTGTAGTCAAATTTGTGGATGATAGATGTACAGTTCATGATCTTAGTTTTAGTGATGAAATTGTTCCATCTAGGATTTTGTGTTGTGGACTGTATAAGCTCACTTTGTATGACAAGTGTGGACAAAAATTTTCAAATGCAATTGCAAATTCAAGGGCTATTTCAGATGCAAAACTGTGGCATGCACGTTATGGTCATCTAAATTTTGCGAGTTTGCGGTGTTTACAGAAATTTGATATGGTTGCTTCTCTGCCGCCTCTTGAAGCACCTGTCAAACATGTTTGTGAAGGCTATATTTTGGGTAAGATGTAGCGTTTGAAGTTTCCAAAGGATGGTTAAGTTAGGGCCACGTGCAGTTTGCAGCTTGTGCATAGTGATGTTTGTGGGCCCATGAAAACTCCGTCCTTGGGCAATTACCTTTACTTTGTGACTTTCATTGATGATTACTCCAAGCAAGCATGGGTATTTCCGCTTAAAGAGAAGCCCGAAGTTTTTATGTGCTTCAAACAATTTTTGTCTATGGCTGAAAATGTCTCAAAATGTACTATGGGCACTCTCCATTCCGATCGAGGGTGGGAGTATATCTCTCATGAACTTCATGCATTTTTGGCTATTCATGGGATAAAACACCAATGTACAATGCCTTATACACCTCAGCAAAATGGTGTTGCTGAGAGGAAAAATAATTCACTTACAGAAATGACACAATTTATGGTCAAAAGTCAAGCTTTGCCGCATTCTTTTTGGCTTGAGGCCATCATGTGTGCCGCTTATGTACTAAACAGGTGTCCTACAAAAGCTTTGCAGTCTATTAATCCATATGAAGCATGGCATGATAGAAAGCCTTCTATTGAGCACATTCGTGTTTTTTGTTGTTTGGCATATGCTTTGGTGCCACAAACACAATGCACAAAACTGGATGATAAGGCTGTCAAATGTATTTTAGTTGGTTATAGTGCTGATAGCAAATGTTACAGGTTGTATCATCCGCAAACAAAGTGTATTCTGGTTTCACGATATGTAGTGTTTGTGGAAGATTCTGCTCAGCCCTTGTTGTCTGGTACAGAGACATTAATGTAAGCTCACAGGACATTTATGACACTTTGTTGCCTCTTCTTAGTGGTGGAAATACAAATGTAAATTCCAATGAGACAAATTTACAGCCTATGGGGGTTTTTAAAAATGTTACATCTCACCCTATTACTGATGCAGATGTACATGATGTACTTGATGAGGAAAAAGTTAAAAATGAGCAGGCTAGAAGTATGCCAAAATGGTTGGTGCACACATTGCGTGACAGTAAATTGGATGCACCTTTGTCTAGTCGTACTCGTTCAGGCTCTTGCCATGCATCTTATGCATCAGATTGTTATGCTTTGGCTGTGTCTAGCTTACATGATGTTGAGAAACCTCTGTCTTTTAATGAACCACAAAATTCAAAAAATTAGATGGCTACAATGCAATCAGAATATGATGCACTTAAATAAAATGACACATGGACTTTATGTGATTTTCCTGTTAGCAAAAAGGGAGCCATCTGGACCTACTTCTTTAACACTTCAAGATCTAAATATCTAGGCAAAACAACATTACTTTGATCACGCTTCATTTGACACCCTGTCAGGCCCTATCTAGATCTTTTTTTGGCCTAAAAAACCACACAAAGCATACATCTCCGCTGCCACTTGCCTGCACAAGTTCTTTCCATCTGCTCTAGCCCTTTGCCATGCATCTATAAGGAGCCTTCTTTTAACTCACTAGTTTGATGCCTAAGCTCTCTGCTAGGGTCAACACACTTTGGATGCACCATCATTGCCCTACTCCCTTGTTGAACATTCATGTTCAACCAAAAAGCATCATTATTCTTCTATCTACTGCAAAAACTGGCAAACACTAATAGAAAACCAAAACAACCACCATATGTACAAGGCCCTACTCATGCCACCTACTGCTAAAACTCAAGTCGGTTGCCCACCCCCTGCATCACATAGCTTCCACCTGGGTCAAAAACTTGACATTGACTCCTTTCGTTCATTTGTAGCACCCTCCAATGGTGCTTCACCCATGTCTGCAACGAGCCATGCATATAATATGCCCAAAGCAACTTAGCACTTATTCTCACCTTTACCTGCCTCATTAACATACCTGGCTTTGCAAGCATACCACTTGTACCGACTAATGCACTTAGCACTTCAATCACACCATCTACCAATAGTTCTGACCCTCCCTTCCAACCATGTAAAGCAGAGTTCATCTCCATGGAACTCCGTATCTGGCAGATAACCTACCTCACTGCTGCACTTACAAGCATATATTTCAACCGGGTACTGCATACTTCTTTTGATAGCTTAGACCCAAATGCAAAATCCCCTTCATTTTCCGTATGACATGTCTACTTCATTGGACTCTCCACAAGTAGAGGGATTAACCCTTGCACTGCCTAAACCTTGGTCAAAGACTTATGCACAAGCACTTGCATCCCTTCATCCATGGCATCCTCGGCATCATCAAAACCCCAATCAACTTCACTTCGACAACATACCTAATAAAAAAGGCATGCATCTATAACATCATCATGGCAATCCAAAGGCACCTCTAGTTGCTCATCTCTCTGGTCAACATCCATCACCTCATGAGCTCCACAAATATTCCCAATCTCCTCGGTTTCTGCATCATCATCATCCTCCTGCAGACTTGGTAGGCTAGCTTGACTATTCACAGACTCATACCTATACTCCTTTGCAGAGCCTTGAACCAATGGTACCACCACAACCATTTTCATTGCTACTTTCATCAGCATGGCCACCAATAGAGCACTGCATGTCACGTTTGATAGCATGTCCTCTTTCACTTGCTTGGGCACCTTAACTTGTTCTCCTTCCACATCTGCTACAACCACATTATCAGACACATAATCAGGCAGCTTCACCCTTACCAGCACTGGCTTATCAAACTTAGTCTCTTCGTCATAGGATGTGGGCTTATCGGACCCATCTTCATCACTTGCCTCCCAGAAACTAGAACTAGACTCTCCATCTTCATTGCATCATACATTGACTCAGTATTAGTATCCTCAACTGCCTGCTGCTCCACAAAATCTTGACCACTATCGAGGCTTTGTACACTTTCTTCATCTCCTTCTGATCCTTGGTTTTTGCAACTTGATTGCTACTAGCTACCTTCTCATGCAAGCTTTCCACAAGAACAGGCTCTACCTTTTAAATCTTCTCTAGAAACCCAACATGTCCTCCCTCTTCGACACACTGGCTCACTTCAGCAAGGGGCTTATCCTCTTTGACAAGCTCGTCCATCACTGGCACATGCACATCATGAACTGGAAACCTCCAAGGAACATATCAATTCTTGACCTTACCTGAATAGGCTTTGCATCTCACACATTTGGAACTACCTTTGATTGAACCATAGAATACTCTACTAGCCTTGCAACATGCACATAATCTGTAGGCTTCAGCAAACCCAACTACAGATTTCGCTTCACCAATCTACTCTTCATCTTGGCCAAATACACCATGTCCTCATAGGTATCAGCACCGTCTTCCACCTTATCTCTGATCCTCGGATGCAAGCACTCAAGGAACTTTGACAGCTTCAAGGACTGATTTCCTTCCACCCCAGTGGCAACTTCTATTTGTTTCTAACGTGCTTCAAACTGCTCAAGAAAAATGGAAAAATCTTTACTTACATCTTGGCAGACCGCTTTTAGCTTAGCACCAGAATCAGTCGGGGCGATCACTTCTCGAAACCGCTCCAAAAACTGACTTTGCAATTCCTGCCATGAACTTCAACCGTCAGACTCCAAATCATCGTACCAAATCTTTTCCCATCTGCGCATCAACAACGGCACCATATGCAGCTTTTCCACAACCGTCAACATACGCAACAATAGCATTCATAATTCAAAATCTTCTAACCAATCTTCAGGGTCTTCAACACCTGTAAATATGGGGCCAAAGCTTGGCTCCATCATCTCTATTATCTTTAAACACAACCGCCAAATACTTTGACCATCCGCCGACTGCTTGTCAGCTTTCAAACACCGCTTCAACCTTCAATTTGGAGCATCAACACTCCTCAGTGGGGGCACCAAAAGATGGATGGGGGAAAAGGGGAACACACCCGGAACCCAAACAATTTGCCTCTCTATAGCCCAGGATAATCATTGCACCCTGATCCACTAGAGTTCACCTTCAAAACTTGCACAATCGACAGTAATCCACACCGATCCGTCACATACTGCTCTCTCTTTCTCTCTCTCTCTCTCTCTCTCTCTCTCTCTCTCTCTCTCTCTCTCTCTCTCTCTCTCTCTCTCTCTCTCTCTCTCTCTCTCTCTCTCTCTCTCTCTCTCTCTCTCTCTCTCTCTCTCTCTCTCTCACACACACACACACACACACACACACACACACACACACAGAGACCCGCGGAGGTACACACATCTCCAACACCGGAACCGGATTGGCTGAGCAGAGCAAAGAGAAAAAGGGGGGAGAAAAGGAAGAAATGACATTAGAAATTGATATGATTTGCCTCAATTATGACAAAAAAACCTCATCTATGCAACCATGATATACTGCTACAACTTGCTCGGCATGGAGACCTTGAGCAACCAATGAAAAACTTGCAATCTATGGCTTCACCGCTTGTGTGCCTCTTCCCGTTGAGCGCACTGAAACCAAAACATGACTACGGTTGGCACCTCTGCTCCAAAAGAAAAACCGCCTCCGTCCTGCCTCGAGGGCTTGCCCAAACTTGCAAAAAAACCGCCTTCTTTCTTCCTTGCCGTTCTCTAAGAGCTCGTCCTTCAGCTCTCCCTTCAAAACCATCCTCCCCCAAGACTGCAAGAAAATGGGGCCTCTCTTCTTCCTCGGCTCCCTGAAAGAAGCTCCCCAAAATTGTCCAAAAACTGCCCCTTTTGGGCGTGGGAGCACCTCCTGATTTAGCAACTCCCCTTCCTATTTTTGGCCTCCCTACATGTGACACCCTGCTTTGCTTATTTTGGGCCCGAGCTCCCTTGTGCTCCATGTCTCCGCAAGAGCAACCCCTCCCATCCAAGCGGGGCACTGACGGCGCTGTCAATGCACCCCACATTGCCTTCAAAAAATGGTGGCCCCTATGGGCGTGTGTAACTGCCCCATATGGGCCACCACGTCATCGCCACCGATTAGCTCACGCTACCCATGGGCACCAACCGTGCCACCATACGCTACTCAAAACCACCGAGGTCCGCCGAGCTTGCAACCATCACAGTGCCCAACAGGCGCACCATAGCCCATCGCTCCACGAGCTCCACTTTGCTGCTCCAATACCCCAAATAGATGCACCCCAAATGCGGCCCTTATATCTCCTACCCGGTTTCCCCTCTTGCGCATATGGGGTATGTCCCCGCCACGTGGCTCCTCGTGGGCTACTGGCCTTTGTCCTTAAAAAAAAACCATCCTTATTAAGGCCTTCAAAACCGTCCTCCCCCAAGACTGCAAGAAAACGGGGCCTCTCTTCTTCCTGAGGAGATATTTGGGCCGTAAAGCACCATTGAAGACTTGCATTTTTGGCTTTCCTTAGATCTCGCCACATTTTCACTTTGACGGGCCCTCCAACCGACACGACCAAAATTGGTAAACAATCGTATGATGGCACCACGTCCGAAACCGTCACCAACTTCAACCTTCAGTACCTTTCTGCTATGGACGTCGATTGATGAGCAGTAAACTCCTGTGCCCTTCTCGTGCCGCATATAACACATAAAAACCCTGGTAGGGCTCAAAATCATCACATGGCACATCCACCAAAGCTACCAACCTAGCACCAACCTGGCCATCGATAAAACTTCAACAGGCCATAAACTGCAATCCGTAGCTACGATCTGCAATTTGAAAAGATTGGTATGCTCCATAAATTGGGCACTACGCGTCCATACACTAACATCCCCTTGGGCCACCTGTCCCCAACTACCCTGTCTGACAAGGATCTGCAACACACCGCACCTTCAAACTCCAATATCTTGGGCTCCGTAGCTCGATCTGATGAGCCATCTAGACATGCTCCTTCAAAACTTTAAGCTCTACATATCTGGGCCAAAAGATAACACTTTGATCACCCTTCATCTGACACCCTGTCAGGCTCTATCTGGAGCTTTTTTTGGCCTAAAAAACCACATAAAGCATACATCTTTGCTTCCACTTGCCTGCACAAGTTCTTTTCATTTGCTCTAGCCCTTTTCACATCTATAAGCATACACATCACTACCTCTACCCTCTGCTAGGGTCGACACACTTTGGCTGCACCAACGTCCTCAATAGTTGCAACAATGCTACCTAAAACTCCTTGTTGCTCTTCATACGAATCTTTTACGACTACAAGTAAGTCTTATTCTACATAATCCTGCTCGCCTGAGTAGTGTATGGGTAGACAAAAAACCTTTAAAAAATGCAAGCAACATTAGACACTATGTGTGCCAAAGCTGAGAGTTTGGAAGCCTTTATAGTAGAAGCACTAGGAGTAGTGGCACATAGTAAAATCACAAAGTATGTGTTTCAAGAAAGAAATCAAGCCCTGTTAAGATTATGAGAATTAGAGGTAGTGGTGGAGGCCAAAGAATTATCCTTTGATGCTGTAGGAATTACACAGCAGGTGTTAGCTACATATCAAGCTGACAAGGGAACAATCGTAGTGTGAATGGAAGATCACCGTTAGGATAGATAGGTAGTGAGTTGGCCCATGTGTTTAAAATGACAGATGCAACAAAATCCATACCAACCATATGTGAAGAAGTCAACAAATTTTTGAAGGAGGATGATTAGGCAAGGAAGAAGCACAAGGATGGTGCACAAGGCATTCTAGTAGCTGCACTGAAATGCACCTCAGTATATTACTTCATAGTAGAGATCATCATTTTAAAGAACAACCCTACCTACTTGTCAGAGAAACTGTTTGCAATGTTGCTGGCCAAGGTTCAAAATTCAAAAGCCAACATCAATATAATTCAGTTCTTGCATACCAGTGTTGTACAACAGACGGCTAAATCCATATCCAAATTTTCTTCAAAGCTTGGTATGTATGGAAGATTTTGTATTGGGCAGACCTGCCTCTAGTGCATGTTAATGTACAAAATATCTAGGATAAGGTGAATAAGGAAAGGGCACCAAGGATTATAGTGTCATCCTCTAAGAACACAAAAACTGAGGACACTGATAAGACCAAAGGAGAACAAACCAAGGACGCTGCAAAAAATCAACAAATAAAAGGGTGCAATAATAGAGAAATACATTTATCCTTCTCTGGTACAGATAAAGGACAAGGATGGAAATTTGACTTTGAACCTAAGAAATTTGGAGAATGTCATTGAGTCCATTCAATTTGACTTACAAGAGAAAGTTAGTGAGCACCACAACACTAATTAATGAGATGCTGACAGAATATCTGGAGAATCAAAATAACAAAGATGATGATTATGAAGAGGAGGACAAGGAAGAGGAAACTGAGGAACAACAACAACACAAGAAAGACGATGATGATGATGATCATGATGGAAACACCAACATAGGGTTGGTAGTAGGCATATCAACATCCACTGGAAAATAGGCTCTAGATGGAGCTAAAGATGAGCACATTGATGATCAATCACCACTTGCTGATGATTCTCAACAACATAACCCACCTAACCAACAACAAGATGGGCAATAGGAAGCTCATAGTCAGTGCAAGGATACTAAGGGCAAGACCATTGTATCAGTACTTGACTATGAATATGACCATAATCACTCTATTGAGCTACTCACACTAGACAAAACCCTGCGGAAGTACAAGCACCTCAGGTCTAAAAGTACTTAGATGATTACACAATCTATTCAAATCTAGAAAGGTTTCAGATGTTGTATGTGGGAGCTAGATGGATGGTGCTAGACTAGAAAGCTATCTGTTATCATAATTAAATAGTCTGCAAGCTTCCTCCACATCAAGCTGTGTCCAAATGCTAGAAAAGGTCCCTACCAGACTACTAATGACAAAGCAATAAACCCATCCATGAAGGACTTAGTTATTGACGACCTTAAGTCTCTGAGGTTATATTTTGAGATGTTATTAGGCACCAAATTGACCTACCAATGTATGAAGGATATCAGTCTTCGGATCAAAGACATGCTGATACAAATGCATATTCCCAAGAAGTTCTGGATTTAAGGGTCAAAGCCTTACTAGAAAATCATGCAACTAGTAGTCGAGGACCCAAGACTAGGATGAATCTCATGGAGCAAGAACTCAATCTCAAGAGCTTGTTCCATTTGGTTTGGCTTACAAGGAAGATGATGCAACAAGAAAATTAGATGATTTTGAATTTTCTAGAATTTTTCTCAAACTCCCGGCACTCCTTTATGCCTTTTTAGCAAAAGAAGCAGAGCTACCTTGTTTCTTTCCATCACTCTATCCTCTCCACACTGAGCCAACAGACCATCAATGCTACATCATAATAGTGGATGGGCTCAGAGAACGGTAGAAGAATTCCACCACTAAATGGATGGCCTGGAATCAAGTCTTGCAAGAAGCTCTAAAAAAGAACAAGGCCAATGAGGTCCTTGAGGATCTTCAGGATTTTTAGCTAAGGATGGGCCAATGGAGGGTGCAACTCAAACACCTCATCAAAATCACAAATCAACTCCTCAAGCTGACAATGAAAGATTCAAAGATTATTGAGAAGGACCTAGCTGACAAAGCAGCCTCTGAACCAATTAGTTCAGAGAAATGGCTGAAATCTTGTTCAAAGCCTGCATTAACTGAAATCAGCCATTCCCTCAAGGATGGATTCATACTGCATCATATTTCCATAAGTTGGCTAGATCCAAGGCTTACTAGGGGAAAACGCACTTTATATGGCCCTGATACCAAGACTTGGAATCTGCAGATGCACTATGAAGTAGAGATGAAGATAGTCCAAAAAGAACATCTGGAGCAAGAAGCTTTGTTTAGGATGATTCAGAAGGACAACACATTAGGAAAAGTTTGGACTAAAAAATGGGCGTTGTAAGAATTGTTGATGTGGCATAGCTTTCAAAAAGTGGGGATCGGTAATTTTTTTGCAAATAAGATCCAAACTTGTTGGAGGTTGGATATTTAGAATCTACTCTTCAAATTCTATCTATTGATATATAGCATGCATGTATTGGACATTGCCTTCATGTAGATATAGAAAAAGGTGATTTTAGATTACCATAACGGTAAAAAAACCTGGCTGATTGAAAAAAAAAGGCATAAATTTCATAGAAGTCATCCAAAATTTTTGGACCTTGGCTCTTTAGGATCCATTTTTCAAGAACTTTCCAATGATAGGTCATATCATGGGGTTCTAAGAAATATTTAGAGGGGTCTACCGGGTTGCTTTCTTTTGTACAACTTTGATGATATGGCACTCTTAAAAGGCCCAAAAATGAGTTCAAAATTTTCCTAATGCTTGTCCAAGTGCTCAAGAACCTTTCTGAGTACTTCATAAACCTCCTAAAAAGAAGGCACCTCGTAAGAAGAAAGTCAGATGGATGGATACTTGGTGAAACTAGAGGATTACTGATTTTTTCTTTTACATAACAAAGTTCAAGAAAGGGGAGGAAAAATGTAGACGGTGGGAACAACCCTTAGCAGGCAACTGAATTAGAAGTTTCTAGAAGCAGCAACTTTGGACCGTTACCATGGTAACTCACACAGTGTACTACTAGTCAAGGCCCAATCAAAAGAGTATAAATAGGAAGAACTACTTCATTTTGGGTACTCAATATCCAATATCGAAGAGCCTAGAGTTTAGATTCGATCCTTGAGTCCCTAACCCTAAACTAAATACTTTGTATCTTGAGCCATTCGTTGTTGTGCTTTGTACTTTCATTAAGCTGGAAGCTCCTTCAATATTGAATCCAATTGTATACTTTTCTAATATGTATAGTACAATTCCAATTCCAATTTTTATTTCCAGTGCCTTCATATTTTGAGTTCTAGTGCTGTCTTTCAATGTACTAAAGTCTACTATGAAGTCTTTAGTTTAAACTAAACTAACTCTAACTACATACTTGGAATAATTGTCTAAATGCAATCAGGTCATTCCATGCTGGATGTTTGAAAATACCCTTGCTATTATGTGAAGATGAGGTTTGTGTGTGTGTGTGTGTGTGTGTGTGTGTGGGGGGGGGGGGGGGGGGGGGGGGGGGGGGGGGGGGGGGGCTTGCACATTTATTGATAAGCAACACTTGGTCTTCTTAAATGTTCTTGATTTGTGGTGATTTACATGCTTTGCCGCTGGTGGTGCCGCCTCCTCCGGCTCCTCATTGTCCTCCTCCCCGCTTGAATCTTGATCTTGTGCTGTAGGGAGATCTCCTTGCCCATGGAGTAGTTTCTTCCCTGCTACTTCTCATCATGTTGCCATGGTGACTCTATCTCTGACTCACTATGTATATGCACCACTAGAGCTCTAGATGGTCCTGCTTGCAATTGTTGGCATGGTGGTTGTTCTCTGTCACTTGTGGGTGATGAGTCCAATTCTTCTTCTCACCATCGTACAATGTGGTGCTTGAATATTCGACATGGTGTCTGTTGTCCTTGTTGTTGCTGTTGTGATTGCTGCTACTCTTGTGTCCATTCTGAGTCTGCTACCCGACTACCCTGCGCATTGCTTGAGGAGCACAAAAAATAGCCAAGTGTTCACATGTGTTTTCTCATATTTTTTATCCACGTCAGCTTCTTTCAACCTTGTAGAGTATTTTTGTTAGCAAGAGGATTCTCTTTGGTGGTTTGTTTGGGGTGCACCATTGGGTATGGTGGGAGCTCACCTGTGGAGAAGAATAAGTGACAAGTGAGTGGATCTTATAATTACAAGGGCCCCTTTTAAAAGGTCCCATTCACACTATTTTTTTTAAAAGCTATTATTTATTAAAAGGGGCCCCCCAGACTTTAATAAAAATTATATAAAGAAGAGTAGTTTCATCAGCACTAAATCCACCTCGACCCTTGTCGGCGGACCCTGTGTTGGTGTGTAGTTACTAGTGCTAAATACACCTTGATTCTTGTTCGACCCTACATTGGTGCCATGCAACATGCTTGGCATGGTCTTGTGACATTTGCAACTTGTTGATGTTCTCTTGACGACTCAATTTGCGCACTTCCCTTGCAATCTTGGATTTTTGTGCACAATCCATGGTGAGCTTATGAGAAAATGTCGTGGAAAAAACAATTTGAACATCTCTTCCAAATAATTAGACTGTACCATACCACCACCATGTCAAGTATTTTTAAAGTATACCCCCCTACCTCAATAATGAAACTTCTCCATGCCTTGAGTACTAAAAATCTCAAGAGAACCAAATTTGTGCATAAAGAATGCTGCATTTGCAAATAAGATATGCTATTCACACGAGAAAATCACTACAATAGGTACTTCATATTAGCGAGCTCGCAGTGCAATGCTCAAAAGTTAAAACTCATGGCGGTGCTATTTTCTTTGTTGTATAGCAATGCATATAGTGACCCTTATAACGACGCCGATAGGGGTAAAAAATAAACCGAGATGCCAAAAACTCAGATCTCATATCTGAGTTTTGGCGCTCTAGAGAAACAGGTAAACCCACGTCTCTCTCTCTCTTCTTCCCCCCCCCCACCCCCCCCCCCCCCCCCCCCCCCCCCCCCCCCCCCCCCCCCCCCCCCCCCCCCCCCCCCCCCCCCCCCCCCCCCCCCCCCCCCCACACACACACACACACACACACACGAGGAGAAGAAGGAGAGCCAGGAATGCTCTTTCCCTCTCCTCCCTCTCATGTTCCCTTCCCCTCTTTCTCTCTCCCTCTCTCTCTCTCTCTCACACACACACACACACACACCCACATTGTGTCTTTGAGAGAGAGAGAGAGAGAGAGAGAGAGAGAGAGAGAGAGAGAGAGAGAGAAAGTACACACATGCAAAAACAAAACACATACACACACATTGAATGTACAAAAAATTACACACATATGCATAAACAAAGAATGCATACACACACATTGAGAGAAGAAGAAGAGAGAGAGAGAGAGAGAGAGAGAGAGAGAGAGGAGAGAGAGAGGGAGAAGACAAAAAGAGAGAGGTAAGGGGAGAAAACATAGAGAGAGAGAGAGAGAGAGATTCAAAAGTAGAGAAAATATGAATGAATGAAATGCTATATTAAAATTGAGGATTAGGCTAGATTTAAAATTACATTTAAGATTAGATTAGATTAAGATCTAAGATTAGGCTAGATTACATTTAACTTATATTTAAGATATATGCTAAATTTAAAATTAGGTTAGACTTAAGATTAGGTTAAGATTTAAATTAGGTTAGATTACATCTAGGTTTATGTTAGATTTAAGATTAGGTTAGATTTAGGTTTATGTTGAGTTTAAGATTAGATTAGATTATTAACTTGAGTTGTTGCCAATTATAACTCGTTGGACTCTGATGCTGGCCAATAGGAAGCAATCTTGCAACCCAATAGACGTATTTGTAGGTGCCATGTTTGTTGGTGATGCACCGGTTGAGGTCCAGGGAGGTTGAGACACGAGAGGGTGATTTGGGGGGTGTGCAGGAGGCGGAGAGGACCGTCTTGTAGACTGATGCTAGAGCAGAGTTGAAATAACTCACAGCGTTTCATGAGCGCATTGAAGAAATTGCCCTTGCAGATGTGGTAGACGAGCTGGCCTCTGTTGTTGAACACCTTCTCGTTGAGGTAGATGGCACTCTCCTGCATTGCCCCATTGGCGTTTCTGCAGTCGCCCTCAGCCACTCCCTACCCATAGACAGCCTTGCGTTCTTACACGATCGGCTGAAGTTGCCACCTTCCCAATCACACTGTGCATTTGCAACTCAATCATGTTACCACTACTCCGAAACAAAGGCAACTCTCTCTCTCTCTCTCTCTCTCTCTCTCTCTCTCTCTCTCTCTCTCTCTCTCTCTCTCTCTTAGCATGACTGCACTAGCATAACTCACCTCTGCTGCTGCAGGTTAGAGCTACACAAAACGCAAGTGGCAAACTGCATTACATTTAGGTTTAGATTAGATTTAAGATTAGATTAGATTTAGGTTTATGTTGAGTTTAAGGGATTAGGACAAGATTTAAGGTTAGCTATGCTAGATTTAAGATTAGATTAGATTTAGATTTAGATTTAGGTTAGTTTTTAGAACATGTCAATGAAGGGGGAGTTCATGTTAAGCTCAAGGCTTTGCTCAAAGAGCACACACTAGGTACACAACAATATGTATATTCCCATCAGAATTTGCCACCTGTTAACTCACCCACTAACCATGTTCAATAAGCTTAGAATCACCATATGTTCAATTAGATTAGATTTAAGATTAGATTTTGAATTTAGTTTTTATATTAAAGTCTACCTTCGGGATTATGGAAAAAATTAGAGTTAGGTGAACGGTGATCCCTCTCTTCCTCTCTACGGATGCGGCCTTAAGTTGGAAAGCTTTCAACGGCATGATACTCAGATTGGAGGCCAACATGTAATGTGCTAAGTAATACCTCGAACAAGGAATCTGTTGTGAAGAGATGTTACGATGCTATGAATTGCTACAATTAGAGAAGAGGCAAAGGGGTTTTGTCCACTACATGAACAATCATGTAGATGTGGGTGTGTAGATTTCTCTCACCCACAAATATAGGCATTGACCAATAAAGACGAGATTATAACCCGGTGGTTTTGATCTCCATGTACCTCTAGACCGAGGTGTGCGAGGATCGGACATGACTAGAGAATGTGAGGTAGTTTACTGTGTGAATACACACACACACACACACACACACACACACACACAGAGAGTAAACGATGGAGGATGCCAATAGAATATTAAATTTATGTCCAGGTTATAAGGTTTTTACATTCATTATGAGTAGTGACAACGATGTGGGTCCGTTCAACCAAAACACCTATCTCTCAATAAGGATCTTATGTCCTTGTAATCAATGCAAACATGTTGTGCAACGGACAAGACGCGTTTCTTTGCAGCACATTTGCAAATTTGGTGAGTTTGATCCATCTATATAGATTGAGTTGTTGCCAATTATAACTTGTCGGACTCTGACATTGGCCAACATGCAGCAATCTTGCAATCCAATAGACGTGTTCGTAGGTGCTTTGGTCAAGCAGCATACATGAGGCCACACGATGTAGCCTCTGACAGCTCAGAGGATGATCATGCAGACCACATTCCCAACAAGGCTATGTTTGAGCACGAGATTGATGAAAAGATCGAGGCGATCATGGATTTAGAAAGGCTTATCTATGATGATATGAAAAGTGAAGCCGATACGCCATTGTATGATCGAGCACGTGTGTCTAGATTGAAGGCGCTCCTAATTCTTCTCAACATGCAGGGAAAGTTTGGATGGAGTGACACTAGCGTCACAACACTTTTTAGGTGATCTATTACAATGTGTTTACTTCAATAACAAACTCTAGATGTATAATGATCTGATAGATTACTTACACAAGTTTATTGCATTTTTTCCGTTGTGTAGATTGCTCAAAGAGCACATACTGCTAGTTGATAATGTGATGCCAGATTCTAGAGTGTAAGCAAGAAAGATCTTGCGAAACTTGGGGATGGATTACAATTCGATTCATGCTTTTCCTAACGACTGCATTCTTTTTAGAGTAGAATACATAGACATGGAGAAGTGTCCAAAATGTGATTCTGAGAGATATCCAGTAGATCTCCATGGACAAAAAAATTCCACAAAATGTTTTGTGACATTTTTCTCTACTTCCTCACATCAAGAATTTCTTTGAATGTAAGTCCATGGCCACCCTAGCATCATGGCACGAGGAGAATGGATCTTTGGATGGTGTGCTATGGATTCTTGCAGATTTCGGCCTGGAAACATATAGACGATACATGGCCGGATTTTGCCAGGGAAGCTTGAAATAAACTTGTGCATAGACCTGGCTATGGATGGCGTAAATCCATTTGGTCAGAGGTCAACATCTTACAGTGTATGGCCCATTGTCATTGTTAACTACAACATTCCCCTGTGGTTGACTAGAAGGGGCATCTGTTTCTAAGCTTGATTGTGTCGGGTTGGTATAAAGTGAAGAATATGGATGTGTATATGAGCCGACACACAGGTCGATGGAATGCTTTGATCAGAGTCATTCTAATGTGGACCATGCATGACTATCGTGGACTAATAGAATGCTCAGGTGATTTATACTCAAACTCAAACACTATAAATCTTGGTTTTTCTCAAGCTTATTTATTGTCATGTGTATACATGCAGGGCTTCAAACAAGCGAATACAGAGCATGTGTCACATGTGGACCAAGCTTTAATGCACGTTGGGCGCCCTCACTAAAGAAGCAAATCTACGAAGGTCATCAAGCATATCTTCCAAAGAATCATGAGTTATGTGACGGTTTTTTGGGAAGAGAGCCACCAAGGATGTCCCCACAAGCATGGTTAGAGCAGAAGGAGATGTATGATGATGGTTTGCCCCTAGGGAGGAAGAGACTCTCTCTATGGTATGAGTTACCATATTGGCCCAGACTCATGATCAATCACTTGCTTGATCCAATGTACATATTCAAGCATGTGGGTAACCTACTGTGGGACCATCTACCGGCAAGAAAGATACTTTGGGAGCCAAAGCTGACCTTAGAAATGTGGATTGTATGGAGCAATATTGGTCGTAGACAGCACTTGATGGATCGATAAAACTCCCTAAAGCACCATGGATTTTGACAAAAGCCCAAGAAAGCAACGTAAAAGAGACCATTTGATCTGTGCAGACCCCACTGGTGTAATACGCTCGCTCGGAACGTGTTTCACTAAAGAAGGGAAGCTTACTGGTTTGAAGTCACACGACTACCATAAAATGTGTTAGGTATGTTTGAAGTGGAATATATCAGAATGGGAATTGTGTAACAAATTTGTGTGTGGACTTTAATATCATTGCTAGAAGTGTTTTGCAGTTTAATTTACCAGTGGCCATTGAGGGATGTTTGTCTCCTGACGTCCATAACACAATCTACAAACTTTCAAAGTTGGTGCAATGGATCTCACAAAAGGAGATCAATGTAGAGTCCATACCAAACTAAACATTCCGAAGGTTATGTGTATGTTTGAGAAACACTTTCCTACTACCATGCTAACCATTCAGGTGCATCTTCTTGTTCACATAGTTGATGAGGTGAAAATAGCTGGCACAATACATTCCAGTTGGATGTTCTTTTTAGAACGTTTCATGAAAACTCTCAAGGGATATGTGCATCAGAAGACATGTCCGGAGGGTAGCATGGCAGAAGGTTGACTACTATCAGAGTCCCTAGTTTACATTGGAGAGTGGCTAGACGGATTTGATAAAGCCTGGACACGCTATGGCAAACCATAGATGATGAGAGCATATCTGGGATTGTCATGTGCAATCTTGGTGTTAAGAAGAAGATGACGGATGATCTAGAGGTTAAAATCAACCGATTTTGCATGCTGCACAATCTATTGATGCAAAAGTGGATTTCACAATACAAGGATGCAAAGCAAGAGCAACAAAGGGCACGAATCGAGTGGAGACGGGGAAGAAAACCACCGATGCATTATCAGGCGGATTTGGAGAGCCTACCAACATTCATGAGCTTAAGATGGCTGCACAACCAGTTGAGAAGCGCACAACAGTGCGGTGAATAAGTGACTGAGGAGGAGTGGGAGTACTCTTGGGGTTGCACGACCAAGGTAAGTTTGCAATGTACGACTCGTGGCTTCCTAGATGTTTGAAAGGCCACTCATAATCTTTTTTGGTTGTAGTATAGGTCATACACAAAAGCATGGTGTAAAGGTTGACATTTTAGGGTGGAACGAATTGACAAAAAGCGTTTTACACAAGATTGTGGAATCATGGAAAAATCTAAATAGTCTAGTTGACGACGATCATCTGATGCAGATCCTATGGTGGCGGAACTCACTTACTTCGGCACGCTACAAGAGATTTTGAGGATCAATTATAGATGACTTTTTGTGGATGTGTTTGATGTGCAATGGTTCAAGATAAACATGGAGGGTTGCAACGCTAATGTGCACAGAGGAGAGTCTAGTTTCCTTGAGGTGGATTTAACTAAAAAATGGACCGACGTAAGAGACACTTTCGTACTACCCGAGCATTGTTGAACAAGGAAGTCTGTAAATATTTAACATCCAATTTTAAAAGTTATGTGTCTGGAAGCACTCATGTAAGTTATGTGGCTTTGGCAGGTGATATTTCATCCTACAAAGTCTGCATCAAACTGGTGGTACATCATAGAAGTAGCCCCTTGTGGTGCATGGACGTATGAGGGCTACCATGTGACAATCACAGTGGCTTCAATGGAGGAGATCAAAGAGGATACTCAATTAGAAGCCGTTGAGATGGTGCCAGATGAGCATCAAGCTACTACTCTCTATGGGTTGCATGCAAAGGATCTAGAAAATGAAACGGAGGAAATCTGCCTAAATGGAGAGCTCTATATAGACATAGGGAGTTATGCTGAGTTATGCAAGGATGAGAGACCTCTTAAAGCCATAAACATTGTATTTGAACAATTTTGCTCCATTTTATAATATATATTGTATTCACGTGGCTTTTTGTCCATTCTTGTCTATCTGCTATATTTGAGAAATTTAAATTGTGTTTAATTGTCATTGCTTCCTCTCTCTCTCTCTCTCTCTCTCTCTCTCTCTCTCTCTCTCTCTTGTCCATATAACTTGTCCATACAACTTTGTTAAATCTATTTAGTAGTATAGACTATAACTTGCCCATATTTTCTTCTCCATTCAATATTAGGATTAAATGTTCATGTGCTTAATGCAGGTATGGATGATGATGAGTTTCTTTCTTCTTTGTTACCCCAGTAGAGGAGGTGGTACGAGGAGCATCATCGCTCTGTAGCACATCACGCCATTCAACTCCTTTAGCATCTCCCTCTATTTTGGAGCATTCAGCATGCTCTGAAGCTTTGGTGTCGATGAGACGATCTTTACACTCGTCTAGGCAGCGATGCTCTAGTGGTGGCAGCGGCGGTTTTTGTGGGGATGCCACCACTGATGTCTCAACACCGCCTTGTTTTTTACAAGGCTCCTTAAGTTCCCCTTCTTTTCTCCCCCCACATCAGCCACGTCATCACCATCTATGCCAGGTTTTGCACGGCTATCGACCATTCCTGGCTACACACCACTAGCTACTCCTCCGAGAGTCACCCCAATCAACACTCCTTGCTTTGGGGCCGAGAATCCAGTGGGAGACACCTGAGGTCCATACCCCCATCAAGATGGCGCTAGAGACACCACTTGAGACCCCTGTCGAGAAACCCAGGTTCATGCATCACAGGCGAGAGAGCTTGCCGTACTCGATCAACATCAGCGGCGGCATCATCTTGAATGACGAAGGCAAGAAGGTGATCTTGCGCATGCGCGGTCTATGCCCTCAGGTAGTTTGAAACTACATACTAAACACCTGGAGTGAAGTGCCAGATGAATTAAAAGATAGAGTCATTAGCATGCTGCATGACAAGTTTCCCATGTCAAGTCGGGATGAGCACTTCCATGAAGACTTGATGAAGGTTCAAATGCGCAAATACTGCAACCACAAGCATTTTGAAGTACAAAAAGCAATAAAGCATGGGTGGAAAAGATCATATTTGGTTGGTCAAAGAATATTGGAGGAATGCAAAGCGAGTAGTGTGCGAGAATCCTGACAAGTGGAAGCAACAAAAGGAGGCAGCCAAAGGGCGAGTAGAGGCAGGGAGCTCTCACCACTTTGGGAGCGGCGGGTGGGCATCATTTGAGGCTGATTTTGTAAGTGTTTTTGCATTGCTCTTTAGGTTTGGTAGTTACGTCTATTTGTACTTTTAAATTTTAACATAATGTATTCTTTGTATGTTTTGAACAGTGGTCGATGACAGGACTTGACCCCACACCGTACGAGCGTGAGTATGTAGGCAGAAAGGGCTTAAATGCCCTGATGGACATTCTCAGTTCTTGGGACGGCATGGTTAGTATATCACTTTACTCTTTTACCTTTGTTGTATTTTAATGATAAGCTAAGAAAATAGATTATTTTGTAATTAGATGTTTATACTTACAGAAAGTCTTATTGTTTTTTCTACAGAATCTGACAGATACGTTGCTTGGACGTGATGAGACGTCTGATTAGACGACATCAGTCTAGCCGTAGCCAGATAGAATTAGTTTTCTTTTATCATAGCATGTATAATGCGATGACATGTTTTACGTCTTTTTGTAACTATTGGAAAATGATGTATTTTCTCAATAATGACAGTGTGTTGTAACTATCACATTTACAAAGCTTAACAATCAAGTGATTTTTCCTATGATGTGTATAATTGTCATTGATTTACTTTCATCAATTCACTTTTGTCCAATTAATTTTTTCAGTTTTGTATCTTTATTCTGCAAACAATACTATGCATGATGGAGTTAATGGTTATATTGTCTTGTGGGTGGCTACTTTGGGTCTATACCTTGCACTTTCTTTCAAAGGTGAATTTGTGCTTATCTTGGATTCATTTAGGTATTCTTTATTATGGAAACATTCAATATGGTTGATGGGTGGCAGGGAATTCAATAAGCGTCTCTATATAAGGTTCTGCAACGTCGCTATAGAAGGAGTGCAATCGTCGCTATAACTGTCGCTATATACGTCACTATACGCGTCGCTATATAGCAACGCATATAGTGACGCCTATAATGACGGTTATAGCGACGGTCTTAGGAGACGCTGGGGAGTAAAAAAACCCAATGTATTTTCGTCGCTAAAAGCATCACAAGTGCACAGAACCTCTTGTAGTGAATGATGCAAATTATGAAATGAAAACAATCTCTTATAATACTTTCACTATGTGACATGGATTACCATGTAATGTGTGATGTTTTTTTCACCCCATACAAGGGTAAAGACCTTGGTAAAATCCACCAACACCACTTGAAATGATTGGCATTGATTCTCTGTTGTGATGGTAAGACCCATAAGCTTGACCATTCTATCAAAAGTCTCCCAAACTTGCCTGTACTTATTTGCAAGCTTTCATTTGAGTCATTGTTAGTAGTAGCTTTGTATAATTACTTCCACAGTTCCCAAAGGTTAGTTACCTTATGGTTGGAGCTGTTTTGAGCACCATGTTGGCATCGGTTTCCCTACATGTTTCTTTCGTCAAGAAGTGTCTGGCTTTTTGTCCACTCATTGACACTTGTTGGGAAATCTCATGGGCCTTCATCATGCTCTTTGCAGCAGCAATTGACACATTTCCATCGTGATAGCCAATGGAATTGAGAAGTACCTCTGTCCTAATGATCTCCTCCTGGGACTATTGCAATGGCTTCATTGTGAAAGCATAGTCAATGTGGAGCTTCAATAGCTTATAAAATGCACATGAATGTACATTAGATATAGAAAATTGAAAGATTGGATTTCAAACCTTGTCCTTTAGTGCATGATCTGAAGCATTGAGCATGGAGAATCTCAAGACACATGCTTTCCATTCCCTCCCTTCATTTTTAATATTTTCCAATGCTTTGTCTCCATCCTCTTGCCATGGAAGCGTTGAGCCGCCCTTTGCAAAGTTCTTTTGTGATTTTTATCTGTTAGGTTTGTATCCAAGAGTGCAAAATGGACAAGGATAGAGTGAAGAAGCCCCTTATTTGCAGCCAGGAAAACACTTTATGCTCTTTAAGTCCCCACCCAAGTGCCCCTCCTCATCAAAGCTACGAAAAACCTCAACCTCCAACTTCTCACTTGAAAGTTGGGAGTGCATAACTTATGTAATCCATGGAGTTGTCCCAAAAATCCATGAAAGGACTCCATTGGTCTCTTTGGGCACCTCAATAGCACCCAACCACCAAATGTATTTCTCTTATTGCACACTAAAATATGTGGTGGGAGATTGCTTGATTGAATCCCTTCACTTGGTTTGCAATTGGCTTTCATTCATTAGAGAGACACTTAACCTCTCTAACCTTGATCTTTCACTATTCGACACTCATCGCGTTTCAACACAAAAAGGACCTTTGTGCCAAGCATTATAAAACAAGTAAAGGCAAGACCTTAGACTTCAAAGTCTATGATAAGAAGAACACAACCAAAAGTAAAAAGTATATTAAGGTAACTTGTAGAATATAAGCATAGCTTGCTGAGGCGTTTTGAGGTCCACAAATATCTTGTTCCACATTATGTAAGGGAAGACCTTCTCCAAAGATCTTATGGAGTTTTGCCTAGATTTTTTGTGTAAGGTTTCCGACCCCGAGCTAAAAGAACACCATTGTACCATGAAATGAACATAATGGAAAAAGTTACTATTTTTAGCAGTTTTTCAAATTCTGTCAGTGCCATGTTGCTTAGAATGTTATAAAGCTTCCAAATGTGAATTAAAAAAATTTTTGTGAAAATTTCCAAAAATAGTAAGTTTTTGGTCACCCGACCCGTCTAGTTTTAACCGTCTCGAAAAACTGCACCCGTACCCCGAATTTGAAAAAAATACATTTTCGGACCCCGGGGGACTGCTAAATATGGCAAGTACTCGGACCAATACGCCTTAGTTAGAGCTTAGTATAGCAATTTACGGCATTAAATTCCGACTCGTATGGGCCGTTTTAGCCTAAAACCAATTTTTCCTAAAGTTGTGCGGGGAGGCACCGGAGCTCGAGGCTGTGTGGGAACGGGTTCCAGGCCACTCAGAGCCAGCTTTAGCAGCTAGGGGGCGCCCTCTTGTCTTGTGGGAGTTGTGGGAGAGTTTCCAAGATTGAGAGTGAGTGTGAGAGCCAGTTAGACTAGCTAACTGGATACTTGGTAGGCAGGAAACTAGACTTGCCATGCATGATGTGAGAGCTCACTCAGATGCAAATAGGTGTGCTCTCTCTCACACACACACACGCACACACACACACACACACACATGCTCACACACACACACCCAGTACATACACACACCTACACACACCTTGGGGAGGTGTTGCCGGCACACACAGTTTTTGAAGGAGAAGCAAGGAGGGAAGTGCTGTCGAATTCTCGTCTTGAGAACTCATTTGGATCATAAAATTGAGAGTATTTCAGCCCTTAATCACGGTAATCATGATTTAATTTATGCTCTTCTGTAATTCTCTTCATCATTCTCTTAATTCCTCATCTACTATGCTTAATCCTAGCTATAATTCCCAATAGCTGCTCTCTAAATCTCCATAGCTATACTCCATTACATAATCATCATCCAATAGCGAATTATGCAGCCATTCATCACTCTTAATCAATGATTAAGAGTACATGATTAGAAGAGAATTCTCTCTCTAGGCAGCATAGTAATTAATTGTCAAGCCGGTAATAATGTAGATTTGATGAAATTCATTATTTTACCACATAATATTGGTGTAACTAAGTTAGGTTCAATTTTCTCATACATTAAGATGTGATTAAGGTAAAGTTAATCCATCATTAAGCCCCTAAGAAGAGAATTTTCTCTCCCCGATGCATGCGGTGATTCTGCATCTTTCTAATTGCATTAGGAAAGTGATTGAGTTGGCTTAATTCATCTCTCTTGTAAATTAATTAGTAAAATTATGAAATTCTTAATCATCTAAGCCAAGTGATTAACTTTAGAGCCGGTTCCCATAGGACAAGTAAAGTATTACCCATAAAATTACTAGGTCTCGAAGGAAAAATCTAACCCTCTTGCATAAGGAGGATTGTTCAATGATTCTAATATGCCATTTGGATTGTTATGATGCTCTTGGACCTTAGCTCTTTTCTTCAAGTTTATCATTTAAAGTAGTGAGTATAAAATGGCCCCGCTTAAGAGAACTCGCTTCGGTGGTGCCCACGATCGTGAAACAGGAACGAGCAATGTGAATGGGAAAGGAAAAGCTCCCATGGACGAACAAGCACCGGCCATCTCACGGGCCATTGACGAAGAAATGGAAGAGGTAGGTCACAATTTCATTCAAGTTGTTTAATTTAACATTGCACACATTTAGCTAGGGAAGAACATATCCCCAAACATGTTGGAGAAATCCGACGGAGACCTCGGCATTTGAATTCATTTGTACATTAAGTCTAAAGTAGGAAAGAAATGATTGACGGATATACTGTTTGCAATAGGAAAGAATGTGTGCTAGGGAAAATTTAGCTCGACATGTTCATTCTATTTCCAATGTTGAATTAGTCCTGAACCCCCTCCTGATCACAGGGGACAGAGTTCTTGGTTAAGGGCTCTTGAATCCACGATTGCTGGTTAAGCGGTGGATACCCACGTCTGCTGGTTAAGCGGTGGGAACCCACATCTGCTGGTCAAGCGGTGGGAATGTCCATGCCGTGCTTTCTATGCGGTGGACATACCTAGTTGTATGGGCAGCTAGGCGACAACGGGAGGAGTAAACTCTGGCTGGAGGGGGGATGTTGTACCTCCAGAACATTGGAATTTTAATGAACAAGTTTGAGTAGAATTTTTACTAGAACTCTGTCTTGGTTCCGCTTTGCAATACTGATTGAAGGGCTATCTTAACGAACCTTGTGAATCAAAATCTAATCAAGGAACTTATATGTTGAACAACCATTGTGGTAGTAATTAGGACACACAAGGAAGTGTGAGTGTGGGGGTGGAAAGTGGGGGCTTGGCTCAGGTTGCCAATGCCTATGAGAAGGGTGGTCCTGATTGGTCGGGAACTCTCTGTCCCCATAGTGTTTAAATCGATACTAGTAATACTCATTGCCCCTAGAGCGGCGAAGTCTCAAGTGTACGTGCCTATGAAACATGGAAAAAAAGGTGCTCGAGATTTCTCTCCTCTTGGAAGGTGGGTCTTAGGATCGCTAGATAGTTTAAGTACGCTTCCCTTGCGAGGTGGAGCTAGATCTCATTGCTAATAGGCTCGAACTCGACTCAGTTTGGGATGAGAGATCATCCGCTAGTTGAACCCTGAACCACTTTGTTTGCTTCCGTTATAGATCTAGTGGCCACCAAGTTCACCATTAGATCCGCCGTTTGATAAGGCGGGGTGGGGACCTCACATTTTGCTTGTCTTTGGTGTGCATGAAGCATAAAGTGAAGCTGGCATTGGAACCTCAATGTGTAGGGAATGTGTAGGTATGCCCCAATGCGGAAGAGCACATCTTTGTTTGTGACCTTCTTTGCAAGGTTGACCTTGTGCGAAATGGGAAACAAGTTCTCCACAATGTCACACTCCTGTAGGGCATCCTTTAGGAGTTGAAGAATAGACTTGTAGGCTTTGGTGTTGATCCTAGCTTCATCAAGCTTTCTGCACATCATCTTCACTAACCACATTTGGCCAATTCGTGCATAAGCTCCTTGGTGACTGTATCCCTATTGTGCTTCCCCCCTAGGTGAATGTAAGATAGAAATCACATTATGGGTATTGAGATAACTAGTGAGAAGGTTGACTCGACCATCTTGGCTTGTTCCACCACATGCCTCTTGAATAAAGTTTATGGAAACCAATAAGATAAATGTAAGCAAATAGCATGAAGTAGAAATGTCTCTTGCAAGTGAAGAGCAAATCACCTTGTCGCTGTCACTTGTTGTTTCCATGCTCCACCCGTATGTGTAGGTGTTTTAGCGGATAAAAATTCATGCTTGTGTTCTCTTGTACCAAGGGGTGTTTCTTTCAAATGTGCAATGGTGTTGCCAAGATTCATAATGTGGGCATCCTTTTCTAGCATTTGCTGTTATAGAGTTGCAACCTCCCTCTCCAAAGAGGCAATTTTTTCTTATAATGCCAATGTCTTGAGTTGAAGAGCTTGAATTGATGCATTAAAAAATGCAAAGAAGCACTTGCATCCATAGAAAATTGCTTGCAATAACCTAACAAGACTAGTTCTCCCCTCCTAAGGTATTGATGAAATGTCAAAAGTCAATGACTCTAAGTTATGCACGTTTTTGATGATGTGGCCACACTCCTTCACTTTCAAAAAGCTAGAGAGAGAGAGAAAGAGACCTCCTAGGTACACATCTTACACGTGCCTAAAAAAGATACTAGAAAAGCCTATTCAAAACTAGATTCTTGAATGTCCTTGTCCCCTTAACCCTACACACCATTAGCCTTAATCCCTAAAAATTAGGATTCCCTACAAGGCCCATGCAAAGTCCATTTCTTTTCCTAATGATGTATGGTTTTATAAAAAAAATACGTGACTATTTGAAAATATTTTACCTAAAACTAAATTTTTATTGGTGCCAAGAGGGACTGAAGTATAGACTGAGTGCATCCATAAGTATTGTATATAATCCAAGCAGGCTCAAATTTTAGCAAAGCTTGGAGCAGCAAGGGTTGGCCATGTGGCCTTCTTTGTTGCAACAAATGTGGCAAATATTAGGAAAAGACCCTATCTTAAAAGGTCTTACAAGAAGAAGGATATTAATTATAAAGACATTTAGTAGAGGAATGCCTCATTTGTAAAACCTGTAATTTTTTCTCATAATGTTGTTACAAATTTTCAATAAAGTGCTATGTTTCTAAGAAATATTTCGGGAAACAATAGCTTTGATTTCATATAATTTCTCTTTTATGTTAGACAAAAAAAATTGGGCCTTTGTGACAAGGATAACAACTAGGATGCCCACACATCACCTACATATAGAACCAATGCTAATTGAATGTTGTGTTGTTTCTATGGGTGCAGGTGAGGGCTAATTTCTTTTGCTCATCTTTTTGGCTGCTATCATCATAGGAAGAAAGGGTGCAAGTATGAGGTTTTGAGAACAAATTTTCACTTATCTAGGATGGTGGCTTATACCAACTTGGCGGACGAAGCAACCAGCGGCCGTGGCCAGAGAATCATATTTTTCTGAGAAACCATTGTAAAATTCTTTTGTAAAGAAGCATCTCTAAGCCGAGAAACTGTCAAAGGATGTATGATTATTCTTATGGGAGCAATTTTATATTAGAGAGCTAGTTAGAGGTTTGGAAGCTTGTGGCCGGACAAGCCATTTTGTAAAGACCTAATCTATAAAGGTCAATTTTTGTAAGTTTGAGGACAATCTTTTTAATGGATAACTGAGAAGACAGTGCACGTTTGAAAGCCCCTTCTTGTTCAAACTTGTAATATTCTCCATTGCGGCTACGGTAATCCAAATTCAGATTTGCTTATTGCATTGTGTTCCTCTCCTCTTGCTCTTTCATTCAAGTGTAATCATTCAAGATTTAGTGTAGGTTTTCAACTACGAGTTTGAGGCCTTAAATCACTGTTTTGAGTGTCTATATGCGTGTTTTATGTTGTTTTGACCCTAGGAGAGGCTTTAGGGACCCTAAAACGACCCATTAGGATCACCAATTTGCTGTTTTTTTTGACTTTGGGACGAATGATTACGATCGT
Source organism: Adiantum capillus-veneris (assembly GCF_014529385.1). Classification (NCBI taxonomy): domain Eukaryota; kingdom Viridiplantae; phylum Streptophyta; class Polypodiopsida; order Polypodiales; family Pteridaceae; genus Adiantum; species Adiantum capillus-veneris. The sequence continues at coordinate 24,672,849 of NC_140934.1, read as the reverse complement.
TGTACCTCTCTAGAATGTTGTGACAGTGATAGGATATGTTCTTGATAACCCCCTGTAGCTTCCCTTCAAGTTTTGTGCGATTCCGACATGATTTGCATGGTAAATGGGCGTGATGACTGAAGAACGCTGTAGGAGGACATAGGCAGATTACTTGGCGGTAATGCGTTTGATTTACTTGTAGAATTAGTAAGTTGCATCTCTTCGAGTTCACTTCATTAGGATTGACACTCTAGTGAGTTCCCATGCCTCATCCGAGTCGCTTCCCCTGTATTGATAAATATGTTGATGCTTGAGAGCTATGCTATGGACGTCCGTCGCGGCGACCCGCAAACATTGGCGCCGCTGCTGGGGATTGCACCTTAGGTGATGAGTGACCGAGTGCACAGTTAGACTCCTTAAAAAAGATCAATCCACAAATCCATTTTACACCTCAGTTAGGCTGCTAGACAAGGGTTTAGAGCTTAGTGGAGTCTAGAGCCAGTGGACCGGCTAGATCCTCTCTTAGGAGATTTAGGGAGCTATGAGTGAGTGTGTTAAAGCATTTTTGCTCTTCAATTTCTCTAATTCGATTGAGTACTGAAATCTCACCCGAAATCCGCCGTGTTTGTTTTGTTTGATTCATTTTCTTATGTTTTTTCATTTTTGTACTTAGGAGTAGGATAAGTAAATCACATTCCACTCAGATTTGGGGCAAAAGTAATAGCCGAGAAACTAGAAAACCATAACTTTGGCCCAAAAAAAGCCATAAGACTCTGAAATTCTGAAAATCTGACCAAACAGGATTGATATTGATGCAAATCACAAAGTGGTAGCATAAAACACTAGGAAACACTTGTCAGAGGGAGCATACAAAATTTCATCAGATTTGGCCCAGGTACTACGATCGCGATCGGTGTACCTCAGTGTCAGATTTGGACAAGATTTGACATGTGCCTTCCTGATAAGATTCTAAACAACTTTGTCTAAAGCAACCACACTCAAAAACATCAAAAATCAAGGAAATCAAACCACTTGGGTAAAACTAGCCTGACAGACCCAGAAACTACAAAATCTTGACTTTTGGTGATCCAAATGAAAAAAGACTTTGGGGATAGCCTTAAAACATCAGTGTCTACAAGCATGCCAAATTTGGTCTAATTTGGGCTCAAAAGTACGATCGTGATCGGTGTACCTAAGTGCCAGATTTTGACCAGATTTCATCTGTGGGATCCCCAGGTGTATACAAACATAAAATTCTAAAGGACCTAGAGCCAGAAACCTCAAAATACATGTCAAACCATCTGAATACAGATCCAAGTCAAAAATTGCTAAACTGGCTTAGAAAGTGACTTTCAGTAGACCAAGATACATCAAAACTGGGAAGGAACCATACAGAGGATAGCCTGTACAAAGGACAACCCCAGGTATCTCTCAAATCCCAAATCAAACATCAAAATCCATTCAAACTGATAAATTTGGAAAAACAGGCACTTCCAACCAAGAAATGGTAAAAACTTAACTTTTTTGAGTCCAAATACAAAAGTGTCTGGCAGGTAGTCTTAAAATAGCCTAGTGAACAAGCTGATGAAGTTTCATCTGATTTGGGCTTAGAACTACTATCGCGATCGGTGTACCTCTGGCCCAGATCCAACTCATTTTTGACCTGCTCATAGACCTAGGTTATACAAGATACCAAGAGTTTTCAAAACTCAAATTGGACATACTATCAATAATCTGCAAGCAAAATTGTGTTGAGATCATTTTGAAGTGTTGAATTTGCTGACAGTTGGAATGATACAGTGATCTCATAGCCATCCAGTGTATTCATTTGCAGAGACTAGTCAAGTAACAGTCCATGCAGTCGCAGGAATAGGAAGATCTTTCCATCTCCAAGTAAGAGGTTTGGATAAAGTCAGTAAATCCCACTTTCTTCATGTTTTTGAGATCGGGAAAACAAATCAACACCAGATACCTATATTTAGAGGATCAAACGAGTGTTGCATCGACGTAAGAGAGTGTAAACCAAGGGATAGTGCGATCGTTAGAGCCGATCCTTGAAGAAGTCATCTCCGACACTTCTTCAGAGAAATCTTCCGAGTATTTCATAGAACACTTGGGAAAAATAAAATTAAACGGAAGAGAAAACATGGCAGCAGGACCATTGGACCCCTCGGCCACACTAAAGCTATTGTTCATCAAGTATCAATATGACAACAAGTAAGGTGCCAAGGTATACAAAGATGGTATGGACCACTACTATGTGAAAATAGAAGATAGACCAAGTGAGTTCAGGGACTTAGTGCCTGTGAGCTATAGCGGAGACATGTACCTAGATGACGAGGGTATCATGTATTTGGTAGTCCTGAATCCTAACATTGTAGACAAGTGGGGATTGATGGGCACAAAAGCCAAAATAGACGAGGAACATGAGGAAAAGTCACCAACAATGAGCTTACCTAATGCGAGATTAAGGCGAGAAAACGAAACGTTGAGAATCAACACGGATAATGTCTACTTGGGGTTATACAAGTATAATAACGGAGAGCAAGATCTCTATTATAGATGTGAGGAACCCTACATCGGAGAGATGACTGAGCGGAAAAGACTTTATGTCTTCACCTACACAGAAGGAGCGGAAACGAAAATTGCACCTTATGACAAGTATGGAAGACCATATGCGGCAATTGATAAAAAAGAATTGGAAGGATATACATACTTCGGGGGACCACTTCACCAGTACTATGTCACTGCAAGCCCTCTAAGACTAGCCCCTCGTGCCAGAACCGTTAACCACAGGCGGAGGGAGGACTCATGTAGCTGATTCTTTCAGTTAACCACATTATTCGATGCCAAGCCCCATGGGAATGTTACATTCCAGAGAATCAATGGCTACGAATCGAGGTAGTGCGGTTCCTATCTCTACATACGGCTGTAGGTCCGACATTTACAGCCACCCCATCACATTTGCCTCCTAGTAGTAGATTTGGGGCGGGGGAGCCAACGAGAGCAACCTACGACCTCCGTGATGCGCGAGAACGATTAAGTCGAGACATGGGGGCAATGACATTGACCACAGACCATAGACGGATCAAACCATCCCAAGTAGCAAAGTGCATGCCGAAGAAGTATAGCGGATTGGGGGATCCATATGCCCATGTATCGCTCTTTAAGAAAGTCTTAAGAGCAGAACAGATCGCTGATTTCCACACTCAATACGAGGGATTCGGACTGACCTTGGAAGGGATGGCCTTAACCTGGTTTCAACCTTTAAACCCTGAAACTTGTCCGAATATTGAACATGTATTGCGTGAGTTCGCTGAAGAATTCTCAAAACGGGGTATAAAGCATAATACTGTATCGCAGATATACGCTTTTAAACAAAGGGAGAATGAAAAAGTGAAGGAAGCAACCTTGAGATTCAAGCAATACATCGAGAGGTGCTCGAGGAAAGAATTACCGTAGGACGAGAGATTGTCTGTGCTCTTCGTTGAAGGACTTAGGAATGAAACCTTGAAAAAGGACCTTCACTTGAAAGCCTGTAGCACGTTTCAATAGGTTACAAGGGAAGCGTTATATCTTGTCGATAACTGCAAAGCATATGGGGAAGTGTCAGAGGATATTGATTCAGTAACCAGTGGCTCTTCGTCGATTAAAAGCAAACCCTCTACCAAGAAGGATGCCTAGGAATCCTTGATGCCGACAGCTGATCAATTGATAGAGGAGGTAACGAAGAGAATGCAGCAACATATGAGATAAAATCCGGTTATGAGACAGTCTCAGACGAGGAAGTGTGACATATGCAGGGGGGATCATCCGATGCCGTGATGCACACAACAGCCGAAAGTACCAGCTGCGAATGGACGAGTACTGAAATGGTGCGCCATAGAACAAAAATGGAAAAATCATAGCACGGAAGAGTGTTTTTATAGCAAAAACTATGTGAGGGAAAGACCATATGGACCTCTAGCAGGACCATCCCAACCACCTCCTCCAAGGTATCAAGTTGGACCAAATATTAATCTGGTAGCAGGAGAAAAAAGACCTCAACCTGTATTGGGTCAACAACCTCCATTACCACAGAAAAATAGGGCCATGATTAGGTATGCTCAACCTTGTGAAGCATCACCAGGAACAAATAGTACACTTCAAGTTTCTTATTACGAGGAACCGAATGAGCCTTACGCAACAGAACCCGAATCACAAACATATGCAGACAAAGCCTATCAACCGTGGGAAAATAGCGAGGGTATGGCACCACCAACGTATGTAGCACAACCTTCGAGAGATCAATATTTGGTAGATGAAAGAACGTTAATGTTCATTGCGAACCAGAATTACAAACCAAGAGGATATCCTAATAGAGCAGAACAACCAATGGGACCACCTCCTCAAAATCAAACACCAATTGGACAGTGTTATAGCTGTGGAAGTACGGATCATTGGGAGCGTAACTGTCCTTTCAAAGGCAAAATAGTGAAAATTTTTGGGTTTTGTGACGGATGTGGTGTGAATCACATATTGCCAGATTGCCCAAAAAATCTGGACAACAAGGGAAAAGCGACTATGAATATTGTGGGGGTGATACCAGGTGCAAGTAGCGGATCAAAAACCGATCCCATGATCCAAATCAATGCGATAACCAGAGCCCAAGCTAAGGACTTAAGGAAAAATGAGTCCATGGAGGAAAAGGTCGAGTTGCCGATACCCACAGAAAATGAGAGCTTATCCATGAGAACCCAGCGAAAATCCTGGAAGGCGAAACGAGACAGGATAAAAATGAGAAGGTTGAACGGCGAAATTGCCATGCAAAACAAATTGCATGAAATGAAGGAGCAACTCAAACAAGAGAGAGAGAGTAAAACTGCTGAGGTTAACAACAAGTCGAGGAAAGCATCCTCAGGAGGATCGGTCTTGGTTGACAAAGTGCTAGAGCCGTTAGATCCTCTATTACAAGCGTACGAAGCAAGGCTAAAAACAAACCAAACTTTAGAGCAAAGATGGTTAACTTATCCTCAACCAGAAGTGGAAACGAAGCGTTTGGAAATGTGTAAACACCTCATTGAGACAGCCCAGGCATTGATTGAACCTAAGATGGTTAGAACCTCAGAACAAGAAGTGTTGATTCACAAGAAAAATTAAAAATCGATGAACCAAAACAAGTAAATGAACCCACGCCTGAAACAATATTGTCACTGTATCATCGAGTGGTACCGAACACGACTGATGACGCTAAGTCAATGACGGTGATGCCAATTCTAGAAGTTGAAGAACAATGGCCCCAATACTTATGGGAAACCATTAGAAACAGAAAGAACGGAAGCGCGACGTTATAGTCTGCTCCATTTCCTAAGATTAACCTGGATAACGGATTTTATCCAGCCGATATACAATCGCTGTATGGGGATGCGGGAACGGAGATTTCGGTGGAAAGCAAAGCCCAATCCTTGAAAACCCTTCCTTCATTTATAGGTGAACATGAGGCACAATCGGAGATAAGATTAGTTCCATCCCAAACGAGAACTATTCCACATATGGTTGACACAAAAAGTCTTCAAGAGATGCTGTCGACACCTATAACATGCAGAATCACGCTGTCTGAACTCTTGAAATTCAGACCACACTTATGGGAAGACATGGGGAAACATTTGGAGCACAAGGGAGTAAAGATTCCTCTTCCGAAAAACCCTACAGGAGAAGAAAACAAACGGGAAAGTCAACCCAAAGCCCAACCAGTGCCCTTAAACAAGGTTGAAGATTACTGTGAAGGCGAGGAGGGGAATACAACCCTACCTGTGGAATATCAGGATATAAAAACGATAGCTATCCTAGACAGTGGAGCGGGAGTGGCGATTGCTACCAAGCAAATCTGGGAGAAGTGGGACCGACCAGCTCTCAGGAAAACGAGAATGAAACTGTAACTCGCAGATGGGTATGTAGAGAGACCATTGGGAATCCTGGACCAAATAGTTGTAACTTCGTGTGGAATTAACTATGAGCACACCTTTGCTGTGGTGGATTTCGGAAAAACGAACAACTTTGACATTATTTTGGGACGACCTTTTATGCGTCAACTCAAAATGATACAAGATTGGGGGTATGACCAAATCTACCTAAGGTACGAAGAGCTAATAACGAAGATCAACATGAAGGATCATAGCTATAGAGACGTTGCAAAAACACCAGTGCAAGAATTTAATTCAACCAGTGTAAATGAAAAAGAAATACCTGCATGGATGCAAACGAAAGCGCATGTCTGGATGTGTGGAGCCTCTGATTGTGGAGAGATAATCAAAGAGGAATGCGTTTTGGAAAGATCCGTAGATGACGAGGCTTATTTCCTAGAACCTTTTCCTGAACATTTATTTGATCCATTCGGGTGGACTCAAATATTGTCAACCTTGGACATATGTGTTAACGAATGTACACCTACAAAATTTTGTGACGAAGAAGGATACGACCAAGTAACATTGCAAATGGCTAGCGTCATCCTTGAGTCAGGATCGGAGAGCGAGGAACAAGAAGAACCTCCACGGGAGACCGAGTGTAAAAGAATAATTGACGAGATATCTGTAGTGAACGATAGGAATCGAACAAAGGAAGAATTCACGGATTCACTATGTTGTGACCTTCCATCCCTGGACGATGAAATCCAACTGATAGAGGCTGATGATGAAAGATCAAGCGCATCATAGACGAATAGGAAATACAAATCAAGACACGATAGGTTTTACGAGTTTCATAACCAAAAACCTAGTCGACAGGAGCGGTATAAATCCAAGCGAACTAGAAAATCAAGGGAGAATAAGAATAATCCGATGCCTCTTGTCGATGACAGAACGTGCTATCTAAAGCTTGTCAAAGATGAGGATTGTGTCAAAGATGAAGTCACTGGCCGGTTTATCAAAACTAAACTGCGAAAAAACAACAAGAAGAACAGACACAAGAAGCAAACGACTAAGTCGTAGAAAGGGGGGAAAACAAAGTCTGGAATGAAAACAGAGAAGAAAACAGAGTACAATGAGCTCAAGCGAACCCTCAGAGACATATGGACGATTGACTTTGAAACGAATGAGGACACGAGTTCTGACAAGATGGATGCACCGTCCCATTATAAGAAGTATACCATACAAGATAGGAAATTCATAGTGCAACAACCTATGAGGGAATTGAAGGAACCGGGTACATCGTACGACGGTCCTGAAAAAGCCAAACGAATAGATCTAGCGGAGCCAGGAGAAGATCCAAAACCTGTATATATTGCCACGGATCTTACTGAAGAAGAAGAAAAGCTTTTGGTAGCTACTCTTAAACAGTATAGAGATGTGTTTGCATGGTCATACAAAGATCTTAAGGGGGTGGATCCTAGTATCTATAAACACACAATACCCCTTAAGAATGACGCCAAACCCTGCAGACAAGGTTCCCATACTTACAATGAAACGTTTGCCAAAAAGATCAAGGAGGAGATAGATAAACTTAAGGAGGCAGAGTTTATTTACGAAATTGAGCACACCGAATGGGTTTCACTGATTGTGGTGGTCCCGAAGAAAAATGAAAAGTTAAGAGTGTGTGTCAATCTCAAGAAAAAACGCGGCTACAATTCGAGACAACTATCCCCTACCCATTACTGATCATGTAATAGAAAGGGTGGCAGGCAAAGAGGCTTATAGCTTCTTAGATGGCTTTTCGGGTTACAACCAACTCGCAATAAAGCCAGAGGATCAACATAAAATGGCTTTCGCAACCGAATGGGGTATTTTTGCATTTCGGGTAATGGCTTTTGGCCTAACAAATGCACCAGCCACATTTCAAAGGCTCATGGGTCATGCTTTTAAAGAATATCTAAGACGGTTCTTAGAAATTTACAAGGATGACCTGTGTGTTCACTCCCTTGTAAGACTGGAGCACATAGAGCACTTGACCAAGGTGTTCAAAACATGCAGAATGTATCGGATTTTCCTGAATCCGGAGAAATGTGTCTTCATGGTAAGACATGGCAAAATATTGGGACATATAGTGTCCAGAAATGGTATTTCGACAGACATGGAGAAGATCATCGTCATTGTTGATCTACCACGATCAGTAAATGTGAAGGAGGTACATGCATTTATGGGCCATTGTGGATATTATCGCAGATTTATCTACTCATACGCTATAATTGCAAAACCACTTTACGCTCTGATAACTAAATTTGAGTGGACAAAGGAGTGCGAGGAAGCTTTTCAAACGTTGAAGCATAGATTAATTTCCGCTCCAATTTTAAAGGGTCCGGATTGGGAGAAGATATTTCACATCCACGTAGATGCATCAGCATATGGAATAGGATGCATACTTGCACAACCTGGAGAGAACAATATGGATTTTCCAATAAGTTACTCTAGTAGACAACTAAACAATGTAGAGAAGAATTACACAACAACTGAGAGGGAGGGATTGGGTATGGTCTATGCGGTGAAAAAGTTTATACACTACTTACTTTCCAATAAATTTGTATTCTTCGTTGATCACCAAGCACTGCTGTACTTAGTAAACAAACCTTGCAGTATGGGGAGAATTGTTCGATGGTTCATCATACTGCTTGAGTTTGACTTCACAGTAGTAGTCAAGAAAGGAACTACACACCAAAGAGCGGATCATTTATCTAGAATGATGCATGGAGAAAACCCTGTAGGAGTTGATGATGATTTTCCAGATGCATATCTTTTCAACATAGAAATGGTTCCAAGATGGAGCGAGGATGTAATTCCTTTGCTGACTATCGGGTCAATGAATGTGACTAGACAACCATCTACCATTGCAGCATCCAGATCATTGGTAATGTTGGCGGGCAGGCTATATAAACAAGGATCGGATCAAATCCTTAGGCTTGTGTTGAATCGAGTGAACGGGAATTGTACCTAAACCAAGCTCATGTACAAACAACGGGGATTCACAATGGGCATGCACAGATGTATCAAAGATTGATGAGAATGGGTGTGTATTGGCAAAAAATGCGACATAGTGTTCACATGCATGTCAAATCTTGCGTTAAATGCACGCTTCAAAAGCCAATAGAGCACGCAACTCTATTCATAATATCTGTAGCACCCCGATCGAGTAACTACATTGTTGAATACCTCACCACCAGGATACTGCCTGAAAGGATGAGTAGCTCACGAATCAAAACGATTATGAAAGAGGCAGAAAACTATGTACTGACTGAGGACACTCTTTACAAGAGGGGAAAAGACAATTAATTGAGAATGTGCACGATTGAAGAGGAATACATTCCTATCTTAGAGCAAGCACACGGCGGACAAGCTGGTGGGGACATTTCTCAGCTGACAAAATGGCCAAAGCAATTCTTATTACAAGCATATGGTGGCCTACGCTATTCATGGACGCACAAGAGTTTGTGAAACGATGTGAGGATTACCAGAAAACAAAAATTCCTAGAGCACGAGATGATATGACCTTGAGGCCAATAATGGGGGCAAGAGCGTTTGCAAAATGGGGAATATATTTTGTAGGACCGATAGCGCCTCTGGGATATAAAACGCATGCTCAATACATTATTGTGGCAACAGATTATCTAACAAAATGGGTGGAAGCTAAAGCAACAGCCAGAAATGATGCAAAAACGACAGCACAGTTTTTGTATGAGAACATTTTCACCAGATATGGCTTACCAATTGAGCTCGTGAGCGATAGAGGCACTCACTTCATCAATGAGGTGATCGAATTCCTTTTGGACGAATTCATGGTAATTCACAGGAAGTCCGCCCCCTATCACCCACAAGCGAACGGCCAAGCAGAAAGTACGAATAAAATTTTGGTGACAATACTCACCAAAATTGTCGGCGACTCGAGAGTTGACTGGGATCAAAAGCTGCATTCGGCTTTATGGACATATAGAGTAGCTTACAAAACATCGATCAGAACGACTCCGTTCAACATGGTTTATGGAATTCAAGCGATTTTGCCACTTGAATTCCTTATCCCCACGCTTCGAGTCGCTAAACAATTAGAATGGACGGGCCATGAATTATCCAATCAGGTAGATGTCCTGGAAAAACTGGATGAAACTAGATTGAGAGCCGTTGCATCAATCTACGCGCAAAAACGAAACATGAAATCTTTCTTTGATCAACATGTTCTCAGCAAGGAATTTTCTACTGGGGATTACGTCTTAATGTATACCCTGAAACAACATTCCCGGAAACTCAAAAAGCGAGGAAATGGACCCTATGTGATTCATGACATATCATCTAGCGGTGCCATCAAACTTGCGACATTAGAGGGAGAGGAAATGCCTAACTGGATTAGTGGTTACAGACTAAAGAAATAAAACATACCACTAACCACAGAGATGCTTGCCAAAATACACGTTGTGAAGGAGCGAAAGAACAAATCAAAGGAAACAAAAGCTCAAGCGCAAGAAGAGGCCAAAGTAGGGATTTTAAAAAGAAAACAAACCTTACAACAACAAAGACTTCCTCCACCAGCAGACACGGCTCAAATTCCTTTGTCTATAATTCAAACTGATGAGCAATGGGAAACAGGAAGCGATGTTCGCATCAATGTCAGACTCCCACATGGCAGATATCAGCGATCATTGATTGACACAGGAGCAAGAGTCAATGCGGTCAAATTTTCCACTTACAGGGTGCTTACAGATGAATCCCTCGTGCAATTCACACGTGATCTACAAGCAGCAAACGGTGCAACAATGCCAACATTGGGGATAGTAAACTTACCAATCAATCTTGATGGAAATAGTTGTCCACATCAATTTTTCATAATGAAAGACGGAGATATCAGAGAATCAATATGCTTGGACACACACGACTCTAACGTGTACATGACTCCATTCGCCAAAACAGATCACTCGTGACCGAGTATCCCCATCGACAATAAGCAACCATCTAATTAGCCAAAAACACCACCAAAGGTTATTCAAAAGGTCTGGATAAAGAAAACATTGCTGACCAACAAACCAAGCGAGATCTGGCTACCTAAGGACAAACTCCAGACAGAAGCAGCATCATCTCCAAGACCTACAGAAGTTACTCCAAAGTGGAAATGACAACCAAAACTGGAGAACACTAAAGTTTCAACGACAGAGCTCGAAAGGAAACCCAAAACTCAAAACAAGAAGCCTGAATCTCCCAAATGGCACTGGAAACCGGTGAAAACTAAAGAAAAATCTGTAAAGATGCAACAAACCACATATAAATGCATTCCAAAAATAGTTTTCATCACCACACCAACAATCAAGGAAAGAGCAATTCAACTGCAAGCTCTCCTGTTCCATAAACAGCTACCCTCTCCAGCAAAAGCCACTGAAAACAACTTTCAGTCCCCGCATCTTACACAACACATTGTTACCCAACGCATTGTCTCAAACATCAGAATAGGGCCACATTACATGGCCATGCATAGACACAGATTTCAAAGCCCATGCACATGCACCCAACCTTCGTCCGGGACGACTCAGACAAGGAAGGGGGGAGTAATTGATGAATCTAGCAATAGTCAGGGCCATTAAGGGGTCAAACGTGTATATATGTACATAATGTGTGTGGTTTTTCATTATTTAGAGTTCAGTTTCGAATATATTCGATCAAAACCTGGCATTTTTAGCATTTTTGTATAATCCGACCAGCATAACAATGAGCTGTAATGACAAAATCCGGAGCATTGGGATGCTTCTAGAGAAAATATATGCTTAGGGGTGAGTATAATAATTTTGGCTAACTTTTGCCAGTTAATAAGTATTTTTAATTTATTTTGTTTGATTTTTGTTAATAAACATCAAAAATTAAAAAATCTCGCTAACAAGTGTCGGAATCAAGTTCTGGAAGCAAACGCCGAAGTATCATGATAAAGTTATTAAGCATGAAAGATATGAAGCTAATCTGAAGATGTCAAATTTCGGCCTTAATGATCATGACTACATTTCTCCAAAATCGCATCAAATGGTCATACGAAGCCGGAATGACAAACGGTTCGACCCACAAGTGGTATGCAGATTATACCGGGATCAAAGGTGAGAAAAATCAGCCCTATGTCACGGAAATCTCGGGAAGATATAGGTCAGGTAGGCCAAATTCTAGCTCATTGTTCATTTTCACCTTTTGAGAGAGAAGGAGAGAGCTTTTTGACCTAGAGCGAGGTGTCAAATTTCTACCCCGTACGGACGGTCGAAGCCAACATTTCACACCAGATTTCACAGGTATGTTCCCTATCAAGTAAAGATCAAGTCTATTATGCATGCAAGCGCGAATCATTGCACAAACGAGCGAAGGGATCAAATCAAAGTCGGATCGGGTCAAAGAGGTCAAGGGCCCTTAGAGGCATCCAATCAAAACTTTTTTCATCCACAGAACACATCAATGTGCTCCCCACAAGGTCAGGAACAAAGCCATGTGGTCAAATCACAATTTGGTGGTGGTACACCGATCGCGATCGGTGTACCTCACTGACAAAAATTGGGATAGATCTTGCAAAACACCTCCCCTCAGCCTCGCCTACAATCTGTTGGTGTCAAAATCAATTTTGGCCTCCATGGTACGATCGCAATTGATGCCCCCAGATGAAGATTTTGCAACTTTTGACTTGGCCCATGCTTGGAACTCAGTTAAAAGTACACTCTCTTGAATTTTCAAGGAAAATGCACAAATTTTGCTCATGGAATGGGCCCAATTTGTCAAACACAACCAAAAGGGAAAAAATTGACCTACAACTGCCAAAATCCTGTTAAAAATAATGATGGATGGTTTGAAAGGTACACTTGTCCGACTGAGAGTCAGAACAGTTGTAGAAACCCTCGAATGGATCTCAGAATCTCCTACAAGTGCAAATATAGTCATTTCAGTCTCGAATGATCACACAAAGATAGAATTGGAGCCGAGCCAATGCCAAAGACCAAAAGGTTACTTAGGGATGCTCAAATATCACATGGATATCCAAGGAATGCCTGAAAAATGCACAAATATGGAAAACCTCCTAAGATAGGGTATAAAGTGCCTGATAAGGTCAAAATCAGACAATGGAGTAGGCTGATGGTAGCAAAACATCATGGAAGCAGTGGGAGCTCTTAAACTAACTTCAACTAACTCCAGGATCCATCCAAAATTCATCAGGAAAACCCAATATGGTTAGACTTAGTAAAATATGGTCAAACAGTGAAAAATTGCTCTAATTTGTTCATTTTAAGTCCAAACTTGGAAATAAATCATCAATGGGCTAAACAGGCTTAAGGGTTCATGAACATCTAGTTTTCACCAAAAACAGGCCCAGAATACCGATCGCGATCGGTGTACCTCAGCTTCAGATTTTGACAAAAACCTATCAGATCCCTTGTATACATCTTGTTCAAGTCACCAACCAAGTTTCAAGCCATTTGGATATCAAAAACTCATGAAAAGTCATAGTCTAGTCCAAACCCCACTTGTAACCCAGAAATGGGACCTGTAAACTCAAAAGTGGTTCAAATGACACACAGAGTGGATCAAAATGACCCTCCAACTATCAGCAACACACTCATGTGATCAAATCTAAATTTGGCCTCTGTACTACGATCGCGATCGATAAACCTCAGACCCAGAACTGGCTCAGATTTTTATCAGTCATAGCTCTAGTCTTCCTAGTCCCACTGGTGAAATATGGACAAGAATGGATGAAATTTGTTCAAGTTATGATCAATTTTAACTTTTGAACTGTTTTTTACTAAAAGTCTAAATGCGATTGATTGCGAAGGGAAAATCCTGACAGCTTGTGATTCTCCTGACACAGAATGCCTCGCCAAAAGAAAGAAAGGCAGTGGACAGTAGGACCATATGAAGTGGAGGAGCTCGCCACAAATGAAAAGGCTCACATCTCGGATGAAATACTTGCTCAAATCCCTGCCCACATATTCATCTCGAAGTTTAAGGATGCGGATGGTGACTTGGTAGAGAAAACTATCATGCCACGGGAGATATGGAATCTCCACCAAAGGCCGGAGGTAATAGAGGCAGTGCGAGTTGTACACTTGGAGCAATTTTTCAGATTACAGACATGGGGAACAGATTACATGAGGGCCCACGAGCTCATGAGCTCGATACAATATGATGGGCAGGCAATGCTCACAGACAAGGATGGGTCGAAGGTGAAAGTAAAGATCATGAAGGAAATCATCAGCGAAACTTTACATTTCCTTCCAGGGAAACACGATTTGCTGGCGAAGACAAAGTCACTGGACAATGAGAAGGCATTCGTCAAAGCAAAGGGAAATAAATACAAATACAGTGACATGATTTACGGAGAGCTGGAATTGCCGATGAGATTGATATCTCAGCATTTCAGAGTACAAAAGCCTCCTTGCTACACCGAGCCAATCCTGCACATTGCCGTACTCATGGCTCTAGCGACGGCAGAAAATAGAACCATTCGCTGTGACTACGGTTCTTACATTTTGGACAATCTGATTTAAGCGAATTTGAAAAGCTCGGCAAAAAAAAAAAGCTACATGAGTGCAGGGCCAATGCTAACCAGAATAGCATACCAGGCTCTGGGAATGATCGAAGATTTGCTAGCTGCCAGCTCTCAAACGGCCTTGATCCAGAAAGCCAAGCTGGTTGCTCATTTCGTAAGGACGACCCCTGGCACGACATCATCGCGCTCAGCAAAGGCCACCAATAAAAGTTCGAGTGATGAAGAAAAAACGGAGACAGATGATGAAGGAAAGTCTCAAGATTCTAAAGACAAAGTGCCTTCAGAGTTTGAGGAAAGCGACAAGGAAGAATCCACAAAGCCGCTAGAGAGAAAAAGAAGTGAGAGAAGTGCAGTACCGCAGCATATGCAGAAGCTCAAAAAAGAGTCAAGGAAAGATGAACCAAATTGCGGGCTGACAGACAGGCTCGAGCGGCTGAAACACAACAGGCACAAAAAAGAAGATTCGGAAGGGAAAGGCAAGAAAGGATAGAAAATGCAACTCGCCTACGAGCTGAGAAGCAAAGGTTAGAAGCAGAACAAAAGGCTGCGGAAGTGGAAATTTCTTTGCAGTCCACTCAAGGAACGAAGGAGAAAGACGCGGCTGATGAGACAAATCAGGCGGAACAACTTAAAAAGATCCAAAGAGACAGCAATCTGGAAGCGTGACGGGCGGCGGATCTCACCCGCCAAAGAATAATCAGGATTTTAAAGAAAAAAAAAGCAGAAGCATCGGCTTTGCAACAAGGAGAAGAGACTTCCAAGAAGAGACATGTACGAGAAGAATCAAGTCCACCTCCTCCCTCGCCCAAATCACCTCCTCCCTCGCCTAGAAAATCGCCTCCTCCATCACCAAAATCTCCTCCTCCTCCCCCTTCTCCATCGAACAAAAAACAGCCAACTCCTCCCCCTTCAACCTCGCAAAAGGAAGTTATACCACCTACAGAATCCATAGGATACCAAGAAGCCTGCTAGGCGGTGGCTGGATTTGATTACAAGCAAACTCTACGGGAATTAGAACGGCAATTCTAGTGTCAGCATGTGGTGCTGAGTGAAAAGGAAAGGCAGGTATAGGAAGCCCAACAAAAGCAAGCATCAGGGCAAGAAGAGTTAGAGAGCCTGAGGACACAACTAGAACGCATGACGGAGGAAAGAGACCTTCAGTGACAGCAGGCTCAGTCTCTAATCAAAGACTTGGTAGACATCAGGATAGACTTGACAACCAAAGAGAAGGAGTGCCAAGAGCTGACGACAAGAGTCCAGAAAGCAACAGAGCATCTTGCCTACGAGAGTGCAAGATTCCAAAGACTCAGCAGTTCCTACAGCACTGTCAAAGGCACTCTGATGACTTTAATGGAGAACCAGGAACCTGCTGGGGCATTGGTCTCCACATCTGACGATGCCACAACAGTGAACACTATAGCAGCACTAAAAGCAGAGCTAGAGCAAGAGAAGCTTCCAAGGGAGCTGCTCGTATCAGGGATGGTGGCCCAGACGGCGGCAAATGAGCTAAAGTTAAAAGAAATGGAGCAGCAACTAGCTCAAGCAAGCGCCGAACTACAGATTCAAAAGCAGATCGGTGACACGCTGCTAATGGAAAAATAAGATTTGGTGTTTCAATAGCAAATCAAAGCAGACAAAGCCCAGACTCAACCACAATTGCTGCCTGGACAACAAGTGCCAGATTTGCCTGGAACATCACACCAAGGGCAACAGGAGCAGGAATTTGAAGGGCCCGATCTGGATATAAGAGATGAGCTCAATGAGAGCATTCAGGACATGCCAGAGGGGCCAGCCAAGGAGTACATGCTCTACGAAAAGAAGATACTGGAGTCAGCAACCCTAGCATACCTACAACCAGAAGAGCAGGTGGAAGGATTTGGCCATGAGTACCTCCCGTTTCCTCTGCTATGCCATGAGGCAATTTTGTGGAAAGAAAAGATGCGGCTAGCCTTGCCACAAAACAAAGAAGGGGGTTACGAAGGCATTGCACTCACAGTGGAAGAAGCTCAGATGCTTGTCGATGACCACCCCAAGTGGAGGCAGAAGTGTTTGGACAAAAGGCCACAGGATCTAACAAATTATCATAACGCTCCTCAATATATACAAATAGATCCTACATTCTGCCCAGTCCCTCGAAGACACACTTGGAAAGATTTCACCACATGGAAGGGGTCAAGGCCGCACAAGTTGAATTACCCGGTTCTGACAACGCAAGAACCCCCTACGGTGACCTACATGGTCAGAACACTGAACTCAACAGTCACTTTGCTGCGGGATGTCCTCGATTTGGTGTGCCAGATGTTAGTAAAGATAGCCCGGATGATCGTCACGTGCATCTAGGTGTTTAAAGACACTGAAGGCGACGATCATCCGTGGAATCTGTTCTTGGAAGGACACAGAGGCATCTGCTGGAATCTACAAGATTCACCACCACGACACATCTTGATGTCCATGTACTCAAGGCTAATGTACCTGCCCTCACATTACTTGCAAAAATTTTAAGAGGCCTTCGTCACAGGATTCTTTGAAATGGATTCAAGGATTTTCCATCCTATGGTGAAGGACCTCAAGGCAAGGTACGTAGCATACCAACACACCTTATCGAAAAATCCATGCAGACAGCATCAAGAAGCCCTCGAAGCCGTCCTGCGAACAAGAAGTTTTTCAGCGACACTCGCTTCATTAGAGCCACATCAACGGCCTGCACGAGGGCGTGCAAGGATAAGGAAGAGGGGAGTGTTTGGCGGACGAAGCAACCAACGGACGTGGCTAGAGGATCATATTTTTCTGAGAAACCATTGTAAAATTCTTTTGTAAAGAAGCATCTCTAAGCCAAGAAATTGTCAAAGGATGTATGATTATTCTTATGGGAGCAATTGTATATTAGAGAGCCAGTTAGAGGTTTGGGAGCTTGTGGCTGGACAAGCCATTTTGTAAAGACCTAATCTATAAAGGTCAATTTTTGTAAGTTTGAGGACAATCTTTTTAATGGAGAACTAAGAAGACAACGCACGTTTGAAAGCCCCTTCTTGTTCAAACTTGTAATCTTTGCCATTGCGGCTACAGTAATCCAAATTCAGATTTTCTTATTGCATTGTGTTCCTCTCCTCTTGCTCTTTCATTCAAGTGTAATCATTCAAGATTCGGTGTAGGTTTTCAACTACGAGTTTGAGGCCTTAAATCGTTGTTTTGAGTGTCTATATGCGTGTTTTATGTTGTTTTGACCCTAGGAGAGGCTTTAGGGACCCTTAAACGACCCGTTAGGATCACCTGTTCACTGTTTTTGCTGACTTTGGGATGAACGATCGCGATCATTGTACCTCTCTAGAATGCTGTGACAGTGATAGGATATGTTCGTGATAACCCCCTGTTGCTTCCCTTCAAGTTTCGTGCGATTCCGACATGATTTGCATGGTAAACAGGCGTGATGATGACTGAAGAATGGTGTAGGAGGACATAGGCAGATTACTTGGCGGTAATGCGTTTGATTTACTTGTAGAATTAGTAAGTTGCATCTCTTCGAGTTCACTTCATTAGGATTGACACCCTAATGAGTTCCCATGCCTCATCCGAGTCGCTTCCCCTGTATTGATAAATATGTTGATGCTTGAGAGCCATGCTATGGACGTCCGTCGCGACGACCCGCAAACATCTAGGATGGTGGCTTATACCAACTTGACATTATTTATTTGTAAAAAAATTGCTATGTAAGTTTGTTTTGTGCAAAATACCTTGTTTTAATATGGGTTCCTTTGTCTTTGAACATGTAAATGTTTGTTCGTAGGTAGTATATGTAGATAACACACACACACACACACATACATGTGTGTGTGCGTGCGTGTGCGTGTATGTATGTATGTATACATACATACATACATATAATACACAAACATAAATTTAAAATAAGTATCTATGTGTGTGTGTTTGTATAGAAAGTTCATAGCTCATCCAATGGCAGAGTAGGGTCATAGATTTGCTGGTACAATATACACATAGCTATATGACCCTACTCTACCATAGGGTGAGCTACGAGATTTATATAAGAGGTGTAAAAAAGAGATAGACAATATCAGGCTATTAGGGAATTATCTTGTGGTGGTAGACTTGGAGAGATTTCTTGAGCTTGTTGAGGGGGATCAACAAGCTACTAGTTGGGTAGATTTCACAGTAGCTCCTACTTATGTTCTTGAGGTTTGATGAGCTTCATAGTACATAAGGGTATTTGTGTGTGTACACATAATTTTGTGTGTATATATATGTATCTATACACATATATATATACAAAAACTTACTTTTGCACACATTATGGACATATATATCCATGTGTGTGCGTACATAGTTTTGTGTGCATATATGTACGCATATATACTTCTATAAATACACAAGACTATGTGCGCACACACATACATACACACACACACACACAGACACACACACACACACACACACACACACATTATATTGTGTAGTGCTTCTCTTGTACAATTCATTAAAAAACGCTCTCTGCTCCATAAGCTTTGACCTCACTAGAATATAGCAACCCATAGAGTTTAGAATCTTGTGCTAACTATGTCAACATCTAGTATTTTTTAATCAAATGATTTAGCATAGTAATCTGGTCTTCAAATTTTCGAACTAATGGATCATTTGATGTACTTTAAATAAGGAGCATTACTTACTATCTCTCTCTCTAAACATTGTAGTAATTGTTTTGATTTTTTAAACTATGAGAAATATGGAACATTATTTGGCTGGCATCTCCTAGGATGGATAATTTCTTTCTTTTACATTTTTTAAAATAGACCCTTGCTCTACATATTTGAGTTGAACAATGAATAAATTCTACTGGTTTAGGCTGACTTTGTCGATTTTTAGTTTTCTACTATAGGTCCATCTTTGTTTTGGTCTTTGGTTGAGACTCTAACATAATGGGCTAAAAGGGCACTCTTTTTTGTGACTATTTGTAACAAAAGAAGTTCTTGTTTGATTTGTTAACTCTATGATACAATTTATAATTAAATTCTAGCAGGCATTTCCACCCAATAACTTATGTTATGTGACTCTCCCTATGTTATTGGCACCAACTATGTGGTTGCACCAAGGATTGAATTGGCTTTCCATCCTATGGGTACAAGTCCTTGGAGTTCTTGGCCATTATTTTATCAACCTTCATCGGGAAGTTTATATTCAAAATAACTTCTTGTGTAGGGGTGAGAAACTAACTCCCTACTCTCTAACACTGAACACCACCATCAACTCTCTATTTTGGGACTTGCATGAAGGGTGTATCATTCCTTGGGTTTGGTAAGCTACCAATATCTTTCCCCAAATTAAGGTTACTATTACACATTGTATTGATGTCCATTATATTGCTATGGAGATGGGTGGCATGGGTAGCTTAGAATTGGTGGACTCTGGCTCTTAGAGAGGCTACATACATGATATGGAATATTTTATGCTTTGATTTCCATGCATTATACATTTTGCTATCGTGTCCTTTACCTTGTAGGGCCTACTCAAGGATAAGTTGTACTCTCAAAATGTTGGGCATGCATGAGGCTTACACTGATGTGGTAGTTGGTCTATTTACTTTCTCTTCTCCCGCTCTTCATATAAGGTGAGGGACTTTTTGCCCACTTAGCCTTGAAAATATGAATCTCTATCTATAATACATTGAGAGAATAGTGTTCTTGATTTTGAATACTTGAGAAAGGGCGATCTTGTGTGGTGGGTCTACCTTGTGGGACTTTTTGCTTGCTGCTACTATTCTACTTGACAAATTGGAGATTGTTAGCATGTGACATAGTGTGTGTTTGTCTATTTTTGTGTGTGCATAACTTAGTGTGTGTTTGTGTTTTCTTGTAGGTTTTGCTTTGATCCCCCAAACTCTTTGTACTCACATTGGCAAAATGTGAGTGTCTATCCTTTTTTTCCCTACACACACACACACACACACAAATGCACATAAACACACCAATAAATACATGCACACATATTTGCACATAACTATATACATTATACGCACAAACATATATTTTTAAACAAAATGTTATAGTTAGTAATAAATTTTTAAATTAAATTCATTATTTTTTAATGTTGACATAAATGTTACGGCCATAAGAAAACTACTTGAAATTTGTTTACCCAAAAACATTTAGTCAATAAAACAAAATTTGTTCATTTATTTTTTCTTAGATTCATTTATAATTAATTACTTAATATCTAGGAAATTTCATTTTAAGTTTACACAATACTTAAGTTGTCTTAGTCATAGTTCAAACTATTATGTTAGCGACTTATGGTTACCAAATGCAGATTGGTTGTAATTGTTATTATTATGATGCTTTAGGTTAGATATCGATATATATAGTTTTATGTTATAGTGTTAGGGTTTATTTTGGCCATCTTCATTCATTTAGAACATGTCGTTTAGATTAGATTGTTAGGGTTTGACCATCTTAATCCTTTAGAACTTTCCACTTAGGATTGGTTAGTTGTTTCTTAGAGCTAGCCTCCTGGGGTTTGCGGCTTAATGTTTCAATTCTTCTTGGTTTGGTAGCTTCAGTTGGCTTAGAGCTAGCTGCTTACGATAAGCGCCTTATAGTTTGGTTGGAGTTGGCCATGTAAGGCCATTTAAATTGGCCACGTTGGTTTGGATGCTTGAGTCCATTAAGGGCTAGCTGCTTAGGGTTAGCGGATTTTGGTTTGGTCGCTAATAATTCGCAGCCCATGTTTGGTTGTTTAGGATTTTTCATGTAAAGCCGTTTAAGTTTGGGCACTTTAAATTGGGTTAGGGAGATGTTTGGCCATTCCAATCTACTTAGGGCCAGTTGCTTATGGCTAGCTGCTTAAGGTTAGTGTCTTTTGGTTTGGCCTCTAGGAGATAACCTTGTAAAGGCGCTTAGGGATGGCCATGTAAAGACACTCTAAACCAACTTAATATCGCATTGGTTTGGCCATTTCAGTCCGCTTAGGGATAACTTCTTTGAGTTAGCAGCTTTTTATTTGACCATTTCTATCCATTTAGGGTTGGTCGTGTAAAGGTGCTTAGGATTGGTCGATCCAAATCAACTTAGGATCGTATTGATTTTGATCATTTTAGTATGCTTAGGGCTAGCCGCTTAGGACTAGTTTCTTATGGTTAGCAACTTTTGTTTCGCGTGCTAATGGTTGGCCGTTTTTAGCCTCTTAGTGTTGGAATTAGGGTTGCAGAGAAACGCACATAGCTTTAGAAGACAAAGGAAGCTGAAGGCACACAACCGAGAGTGTAATACTTAGTGTGCAATGGAAAGATGGAGAGCCCTAGAGTGATAGGCATATATATAATGCATGGGGTAAAAAACCTCCTAAAGAGGGAAAACATGCCCCGGCGGTCCTAGTATGTTCACACACATCACTACCACATGTATATGGTAACAAATCCCCCTTGGAGTGATGCGGTGAATGAGAGCTGGCACATGAGTAAAGGGAAGTGCCATGCCCTGAGGACATGATCAATCCACAAAGGGGAGTAAGCCCAAAGCTTTGAGCTTCTCCCAAGACAATGCCTTTGTGAAAAGATCTGCAAGGTTGTCTTGTGTTGGCACATAAGCCAAGTTGATCTCTCCTGCTGAGAGCCTCTCCCTGACATAGTGGTAATGCACCTCAATGTGCTTTGTGTGAGCATGAAAAACTGGGTTCCTCACAATTTCCAATGCACTCTGACTGTTAGTGTAGATAGTGTTGGCAATGTCTTGTCCAACACCCTAATCAGCCATAAGGCGTCTGAGCCATACACACTCAACCGTAGCTTTGAAGACTACCCTGTACTCAACGTCACAACTTGGAATGGCCACAGTAGGTTGCTCCTTGCTCAACCATGATATACATGAATTTCCAAGCATGAAATAGAAACCACTTGTGGACACTCGCGTGTCAAAACAACCAGCCCAATTTGAGTTTGAAAAAGCATGCAAGTCCAGCGGCAATGATACCACCTTAGGATAAATCAAGCCAAGATATAAAGTGCCACTCAGGTAGCGGAAAATCCTCTTGACAGCCTGCATTGCTTGACAGCCTGCCAATGCTTAGACCCTGGGCTATGCATAAATCTACTGACCTGTGAGACTGCAAACTGAATATCTGGCCTCGTGTTGCATACATAAATGAGGCATCCAACAACAATTTGGTAAAGAGTGACATGGGCAGGATCATCAATGTCATGAAGAATCAATTTCAAACCTGTTTCCATGGGAGTGGCAATAGGTTTGCAATCCTCAAGTCCTAATTTACATAACAATGTCTCTATGTAACTTTTCTGACACAAGGCAATACCATCATCACACCGGCTAAACTGTATAACCAAGTAATGATGCAACAGACCCAAATATTTCATCTTGAAAGTAGCATTCAGATTAGCCTTAAATTCAGCAATATGTCTCTTATTTGGTCCAGTGATCAGTGAATCATCTACATACAAAACCACAATGAGAAGTACATCACCCTCACACTTTACATACAATGTGCTTTCTATTGGAGTGTTACGAAAGCCTTGTTTGACCAAATGAATGTCAGCTTTCTCATACCAAGCACGAAGAGATTGCTTCAACCCATACAAAGCCTTCTTACATCTGCACACTTTGTCCTCTTGTCCTTTCTTGACAAAACCGCGAGACTGTGTTACATAAACTTCCTCAAATATGTCACCATTCAAGAAAGCAACAATGTCTGATTGATGTACATCCCAACCAAAATGATATGCCAATGCACATAGAAAACGCACAGTAGTCATACGAAAAGTGGGATAAAAGGTCTCTTCATAATCTATGCCTTTTTGCTGTGCATAACCCTTTGCAACAAGTCAAGCCTTAATGCGATCAATCTCACCATCCGGCTTGCATTTCAACTTGTAAACCCACTTCATACCAATGAGCTACAGAGCCCAAGATATTGGAGTTTGAAGGTGCGGTGTGTTGCAGATCCTTGCGGGACAAGGCAACTGGGTACAGGTGGCCCAAGAGGATGTCAGTGTATGGACACATAGTGCCCAATTTATGCAGCATACCCATTTTTTCAGATTGCAGATCGGAGCTACGGATTGCAGTTTATGGCCTGTTGAAGTTTTACCGGGGGTCAGGTTGGGGCCGCCTTGGGGGATGTGCCATGTGATGATTTTGAGCCTTGCCAAGGTTTTTATGTCGTATATGCGGCAAGGTAAGGGCACCGGAGTTTAGTACTCATCAATCCGCGTCCATAGCAGAAAGGTACTGATGCCATCATACAATTTTTTACCAGTTTTGGCCGTGTCTGTTGGAGGGCCCGTCAAAGTGGAAATGCGGCAAGGTCTGAGGAAATTAGCGCTGGAAATGCAAGCCTTCAATGGTGCTTTACGGCCCAAATATCTTCTTCCTGAGGAAGAAGAGAGGCCCCGTTTTCTTGCATTCTTGGGGGAGGACGGTTTTGAAGGCCTTAATAAGGATGGTTTTTCTTGGAGGACGGAGGCCAGCAGCCCACGAGGAGCCACATGGCGGGGACATACCCCATATGAGCAAGATGGAAAGCCGGGCGAGGGGTATAAGGGCCACATGGTGCATCCATTTGGGGTATCGGAGCAACAAAGTGGAGCTCGTGGAGCATTGGGCTATGGCGCGCCCGTTGGGTGCTGCGATGGTTGCGCACTCGGCGGATCTGGGTGGTTTTCAGTAGTGTATGGTGGCGCGGGTGGCGTGAGCTAATTGGTGGTGATGATGTGGTAGCCTAGTTGGGGCAGTTACACACGCCCGTAGGGGCCACAGTTTTTTGAAGGCAATGTGGGGTGCACGGACGGCGTTGTCGGTGCCCCTCTTGGCTAGGAGGGGTTGTTCTTGCAGATACTTGGAGCACAAGGGGGCCAAGGCCTGAAATTAGCAAAGGGAGGGCATCACATGCAAGGAGGAAAAAAATAGGAAGGGGAGTTGCTAAATTGGGAGGTGCTCCCACACCCAAAAGGGGCAATTTTTGGACAATTTTGGGGAGCTTCTTTCAGGGAGCCGAGGAAGAGGAGAGGCCCCGTTTTCTTGCAATCTTGGGGGAGGACAGTTTTGAAGGGAGAGCCAAAGGCCGAGCTCTTGGAGATCGGCAAGGAAGAAAAAAGGCAGTTTTTCTTGCAAGTTTGGGCACGCCCTCGAGGCAAGATGGAGGCGGTTTTCCTTTTGGAGCAGAGGTGCCACCGTAGTCGTGTTTTGGTTGTTGTGCGCTCAGTGAGGAAAGGCACACAAGCAATGAAGCTAGAGATTGCAGTTTTTTAATTGGTTGCTTGAGGTCTCCATGCCGATCAAGTTGTAGCAGTATATCATGGTTGTATATATGATATTTTTTTGTCTTAATAATCGAGGCAAATCATATCAATTTCTGGTGTTGTTTCTTCCTTTTCTCCCCCCTTTTTCTCTTTGCTCTGCTCAGACAATCTGGTGCCGGCGTTGGAGATGTGTGTACCTCCCCGGGCCTCTGTGTAAGTGAGAGAAAAAGAGAGAGCGGTGTGTGCTACAGAACGATCATAAACAGGCACCGGCTTTCATCGGTTCTCAGAACGAAGCGATGGAGCTGCAGGACACCTGACGGCATGTTGGTGGCCTTTAAGCACGGCGACTCATCAGCTCGACAAGGTGGCTGCTTCAAGTTCGCGGTTGGCTCTACGCTGCACATATACGATAGCCTCTATAAACTCCCCTAACGGACTTCTCTAAAGTAGCGGTGCCGGTCTCTCTCTAACGGCAACGACAGCCTCTCTCGAACGACAAAAACTCTCCCCTCACAAGTCAAGCAACTGGGGGATTTTGTCAATCAAAGGAGATGAGGCTGCTTCAATAGCCTTCTCCTTTCAGCACGGAAGCCCTCGGCTTAATACTTCTCCAGGTACTACTTCTGTGTTGGCTCCCTTTCTCCCTATACTAATCTCTAGCTTTTTACTCTGCCAAGGTGTTGTTTACACATGGGTTCCCTTCCCGTGTCTTCACCGGCGGTCGGCACCTTCCAACCCTCAGCAATGGAGATCGTGGGGGCCTCAGCTTCTCCCAACAACCCGTCCAAGCCCATGCTAGCTAACAAAACTGCCCCAACCACCCCTTTGGTTGGTCCTTTATTCGCCGGCAGCATGTTGAGCCCCCTTTATTTGGAATCCTTCGCCACTACAACCTCTCCAACGACACTTTTCTCTGCAAGCACTCACTCATCCTTGGGCCCTCCCAACCTTGCCGTTTCTCTCCCCGGATCACCTCGGCGGAGGCCCTCGTCAACCTGCCCTCTTGGATCCAACATGCCCCCGGTTTACCCACCTTCTCTGCTCTAACCTCTTCCAAGAAGTCTCTTTTTGGCTCGGAGGAGCTACGAGGCCTCACGGCCAACCTACCCTTTGAAGACCTTGATCAACTCTCCCTCCCCTCTTCCAAAGCCTTTGGCGCCACGAATGCGGATTTTATATCACGGAATGGCGCCTTCTCCAAGTCAAACCAAGGCAGTATTCTCTCAAGCCCCCCCCCCCCCCCCTTCACTTTCCCGACCACTTTCGGCTCCCTCTCTGCAAACTCCTCTTCCTTTGCGTTTGCCCCATCCCTAGCCATGAACCCGCCTATTGAAACTCTACCCATTCTTCCGACCATCAACAAGCCCTTTGTTACACTCTCTTTAGTGGAGTTCAAAACCCTTAACCATAAGCTCCACAAAGCCTCTTCGCACCTCACTCATTTTCAAAATCTTCTCGCCAACCAAAAAGCCCCCCTTAGTCTTTGCATGAAGCCTGTCCGCCTCTCCCTAGAAGACTCTTAAACACAAGCACTCTTGAGTGCCAAAATCAAAGCTCTTAACATCCAGTTCCAATTGAATTGCACCAAGCCTACATTCAAGCCCAAAGTGTTCTTGTCACCAACCTTCAAAAAAGCTTTGACTCTTACCGTGACATTATTGAAGAGAGGCTCTTTGACCTCACCAAGAAGCTTGCCTCCATCTCTTTTCCAAGAATCCAACCCTCGACATGGGTCAATCAACTCCTCTCTTGGAAGCTTTCCTTGCTACATGAGACAAAAGAGTAAGTAGAATAGGGATTTTTCGTCCTTGAAGCACGCTTTCTTTATGCAGGTAACAGGGATATCGTCCTACGAGGCTTTCCTATGGATTAACCATTATTGAGCTATTAGAAGCTTGACAGGAACCGGTGTTGTCTTGGCTCTGTTGAACCCTCTCTTCTATTCCTTGCAATTAATAATATTCGAGCCACGGGTATAGATGCTTGAATGCTTACCTTTAAAGGTAAAGAGGAGTAGCAACTAGGGCTTGAAGTGCCAAAGTATAAGTAGAAATTTACACCTAAAATTTACTAGTATGGCTAACAAGGGAAAAGAGATTGAAATGAATGTTGATAGCTTTGATTTTTCTAA
The DNA here is from genome assembly GCF_014529385.1 of Adiantum capillus-veneris. Lineage (NCBI taxonomy): Eukaryota > Viridiplantae > Streptophyta > Polypodiopsida > Polypodiales > Pteridaceae > Adiantum > Adiantum capillus-veneris. The sequence goes on along the minus strand of NC_140934.1, from coordinate 24,646,024 downwards.
TGAAAGAGCAACTAATGATGCCCTTATGCTTGTAAACTATCTTGTTTCTAGGATTCAACAAGAACTGGGCAACCCATCCCTCCAAGGTGAAGTGCTACAACAATTGCGCAGTCATGTATTCTCCAAACTCCCCACCAAGAAGAGAGAGTACCCAGGAAAGCTCCTGGTGAGACTTCCAAAAGAGGACTCTCTCCGATAAGGGAAGAAGAGGAGGATCCGTACGAAGGGCTCAAAAATTTACTAATTGATGATGCATCAACCTCCCAAAGGAGAACCCAAGTTTCAACGGTAGAGCCCCCACACGAAGAACAAGAAAGAAGTGAGTCTTCTACCACCTTCACAGAGATGGCTCCACGAAGACGGCAGGCAAAATGCTCTCCAACACCCCCTAAACGGAGAAGATCGTCGCATACTTCTCTACACCATAATTGTCATAATAGCTAATATCTCTCCTAAATGATTTTCTCATGTTAAACTGGTCATTTAATGTGGAGAAGTGTCAGGGAGAAAAAGCTAGAATATTGGTTAAGCTGGAAAACTGGCCATAGTGGGGATCCAAAAGGAGGGAAAATAGGGATCCAAAGGGAGGCCATCTGCAAAAGAGCAATGTGCAACGATGCTTTGTGTGTGTACAAAAAGTCTTCATGAGTCCTACATAGGAGGGGGCGAGCCCTAGAAGTAGGGGATGAGAGAGAAACACACACACTCATAAGCTCCTTTACACAAAGGAAATGAGGGACACATGTCAGCTCCCTAGCCCAGATTCCCACAAGGTGCACTCAAATCCTGTTGGATGGCCATGAAGGTGGACCAATGAGAATTAGGATGGATTAAATCTAGTTTAATTCATTTTAAAACACTTAATAAAAGAACCAATAAGAATTAAGCTCTCTAGAAGACTATTGGACAGTCTCCCAAGGGGTCCAGTGAGCATTTAGCAGCCCAATGGCTTGCCTGATTTCTATTGGCTAGAAGAGAAAGGATCCAATGAGAGTTTAGTTGCATTAATTGATTACCTTAAGCCTGGCATGGGCCAATGGGGTGCCTGCATGAGTAAGATGGAAGAGGGTTCAACCGAGAGAGAGAGAGAGAGAGAGAGAGAGAGAGAGAGAGAGAGAGAGAGAGAGAGAGAGAGAGAGAGAGAAACAGAGAGAGAGGGGGGGCTGAATTTGTCAAGGAATTATCACACACACACTCACACAATCTCATGTGTGGAGCAAGGAGACTCTCTCTCTCCTTCTCAAGCTTTAATGGAAAGCTTATCACCTACTCCAAGCTTGTGATAAGGAAGGCCTACATCAACAACTCTTGGCTTTTGTGATACAAATCCAACCAAGAGCCAAGCTTCAATGCATGCTCATCTCCTCTACCATGCTAATTACTAAGCTATGCTATGCTAATATGAGTGATTATGTGAGGAGATGTACATCTTTCTCGTAAGACTACTCCTTCTTTCTCTCAATCTACTCTCATACCCCGCTAGCTCTCACCATCTTCGAAGGTGTGTGAGGTCTTGGGTCTGAGAACATGAGGGAATTGATGTTGTGTTTTATAAGTGTTTGGCCTAGTGCTTGAAGCTTCCATCTTCATTGCACTAGCTAGTTATTGAAGGAACACAAATATTGTATTGTAAAATGTCTCTCTTGATGGGGGAAATCTATAATACAAAGCCTTTTCGAGGGGGGGGGGGGGGGGGGGGGGGGGGGGGGGGGGCTCCATGTAAATCCGGTCCTCAACAGTTGTCAATAGCTTATTTTCTCTCTCTTTTGAAGTATTGTTCATGCCTATGTAGCTAGGTGTTATGCTTTTTGTTTCTCTCTACACCTGAGCACTCTTGTTATGGTCATTAGGAATCTATTCTAATGAAATGCTCACTATGTTCATGTTATTTTCCGCTACACACAAGCTACTACGCCATCAAAAGTTACATTGGTATCATATTACAAGGTTTCTCTTTTCTTGCTCAAGAAGGGAGTTCCTCACGCTAGCTATAAATGGTTGGTATTATTAATTGCAATTGAGTAAGTAGAATAGGGATTTTTTAGCCTTGGAATGCACCTGCTTTTTTGTGCAGATAACGGGGCATCATCGTGGGAGAGCTATGGTATTAATAGTGGAGTCCTACGGCTTAACCACTATTGAGCTATTAGAAGCTTGACAAGAGTCGGTGTTGTGTTGGTGTTGAAAGACCCTCTCTTCTATTCCTTGCAATTAATGGTATTTGAGCCATGGGTACAGTAGCTTGAGTGCTTTTCTAAAGGGGTAAAGAGGAGTAGCAACTAGGGCTTGAAGTGCCAAAGTATACTTAAAAAAACTTACACCTAAAAGTTGTTAGAATGGCTGACAATAGTAAAGAGAGTGAAATTAATGTTGATAGCTTTGATTTTGCTAATGAGCAAGCTACTAATGATGCCCATATGCTTGTTGTTAACTACCTTGTTTCTAGGATTCAACAAGCCATGGGCAATCCATCCCTCCAAAGTGAAGTGCAGCGGTAGGTTTGTGCTCATGGGATTCTCCAAGCTCCCCACCATGACGAGAGAGTACCTAGGAAGCATCCTTATGAGACTCCAAAAAGAGGCCTCTCTCCGATTTGGGAAGAAGAAGAGGATCCATACGAAGGGCTCAAAAATTTGCTTCTTGATGACGCATCTCCTTCCCAAAGGAGAATTCAAGAGCCCCCATCAAAGGAACGATAAACAAGTGAGTCTCCTGCCACCTCGACATAGATGGCTCCACAAAGACGGCGGGCTAAACACTCTCCATCACCTCCTAAATTGAGAAGACCATCGTACACTTCTCCACACCATAATTCAAAGAGGGATGACAAAAAGCAAGAGAAGAGAAAGGCGAGAAAGAGGTCACCCTCTTCTCCATCTTCTTCATCCTCTTCCTCTTATGAAGAGAGTGATGGTGCACACTGTTAAGTATGGAGCCTGATTTACCCCTTGTAATTTTCTATGGTAAAAGCGCACATTTCTAAGGCCCCCATTATGAGGAGAAGCCATCGTGCGTGAAGGAAAATCACTCACCGGAAACCAAAATTTTCAGAGTCAAAATTCAAGGGCAACTTTACAGGCCTCGGGGACGGAAGCCCCTGAGACTTTTTTTTTCCCTTGCCGGAATATTCTTTTTTGCCGGAATACTATGGCCGGACGGCGGCCGGAAAGTGGTCGGAAAACAACAGTCGATTGGCCGGCGGCTGGTAGTCAATGGTCGGTGGCCGTTGGTCGAAAGTCAATGGCCGGTGGCCGGTGGCCGAATTCAAAAGCGGACTTGTCTTCTCAAGGGCGGCCACACATGGGCGGATTGGAGGGTGCGATTTGGACTTATTCACACAAGGGCGGCTACACATGGCTGCCTCTCATAAGAGAGGGCAGCCCTTTTGGCCTATAAAAGAAGGCCATTTCTACACACATTTCATAGTGTGAAGTTGATACAACAAGGTGAGTGTGAGGTGGTGAGATTGAAGCAAGGCGGGAGCTCCATTAAGGGTATAATCCCTTTGTAAACTACTTCTTGTTTTGAAGTACTAAAGCAGCCATTGAGTGGCTGCTTTCCCGTGGACGTAGCCCACATTGGGTGAAACACGTATATCATGTGTGTACTCTCTCTCTCTCTCTCTACTCTATAATCTCTTGTGTGTGAAATCTATCTCTCTCCATAATCTACTCAAATATATATTTAGCTACGTCTTATTTCCTAACAACTGGTATCAGAGCAAGGTTTGCTTGTAGCTAAATTATCTCAAGGAAAGGATTCCTTGAATTGAGTGGGAGATATGGCGGAGGAAGGGAAGCTCAAGATTGAGAAGTTCAACGGAAAAAACTACCAACATTGGAAGATGCAGATTGAAGACTATCTCTACCAGAAGGACCTCTATTTGCCACTAGGCGGTCTTGCAAAGAAGCCCGCAACAATGGCAGATGAAGCATGGATTGTCATTGATCGAAAGGCATTGGGAACCATCCGGTTAAGCTTGGCGTCAATGGTGGCCTTCAATGTTTCGGAGATGAAGACCACGGAGGACTTGATGAAGTCACTTGACGACTTCTACGAGAAACCATCGGCATCCAATAAGGTATTTCTTATGAAGCGCTTGTTCAATCTAAAGATGTCAGAGAATGGTTCAGTTTGCAGAACACCTAAATGACTTTAACACAAACATAAGTGAAATTCGATCAGTGAAAATCAATTTCGATGACGAAGTGCGAGCTCTCCTTATACTATCATCTCTACCGAATAGTTGGGACAGCCTTGTGATGGCTGTAAGTAATTCTATTTCTGGCACAAATACTCTTAAGTTTGATGATGTTGTGGGTGTTCTCCTAAGCGAGGAAATACGAAGGAGAAGCACAGGAGAAACATGAAGTGTTGCACTGTCAGTAGAAACAAGAGGAAGGCCTAAGGAGAGGTTCAAAAACCAAAAGGGTCGTGATCGCTCAAGACGAAGCAAGTCACGCACAAAGTCAATTCTTGAATGTTGGAACTGTGGCAAGAAGGGCCACGTCAAGAAGGATTGCTGGTCCAAGAAGAAGAAGGAGTCAGAGTCTCAAGACAACAAGCCAACATCGGAGGCCAATGTGGCAGGTAAAGTGGAGCAAGATGCTCTAATTCTCTCATTAGACAATGTGTCTAATTCCTGGATGGTAGATTCCAGGGCTTCATTCCATGCGATATCACACAAGCAACATTTCCAAGATTACACCAAAGGTAATTTTGGGTATGTATACTTAGGAGATGATGAAGCTTGTGAGATTGTCGGCAAAGATACAGTTTCTGTCAAAACTGCTAACAGAAATGAATGGAAGCTTAAAGATGTTAGTCATGTTCCTTCTCTTTGCAAAAATTTGATCTCTACACGACAATTGGACGATGAAGGTCACAACATTGCATTCGGAAACAAACGGTGGAAGATCTCAAAAGGATCTTTGGTGGTTGCCAAGGGAGAAAAAGCCAGTACACCTTACTTGTGTATTGTTAGCACGCAACCTTCAACTTGTGCAACAACTACAGAAGTTGACAGTGCGGTGTGGCACTACTGACTTGGGCATATGAGTGCCAAAGGAATGCAAATCCTTCAAACAAAGAAGCTTCTACCAGGTTTGAAAGAAGTGGACTTAGAGTTCTGTGAAGATTGTGTTTATGGTAAACAAAAGAGGGTAAAATTTCAAAAATCAGGAAATGAAAGAAAAAATAAAAAACTTGAGTTGGTTCATTCTGATGTTTGGGGTCCTGCAAGTACACCATCACTTGGTGGCTCATTGTACTATGTAACATTCATAGACGATGCGACTAGAAAAACATGGGTTTATGTCATGAAGAATAAATCCGATGTATTTTCCATATTTCAAAGGTGGAAAGCCTTTGTGGAGAATGAAACAGGTACCAAGGTTAAATGCCTCAGATCCGACAATGGAGGTGAATATTGCAGCCAAGCTTTTGAAAGCTTTTGTGCTAGAAATGGCATTCGAAGACAAAGGACAACCCCAAGGACACCTCAACAAAATGGGATTTTCAGAAAGGATGAACAGGATGATCATGGAGCAAGCACGAAGCATGCGGCTACATGCAGGCCTACCGCTTAAGCTTTGGGCGGAAGCTATAAGTACGTCTGTGTACTTAATCAACCGGTCACCCTCAACGGCATTGGATGGGGGAGTTCCAGAAGAGGCATGGACAGGTAAATCGGTGAATTATGCATTTCTCAAAGTGTTTGGGTGTGAGGATTTCATGCACATAGATAGAAGCCTAAGATCAAAGCTAGATGCAAAGTCCAAAAAGTGTTTCTTCATTGGCTATGGAGAAGGTGACTTGGGGTATCGCCTATGGAATCCTGAAGATGGTAAAATATTAAGGAGTAGGGATGTAATTTTTAACGAACAAAATATGTACAAAGATTACTTGGATAGAAAACAAACAAAAGAAACAAGTGAAGAGTACATGGAGCTTGAGGACGGTGAAGAGTCAAGGACTGCAAACGGGGACAATGTGCAACAACGTCAACCAATTGAGGAGCCTCAACCTATTCCCCGAAGATCTACAAGAGCAAGTAGACCTTCAAAAAGGTTTGTTCCTTCCTTCAACCATCTCTTGATCTCAGATTCTGGAGAGCCGGAATCATACGAAGAAGCTATGCAACATGAATCCAAAGAAGAATGGACGAAGAGCATGCAAGTGGAGATGGACTCACTACATCGCAACCAAACATGGGAGTTGGTTGAGTTGCCTAAAGGTAAGCGGGCACTTCAAAACAAATGGGTGTACAAGGTGAAGGAAGAAGAAGGTGGGAAGAAAAGGTACAAGTCTAGGCTTGTGGTAAAAGGGTTTTCTCAAAAGAAAGGTGTTGACTTCAATGAAATATTTTCTCCTGTTGTAAAAATGAACTCAATTAGGCTTGTCTTAAGCCTTGTGGCTACTCATGATCTAAATCTCGAGCAAATGGATGTAAATACGGCATTCCCTCACGGTGACTTAGAGGAGGAAATCTAAATGCTTCAACCAAAGGGATATGAAGTAAAAGGTAAGGAGAAAATGGTTTGCAGATTAAAGAAGATCTTGTATGGTTTAAAGCAAGCATCAAGACAATGGTACTTGAAGTTTGATCGATGGATGTTGGATCATGGATTCACAAGATGCAACTCGGATCACTGCGTCTACACGAAGAATTTGGGAGATGGGAAATTCATCATCCTAATGTTGTATGTTGATGACATGTTGATTGCAAGTGCTAACATGCAGGACATCAAAGGCCTAAAAGAGGAGCTGTCTAAATCTTTTTCAATGAAAGATTTAGGTGCTGCAAAGAGGATACTTGGTATGAAAATATCAAGGGACAGGACGAAGAAGACAATAAAGCTATCTCAAGAGGATTACATCAAGAAGATACTAGAAAGGTTTGCAATGCAAAATGCAAAACCAGTTTCTACACCTTTGGCTGGTCATTTTAAACTAATGAAGGATATGTGTCCAAAGACACAAGAGGAGATAGCCTATATGTCTAAAGTTCCATATGCTGTGGCGGTAGGTTCTCTAATATATGCTATGGTCTGGACAAGGCCAGACATTGCACATGTAGTGGGAGTTGTGAGTAGGTTCATGGACAACCCAGGTAAAGAGCATTGGCAAGCTGTGAAGTGGATACCTAGGTATCTAAAAGGGACAACAACAAATGCTTTGTATTTTGGAGGAACTGATATTTTTCTTCAAGGGTATGCTGATGCAGTTATGGCAGGTGACAAAGATACTCGAAGGAGCACTATGGGCTATGTATTCACAGTTGGAGGCACAGCAATAAGCTGGGCTTCAAAGTTGCAGACAGTGGTCTCACTTTCTACCATGAAAGCAGAGCATGTAGCAATGACGGAGGCAAGCAAAGAAATTATGTGGCTTCACAGATTCTTAGAAGAGCTTGGATTCAAACAAGACAATTGTGTCTTGTACAGTGATAGACAAAGCGCTATTCATCTTGCGAAGAACTCAGCCTTTCATTCAAGGACAAAGCACATTGAGGTGAGATATCACTTCATACGCACTCTTTTGGAAGAGGGACAGCTAAAGCTAGGAAAGTTGCATACAAGTGAAAATCTTGCAGACATGTTTACAAAGGTGGTCAACAAGGAAAAGTTGAGCTTTTGCTCATCTTCAATCGGCATTCAAGGATAAGAAGCCAGGATGGAAAGCAGTCACAGGTTTGGTTTGGAGATCAGTCTCCAAGTGGGAGATTGTTAAGTATGGAGCCTGATTTACCCCTTGTAATTTTCTATGGTAAAAGCGCACATTTGTAAGGCCCCCATTATGAGGATAAGCCATCGTGCGTGAAGGAAAATCACTCACCGGAAACCAAAATTTTCACAGTCAAAATTCAGGGGCAACTTTAGGGGCCTCGGGGGCGGAAGCCCCTAAGAATTTCTTTTCCCCTTGCCGGAATATTATGACCGGACGGCAGCCGGAAAGTGGTCGGAAAACAACCGTCGGTTGGCCGGTGGCCGGTAGTCAATGGCCGGTGGCCGGTAGTCAATGGCCGGTGGCCGTTGGTCAGAAGTCAATGGCCACTGGTGGCCGGTGGCCGAATTCAAAAGCGGACTTGTCTTCTCAAGGGTGGCCACACATGGGCGGATTGGAGGGTGCGATTTGGACTTATTCACACAAGGGCGGCTACACATGGCTGCCTCTCATAAGAGAGGGCAGCCCTTTTGGCCTATAAAAGAAGGCCATTTCTACACACATTTCATAGTGTGAAGTTGATGCAACAAGGTGAGTGTGAGGTGGTGAGACTGAAGCAAGGCGGGAGCTCCATTAAGGGTATAATCCCTTTGTAAACTACTTCTTGTTTTGAAGTACTAAAGCCATTGAGTGGATGCTTTCCCGTGGACATAGCCCACATTGGGTGAACCACGTATATCATGTGTACTCTCTCTCTCTCTCTCTCTACTCTATAATCTCTTGTGTGTGAAATCTATTTCTCTCCATAATCTACTCAAATATCTATTTAGCTACGTCTTATTTCCTAACACGGACAAGAGAACCAAGGCAAGAAAAATTCAAGAAAGAGGTCACCCTCTTCTCCATCTTCCTCAAATTCTTCATCTTCTGAATAAAGCGATGGTGCAACTTTTGAACCATCAAAAAGAAGAGGCCATAGGAAATCCTATGCCACGTGGAAGAGGTCATCTAAGATCAAGAAGTTCAAAGAGGGAGGAAAGAGCATCTCTTTCCTTACCTACAATGGCACTTTTGGTGCTAGGACAAAGTCTTGGCCTTTATCCAACAATTTGATGCGGTGTTTGGAGATGATGGCTTTATGGAGTCCTCTAAGCTATGCCATGTAGCTATGCATTTTCAAAAATCCGCCAGGCAATGGTGGTCTAGCCTATGGGCCAACGATGAAGCTCCACAAACATGGAAAGCTTTAAGAGCTTCCATTATGAAGTAGTTTTGGCCACTGATGCCAAAGACAAATTAATCACTAAATGGCAAAGCTTGAAGCTCTCTCCCTACGAATCCATTCACAAATATGTAGTCAAGTTTTGGGACGTACATCTCAAAGCCGCTGTCTTCAAAAAGATGGATTTTGGAGAGCAAAAGCAACAATTTTGTGCGGTCTTAACTGAAGAAATAGCATAGTACATCAACTCCCAAAGGCCATGCACCATATCTACGGCTATACACCATACTATGGTGGCTTCTTGAATCAATTTCCAAACAAGGTCTAAGAGAAATTCTAAGCCCATAGAAAACAAGGGTTCCAATGAGCCTAAGGGGAAGGACAATGTCCAAAAGTCTCCTAAGGGCAATTCAAATAACAACAAAGCTAAAGAGAAGGGAGTTTAGAAAGGCAAAAGTAAACTCTCTCCTGAAGAGCTTGAGTGTTATCACAAGGATACCTGTTGCTTCAAGTACGGCGAGAAAGGGCATGCGTGCTGCGCTTGTCCCCAAAAGAACACCTGCCATGAGCCTCCTAGAGCTACCTCGATCGAAATCCAAGAAGAAGAAGCTCACCACAAAGGATCTCCTCTATGCCATGCTTGGGGAAAGTTAAGAGAACATGATACTTTTATTCTATTTGACCCTGGTTCTACTCACAATTTCATATCCACATAGTTGGCCAACAAGCTAGGCATCCAAGCCTATGAGATGGGAGATGTCCTACCCGCAGATATGGTGCTTTCAAGGGTCAAGAAGCTTCAATTACTCCCTTAAGGAAATTGAGGCTCCATGTCCAAATCTATGTGGACAAAGAGGAATTCTTTATCTCTCCTCTCAAGCACGAGGATGTAATCCTAGGGGCACAATGGTTTGATTGCATGGCTTCCAATGTTAAATTCCCTGAAAGAAGAATCTACTTTAGGTTCAAGGAAAAAGATATGTACATAGATACTAAGGAAATGGATAACACCATACCCATTGTACATACGCAAGCTTTCAATAAGTCAATAAAGAGCTCTATTTTTGTGTACATGATTTTTGTTAAAGATCTCAAAATGAACCTAATGCTGTAGCAAAAGAAAATATAAACAATCACAAGGAATTAGAGTTATCCAATTTTCTCAAGGGGTTTCAAGATAGCTTTATTGATGACATCCCTTGTGAGCTACCTCCTAAACGAGGCAATGATGACCATGCAATTGAACTTCTTCCAGGAAGTTCACTGCCTAATAAACCTCCTTATAGAGTTTCTCAAGCTCAACAAGAGGAGATTATGCGGCAAGTGCATGAGTTAGTTAAAAAGGGCATGGTTAGGCCTAGCTCATCTCCATTTTTCTCACATGTGTTATTAGGGAAAAAGAAAGACGGCACATTTCGTGTGTGTGTCGACTATAGAGCACTAAATACGATCACTATCAAAAATAGGTTTCCCGTTCCATGGGTAGAAGACCTATTTAATAAGCTACAAGGGTCCACCTACTTCAGTAAGATTGACCTAAAAAGTGGTTATCATCAAATAAGGATAGTTGATCAAGACATTGTAAAGACCGCATTTCGCACTACGTTTGGTCTTTACGAATATATTGTCATGCCTTTTGGCTTGACCAATGCACCAGCCACATTCAACCGCTTGATGGAGAAGCTATTCAGGCATCACCCAACCTTTACTGGAGTGTTCTTTGATGATATTGTCATCTACTCTAATTTATTAGATGAACACAAGAAACACCTCCAGTAATATTTCAAGTTTTAAGAGAGAGTAAACTTTATGTTAATCGAAAGAAAAGTGAGTTTTTCTTACAAGAGATTCAGTATTTAGGTCACATTATCTCTCAAGATGGCATCCAAATGGATCCATCAAAGTTAGAGGTAATAAAAGGATGGCCTAAACCAAGGAATCTTCATGAACTAAGAAGCTTTATAGGTATGTGTGCATACTATAGATGGTTCATAGAAAAGTTCTCACAAATCGCGGGACCATTACATGACCTAACAAAGAAAAACGTTAGGTATACATGGTCTGCCAAAGAGAACAATGCTTTTGAAAATCTTAAAGAAAAGATTATCTCTCAACATGTGCTTACAGTACCAGATCTCAAAGCCATTTGAGGTCCAATGTGACGCTTGTGGTGATTGCCTTGGAGCTGTTTTGCTCCAAGAAGGGCACGCCATAGCCTATGAAAGTTGAAGGTTGTGACCCTGTTGAGAAAACTCTAGGCATAGATAAAAAGGAACTCCTCGTAGTTCTGCATGCCTTAGACTCATGGAAGCACTATTTATTGGGGACTCCTTTCATTTTGTGACGGATCACCAAAGTCTTAAGTACTTCATGACGCAGACCATGCTCTCCGACAAACAAATAAGGTGGGCAATTTTTCTTTCGCAATTACATTTTCATATTGCTCACATTGCTGGCAAGCATAATCAAGTAGCCGATGCACTCTCAAGACGGACGAGAGTAAATGCGGTTTCCATAGCAACTCACAATGATCTATCTTCTATGATAGATGAGTATTATATTGATCCCGATTTTAGAGATGTGATTTCAGCCTTGCATTAGGGAAGAAAGAGGAACCATTTACTTTACAAGATGGTTATCTTCTTTATGGCAATAGACTATGCGTTACTAACTCACTACGTGAGAAAGTAATGTATGAATCTCATGCTCCTCCTTATGCGGGGCATAGAGGGATTCATTCTACCCTTAAAGGGATTGAAACATATTTCTATTGGCCTACCATGAAAGCAAACATACAAGAGTATGTTTCTAAATGTGTGGTATGCCAAAAGACGAAGTTTGATAGAGGGAAGAAACTTGGATTTCTTCAACCATTGCCAATCCCTAATTCACCATGGGAGAGCATATCCATGGATTTTATCTTTGGATTTACTAAGTCTATCCATGGGAATACTGGAATATGGACGATAGTAGACAGGATCAGAAAACAAGCTCATTTTATACCTATCAAAAGGACTATCAAATCCCATCAAATGGCAACCCTCTTCATATCACAAATCTTCAAGTACCATGGCTTGCCAATGTCCATAGTGTTGAAAAGAGATCCTAGAATGACCAATAATTTCTGGAAGGGTCTCTCTGAGAATTTAGGGACAAGGCTAAATTTCTCTTCGACTTATCACCTGCAAACGGATGGCCAAAGTGAAATAGCTAACCTAACAATTCTTGATCTACTAAAAGCCTATGTAACGGAAGTAGATCAAAGGTCCCAATGGGAGAAGTACTTACCCTCAGTGTAATATGCCTACAATAACATTGTACATACTTCCATGGGAAAAGCACCTTTCGGGGTAATTGAGGGAAGATCAAAAAGTCCCCTACTACTCAAGGTACACGGGAAGATCTTCGCTGCAGATGAGTATAGCCGAGACCTACAAAAATCTTTCCAAAAGATTAAGGATGTTATCTCTATCTCACAGCAAGGGCAAAAGGCTGTTGCTGATAAGCACAAAAGAGCTAAGGCCTTTAAAGAAATGATTGGGTCTTACTTAAATTTCCCAAGACTCGATTAAGGCACACAACAGGCAAGAATCCTACGGGACACCAAAAGTACTATGCTAAGTTAGCAAAAAGGTAGTATGGTCCCTTCCAAATTCTTAGACCAATCAATGAGATGGCCTATCAACTCAAGTTTCCCAACCAGTGGCTCATACACAATGCTTTTCATGTGAGCCTACTAAAGCCTTACAAAGGAGAACCACCTCAAGAACCAATTATTGAAGACCCACCGGAGATCAAGGACCAAGAAGAGGTGTTGCAACCCGAGTCCATTCTCCGACATGAAGACAAGGTATTAAGAGGCAATAAGACTATCCAAAAATATCTTATTAAGTTTAAGAATTATCCTTTTGAAGATGCTAGATGGATGCAAGGCATACAATTAAAGGATAACCTAAACCTTGTCAATGCTTACAATGCTTCCTTAGAGTAGGAAAATGTACAAATGTTTAAAATGAACAAGTTTTTTGTCTTATAAGACTCTCTTTTCCTTTATTGTGCACAAATGTTAAGTAGTATGCATGCTTAGAATCAAGTTTGCGGAGACGGCGTCTCCCAAACACCAAGTAGAGCTTGTCACTCTACTATGGAAGATTGATAGGACTAATATAAAGACATGCTTGCGAAATCTTAGGCTCCCAAGCACCAAATGGATTAGTCATCCATTCTGGAACTATGTCGTAGGGTAAGATATGGATCCTCTACCTGCTAGAAAAAGGACTAATGAATAGGCTTTAACTAGGCTTTATTTTAAGAGAGTTAACCTGGCAGACCAGCCACAGTAGGGATCCAAAGGAGGGAAAATAGGGATCCAAAGGGGAGGCCATTTGCAAAGAGAAATGTGTAACAATGGGCTTTAAATACCCTAAGGTTCAGCCCATTAAGACTTCCAAAATGCTAAGGTTCCAAAATTCAAAGGTTGTGTCCAATGGTCAAAGCTTAGTTAAATTGGATGCTTTGTGTGTGTACAAAAAGTTTTCATGACTCCTACATAGGAGGGGGCGAGCCCTGGAAGTAGGGGATGAGAGAGAAACACACACACACACACACTCATAGGCTCCTTTACACAAAGGAAATGAGGGACACATGCAAGCTCCCTAGCCTAGATGCCCACAAGGTGCACTCAAATCCTATTGGATGGCCCTAGAGGTGGACCAATGAGAATTAGGCTAGAGTAAATCTAGGCTAATTCATTTTAAAACACTTAATAAAAGAACCAATAAGAATTAAGCTCTCTAGAAAACTATTGGACATTCTCCCAAAGGGTCCAATGAGCATTCAGCAGCCAAATGGCTTTCCTGATTCCTATTGGCCAGAAGACAAAGGGCCCAATGAGAGTTTAGATGCATTAATTGATTACCTAAAGCTCTCACAAAAGGGGAAAGGGGACACATGTCAGAAGGCTATCACTTATGCCTCTCAATTTTCATTGGCTAAGCCTGGCATGGGCCAATGGGGTGTCTGCATGAGTAAAATGGAAGATGGGTCGACCAAGAGAGAGAGGGGGCTGAATTTGTCAAGGCATTATCACACACACACTCTCATACAATCTCATGTGTGGAGCAAGAAGACTCTTTCTCTCCTTCTCAAGCTTTAATGGAAAGCTTATCACCTACTCCAAGCTTGTGATAAGCTGGGAGGCCTACATCAACAACTCTTGGCTTTTGTGATGCAAACCAACCAAGAGCCAAGCTTCAATGCATGCTCATCAGCTCTACCATGCTAATTACTAAGCTATGCTATGCTAATATGAGTGATTATGTGAGGAGATGTACATCTTTCTCGTAAGACTACTCCTTCTTCCTCTCAATCTACTCTCATACCCCACTAGCTATCACCATCTTCGAAGGTGTGTGAGGTCTTGGGTCTCAGACCGTGAAGGAATTAATGTTGTGTTTTATAAGTGTTTTGCCTAGTGCTTGAAGCTTCCATCTTCACTGCACTAGCGAGTTATTGAAGGAACACAAAGAATTGTATTGTAAAATGTCTCTCTTGATGGGGGAAACCTATAATACAAATCCTTTTGGAGGGGGGTCCGGCTCCATGTAAATCCGGTCCTCAAATGTTGTCAATATCTTAATTTCTCTCTCTTTTGAAGTATTGTTCATGCCTATCGAACTAGGTGTTATGATTTTTTTTGCTCTCTCCACCCAAGCACTCTTGTTATGCTCATTAGGAACCTATTCTAATGAAATGCTCACTATGTTCATTTTATTTTCCACTACACACAAGTTCCTAGGCCATTAAAAGTTACAATAATTCATAGAGGGAAGAGAGAAAACAAGAGAAGAAAAAGGCGAGAAAGAGGTCACCCTCTTCTCCACCTTCCTCATCCTCTTCCTCTTCTGAATAAAGTGATGGTGTAGACAAGGAGGATCAAGGGAAGAAAAAGTCAAGAAAGAGGTCACCCTCTTCTCCATTCTCCTCATACTCTTCCTCTTATAAAGAAAGTGATGGTGCAGCTCTTGAACCACCTAAAAGAAGAGGCCATAGGAAATCCTATGCCGCCTGGAAGAGGTTCTCCAAGCTCAAAAAGTTCAAATAGGGAGGAAAGAACATCGCTTTCCTTACCTACAATGGCACCTTTGGTGCTACGGACAAAGTCTTGGCCTTTATCCAACAATTAAATGCGTTGTTTGGAGATGAGGGCTTCACGGAGTCCTCTAAGCTACGTCACGTAGCTATGCATTTTCAAAAGTCTGCCAGGCAATGGTGGTCTAGCAAACGGTGAAGCTCCACGAACATGGAAAGCTTTAAGAGCTTCAATCATGAAGCAGATTTTGGCTACCTATGCCAAAGACAAAGTACTCACCGAATGGAAAATCTTGAAGCTCTCTCCCTACAAATCTATCCATAAATATGTAGACAAGTTTTGGGATTTACACCTCAAAGCCACAGTCTTCAAAAAGATGGATTTTTGAGAGCAAAAACAACAATTCTGTGTGGGTTTAATTGAGGATATGGCGAAGTATGGTAACTTCCAAAGGCCAGGCACCATATCTGCGGTCATCTGCGGTCATACACCATACCGGTGGCTTCAAGAAACAACTTCCAACAAGGGGCTAAGAGAAATATTAAGCCCACAAAAAACAAGGATCATAATGAGCCTAAGGGGAAGGACAACGTCCAAAAGTCTCCCAAAGGCAACGCCAACAACAACAAAACTAAGGAGAAGGGAGTTTATAAAGGCAAAAATAAACTCTCTACTGAAGAGCTAGAGCATTATCAAAAAGATAACTGTTGTTTTAAGTGCAGGGAGCAAGCGCATGCTTATCGTGCTTGCCCCCACAAGAATACACGTAATGAGCCTCCTAGAGCTACCTTGGTTGATAGTCAAGAAGAGGATGCTCATCACAAAGGATCTCCTCTATGCCATGCTTGGGGAAAGGTAAGAGAACATGATGCTTTTATTCTCTTTAACCCTAGTTCTACTCACAATTTTGTATTCATAGAGTTGTTACCATATACATGTGGTAGTGATGTGTGTGAACACACTAGGACCGCCGGGGCATTTTTTCCCTCTTTAGGAGGTTTTTTCCCCCGTGCATTGTATATACGCCCATCACTCTAGGGCTATCTATCTTTCCATTGCACACTAAGGAATACACTCTCTATTGTGTACCTTGAGCTTCCTTCGTCTTCTCCAAGCTGTGTGTGTTTCTCTGCAACCCTAATTCCAACAATTGGTATCAGAGCAGGTCACGTCCTCCCGGGCTTAGTCGCCAGCTGCTCCAGCACACGCCTGCTCACTTTCTCCGATTTCAGTGAGCTTTGGCAAGCGTTCGCAGGTCGACAAATATTTTGGGTGAGCTCAAAGAGCTCGGTCTGCTCAGAATTTTGATTTGGGCTCATTTCGGCCTCCGTTTCCACTACGGGCAGTACTGCACAGGTTATTTCGTCATTTTGTGCAGATTTTCTGTCAGTGCCGTTTTCTGCATAACAGGTGCCTTATAGCACAAGTTGTTCCCGCTCCATTTCTCCTATTTTCGGGCAGTTTTCACATCAGGTGCAGCATTTACCATGGCTGACAACAACAACACAGATGTGTTCAAGATGTTTGCTGCTGAGGACAGGTTGGATCAGTTTTCTACGGTTTGTGCTATATAGCACAAGTTGTTCCCGCTCCATTTCTCCTATTTTCGGGCAGTTTTCACATCAGGTGCAGCATTTACCATGGCTGACAACAACAACACAGATGTGTTCAAGATGTTTGCTGCTGAGGACAGGTTGGATGGGGACAACTACCCTATGTGGGCTTATATGATGCAACACGTTCTTGTGTCAAAAGGTGTCTGGAACATTGTGCAGGGCATTGATGTACGTCCTGGTTCTGAAGATGTAGGCGATATTGAGGATGTTGCAGGTCTTGTTGCAAGGATTGCAGCTGTTAGAGTTGTTTTGCCTACAGCAGAACAAGCTCATTGGGATGTTAAGGATGCGCAGGCTCATGCATTGATTGCGTTGTCTGTGAAGCGCACCATTATTCCTCACATCCGTTCAGCAAAATCTGCAAAACAGGCTTGGGATATTCTAGCAGGTCTTTATGCAAGCCGCAATGAGGCTAAAATTGCTTTGCTGCGTAAAGAGCTAGAGTCAAAGATTATGCATGAGGAAGATGATATGGACACTTTCCTTGCTAGTGTCAAGGATATCAATGAGCAACTCATTTCTGCAGGTGAAGTCATTTCTGACAGTTCCCTTGTGCAGACTGTTCTTGATGCCTTACCAGATTCCTACCAGACTTTTGCTAGTACTTGGAGACTGATGACCCAAGGAAATCCTGAAGTTGTCAAGTTTGATGCATTATGCACATTGCTGTTGCAAGAGTCACTTTCTAGAAAAAACAGGACTAGGCAGCGTGCAGTTGAACAGGCTTTTATTGCTTCTCAAAGAAAGGGTGGTAACAGTAATGCAGCCACTTCTTATGGTTCTGCTGCGAGTGGCAAAAATTCTGTTCCTAATGCTTCTGCTGGCAGCACTTCGTCTGGCAATTCTGGTGATAAGGGCAAAAAGAAGATGCGTTGCCATTATTGTAAAGCCAATGATCACTTGATCAAGTCGTGTCCTAAGTTGAAGGCCAAAGAGGCTAAGAAGAAAGAGGGTGGTTCCACTGCAAATGCTGGTTCCACTACAAATGCAGCCATTGTTGAGTCTTCTGTGAAAGGAGATTGTGATGCTGATGTTGATGCAGAATGGGCTTTTAGCGCAGAGTGCACTTACAATCCTGTATTCCATGATGCATGCTTGTCAGTTGCTGCAGATTCACATGTGTGGTATTTCGACAGTGGTGCTACAAAGCACATTACCTCACATCGTGAATTGTTTACCTCTCTCGAGTCTATCCCTCATGGGAATTCAGTCACTTGTGCCAACAACGCCTCTTATCCAGTTCAGGGAGTTGGAAAGATTGTGCTCACTGCTGCTAATGGCAGTTCCTTCACACTTGTTGATGCACTTTATGTACCTGGGATCAAGAAGAATCTCTTGTCTGTATCCGCACTTGCTAGACTTGGACTTGTAGTCAAATTTGTGGATGACAGATGTACAGTTCATGATCTGAGTTTTGGTGATGAAATTGTTGCATCTGGGCTTTTGTGCCGTGGGCTGTATAAGCTCACTTTGTATGACAAGTGTGGACAAAATTTTGCAAATGCTGTTGTAGATTCAAGGGCTATTTCAGATGCAAAACTTTGGCATGCACGTTTTGGTCATCTGAATTTTGCCAGTTTGCTGCGTTTGCAGAAATCTGATATGGTTGCTTCTTTGCCGCCTCTTGAAGCACCTATCAAACATGTTTGTGAAGGCTGTATTCTGGATAAAATGCAGCGTTCTAAGTTTCCAAAGGATGGTTCAGTTAGGGCCACATGCAGGTTGCAGCTTGTGCATAGTGACGTTTGTGGGCCCATGCAAACTCCGTCCTTGGGCAATTACCTGTACTTCGTGACTTTCATTGATGATTACTCCAGGCATGCGTGGGTATTTCCGCTTAAAGCGAAGTCCGAAGTTTTTATGTGCTTCAAACAATTTTTGGCTATGGCTGAAAATTTCTCAAAATGTACTATGGGCACCCTCCGTTCCGATCGAGGGGGGGAGTATATGTCTCATGAATTTAATGCATTTCTGGCTAGTCGTGGGATAAAACACCAATGTACAGTGCCTTATACACCTCAGCAAAATGGTGTTGCTGAGAGGAAAAACAGGTCACTAACGGAAATGGCACGATGTATGGTCAAAAGTCAAGCTTTGCCGCATTCTTTTTGGCTTGAGGCCATCATGTGTGCCACTTATGTACTTAACAGGTGTCCTACGAAAGCTTTGCAGTCTATTACTCCATATGAAGCATGGCATGATAGAAAACCTTCTATTGAGCACATGCGTGTTTTTGGCTGTTTGGCATATGCTTTGGTGCCACAAGTGCAGCGCAGAAAATTGGATGATAAGGCTGTCAAATGTATTTTTGTTGGTTATAGTGCTGAAAGCAAAGGTTACAGGTTGTATCATCCGCAAACAAAACGTATTTTGGTTTCACGGGATGTAGTGTTTGTGGAAGATTCTGTTCAACCCTTGCTGTCATGTACTAGAGACAGTAATGTAAGCTCACACGACATTTATGACACTTTGTTGCCTCTTTTCAGTGGTGGAAATACGAATGTAAGTTCCAATGAGGCAAATGTACAGCCTATGGGGGTTTCTGAAAATGTTTTAGAACAGCCTATTACTGATGCAGATGTACATGATGTACTTGATGAGGAAAGGGCTGAAAATGAGCAGGCTAGAGGTATGCCAAAATGGCTGGTGCACACTTTGCGTGACAGTAAATTGGATGCACCTTTATCTAGTCGTACTCGTTCAGGCTCTCGCCATGCATCTTATGCATCAGATTGTTATGCTTTGGCTGTGTCTAGTTTACATGATGTTGAGGAGCCTCTGTCTTTTGATGAAGCACAGAATTCAAAAAATTGGATTGCTGCCATGAAATCAGAATATGATGCACTTATAGAGAATGACACATGGACTTTATGTGATTTGCCTCCTGGCAAAAAGGCCATTGGTACCAAGTGGGTTTACAAGTTGAAACGCAAGCCGGATGGTGAGATCGATCGCCATAAGGCTCGACTTGTTGCAAAGGGTTATGCACAACAAAAAGGCATAGATTATGAAGAGACTTTTGCTCCCACTTGTCGTATGACTACTGTGCGTTTTCTATGTGCATTGGCAGCTCATTTTGGTTGGGATGTACATCAATCAGACATTGTTACTGCTTTCTTGAATGGTGACATATTTGAGGAAGTTTATGTAACGCAGCCTCGCGGTTTTGTCATAAAAGGACAAGAGGACAAAGTGTGCAAATGTAAGAAGGCTTTGTATGGGTTGAAGCAATCTCCTCGTGCTTGGTATGAGAAAGCTGACACTCATTTGGTTAAACGAGGCTTTCGTAACAGTCCAACAGAAAGCACATTGTATGTAAAGCGTGAGGATGATGTATTTCTCATTGTGGTTCTTTATGTTGATGATTTGCTGATCACTGGACCAAATGAGAGACATATTGCTGAATTTAAGGCTGATTTGAATGCTACTTTCAAGATGAAAGATTTGGGGCTGTTGCATCATTACTTGGGTATACAGTTTAAGCAGTGTGATGGTGGTATTGCCTTGTGTCAGAAAAGTTACATAGAGACATTGCTATGTAAGTTTGGACTTGAGGATTGCAAACCTATTGCCACTCCCATGGAAACAGGTTTGAAGTTGAGTCTACATGATGCTGGCGATCCTGCTGATGTCACTCTTTACCAAACTGCTGTTGGCTGCCTCATTTATGTATGCAACACGAGGCCAGATATTCAGTTTGCAGTCTCGCAGGTCAGCAGATTTATGCATAGCCCAGGGTCTAAGCATTGGCAGGCTGTCAAGAGGATTTTCCGCTACCTTAGTGGCACTTTACATCTTGGCTTGTTTTATCCCAAGGGGAGATCATTGCCGCCAGACTTACATGCTTTTTCGGACTCAGATTGGGCTGGTTGTTTTGACACGCGAGTGTCCACAAGTGGTTTTTGTTTCATGCTTGGCAGTTCATGTATATCATGGTTGAGCAAGAAGCAACCTACTGTGGCCACTTCGAGTTGTGAGGCTGAGTACAGGGCAGTCTTCACAGCTACGGTTGAGTGTGTATGGCTCAGACGCCTTATGGCTGACTTGGGTGTTGGACAGGACACTGCCAACACTATCTACACTGACAGTCAGAGCGCATTGGCAGTTGCGAGGAACCCAGTTTTTCATGCTCGCACAAAGCACATTGAGGTGCATTACCACTATGTCAGGGAGAGGCTCTCAGCAGGAGAGATCAGCTTGGCTTATGTGCCAACACAGGACAACCTTGCAGATCTTTTCACAAAGGCATTGTCTCGTGAGAAGCTTGAAGCTTTCCGCAAAGCTTTGGGCTTACTTCCCTTTGTGGACTGATCCTGTCCTCAGGGCATGGCACTTCCCTTTACTCATGTGCCAGCTCTCGTTCACCGCATCACTCCAGGGGGGATTTGTTACCATATACATGTGGTAGTGATGTGTGTGAACACACTAGGACCGTCGGGGCATTTTTTCCCTCTTTAGGAGGTTTTTTCCCCCGTGCATTGTATATACGCCCATCACTCTAGGGCTATCTATCTTTCCATTGCACACTAAGGAATACACTCTCTATTGTGTACCTTGAGCTTCCTTCGTCTTCTCCAAGCTGTGTGTGTTTCTCTGCAACCCTAATTCCAACAAGAGTTTGCCACCAAGCTAGGCATCCAAGCCTATCAGATGGGAGATGTCCTACCTGCCAATGGTGCTTTCAAGGGGCAAGAAGCCTTAGTCACTCCCTTTAATTGGGAAATTGAGGCTCCATGTCCAAAGCTATGTGGACAAGGAGGATTTCTTCATCTCTCCTCTCAAGCATGAGGATGTAATCCTAGGGGCACCATGGTTTGATTGCATGGCTACCAATGTTAAATTCCCTGAAAGGCAAATCTACTTTAGGTTCAGCGAAAAAGATATATACATAGATGCTAAGGAGTTAGGTAGTACCATACCCCTTGTACATAAGCAAGCTTTCAATAAGTCAATAAAGAGCTCTATTTCCGTGTACATGATTTTTGTTAAAGGTTTTTTAAATGAACCTAAGGCTTTAGCAAAAGAAAATATAAATAATCAAAAGGAATTAGAGTTATCCAACTTCCTCAAAGGGTTCCAAGATGTTTTTATTGACGACATTCCTTGTAACTACCTCCCAAACGAGTCAATGACGACCATGCAATTGAACTTCTTCTAGGAAGTTTACCACCTAATAAACCTCCTTATAAAGTTTCTCAAGCTCAACAAGAGGATATTATGCAACAAGTGCATGAGCTAGTTGAGAAAGGCATGGTTAGGCCTAGCTCATCTCCATTTTGTTCACCAGTGTTATTAGTGCAAAAACAAAAATGGCACATATTGTACGTGTGTCGACTATAGAGCACTAAATAGAATCACTATCAAAAATAGGTTTTTTGTTCCACGGGTAGAAGATCTATTTTTTAAGCTACAAGGGTTGACCTACTTCAGTAGGATTGACCTAAAACGTGGCTACCATCAAATAAGGATATTATCAAGAGATTGTAAAGACCACATTTCGCACTACGTTTGGTCTTTATGGATACATTGTCATGCCTTTTGGCTCGACCAATGCACCAGCCACATTTAACACTTGATGGAGAAGCTATTTAGGCCTCATCGAACCTAACTGGAGTGTTCTTTGATGATATAATCATCTACTCTTATTCATTAGACGAACAAAAGCAACATCTCCAGGTAGTATTTCAAGTTTTACTAGAAAATAAGTTTTATGTAAACCAAAAGAAAAGTGAATTTTTCTTACAAGAGATTCAATATTTAGGTCACATTTTCTCTCAAGATGGCATCCAAATGGATCCGTCAAAGTTAGAGGTAATAAAAGGATGGCCTAAACCAAGGAATCTTCATGAACTAAGAAGCTTTATAGGTATGTGTGCATACTATAGATGCTTCATAAAAAAGTTCTCACAAATCGAAGGACCATTACATGACCTAACCAAGAAAAACGTTAGGTATATATGGTCCACCAAGGAGAACAATGCTTTCAAAAAGCTCAAAGAGAAGCTTATCTCTCAGCAGGTGCTTACACTACCGGATCTCTCAAAGCCATTTGAGGTCCAATGTGACGCTTGTGTTGATTGCCTTTGAGTTGTTTCGCTCCAAGAAGGGCATGCCATAGCCTATGAAATTTGAAGGCTCGACGCTGTTGAGCAAGCTCTAGGCATATTTGAGAAGGAAGTCTTAGCAGTTCTTACCCGGGGGATTCACCATGGAAAAATTACCGCACCACGTAAGTGCAATCAAGGGGGGTTTTTACAAGTTACATAAGTGTATAGTTAGGGACAGGCCCCCATAATTTATTTCCCAAGCTTAAAAATAAGGGAGGGGGGTATCATTTTTTTAATTTTTTTTGGGGGGAAGGAGGGGAGGGGGGGGGAGAAAGAAAAAGAAAAAATGAGAGGAAGTTTTTGTGCTTCAAAATCATGGCTTCCCAAAAGAGTCTGCCCTCGAACTTGTGAGTCAATAGATGCAAAGATACATGTAAGAACTAACACTCCTTTGTATCAATTGCTTGTTTTGTAATTATAGTTTATTTGTTGAGGGATGAAAGCTATAAAGAGTTTGTAACGGAGAACCTAACACAACTTTATAACCATGTTTTCTGAGTAATCTTGATGGGTCAAAATTGGACGAATAGCCAGAGTGCAGGTTGATTGGGCACATATTTTGAAAGTCAAACTAAGACGCATTGAGGGTACATCTAGTTATCAACAGAAGGGGCTCCTTAGTACGTTGTCAATCACTATGCTACACACTCTTTAACTACTTTTACTCTATTAGATCATGTGAGACCTAAATTCTATATGTAAGATAGGGGTATGATATTTTTCTTCATTTATTGTCGTATAAGCGTAGAAAGATGGGTCATATTTCCTAATATGAGTCGTATATAGGGGTTTCATCAAAGTTGTCCGCTCGCAGGTGGCGTCCCGTTTTGTATATAAAGTGAATCCCCCGGGAGTTCTACATGCTCTAGACTTGTGGAAGCAAAATTTATCAGGGACTCCTTTCATTCTGCGAACGGATCACCAAAGCCTTAAGTACTTCATGACACAGACCAAGCTCTCCGACAAACAAATGAGGTGGGCAAATTTCCTTTTGCAATTTCATTTTCATATTTCTCACGTTGCTAGCAAGCATAATCAAGTAGCCAATGCACTCTCAAGACGACCCAGAGTGAATGCGGTGTCCATAGCAACTCACAATGGTCTATCTTCTATGATAGATGAGTATAAGTACGCTATCAATCCCAATTTTAGAGATGTGATTTCAGCCCTTGCACTAGGAAATAAGGAAGAACATTTACCCTACAAGATGGTTATCTTCTCTATGGAAATAGACTATGTGTTACTAACTCACTACGTGAGAAAGTAATGTATGAATCTCATGCTCCCCCTTACGTGGGGCATAGAGGGATTCAATCTACCCTAAAAGGGATAGAAACATATTTCTACTAGCCTGCCATGAAAGCTTGATAGAGGGAAGCAACCGGGATTGCTTCAACCTCCTTTGCCAGTCCCTAATTCACCATGGGAGAGCATATCCATGGATTTTATCTTTGGATTGCCCAAGACTATCCATGGGAATACAAGAATATGGATGATAGTAGACCAGTATGGACGATAGTAGACAAGTTTAGCAAACAAGCACATTTCATACCTGTCAAAAAGACTATCAAGGCCCATCAAATGGCAACCCTTTTTATATCACAAATCTTCAAGTACCACGGCTTGCCAATGTCCATAGTGTCGGATAGAGATCCTAGAATGGTCAGTAATTTTTGGAACGGTCTCTTTGAGAATTTAGGTACAAAGCCAAACTTCTCTTCGGCCTATCATCCCCAAAGGGATGGCCAAAGTGAAATATCTAACCTAACAATCCTTGATCTACTAAAATCTTATGTCACAGAAGTAGATCAAAAGTCCCAATGGGAGAAGTACTTACCCTTAGTGGAGTATGCTTACAATAACATTGTACATACTTCCACGGGAAAATCACCTTTTGAGGTGATAGAGGGAAGATCAAAAAGTCCCCTGCTACTCAAGGTACATGGGAAGATCTTCGTTGTAGATGAATATAGCGAGACCTACAATAATCTTTCCAAAAGATTAAGGATGCTATATTCATCTCTTGGCAAAGGCAAAAGACTGGTGCTTATAAGCACAGAAGAGCCCTAACCTTTAAACAAATGATTGGGTCTTTCTTAAGTTTCCCAAGGCTCAATTAAGGCAGACAACATGCAAGAATGCTACAGGACACCAAAAGTACTATGCTAAATTAGCAAAAAGGTACTATGGTCCCTTTCAGATTCGTAGGACAATCAATGAGATGACCTATCAGCTTAAGTTTCCCAACCATTGGGTCATACACAATGCTTCTCATGTGAGCCTACTAAAGCCATACAAAGGAGAGCCACGTCAAGAAGCAATCGTTTAAGACCCCCCAGAGATCGAGGACAAAGAAGAGGTGTTGTAGCCTGAGTCCATTCTCTGACATGAAGACAAGGTTTTACAAGGTGGTAATACTATCCCACAATATCTTATCAAGTTTTAAATTTATCCTTTTGAAGATGCTAGATGGATGCAAGACATACAATTAAAGGATAAGCTAAACCTTGTCGATGCTTACAATGATTCCCAAGAGTAAGCATATGTAAATATGTACAAATGAACAAAAGTTTTTGTCTTATAAGACTCTCTTTTTCTTTATTGTGCACACATGTTAATGAGTATGCATGCTTAGGATCACCTTTGTGGAGACGACCTCTCCCGAAAACCAAGTAGAGCTTGTCACTCTAGGCTATGGAAGATTAATACATACTAATGTGTAGACATGCTTGCAGCAGCTAACGCTCTCAAGCACCAAATGGACTAGTCATCCACTCTAAGAAAGTGTCGTAGGGTAAAATAGGGATCCTCTACCCACCAGCAAACAAACTAATGACTAGGCTTTATCTTCTTTACCTCATAGTCGAGGACGACTATGATTTCAAGAGAGAGGTAATGTCATAAAAACTAATATCTAATACTTCCAAATGATTTATTCATGTTAAAATGATCATTTGATATGGGGAAGTACTAGGGGAGTAAAAGCTAAAATATTGGTAAGGCTGCCAGACCGGTCTCCGTCAGGGATCCAAAAGAGGAAAAATAGGGATCCAAAGGGGGACAGTTTGCAAAAGAGCAATGTGCTTCAATGGGGCTTAAAAAACCTAAGGTCCAACCCCATTAAGACTTCCATAGACTAAAGTTCCTAATTTCAATTGTATTGTCCAAGGCAAAAGTAGGGGAAATATTGGATGGTCATGGGAAGACTAAAAAGTCTTCCCACATCCCTAGGAAGGAGGGGGCGAGCCCCTATTGTAGGGGATGAGAGAGAAACACACACACACACTCCAAAGCTCCCCCTTTACACAAAGGGAATATTGGACACATGTCAGGCTCCTAGGCCAGTTGCCCCCAAGCTCCCCTCAAATCCTATTGGATGGCCATAGAGGTGGACCAATGAGAATTAGGCTAGAGTAAATTTAGTCTAATCAATTTAAAATATGCTTGATAAAAAAATCAGTAAAAATTAAGCTCTCTAGAAGACTATTGGACAGTCTACCAAGGGTCTAATGAGCATCCAGCAGCCCAATGGCTTTCTTGATTCCTATTGGCCAGAAGATTAAGAGGTCCAATGAGAGTTTAATTGAATTACTTAATCACCTAAAGCACTCACAAAAGCGGAAAGTGGAAAGTGGGACACTTCCGCTCTCACAAAAGCGAAAAGTGGGACACTTGTCAAAAGGCTATCAATTATGCTTCTAATTTGTGATTGGCTAAGCTTTACAGGAGCCAATGGGAGACTAGCATGAGCAAATAGCAAGAGGGGTCAACCAACATGAGAGAGAGGGCTGCATTTTACTCTAACACAATGCTACACACACACACACACACACACACACACAACTCATGTGTGCAAGAAGAACTCCATCTTCTTCTCCAAGCTTGGAGAAGTAGAGGCCTACACCAACAACTCTTGGTTATGGAATGCAAATCCAACCAAGAGCCAAGCTTCAAAGGCATTATCATCTCCTCTACGATGCTAATTACTAAGCTAAGCTATGCTATTAGAGTGATTGTTATTGATAGATTTAGCAAGCAAGCTCATTTCATTTCAGTGAAGAAAACAGTCAAGCTAGATCATTTAGCGAGACTGCTCATTGCCCAAATATTCAGATTACATGGCATGCTTGAGACAATAGTCTCTGACAGAGATTTCCGATTCACGAGTTTGTTTTGGAAGGCTATTTGGGAGAACATTGGCACACGGTTGCAGTTCTCGTCATCTTTCTGTCACAAATAGTTGACGTATCAAAGCCCTGAAGAATGGAGCCAACTTGCAGATGCCGACTGAGGGGTCTAAACCCTAAGAAGAACAAGTAACAGAAGAAGAAGTCCCAACAACTTATGGGGACCCCGTTCGATGGGGTCCCAAGTGAAGGATTAAAATAAAGCAGGACCCGCACACATGCGTAGCAGCTAATGCCGTGGCAGTTTTCGGATTTTCCGCTGACAGTGCTGATGTGGCAGATTTCCGCAAAACGCGCTGACAGTGCTGACGTGGCAATTGTAAGGAATTATGTGATTTACGCTGGCAGCTTTTTGGCATTACTTTTGGACCAAAAGCTTTTGAGTTTGAAGGCTTTTCATGTAAACTGCTTTTCATAGGCCAAAGGCCTTAAAATATATGCAAAGGGCTCATTCTTGGGCATGCTTCTTGGAGAAGGTGCGAAGCCTGGAGTACCGGCTTGTACTAAGTTGATGCAATATAAAGAAATACCGAAAGGGGCGCCAAGGTTTGGAGCCAATACTCTCTGGGGTCAAATTCCGCAACTCCGTGTCGGGTGTTGTCTCTCTCATTTCAGTTGTTATTGAAGTGCTAAAAGTCTGTTCAGTCTATTCTTTTCTATTGGCATATGTGGAGGAGAATACTTCTTCCTCATAAGATGCATCTTCTTCCTCTCAATCTATCCTTATTCCCTACTAGCTCTCACCATTTTTGAAGGTGTGTAGGTCTTGGGACTAAGGCTAGGGACACTAGGTGTGTTTTTCAAGCATAGTTTGGTGCATGAAGCTTCCATCTTCATTGTACCAGCTAGTTTTGTCAAGGAACACAAATGTTGTATTGTACAAAAGTATCCTTTGATGGGAGAAGCTATAATAAAAAGCCTTTGTGGAGGGGGGACCGGGTCCATTTAAATCCAGTTCTCAACTGTTGTCAATTTTTCTATTTCTTTCTCTTTTAAAGTAGTGTGAATGCCAAATTAGCTAGGTGTAAATTGCTATGTTGCTTTCTCAAACTAAGTACTCTCCCTATGCTCATTAGGAACTTGTTCTTAATAAAATGCTCACTATGTTATCAATTTCCGCTACACACAAGTTACTAGTGCATTAAATGCTACACACACACTAATAATTGGCACCTTTTTACCGATATCTAGTTGCACTCACATGTGTTAATCTTGCTATCTTTGCAAGTTGAGCACACAATTGTTTAATTGGCAGTGTTAATATCAAAAATCAACCACCACATTTGCCAAATACCTAATTACGCGTTGATTTTTAGGGTGCAAACACATAAAATTAGGCATATACACACACAATTATAGTGCACACAATCATAATTGAACCATTCAAGAACACATTAAGCAAATCAACAATGAAAATTACCATGTGAAACCAATAATTCATGTACATTCAGCTCTAGGAAAAAATCGACATTATGACGGCAGACAAATGCACAAATTAAGCCCAAAATTGTAAAATTGACATTAATCTTGCATACTGTACAAGTCTTAATTCTAATGGCACCATCAATTACTGATTGCTTGATGTATAGGTCAATTCAATTGAACCTCCAAATCTCTAATCTTGAATTCCAAAATCAAGCAATGGTTATGTGATTAGCACAAATCAACATTATTAGAATGCAATCCAAGTCTCTAATTAGGCAAATACCAAAGCATAAGCACCAAATGTTAGTATACTTAGTAAAAAATTAGTGTGTAAACTTGAGTGTGTAAGTCAGCAAAACTAAGTGAAATTAGAAAGGGGTTAGTGAGAAATTAGAGTGTGTAAGTAATACGGTATCAAATTAGAGGAAATTGAACACATTGCCATGTGCACACACATCCAAAATCCACAAAACAACAAACACAAAAAGAAAATTAGTGAAGAAATTAGTGAAAAATCTATTTGATTATCCCATAATTACAATAGTGCGGGCCATCAATCACCGGCAATGGTGCCAAATGCTAGGGGTACCATTGTAGTATAGCTTTATAAATGTCAATCCACGGTGATGATCTACCCAGCTAGGGCATGGAAACACACCATGATTAGTGAGCTAATTATGACAACACAAATGGGGACTCTATGAGGTGAGCCTCTTGGCCTATGAAGAGCTAAGCCACAAAGATTTTCAATCTCCACATCCATTTCTCTTCACCTCAATCACACACACTTACAATTGCAATGATGCACAACATCACTAATCCCATCATGCAACACACTAATCACAAGCATGCACACATAGATCTATCAAGAATCAATGATCCAATCAAACCTAGGTGCACACATAAAGAATAGAGGACAATCACACAAGATTAGAGAGCAGTTAGCCACTAATTAGTCAAAATCTAGCTAATTAATTATCAAAGACAATCAATAGAGAGATTAAAAGAGACATATTGAAATAGCTCTTACTAGAAGTGGTCTCAACAAATAAGGTTGAGCACCCTCGTTATATTTACAAGCTTCCTTATATACCTAGGGTTAGAATGTGCAATGTCTAGGTGCCCAAGGCTTTTAGGACTCCACAACTTTATGTATATTCAACCTAGGCACACTAAGTGACATATCCTTTATAGCTTGGAACTCTCATTAAGCCCATAACACATTAAAATTATTATAATGTCTTGAAATAAATTGGGAATTTATAATACGCGATCATATTTGAAAAATGTGTAACTCCAATTTTTATTGCTTTTTTGTATTCATCCTTGATGTACATTTTCAAGGCTTGGGCCTTTAGTAGATATTAATTTTCCATCACTTTCTCTAGGTTTACCTAGAGAAAACGCCATCTTTTAAAAACCACATAGTTGAGAAGTCTTCATCTATGTAGATTTGTCGTAGGGGTAGTATACTTGTCAAGAACCTTTTACAGATAGATTAGGTTGTTTTTGAGTGCTTGATGAGTTAGACTATGTTTGAGTCTAAAAATTGACACTTAAGTCATTAAAAGACCACATCAAAAAAATGTGTGTGGACACTTTTACTATCCTTTTGTTTCTTCGATTAGAAGTAGGTTAAGTAGAAAACTCGATGGGTTTCCTAACTATATTACTCTCTAAATGGTCATACTTTGAGAAATGTCGTCTATAAAAGACTTGTTTAAGTCTTTTGTCTATATAATACTTTCATGGTCAAGCAAGGCAAAATTCTTACACACACAGTCTCTAAGAACGGGAATTTTTTTTATATGGAGAAAGTGGAGGTAATTATTGAAAATCCTAGACCTATCAGTGTCAATGAGGTTCAAGTTTTCATGGGATATTGTGGATATTAGCTAATTTTTATCTACATATACATTGTAATTTCCAAACTATTTTATGGCTTAACCGTGCAATTTTTCTAAACTAAAGAATGCAAAGAGTCTTTCCAAAAGCTCAAGCAAGATATATTTTTAGCTCCAAGCTTGAAAATGCCGATTAGAATAAAACTTTCCATGTCGATGCTTCTAATTTTTCTATTGGTAGCATATTAGCACAGCTAGGAGAGGGAACTATGGATTTTTCTATCTCTTATGCTAGCATGAGAGGGAGATATGGATTTTCTTATCTCTTATGCTACCAAACAATTTAGCATAATGGAAAGAACTACACCACTATAGAAAGCGAAGGTCTTGGAATGATTTATGATATCAAAAAACTCAAACATTGCTTACTAGCACAAACAAGTTTGTGTTCTTTGATCATCGGATGATGCTCTATCTAGATAGATCATTGGATGATGCTCTATCTAGTCAATAAATCAGGAATATAGAGGGAATAGTGAGATGGTTCATCATCTTATTGGAGGTTGACTTTATGGTTGTTATGAAGGGCACCACACATTAGAGAGCTTATTACTTATCAAGGATCACTTTGGGGGAACTTCCCAAAGGAGTTGATGATGATTTTTGAGATCCATATTCGTTCTCTGTGGTGATCATACAAAGATGGTCAGAGAACCTACTTACTTTGATACCATCGCACAAGTAAATTTGTAAATTCCACTTCCTATAACACCAAATCTAATTGAGTATCTGGCTATATATATTAGCTAATTAGCAGCCACACTTTACAAAAAAACAAAGACAAAATTATACTTTTGTGCATAAGCATGAGGAATAGGCTAACTACCTAAATCAAGCGCGTTCAATAGTATTGGTAATCCACTTTGCGGTAGACCAAACCTGGAGAAAACTTACATAGTTAGCATTTTACTCGCCAACCATGAAACGGGATGTACACGCTCATAAGACAAATGCTCTCAATGCAAAAGAAGATAAACCATACCTTATGCTACTTTATTCTAAATATTCATTGCACCAAAGTGGAGAAAATATTTGATAGAGTACTTGATAAACGGGCAATTTCTTGAAGATATGAGTAAACATTGCCAAACTGCAATCAAAACAAAGGCTAAAAAACATACCATGATCAACAAACAAAAGTTGTACTGATGAGGAAAGGACCAACATATAAGACTTTGTGAAAATGAAAATGAATATATTCCTATCTTAGAACAAGCACACACGAGTCTAGCAAGAGGTCGTTTCTCTCATGAAACCATAGCTAGAACAATACTAATGGCTAGCATATGGTGGCCAACTTTGTTTTCTAACACTAAAGAATTTGTAAGAAGATGTGATTCTTGGCAAAGGACTAAAATTCCAATCCAAATGTACAGCATGCCATTATGACCAATGATGGGTGCGGAATATGCTTTGTCAATCCTATATAGCCACCTACTTATAAATCTCATAGACAATATATCATTGTAGCCATAGACTATCTGATTAATTGGATTGAGGCAAGAGCCACTAGGAAGAACAATGCATGAACCATGGTTGCATTCTTATATGAATGTATATTCACAAGATACGTACTTTTGATTAAATTTGTGAGTGATCAAGGTACACATTTTCTCAACGAGGTGATAGAAAGTTTTCTAAATCAATTTATGGTTGTCCATAACATGTATGTGTTGTATCATCATCAAGTGAATGGCCAAGCACTAGATACAAACAAAATCCTTAGCTAATTACTTACAAAGAAAGTGAGCTCGAGGTGCATTGGCTGGAAGATGAATCTTCATTCAGCTCTTTGGGCTTATAGGGCTTCATACAGGGCATCTCTAAATGCTACACCTTTCAATCTAAGATATGGACTTGATGCAATATTTCCGATGGAAATTTTTCTTCCAACACTCTGAGTCACAACCAAGCTAGAGTAGACGCATCATGAACTGTCTAAACGGTTAGAGAATCTTGAACAATTGGATGAGAAAAGGCTGGAAGCCATTGCACATATCTATGCCTAGAAAAGAAAACAAAAACAATTTTTTGCCTCTCACCTACTGACTAAAATCTTCAAACAAAGGGATCTTGTATTGATATATTCCTTGAAATAGTATATTTCAAAATTTTAAAAAAAGGGACATTGGTTGCAAGTGTTTCACCGAGCGAGGTTGTTAAGTTAGCCAGCTTAGATGGAGAAATTATGGAGAATTTGATAAGTGGATGTTGATTACATAAATATGATCTTCCACTAACCAATGAAATGCTAGAACAAACGCATACATCAAAAGAATATGCAATACTAGAATCAATAGGTCATTGATGAAGCTTAGAAAGGGGATCGCATTGGAGTATTAAGAAGAAAAGCAACAATACGACCGACTCCAAAACTCATGCCTTTGAACATGCTACAAGTTCAAGATCTCCACTTTATTCAAGCCTTAGCAGAATATTTAAGGTTGAAGCAGATGATGAGTGGTTGGATGGTCTTGACATGAGAAGCACGATGACATTGAAAGATGGAGTTAAGAGTCAATGCCTTAGCAAATATAGGTGCTAGAATCAATGTTGTATGCTATTCCACCTACCAAATGCAACTACACAACACTTGGAGTACTACCAAGCAAAAGTGAATGCATGTCATAAGGCATTTTCTCCAACTTTTGTTATGATTAACCTCAAACTTCTTATACATGGATTTCCCTACCGACATACATTTATATGCGTTCCAAATGAACATATGAACGAAGACATGGTATTGGAAGTTCCTTGGGTGAGAACATATAAAGCAATTCAAGATTGCGACACCGACTCACACTTAAGGGTGGACAATTCAAAGTACCATCTGTGTATTGTAAAGAGAAATGGAGTTTTGAACTATGGTCCTCAAAGTCAGTAAAACCATGTCAAAGCACCACACCTATAACGCATGCACACCACAAGATTTATCCTCATCAAATTGGCACTCAATGAACCAAGAAACATTGGGTGCCAAAAGCTCAACTTCAGCCCAACCGTACGTAAATTCGAGTACCCAAGATCTATTTCAAAAGCAGCAAGGCTAGATACAAGCCTTAGTAATCAACCTTGACTTTAAACAGCAAGCAAAAAGAGCAACCACCTAAGACCATATTGTTTTGGAAGCCCAAAAATCAACCATAACCAAAGACACCAATCAGTTCAACTTATAAGTAAGTGCAATCAATTCAACTTATGAGTGTTGAAGCTTTAACAGCACAAACTCAGCAAAATTAAAGCAACAACCAACAATCTCTCAAACGATTGATCGACAAGACAAGTTGGTTGTTTACAATTGACTATCAAAGAATGCACTCAATTGCTTCAAGATATTCTATTTAAGAGAAATAACAAACAAGAATCCTCAACATTGAAAACCCTTGAGCAATCCGCTGAAGACTCTCCTTTTGCACTGCATAGTGTTATGCAATGAAATGACATCACAAGCATGATAGAGACAATTAGGGCAATTCATAGACACGGATTGTTGACCCATGCACAACACTACCTGGACCACACATTGTCGCAAGGAATAGAGGTGTAAGCAGCACAAGACAATGTAATTTCATAAGGGGGTTAAGTCCATAAACACAAGCAATTAATAAGTCCAACCAAGCTAATCACTAGCAACAAGGTGAGGAGGAAATCTAGCAACCCATGGATCGTAATTTTTTTAGAAACCATTGAGCAATAGAGACATGACACCATTGAGCAAGCCTCTTGACTAGGAGAGAAGGGTGAAAAGAGACCAAGAGTCAAAAATAAGCAATAAATGTAACTTTATTCCCCAAGGTATCTAAAAATAAACATCCTATAAAATTAATATGAGAAGTGATAAGGGGGTAAAACCCACCAAGACAAGCAAGTCATGGTACAAAGATAGAGAGATAATCATAGCCAAACATAGCTAAAGGTTGGCAGACTGAAGCAAGATGATATGCAAAATCATATGAAGCAATTATAAGACACTAGTGTAAAAATAGCTAGGTGGAGTACAAATTATTATAATGACAAAAGTGTGTAGAAACCTCCCACACCACCAAACCCAAAATGGAGGAAGATGAATTTAGGAAAAGCCCAGATTCACCCATTTGAGGAAAGTGCAAGGTAAAGACTCATGGTAATCACCCATAAGACAACATACTCATTAGCATAAGCCAAATTCATACATTGAGGAAATTGCAAGGTAATTACTCATGGTTAATCACCCACAAGACAATATAACCATTGGCTCCAACATGCGTAGTTAAAGCCAACTAGAACAAATAGTTGAAGGTTAGCAAGCTGAAACAATTACTAGCATAAGACAAATTCATTTATTGAGGAAAGTGCAAGGTAAATACTCATGGTTAATCACCCATAACACAATATAACCATCAGCTCTAAGATGCATAGTAAAAGCCAACTAGAACAAATAGCTGAAGGTTAGCAAGCTGAAATAGTTACTAGTGATAGCCGTTTTTCGGCTTTCCATAATTGCCATAGTAAGCTACCTCACCCTATCAAAATCACTCAAACATTTTGGTTATCCCTACCATTTCACTGTACATAGGCGTGTGTGAGTTAGAGACTTTCTCCATATTTTCTTAAAAACCCTCAATTAGCTAGTCACTGGGATAGTTGAGCCAAAAAAATAAAAAAATATAAAATATATAAGTATATTATGGCCCATTTGTGTGTAAATATTTCATTGTATATAGGGTCTAAATAAAAGGATTTTTCATAATTATTTTGGTATTTATTTAAATATTTCTACCTATGGTGTGTTATTTATGCTATGTACATTGACACACCATTACTATATTTTTTCTTACCATTTTGCATACTCTTTATTCCATATAAAAATAATTTCATGCAAGCTTCTCTTATTTTTGGTGTAACTCCATCCCAACAAAAATCCAAAAAAACTAGTTTATTTATGTGTATATTTTTTCACTATTGTCATTTTTCCTTCCTACATCTATTCTCTATTGCTCTCATAAATTAGACCACCAAAAATATTCATCTTTTTATGGTAGACTTATAATGAGAGATTTATTTTGACCCCTTTATATTTTTTCTACCTATATTATTTATATTTGACATGTACATATTTTTTTAGACCCCTTAATATTTGATTTTCTTAGTTGTACTATTCATTTATATCATGATCTCAACAATATCTTCAATTATAGACCTACCAAATAAGGTCAAGGGTATGTGGAATGCATGCATGCACCATGGGGAGCTCACTCTTGGAGGTATTCAAAAGAATCATCCAAAGAAGGACCTCACAAGGACCTTGTGCAGTGGAAAAAACAGTCGGTTTTGCTGAATTTTTAAAGATCACATGCTCCCCGAATTTGAAAAGGTGATACAAGCAAAAGTTGTAGCTCGTGAGCTGAACTTTCACCTCAAATTTTTTTATATTTTTTTGAGCTACGAGCTGTGAGCTATGATTTTATTGGTGGACCCCAGTTTGCCCATGCTATGCAGCCACACTCCCTCTTCCACTTTATCATTTTCCTCTTTCACACACACTCCTCCCTCTCCTTCCCACTCCCAAACCTGCAACTCCCATGTCCTAATTCACCCTCTTCACCATTGCCACATCTCTCACACCTCCATAGCCTTCATCCTCCATTTCTACACCCTATGTGTCCCCCTTTCTCTCTACATATATGTCCATATTACCACACTCTCTTCAGCTTTGTAAAGAACTTCAAAAATCAGCAAAAATCCAAAGATAACCTCTGCAAATGAAGGCTTTTATCATGAATTTTTCAAGGTTTGAAGATAACATAGCTTCATCGACACGCGCTACTTCGCCATGCTGACCACTTCTTCTACCGGTGCTGTAAAGAGGTGAATGTCAACTTCTCCAAGCTTCAACCTTGCTTTACAATTTTATCCCTTCTCTAACTTTTCTCATCATATATCTCACCATTTGGTGAATGATTTTATAAATATTTTTTAGTGATAATTACTAACTACTAACCACTAACCTTATTGTAAAATGCACCCTCTACTAGAGTAGGCCCTCCCAAATTATTCACTCAATCCCTCTCTCCTTTCATCCTCAATAATTTCTTCCCTTGAGCCCACATCCATGTGACTCAAAGGACAAGAGAGACCCATCCTCATTAAAAAAAATAAAAATATGCATAATCTTTTATTCCTTCAAATAAACTTGATTAGGCCTAATCCAAATCGGGGCTTCTAAAACCTATAAATAGAGCCCTTCTCTCCCTTGTAAACCATCACATGATCACACTACACCACACCATTCTCAACACATAACATACCACTCTTCAAGCCTAGTTGTGTAGAGTGTGTGCATTGTGAGTGCTCTATTCCATCACTATACATAGGTGCATGGAGAAGCTTGAAGTTAGTTATGCCATCTAGAGGAGTGGAGTGTATGCCATACTCTTCACCACACTTGTAGCTTACTCTTGTGCATAAATAAGATTTATAGTTTTGGGTGCAATTGTATGCTGCAACTACGACTCTTCTCTCCAAATTGACTTGATAAGTTGGCTAATCATGTGGTTGAAGGTATATTGTCCTTGAAGTTTGTTGTGCCATTTCATGCTTGGTGGTTTGAGGGCTTGTTGAATTGTTTGCCTAAAAGGTCAATTGTAAGAGGGTGCTCGGTGAGAGGGCTCCCGTGACCCTAAGACAATTTGTGTATTGGCAACAATGTCAAGTTTTGTGTTGTTTCTCTATTTCTCATCAAGCTTTGTGTGCATCTAGTCTTTAAGGCTAAGACTGAGTTGCTCAAGTTGATTTGTGCTCTTTACCTCTCTCTGGCGTGGTGAATGTTTGTGTTTGGTGTGTGTGGCTATCTTTCATTCCCCTCTCTTGGTGCATTTGAGTACAAGGAGATATCACGTGCGTCCTAGTTCGCATCTACAACTAGGTGGTGCCCCTTTTCTTGTTTGGTTTCTGGCTGTGGGTTGTTGTTGTCTCTGATTGTGCTTGCCCCAGCCCCAATTGAGCAGCACGGGAGCCTTGAAGGGTGTTTAGAGGCAGCTCTTCTTGTTGCCCGCCCTGGACCGCCTCACTAGCAAAAATAAAATGACTGAAGAATGTGTGTTCCTTTAAGAAAAACATGCAATGGAAGAAGAATGTAGCAAGATGAAGCAATTGTAGTTGAGTAAAATGACAAAAAAAGAGCATGTGTGTGTGTGTGTGTGTGTGTGTGTGTGTGTGTGTGTGTGTGTGTGTGTGTGTTTGCGTGTGTGTTTAAGTATGAAAAATCCCCTCATAATTGAACCATACTTGGACAATAACACCATATTAGTGAATTTGGGAATTTTCCAATTCCCACTTCTAGAATGAGCTTAAGATTTGACCACCTGGCCAAATCTTAGGCAAATGTTTAAGAGCATGGCCCAAAAGAGCTTTTCGAGTACTACCTTGTTTGGCCTTAAAGAGTAGTTTGAAATTTGTCCATACGGACAAATCTTTAAGACATTGGTGATTCCCAAATTGGCTATAAAGTCTCAAACTCTCCAATATGGTGTGTGTGTGTGTGTGTGTGTGTGTGTGTGTGTGTGTGTGTGTGTGTGTGTGTGTGTGTGTGTGTGTGTGTGTGTGTGTGTTGAACGATCCTCTTGCCTCAGTTCTGTGCCTATTTGCGTGAGCGGAGATGACAGTATTCTGAATTTCCTGAGGTCGGGTGTGTGTGTGTGTGTGTGTGTGTGTGTGTGTGTGTGTGTGTGTGTGTGTGTGTGTGTGTGTGTGTGTGTGTGTGTGTGTGTGTGTGTGTGTGTGTGTGTGTGTGTGTGTGTGTGTGAGTGAGAGAGAGAGAGAGAGAGAGAGAGAGAGAGAACCTATGGTGGGTCAAAAATGTGCCAGTGGTCAATGACTCAGCGCGGACCTACGCATTCGTGAGTTGAGCATCACTCCTAAAAACGATAACAAAGTGAGGATGTGGAGAAGAAAAAACCAATAATATCCAATTTTATCTGGAGTGCAGGTGCGTGTGTGGTGCATGCACCATAGGAGGTACACACGTCCTCTTAAAATAAAGTCTTTATTTATCACAGCAACCAACATTGGTAAGCCATAAATTGGAGTCCAAAATTAGGTATGAGTCCAAAATCATGTATGAACAATAGTGTGTGTGTGTGTGTGTGTGTGTGTGTGTGTGTGTGTGTGTGTGTGTGTGTGTGTGTGTGTGTGTGTGTGTGTGTGTGTGTGTGTGTGTGTGTGTGTGTGTGTGTGTGTGTGTGTGTAGCTGTATTAAATCTTACTTAATAAGACATAATTGAACTTTTACATTCAAAAGACAACTGGCCAAGGATCAATGAACTGATTTGTACGAAAATAACTCGGTATCAGAATTATCTAAGTACAAAGATTGTGAGAAAGAGATCCTCTTTCAATGTGGTTTGGTAGTAAAAAAACTTCCCCGTTTTTCAATGGATATTTCATAACAGAAGTGCTGCTTGCCAAAGAAAAGAAACCCTCCAAGATAAGATAGAGTCCTTACCTGCATCCATCCAAACAAGACAACAATTCAGTTAGCCTTGGATGTGTTTTACAGGTATTAATGGACTATATCAGTTGTTATCCATGTCCATCTTTATAGAATTTAATTACTTTAGACAAGCTAGGTTATAGAGATTTTTTTTAAAAAAAACAGTGAGGTTTACTTGTTTAAGCCATAGCTTGGTAGCTATGCTTGAGCTCATAGAAACAGCCATATACTTACTAGTCAATAAAGTTTTGTAAAAACTCCATTCTTATCACGTGAGACCACATTTCTTGAGTCATATCTCGGTATTTATGCCAAGTTTTGAGAGTACCAACCATATACTTACCTTCAATTTCCCAAGCTTTCTCCATAGCTTGGTAGCTATGCTTAAAAATAACAGTAGCAACTATTCTCTTTCCAAAAAGAGTATCAAAAAAACCTATTCAAGTGGAGCTTTTATGTTTATGAGAAAGAGGTCAAATTTTTCCGCAATGTTGAGAGTAATCCCCACATTCTTACCTTCAAAAACCTTCGAGTTTCTCATTAAGCCCTTAGTATTCCATTCAGTTCGACAGTATTCAGCTCTATTTTAGCCAAGATACTTTTAAGTGTAGCGTCTTTTTATCAGTTCCTTTCCACATGCTAAAAAAACCATATACTTTCCTTCATAAAGAGCAGAATATCCAAAGATTGGTAGTTCCCCTAAAAAAACCCCAGGGTTATGCCAAGCAAGAGGTCATCCTTCCTCACATTGTGAATCCATACACAGTACCCCATGTTTTGAATGATACCAAGCTAAGATTAGCTTTTTTTTAAAAACCAGTTTTAACGTCAAAAGATTAGTTAAGCCACAAGTTTGAGATAACTCGCAAGAGCTTGAGAAAAAAGCCAGAAAAAAACCAGTTTTATAAAAAAAAAACAGCGACATAACCAGTCCATCATGCTAGTTTTTTTTCCAGAGCCAAGTGACCATTAGGTTCACACTCAAATGCTGCTTCTATTCATATATTTGGAAAAAACCAATTTTTCCGTCAGTTGAAACAGATGTTTAAGAACGGCCATGAAGCCAAGCCAACCAATATACTCCCAACCATATACACTTGTACATGCCAACATACTGCCCCATATCTACCTAATAATTTTATGCAGAGGTGAAGTCTTTCCATGGTTTTTTTTTAGAGCCATTTCATCATACTGTGGCAAGCCTCGGCTTCTATGACAAGTTTTTCTCTTCAAAAAAAACCGAAAACAGAAAATACCTCCCTTCATTTCCTATGCATAAGTGATTCCAAGGTCATCAATAATGCCTAGGCCTATCAGAAAAAACAAGTAGATAGGAGCTTGGTGATTAAAAAAAAATTATATGCAGTAACGAAAAAATTGTCCAAGGTTCCGTAGCAGAACAACCACTATCCATCAAAGTATGCCTTAGTTAGTACATCCAGTCATTTCCCTTGATCTGCCCAAGAGATGCCAGCCCATCTAAATATGTCCCACCCTAATTGAGGGCAAAAGAGTAGGTAGCACTACCCATATGCTGCTACAATCTTTCTTTAGGGGAAAAAAACGTTTTAGTCAGAGAGAAAAAAACCAAAGACACCTATTCTGCAGTCATTTAAACGATTGCCAAAGCCTTTGAGAGCTTTATGTAGTATTTAGCAACCATATGCTATGCTAGAACATCTCCAAAACCACAGTCGGTCAAGGGATAATAACCATTAAGCTTGATCAGGCCTCATGCTACAAAAAAAACAGCAGTCAGTTTCTGGCGAAAAGAAGACAGTTTAGGAAGACTTATAATACCTGTGGTGACTGAGTAGCAAGCTCCATTGCTTTTGGTATTTCAAGCGGAAATAACACAGAACGGGTTTACCCAATATACACACTGAATCTCAAGCTAAGTGAGGGCTAAGGAGTGCCCTCACCTTTATAGGTTTGGTATGCACGCTTTTCTGAGTGTCTGAAGTGAAGAGAGTAGAGCCGCCCCATGCTGTGAGAGCGCCTCGTCCGTCAGATGCCATTACTGCCAGGGGAGAAAGCTCACCTTTACACGGTCCGAGGATGGAAGGAGCCGCCTTCCTTCTGTAATGATAGTTTTGAAGATTTTTTTACGAGCTCCTTGCCCAATACCCAAGTCGGTGGCACAATGCTAGTAATGTAGGCCCTACTTTCCCAATAGGGGGGGAGAGAGGGGAGGGGGGGGGGGGGGGGGGGGGGGGGGGGGGGGGGGGGGAGATATATAAGACTCCATAATGTTCACCCATAGTGTGTGTGTGTGTGTGTGTGTGTGTGTGTGTGTGTGTGTGTGTGTGTGTGTGTGTTTTATACTATGCAAGGCAAGTAAAGTGCCCAGAGCTGTGCTGACGAGATATAAGCAGTAAGAGAACTACCCAAGAAAATGGTACTATTTTTAAGGTGTATAATGCATGCACCAAAACACGCAGAGTGAGGTAAATCCAAGGGGGTTTGGTAAGCAAGTACATGGATTAGGAAAGTATAAAGAATCCAAGGGCACTTCAAATCCCAGAAGTACATAGCTAGATGTTGAAAATTATGAGGCATGTTGTCTACTACACAACTATGTTCATAAAATAAGTTCCACGGGGATATGCAAGGTGAGTCTGTGACCAAGGACTTGTCAGCTAGATAAGAGTGTGTGTGTGTGTGTGTGTGTGTGTGTGTGTGTGTGTGTGTGTGTGTGTGTGTGTGTGTGTGTGTGTGTGTGTGTGTGTGTGTGTGTGTGTGTGTGTGTGTGTGTGTGCGTGTGTGTGGCCCTCCCCCATCCCAGAGGAGAGATCCACTTGGTGGAGGATGGTCCACCAAGTGGACCAATCCCCCACCAATTGTAGTAATTGCTTCCTAAAAATTTCCATGCTTTATAGCTCAGTCACTTGTATGGTGTTAACAAGGTTTAGATGTGAGATTACTCATTTGTAATGTGTTTGAACAGAACCTAGATGTAAGTACACCCAATTGTTGTATGATAAAGGGGTCCTCCAAGGAGGAGAGTAAGGTATTATGAAATCTACATACCTGATGTCTCATGATTTCGATGATGTCACTCCAAATTTGTGGAATACGTGGTGACGTTGGTTACTGTACAATACTCCGATCCTACAAGATAACTTGAAAATCCACGCCTGCTCGAGGGTGGTCACTGCTTACAGTATATGGATTATATGTAAACATGTAGGCACTTGACCAATTTAGGAGCTGAGAGCCCCGACCCATCCCTTTGGATTGGGTGGATCAAGCTAATAATAATGTAACTTGTGTTAAAGAGTAGGCAATCCAATTCTTAGGGTATAAATACCCATATCCTGATAGAAACCATTTGATTGAAGTCGGGATAAATTGGAGTAGCTATATTATTATCTGATATATTATCTAATCCCAATTGCTAAGTATGGCACTAGTCCAACCAAAGACTAGTACTAGTAGGGAAACTGTGTGTGTGTGTGTGTGTGTGTGTGTGTGTGTGTGTGTGTGTGTGTGTGTGTGTGTGTGTGTGTGTGTGTGTGTGTGTGTGTGTGTGTTTAAGTATGAAAAATCCCCTCATAATTGAACCATACGTAGACAATTGAGTTAGATAATATATTAAATAACAATATTTTAAAACAAGATGTCATAAATCATTTCATATACACCAATACAAAATTCTGTATCTAATGGATAATACAATCATTTAGATCAAAAATTTGATCTTTGATCACTACAATATAGTATATGTATCGCATGTGCCCATCCTTTGGGATGAGTTTCTACTACATCTACATGTAGAAGGATCCCACTGGTACATTTGTTGGTACATTGGACGATCTTTCGTTACTGCTGCAGTTTTTGTTGTAATCCCAAGGAAAGAATCTCTTAACTGTCACCATCCAAGAAACACAGGCGTGTCAGAACTGGCATTACTTGGGAAGACAGGTGTCAACGACTCCCTCCCCTTGTTATTGGTGTCAAAAATTACAACAAAATCTAACATCATAACATAGATCAAATATTAAGTTTAAAGAATGAGCCATTTATTTACGATAATGTTTACATCATTTGATTCCCAAAAAAAAAAGGACAGCATCTCCTTTGTAATTTGAATCAATTTTCAAAAGTCCAGTCTACAGCCATCTCATCCGAGACCCTCACGTGAGGATTAAGGCTCTTTTATCCATCATTGGACTACTAATTTCAAAGTAGATAAGCATTTCTTTCAAAATTTATGCATTTGTCCGACAAGAAAGGATAGCATCAAAAAGCACTTTATAAATATGGGTTCACCACAATATACTTACCTTCATCACAAGTGAGTTCTTGCATATAAAGATAGAAGTACAATTAAAGAGAATTAGTTTTTACTAGTATCGACAGTAAGTCATATTATAACCTTCTTCTACTAAGTAACGGCTATGCATATGGCCCTCGTAACCTTAAACAAGATACCTTAGTATTACGCTAATAACGTAGGATATGGTAGCACTGAAATGAAGCTACAATATCCTCACGTAAAGCATAATGGGCTCGATTTCCCTGAATACAAGATTCCACCTTTCATCTATTTATGAGATGATTAATAGCCATATATATACTAGTCAATGTATGACAGTCAATGTGTATAAATTTCGGCAACTACTCCTTGGTAACAGCTCATTATGTTAAAAAACCGTCAATGTCATCACCCCTGAAACCTTACCACATGTTCATTTCAAAGTTACAATATGTATGTCTTTTCGATTTGTGTAGGAATTTCGACAGCAATTCCCTCGTATTTGCTCAATATTTTCAAAAAACACCAGTCCAGCAATCATCTATGATACCTTCACATGAGGTTACTGACAAAAAAAATGTAGTGATAATCCTCTCACATAGAGAAGGAATACGACGTGGTTCGATAGATACGGCTACATATCATACCAAACCAAAAAGAATTTTTCATTCAAAAACCTATAAGCTAAGTCTGGTTGTACTAAGTAAGTGCAAATGCATCTATTTGTATGATCATAATCAACAAGCCTAATGTATGAAAGTCAGATTTATGCCAATTATCACCATCCATCAATCCCCAGATAGTACAGGTTGTGTATTCGATCAGATTCAAGTTTGAGTTGAGTAGCAGTTATGTGTGTACACTGTGTAATCGTG
This sequence comes from Adiantum capillus-veneris, assembly GCF_014529385.1. Lineage (NCBI taxonomy): Eukaryota > Viridiplantae > Streptophyta > Polypodiopsida > Polypodiales > Pteridaceae > Adiantum > Adiantum capillus-veneris. The sequence goes on along the minus strand of NC_140934.1, from coordinate 24,602,204 downwards.
TTGCATCGATGTTAATCCTTTGAGCCATGCAGATGCTAGAAGGTGGGTTAGCATGCATAAACAGTAGACCAGTACCAATCCATTTTGTGTACAAACCCTGGTGTGTGTGTGTGTGTGTGTGTGTGTGTGTGTGTGTGTGTGTGTGTGTGTGTGTGTGTGTGTGTGTGTGTGTGTGTGTGTGTGTGTGTGTGTGTGTGTGTGTGTGTGTGTGTGTGTGTGTGTGTGTGTGTAAGCATATAGGAAGATCTTTGAACCTATGTAAACCTACGCAGATGTTCATGTAGAGGGTACAAATCCAAGCCTGAGGAAACCAAGAAGCTCTCCCATCAATTAAACAATTAAAAAACCAGAATATACACTTTCTACCGGACTGAGTAGATGTAGATGCACCTACCTGGACGATGTTGCTCTCCTGCTTGTTGAAGCAAGTGTTTTGTGTCAGAGCATATGCAGTAGTAGCCCGAAGATCAACTATGGTAGGGCAGACCATCTTGCTTGCCAATTTAATTTGATGTATGCACTAAGACACAAAAGAAGTTGAGAAGGCTGCTTCAAGGTACTGTTCCCCTGCTCAATAACAGATTGCAGAAGGTGCTTCGAGTATTGGAGGAGGCATACGGATGGGGGACCACTCCAATCCCTGTGTGCATATGATAGTAGCCCTTCATCCCAGGCCCTCGTTGCTCGAAGGGGCGAGAGAGAGAGAGAGAGAGAGAGAGAGAGAGAGAGAGAGAGAGAGAGAGAGAGAGAGAGAGAGAGAGAGAGAGAGAGAGAGAGAGAGAGAGAGAGAACGAGAGAGATGATCATCACATGTTCCAGATTCGGAATGGCGAGCAGGGAAGGGAGACACCGCATACAGTCCTCTATTAGCCAAGTGTGTGTGTGTGTGTGTGTGTGTGTGTGTGTGTGTGTGTGTGTGTGTGTGTGTGTGTGTGTGTGTGTGTGTGTGTGTGTGTGTGTGTGTGTGTGTGTGTGTGTGTGTGTGTGTGTGTGTGTGTGTGTGTGTGTGTGTGTGTGTGTCTGTGTCTGTGTCTATGTCTGTGTGTTTTATATTATGCAAGGCAAGTAAAGTGCCCAGAGCTGTGCTGGCGAGATATAAGCAGTAAGAGAACTGCCCAAGAAAATGGTACTATTTTTAAGGTGTATAATGCATGCACCAAAACACGCAGAGTGAGGTAAATCCAAGGGGGTTTGGTAAGCAAGTACATGGATTAGGAAAGTATAAAGAATCCAAGGGCACTTCAAATCCCAGAAGGACATAGCTAGATGTTGAAATTTATGAGGCATGTTGTCTACTACACAACTATGTTCATAAAATAGGTTCCACGGGGATATGCAAGGTGAGTCTGTGACCAAGGACTTGTCAGCTAGATAAGAGAGAGAGAGAGAGAGAGAGAGAGAGAGAGAGAGAGAGAGTGTGTGTGTGTGTGTGTGTGTGTGTGTGTGTGTGAGAGAGAGAGAGAGAGAGAGAGTCTCGGGGGATTCACCATGGAAAACTTACCGCACCACGTAAGTGCAGGGGAGGGGGGTTTTTTTACAAGTTACATAAGCGTATAAGTTAGGGGCAAGCCCCCAATAATTTATCTCCCAAGCTTAAAAATAAGGGAGGGAGTATCGTTTATAGGGTCAGGGGGAAGGGGGGGAGGGGAGAGGTGAGAAAAGGGGAAAATGAGAGGAAGTTTTTCTGTTTCAAAATCATGGCTTCCCAAAAGAGTCTGCTCTCAAACTTGTGAGTCAATAGCTACAAACATACATGCAAGAACTAACATTGCTTTGTATCAATTGCTTGTTCTGTGAGTATAGTTCATTTCTTGAGGGATGAAAGCTATAAGATTTTTTATAGATGCAAGTTTACACGGAGAACCTAACACAAATTTATAACCATGTTTTTTGAGTAATTTAGACGGGTCAGAATTGGATCAAGAGAAGTGGTTTCTTGATACGTTGCCAGTCACTATGCTATACGCTCTTTGAATAGTTTTACTCAGTTAAATCATGTGTATTCCCTAATATGAGTCGTATATAGGGGTTTTATCAAAGTTGTCCGCTCGCAGGTGGGGTCCCGTTTTGTATATAGAGTGAATCCCCTGGAGTGTGAGTGTGTAAGTGCTATACATGAAAGCTACATATCTTCTTTCGGAAGAGCCTCTGTGGCACAATCAAATACCAATGTTTGAATTCAGTTGGTCAAATCTTCAAGTTAATCTGCTAAAGTCTCATAGTTAGTAACGGTTTTTGTTCTCAGTGTGTGAGTATTTTTACATAAGGGTTATTTCTAGTACAAAATTGTGGCAAGTGTACAAAGCTTGGTTTGCTTGAGCTCTTAGGGTGAATTTGTGTATAGAAGTGAGCACATATATAAACGCAAGGTTCTCAATTCATGTTAGATTCCGTTACACCTTTTATCAATTTCTATAAATGCATGAAACAGATGGCACCTGAGTCATCGAAAATGGGTGAAATCTGGCCCTGTTTACTGATAGGATTTTGAAAATGCACAGAATGCTTGGGAGGGGTAGGAACCCACTACTAATGTGCTCATTCCTGTGCAAGCCCTCATGGACCTGTTGGTGCAATATGCTTTAAATGCAATTATTTTGTTCTTCTCGAGAAAGATGCCTACTACACAAGATGTGGGTCAGTGGGTATATTTCCTACTTAAACGCCAGGTAGTTCGAGGCGTTTACTTTGGCGCCAGAGGATTCTATGAAGTTTTGTTGGTAAACACCGATGCTCGTAATATGTTTCTTGAGTTATCTCCTTTGTATTTTGGTACTCATATGACACATGTATTTCCATGGGCTCTTATCAAGGACTACCAAAGCCTCATCTGTCATAAGTGCCCTATATGGGTGGAAACCGTTGACTTTCCATGCACCTGTCCAACACTTTCTTCCTATGCTCGCTTCTCATTTGGGGAAAGTAATTTGTCCTTCCAAACTTGATGCAAATATAAATTGCTTTTGTGTGCTTTGTGATACAGATGTTCCCACCCTTAAAGGCATCACTGTCAACTTGGGGGACCCGCTCGTTGGGATACGCCCTTTTAAGCTCATATGGGAAAAATTGGCAAATTCATGTTTTCGTTGTGGGAAATTTGGACACATGCAATATGAATGTCATGAGACTATTTTGCAACCTCCTCCTTCAATTGTCCCTCAACTTGTGGCTTTTAATGATAAGAGGCCTCTAATTCTAGATCCGCCACTACTCTGGCTTTTATGTCACTTGATGCTCTACCTTTGGATAAAGGTAAGGTCAACCCTGCGGCTTCCACAAATCTTCCGGGTAAAGGAAAGTCCCTATCTGTTCATAGACTAGGAATGAGGGGGAAAATGTGGATCCAGGGGAAGAATCTCCTTGAGTGACCCCCAAGAAGACGGTTAAAATAGGTTCACAACTCTCATCTCAGAGTTATGTACCTCCGAAAGTGAAATCAGTGGAGCAAAAACCTCTTCCTTGTTGCAGATGCATTGAATAAGGTGGTTCACTCTTACAGAGATGCAGTGGTTCATGGGACCTCTCCATCACCTGCAAGCTTTCCTTACTTTGAGACAGGCATGCAAAATAGTGTAGAGTTGCGGGCCGCTATGGTTTATGTGCTTATGGGCACGTCAACTTAGTCCCTTCCTTCCTTTGCCCATGTTCATATCTCTTGAATGCATAGTTGTGTTAAATGCATTGCATATAATGTGCACGGGATATGTAACCCTGATAAGTGAAGATTAAGATGGCATTATGTACATACATGTAAGGCAGGCATTGTGGTATTTCTAGATCATGCTCACCATGAGTATACCGGCCAATGCTCATATTTTGTAGGGTATTGGATAGCTTATGCTGGCTAGCAGGATTTTCAGGTGTTTTGATTATGGTTAGTCATGAGTTGCAGCCAATTTTGGTTATAATGATGCAGTGGGTCATTGGATGGTGGTTCAATGTACAATCAATGGCCAGATTTATGAATTATGTGGTGTCTATGCGCACATGGCCTCAGGGAAATGAGCTATTTTATGGCATGAGATATCTTCTTATCCATGGCTTTTAAATGCGCTACTTTGTGGTGATTTCTATAATGTACCTACTTTATCAAATAAGACCACAAGACATTCGCACATGCTGAGTATGATATTGCAGGCATGGACAGATCTCATTACATACACGGATGTTGGACTTGTAGACCCTTTTGCATCCCAATGTTTCGGGGTATGTTGTATGTGAAATGAGAATAGACCATTCTTTGTTTTTATCTTACCCTACTCCCGTTGTGATGATGTTGCGCTTTGGGCAACTACAGTGTGACCAGCCTCTTTCTAAGAATGGGCTGCTCCACATCAACAATGCATACCTTTCGCACGAAGAATTCCATGATATGATTTATGATGTTATCCCCCTCTAGTCGCTCAAATGCACTGATATTGTCAGGATTCGCTTTGTTGCACGTGTGTAGAGTGTAATTCAGGATTGTGGCATGCATTACGTGTTTCAATTGCATGGCAATGTTGAAGATGCCAAGCATGTGTATCAACATCTCCAACTCTTAGCAGACACATGTTTATTGTCTGAAAATGAATCTATAGCTCTTTGTCAGGCCCAGGTGTGTCTGCAGCATAATGATAAAAATTGGACAAATGGCAGACTCGTGCTCGCCATCGAGCGTTTGTGGATAAGGGATGTGCCTCAAATCAGTTTTTTAAGCACTTGCATCGTTCAAGGGCTTCTCAAATTATTTAGCGAGTTATACTCCGACCAGGCGCTTGGACAGCCTCAAAACATGAGCTTGCGGATGCCATGGTTTCCCATTTTAGGAATGTTTTTTTCGCTCCTCGTGTGGCTTCTACTAAGGTTCTTCATGCACATCAACTTTTGTTATCTACATTGCATTCAATTATCTTGCCTCAAGATGCTTTAGCCATGGAGGTGGATTTTACAGAAAATGAATTGCACTCAGCATTGCTTGCTCTCGGGTGATGGCGTTTGCCTAGTTGGGATGGCCTCACTATGGAGTTTTTTATCTCGTTTTGGGAGCATTTGAAAGAACCTTTGCTCTACATGATGAACGTTGCGTAGGTGAAACAGAATTTGCCAATATCTTGGAAAGAGGGTTTGTTGAAGTTGTTGCCTAAAAAAGTGCCTTGTGAGCAGTTCTAGCAGTGGTGGCGGACGATTACTCTTATGCTGGTTATATATAAAATCTTGGCAAAAATAATTGTGAATCGTATCGAGGAACCTCTTATGCCAGGTATCCATTTTGCACAGTATGGCTTCATTCCTCGTCTCCAAATTTTGGATAATCTGGCTAATGTTTTGATTGGAATGGAATATGCCAAGTATACGCAGCAGGATGTTCTCATAATGCAGGTAGACATTGAAAAGGCTTTTGATACGGTGCAGTGGATTGCTACCACAATGCTAGCCCTTGGATTTGGTCCAAAGTTGGCCAATATGTTGTATACTTTCTGTACGCTCATAGTACGTCTTCACGCCTTCTTGATCGTGAGTGGACTGAACCTCGGCCTCTTAGATTCTCTATCAGACAGGGTTGCCCACTTAGCACCTTGGTGTATGCCATTGCCACTCACCCCTTGTTATTGCATTTGTATTACTTGACTTCGCTCAGTCGTCTTCACGGGTGAAAGTACTCAATGGAAATGACTTTATAGAACATGCCTATGCTGATGATTCCTTCTGCATCCCCCGCAATAATCAGGAGGACGTGCGAGAGATTATGGAGGCATTGAATGTATTTGGTTCAGCAGCAAGCCTTAGGGTTAACTTTCAAAAATCCAAACTCTTGCCTCTTGGTGCTTGTGATGACTGGCATCATCTTTTGTGGCTTGGCAAAATTATTGATCCACATGGGTGGTCAGACACTTAGGATATCATATTGGTTGGCACGTAACTAACACCCAACAAGTCGATTAGGTCATGCAACGATTGAATGTCAAATTGCATTGATATTGGAAAATGTCTAAATGGTCGTTACATGTTCGACTTTGTATTGTCCAAAGCATCAATGATGGCATATATTTAGTTTTACTTTCCATTGTTGAATCGCCCTCGCTCTCGCCTCTCATTGCATATGTCGGATATTGTATCTCACTTGTGGCGCACTAGTTTACATAAGAAAGTCCTCTGTTTGTTAGCAATGGAGAAACTTTTCATTCCAAAGCGTCTTGGGGGGCTGAATATTTTGGACCTTCACCGCGACTCATTGGCAAGGAAGGCTATGTTATTGCTTACTCACAGCAGTCTCAGTCATGGAAAGTTATGGTTGCTGATCTATGTCAGCATGTTACCACTCCCGCCTTTGGTCATTGGCAGCCTTCCCTTTGGGAGATTGTGTTTGGCAAGATGGTTAGTCCTATTCTTGGTTGCTCGATCACCTCTAGTTTGCTCTCTGCCTGGAAAGTTTTTAGGAATCATCTCTCTTGGCATGGAAGGCAGCAAACAGATGGGAATTCATTGCGTTTGGAAAGCATTCACTGGAGCAAGGCATTCCCTCTTACTCTGGTAGATCAGTCGCCTCGCCAAGCTCACGTCCTTTATGGCTAAGGCATACGCATGATGGATGATGTGGTGGATTCATTTGGGAATTTATTTACTTTCTCTCAGCCAACGGCACACTTTGGGTTGGGCCTACATTATCATCAGATTTGGAGCGTTATTGAGAATAGATTGATTGTTTTCCTCCCCATTCCACCACTAGCCAGTGGATGCCATATGCAGGATTGGGACATTCCTTTTTATGCGATTTCTGCCCGCAATATTTATACTTCTCTTACGCAAGACTCTTGGCTAATTGATCACTGTAATGCGCTTTGGCTTTTACACAAATCCGATCAATGGTGGAGAAAGGCTCTTACTGCGATCTGGAAGTCCCACTTGCCTCTTAAGGAGCGTATGTTTCTTTGGTGTTGTTTGCTGGGAGTTCTTCCGGTTGGCACGCTCCTTGCGACACAGCACATCAGCTCCTCTCATCGTGTCAGTTGCTCCGTTGGTGATGAGACTGTCAACCATCTGCTTTGGGATTTTTGCCTCACCAAACGATTCTGGGTTTTTGGCATTCTTCCGACCTCCCTTCAACGATTTGCGGTCTTCTTCACATGGGTCATATTGTGGTCGCTATGGTCTTTGTGGAGCCAACGCAATCTTTGCATGTTTCATCGGCATGAGGATCCTTTTACCTCATTCTAGATTTCACCGAGACAATCTTTACATTTTGCCTTTGAAATTGGGGACATATCCGTGGAAATCTTACAACTCTCTATGTTAGCTTGTAGCGCTTTCATATCACAGAACACATGTGTTTCTCCCTTTGTATTTGATCTTTTTGGTAGGTTTTCTTCGCTTTGAGATTTCCCACTTGTAAATTAATCAAAACAAATTTACAAAAAAAACAGATCCTCCCTCTCCCTTTGTATTTGATCTTTTTGGTGGGTTTTCCTCGCTTTGAGATTTCCCACTTGTAAATTAATCAAAACAAATTTACAAAAAAAAAAAAAAAGAGGGTGTGTGTGTGTGGAGAGGTTTTCAATAAATACCTCTTGAACACATGTATTTAAGATATTTTTGAAAGGTGGGCACCCTGAGAACTAGGGTAGCCTCTGGGTTCAATTGCAAGCTAAGCATGAGCAAGCAGGAGGTATTGCCCTCAAGGGTTGCACTTATCACATGTACGTTACATGCGTTCAAATGATATTAAGTAAATCATATACTTACACATGTGAGGCAATAAAATGACAATTTTTTTCTGTCAAACTTGCAGGTTTTTCATGATTTTCAATTAAAAACCCCTTTTGTAAGTAAAAGAAATTTTATGAATTGAAATACCCCTCCTTGAGAACAGATGGCATACTAACATTTTCTGAGGTGCAGCCCGATAGGTACTGTTGTTACTTCTTTCAATGACATCTGTTTTCCCTTAGCTACATAAAGAGATTGAAGTTTTTTTTGGGTCAAAACTTGCATTTATAGCCAACATTTGATTTCAGCTCCCCTGGCAATGCCCACTTACCCAATTGGTCCTAATTTGTATTAAAAAACCACTAATCTTCTCAAAAAAATTGGTTATTGGGTGAAATTGGTCTAGTCTACTGGGCCTGATGGCCTTGGTAGTATTTTCTCATAATCGTTGATTTTGTATCGTCATCCTTAAAACCTACGATGCTTTTCTTTATGGCACTCTTTTGGGTCTTGCTGGATAATTTTTGGGCGACTACATGAATCTCCAGAATATATTCTCAAAAATTCAAAACAATCGCAATTTTACATAAAAGCAACTTTCTTTACATTACTTCTTGAGCTTTCAGTTGTTTTTCTTGCTTTTTCCATCAAAATGGCTCGGTTTTTTATATCAAACATTTGTCCAGGTGTAAAAACAGTCTAATCTTATTCATTTTACTCATAAGAACAAGTTTCTTACAGTTTATTCATTCATTTTATATCTCTAGGATCTAGGTTCTTACAAGATTTCTCAAGGCCCGTGTATAAGAGGGGGATGGATCCTATCACCATTTCTACAGACAAGGTCTTCATCCACAAGACATTTGCTAGCATTACACCAAAGTGATTCAAAATTCTCGAGAAACATGTGAACCTAGTTAGTAGTCATTATGCTCATAGACTTTTTCCCTCATAAGAGAGCACTCAGAATCAACGGCCATTGAACTTCGAAAGAAAACAAATCACCCTCACCTTGCAAAGCTTCTTTTCTAACAATTTAAACTTTACTGCCTCTCCCTATATATACATTTCTTACCATAAAATGTCTGACAAACAGCCTGTGATACCCAAACCAACGTCCTCGAGACATTAGTTAATACATATATTAGATCATTTAATCCAAACTTGGCAAACTATCTTCCTTGATAAGGAAGCCAAAAACTAGAGAGTGCTTTAGATATGTTGAGAATTTCAAGTCCTCTACACACCGAACCATGCACACAGCCCATTGTGTGTGTGCGTGACGCAGACAAATCCAAGAGCCCACATTTGGCTTTTGAGTAGCTTCAAGTAATCCATAGGTTATTATAACCAGAAGCTCTACATATTCACTAAAACCTCTAATATCCCCATTAGTACAAATGTACTGAGTTTCTGTCATGGCTCCGACAAACTCAAGCACTAAATAAGAAAATCTACCTCATACATTAAGATTGATGCAGATTATCGACATTCATTGAGCCTCTTACCGTAGGACGCTTCAACAAAAGGAAGAACAAATAGAATATTCAATAACTTCTGCAGAGAAACGGAGAAACAGTAAATAAATTCCCAAAGGTTCCAATGCCGATTGTGATTGCTACCACTACAATTTCCAAGATTAAAGTAAATCTATTCAACTCAAGGCAATTGTTTGATCCTGTCTTTTTTTCTTGAGTGAAGCCATCGATAATAATGCAAAGACAAACTTTTCTCATGGTCTCGTTTCTTTAGCAAAGCTGTTCATTATAATGTAATTTCATGTACAGTACACTGAGCAACCAACAAAGAGGCACAGAAATATTTTACATTTGTTCCCCTCCCCCATTTGAGGAAATAGTCTCCCCATTATCGTTTCTCAAACCTGCTTTCTGTTTAGTTTAGCCTAAACTATGTTCGCAATTTTTGTTGGTTGTTCTACTCCTTGCAATTACAAAAATTGGTAAATCGCCTCAATATATGGATGTGCTGTCTAAATAGTAGTAATACTTGCATCCAAAGATATATCACGTCTGTTCCGATGTATAAGAGTGCGGACACGAGGAAGTTTGGATGCTATTGCGCGCCATATGTGATCAACAGCTCCATTCACCTCACCATATTCAAAATATCTCCTCACCTACACAAGCAAAAAGTACAGTCATCTGTTGTACAAAGAAACCAAACTAAGAAAAGTTCTTGAGTTTACTCTCCCATCCCTTCCCTTTCCCTTTCTCTCCTTCCATCTCATGTACTCTTTACCGAGCTTTTTCATTTGGTGCAGAAGAAAATTTGGTGCTCGCTGAGTTTAGAAAACACAAAGACAGCATTTTGCTTCTGGCCTCAAGCAAGCCTCTCCACAGGAAGGAGTCATTAAAAGAAGTTATACCTTTCTCAACTCCTCCTGATACTGTCGGAGCTTCTCATCGTCAATTTGCCGTAGTAAGGAAACTAGATAACCTGGCTCCAATGCCTTACTGGAGGGGACAAAAATCGCAAATTTGGAGTAGTCTAGCTCGTCTTCAAAAGGCAGCTCAATTTTATCACTGACAACAACAGGCACACATATGCTCACTATAGCATCAAATAGGCGGCAAGCAGATGGTGTATCACCAGCAGGATGCAAGCAGAACTTGGAGGTTCTCATTCCCTGTGCAGCCAACCGCCTGCCTTCTCTTGATTGTACACCGTGCTTGAGAACCATGCCTTCCTCATTTTCCAGCACCTTGAAAAGCTGATCCCTCACTTTACCACCCTGAAGGGAGGTAAATAAGTCATCAACAACTGCAAGTCAAAGATGAAAATAATAAAACCCCAGCATGCAGTAAATGACTGGATAGAACTTGGCATGCTCATTGCTATAGCACAACGCCATAAAGATACAGGTCAGCCCGACGTAACTATGATAATTTACAGCTTATTGAGTGTTGTCCATGATATTCACACAAGTCAACAGTTCCTGTCTGTCTTGGCTAGAGGGTCACCTTGACCCTGTGTCTTTCTCATTTACTTCAGTCTGACTTGTTAGAAGGAAATGGGTCAAAAAACAAAACCTAAAACTCTCAGACAAAACCTGATTTCAAATCTGTTACACAATGAGTAGCAGTGGCTAATTTTTTTGGAAGCAAAATTAGTTCTGTAATTTTATGGGAATGTTTCTGATCCATATGCAATTATTTCAAGTGACATTTCAGGCCAATAATATAGAGCGAGGAAAAAATATATGTAAGAGTGAGATTGCATGAAACACCTCAGAAGGCCAAAAACGAAATGACAAAAGCTGTATTTGAAATCTTCAAAAGGCCAAGAATGACCTAGGAGACCAAAAAATACAAAAAGACATGTTGATGAAGACTGTATCTATGATACAAAAGACATGGAAGAAAAGGTATTGTAAGCCATAGAAAGCAAGAGGGGCCCAATAACAAATAATGAGGAAAACTCCCATAGCTTACAGCTCCTACCATGAAAGCCATTGAAATTTTGAGGCACCCTCCGCTCACTATTTTACTGATGGAATAGTGAGCAGAGGAGTATGATATACTGAGATCAAAATTGTGCTGTGTATGAATGCCTGTGCTTAATGTACCCTCTGCTCACTATTCCAGTCATGGAGTATCATAATACTACTGAGATCAAAGTAGTACTGTTTATGAATGCCTGTGCTTAGTGTACCTTGCTCACGGGTAACGCATCTGGAGGCACTCACGAGGTACCTATTATAGAAAACAGACAGACGGAGCCGTACTACACGAGAACTATGCATCGCCTTCCTCTTTCATCAAGGACAGAACCTCTTACCGTTGAGGAGGCCCTGTGTCTTTCTTCATGTACTTAAGTTGGACTTGTTAGGTCAAAAACACAGAACCTAAAACATGTTTCAACAAACTCTCAGACAAAACCTGGTTTCAATTCTGTTGCAGATTTGGGTAGCAGTGGCTAAATTTTTGTGAAAGTAAAATCGGTTCTGTAATTTTGCAGGAATGTTTCTGACATTTCAGTAGCCAATAAGACAGAGCATTCTTTCAAGTGACATCTTAGTAGCCAAAAAGACACAGCAAGGAAAAAAAGAATATAAGAGTAACCGAAAGATTACGCTCGCTGCTGCTGCTCTATTGCGCGCTCGCCATCGCTTCAACCCCCCAGCTCCCCGTCGCGCTGCCCTAACCCCCCCCCCCCGTGCTGCCCTGCCCTCCTCACGCTGCTCGCAGCCTGCCCACCATTCCCTCACTCCCACCTCATGATTCCTTGGGTGCTGTTTCCAGCGACACCGACTCGCCTCGCCACTTCATTTCGTTCTCATCGACGCCCTCGGCTCCCCTTCGCTCGCCTTCACAGCAGCAGACACAGATGGAGGATTCTGCTCCGCCACGAAGGGACTCCACTGAAGCCCCCTCGCCCCACCTCGCAAAACCCACCATCCGACTTGCTCTCTCGCCGACAGAGCAAGCGAGCTTAGAGGCAAAGGTGGCGCGCCGTCAGGTCTGTTATCTGCAAGATTCTCGGCACCATACCCAACAGAGGGGAGGTGCGTGATCTCCTCTAGGCCAGCCTTCTCGCAGATGTGGGCAAGATCCTCGATGTTCAGCTTCTGGGACGTGGCTAATACCAGATAGAGTTTGAGACTCCCGAGATGGCGTCCAAGGTCATTGTGATCAGCCCCCTGGCCATCCGGGCAGTTCGAGTTCACTTTCGACAGTGGCGCCATGGTTTCGACCCAGCTACCGATGTTCTTGTCAATCCGCCTCCCCGGCTTGAGGAGAGAGTACCTTCCGCTTCTGTCCAGGATTGGCTCAGAGATTGGGACCGTCCTGGAGACACCTCGCACGGCAGCCTCTGGAGCTGCCAAGGCAATTGGCATTCCCACAGTACATGTTCTGGTGCAGGACACCCACTCCCTCCCGAAGGTCATTCTACTACCTTGGGTGAGTGGTGGTTGGCTCCGCCAGAGCGTGGAGTATTCGGGCCTCCCCGAATTAGTGTTTCATTTGTCGTCAGTCAGGCCATCTTGCAAAGGCTTGTCCACGAAGGAGGCCCCGACCTCAACCTCCAAGCCTGGGGCTCAGGCAGAGAAGGGCTGGCAACAGGTTCGTGGTCAGCATCGACAGGGAGCGTCGATAGGGACCACCACATCAGCCTGGCTCTCCGGGTGGTCACCAAGCTCCAGGCCAGCAGCAGTGGGTTCCCACAGGGAACCGTTTCGACCCTCTTCAGCAAAACAAGGTCCTGAATCCACCCTCCACCTCAGCCTCACCTTTGACAGCCCCTCCTCCCCCCGAGTTCTCCTCCACACACACCCCCCCCCCCGGCCTCCTTCTGCCGCTCCGCGCCCCCCCCCCCCCCCCCCCACTCCTCCATCTCCCACTACCCCCCCGCTTCCGCATCTCCTCCCGCTCCTACCCCGCATCCGGCCCATGGGGTAGGAGCATCCTCGACTGCTAGGAGATCTCTTGGCAGCGCTTTTGCCACGAATCTCTTTGCGAGAGAGGGACAGCCTTTCTTGCGAACCCCCCTTCCGGTGCAAATGTCTCCCTTTGCAGCAATTCCTCGTGGACTTACGAGCTTCGAAATTCGTCGGAGGTGGGGCTTCTTCGCCTACGACTTCACTCGGTTTTTCAGCGACCCTTCACCAAACTTTGAGGCAGCTTGCTTCAGAGTCCATGTTTTGTTCCTTGTAGCTAGAGGGATTCTCTCACCACATGGGAAACCTGGGGGTTACAGACCTAGTACAGACTTTGTGGCCGTTGGCCAAGTTCTTAGTGACACCTCTAGACTCGATAGGATCTAGACACATTGTGATACACTTCTTTGCTGACACACAAAGCCCACCATGCTATGTATACACACATGAGGACTCCTGGACAGAGGAGGTTGCCCTGCGCACGGCACGCACTTCTTGGGCATGGGCTAGACACTCTTTGTAGTCACGCCTATCTAGGGGACACTCGAATGAGGATTATTCCCCATCCATCCCCATCCAAGACAACCTCGAAGATAGCGCGGCTAGCTGCTGCTACAGCATCAATTCTTTCTCGTTCTCCATGAGGATTGTCTCATGGAACGTGCAGGGATTAGGTGGGGCCCAGTTTCAACGCCAGCGGTGTCGATTGCGTCAAGAGCTTCAACGATGCCTTGTGGGCGGAGAGATTGATATTCTTATGCTGCAGGAGCATCATCTTTGTGAGAGCCGCATTAGACATTGTGGTCAGCTCTTGCGTGGACGATATGAGACATTTTGGTCAGTAGCATTTGGACCTGGTAGTATCCAGGGAGGGGTATGTATGACTATTCGGACTCTTGGCAGCAGGCCATTGTGGGAAGAGGCATTATTGTGCCTGAGAAGGCTCAATGGATTACTATGCACGTTCAGGGCTGCCTTTTGGGCTTCCTGAACATCTATGCGTCCAATGTGGCAAGTGCACATGCAGAGTTTTGGTCTAACATTGTAGAGTCTCTGCCGCATGCAAAGCAACGATGCATTGGGGGTGACTTCAACATGCTGGAGGACCCCTCTGACAGGATTGAAGGTAGCCATGCTACTGTGCACGGGGCTGAGTTGGCAGCCTGGGAGAGGCTATGTATGACTTTGAGGGTCTCAAATGTTTGGCAGCACTCTGACTTTGTGAGGCCCCCAAACAACTTGGCTTTCTCTCGCTCGGACTGCAAAGTGGGAAGAGTGAATCTATCTAGGATAGATCGCTTTTACGCCAGTGACCACATCTGTGACTTGGGTAGGTCAGTTTGCATTTTGGCTGGGACATCTTTTTCGGACCATGCACTAGTGATCCTCACTGTGACAGATAGACAAAGGAGGGGGAGCACGATGCTACGCATCCCTGAGAGGACCTTGTTGGATTCAGAGCTCAGAGAGCGAGTGGTGCCTCTTTGGACAGAGGGCTTGGACACGCAGGGCTCTCCTGCTAACAAAGTGGCCTCTGGACTTTCCTAGCTTAGTCGTTTCTTTCTTCAGGAGTCTACGGCTCGTCTAGCTGCAGCGAGAGAGGAGGAGCGGTGTCTCGACGGGGCGTTGCTTCCTTGCAGAGGATGTAGGAGCAGCACCCAGGCAGTTCTTGGTTGGAGGAGCAGTTGCAGCAGGCTCGCCAGGAGCTTGCCAGCATAGAGGAGAGGCGACATGAGTTTGCTTTAAAAAACCTGACCAAGTGTGAAACGTTAGGAGCAACCATATTAAAACAAACTGGGCCACGCAAAACAGAATACATAACTTTTTTAAACGATAAAAAAATCAACGCTACAGCCTGACGTGCGAAAACTTACGAGCCTTGACTGTACCTTTGAAACGTCCAAACTCATACAGAAACGTTTCTGAAACGTTTCATACGTTTCATGAGTGAAGAAACGCGTTTCTTGGCAACACTGCTCTCTACAAACGTGCACACAATCGGGTGCTTTTGGCAGGAGGTAGAGGAGATCGTTTCATGCTCACACACTTGGCCAGACAGGGTTGTCCTCTAGTCCCCCTTCCTCTTTCTGTTCTATGCTGAGGCAATGAGCAAATTTCTGGTTTCTCAGCAGGTTGGTCTGTGTGGCTTAGCGCTCCCTATTCGGGGCAATGAGCTACTGGATGCAGAGTTTGCAGATGACTCAGCTTTGTACTTGGAGGGCCAGGAGGCCAACCTGCACAGGTGTGAGCAGGCTCCAGCGACGTTTTGTTGTGCATCAGGCACACTGATCAACTAGAGGAAGACAGTGGCTTTTAGTGCTCCTACGCCTGATTGGTTGCCAGGTGAGGGTTTTAGATGGATTCCCCCAGGGACAACAGATCGCTGCTTGGGCTGTCAGGTTGGTCTGGCCTTGTCTCCTGAGCAGCAGATTGATCCCTTCCTCTTGTCCATCAGGAGGAAGTTGTTACATTGAAGTTTGGGACGGCTCTCCTTGGCAACCAGAGTTGTAGTGGCCAACCAAGTGTTGTTGGCTACTATGTGGTACATTACATCTTGCTGGATCTTTTCGAGCTTTTGCATCAGCCAAGTAGAGAGACTGATCAGGAACTTTCTTTGGACAGGGCGCGACACTCAGACAACCCGGTCCAAAGTAGCCTGGCAGCTCATCACTTTACCTTGTTCTCAGGGGGGTTGGGGATCATAGACCCAGCACAACAGAGCAGAGCCCTTCTTGGAAAGTTTGTTGTCAGAGGACTACTTCCACGGGAGGAGCCTTGGAAGGAGTTTTTGCTTTAGCAGCTTAGAGCTCAAGTGCGTCAGGCAAGAGGCCTCTAGAGACCTTTCATCATATGGGTCTTCACAGAGATGCGCAGAATTGGTCTGAGCAGGGGACTAGAGGATCGTTTTGTTGTGAGCCTGCTTCGCTCCTAGGAGCAACTGCGGAGAGGCTTGGAGCAGCACTAATCCACTTGCACAGAGGAGCATCTGAGACAGCCCCTTGTTGGGAACCCCATGGTCAGCACTCAGAGAGGCCACTTGGTAGGTAGTAGGCCTCATGTTTCTTGGGGTCCCATGGCAAAAGGTCCAACACGCACTTTAGGTGACTGGCTGCAATTCTCAGGTTTGTCAAAGGAGCTACAGAGCATCCAGCTGTAGGGCATGAGAGCAGTGCAGGTGCAAAGCATGTGTCAGGACATCACAGAGACAGTACCAGCTGAGTGGCTCACACCTCTAGAGACAGTAGCTCGATGGATGGGGACCTTCACGCGACTAGAGGTCCTCATCGCAGTTCGAGCTTGCTCAGAGACTGTACCCTCCATGTTCTTCGAGATATTGGGCGAGGGCCGATTACACTGAGTCTCAATAGAGGCTCCACAAGTTGCAGAGTGTTGTTTTCAGAGGATTTGAGTAGTGGGCATTTCCGGGAGGACTTGTGTCATAGATCTTGACCTAGCCGCTCTTGAGACAAGCCATTGGAGGCTTTGGGCTTGAGAGAGATGTCCACTAGCACGAGTGCAGTGGGATCCTGGAGAGTGGTTTTGGAGGGACCCTTTCTCTTCAGCCGACCATCCAAGGGTCCCTTTCTTTCAGTACAATGTTTGACTGGGACGTCACATACTGGCAGCACGGAGAGAGGCTCATCCTGCTACAGCACCTCATTGGCAGGAGGAGGGTCTCACAGCTGAGTTCTTGTCAAACTTTTGGGCGAGTTTATGGGACGCCAAACAACCGCAGCGAGTCACTCTGTTCCAGTGTGGCTAGTTGCATATGGAGCTACAGCAGTGGAGAGTTTGCTAGTACATAGTGGCCTTTCAGCAGCATGCACAGCTTGTGACCACTCTGTGGAGAGTCAGCGTCACTGTCTATGGGACTGCCCTATGGCACAGCAGGTTTGGCTTCGGGTTCTTCGGCTGATGCTAGCTCTTTCCACAACACGACAGTACACTTGGGGGGCAGTTGCTGCACTACAGTTTGAGCTATCCTCCACTAGGAGGATGATAGTGATACAAGGGGGTCGACCTACACTCCAGCCTGCTACAGAGCTTACTCCAAAGGAGTGGTGCAGTGAAGGAGAGGTGTGCTGGGAGCTCGTATGTGGCCTGACACTCTGGTTCATTTGGCTGGCCCGCTGCTTCCGCATCTTCGAGGCTCGCCTTGTGCCACCAGCGGAGACTGTTCAACATTTTTGGCTAGAGTTGATCCGTACTCTTAAGGGATAGTTTGAGAGACTTCAGGGAAGCTACGACCGCGTACGGGAGCGTAGAGAGGCGTTCCTTCAACTCTAGCATTGGTCCGGGGTGAGCTCAAATGGCACTACCATCCACCTGTGTGGCTTTTCCTTCCTCCCGTCTCCTGATTGTAAGGTGCAGCCGAAGTGAATGTTGAACTTTGCTCAAGACGAGTGCTCCGAATTGTGCTCAAGGTTCCTTTTACTTACGGAAGGGAGAGCCTTCTGTCCTTTAGTGAGAGAGTGCAATGAACACAAAACAAAGTGGATAAACACTGTGAATGAAGGTGCTGAGACTGAGAGATGGAGAGAGAAGAATACGACACCAGACAAGTTGTCAAAAACCCTCCTCCGAAGGCCCCACTCTCTATGGCGAGAGCGGTCTACTATTGATTGCACAAATCTCTACAATATTGCCAAACTGAAATGGAAGCATTCGAAAACGCTTCGAATTGGTGACAACGATCTCTGGTGATGCTTCTTTTGCTCCTTGCAAGTCCACCCTTGTGGGGACAACTTGTCGGGTCCACTTTGGAAACTTGATGTGCCTCCTGTAGACGCTCCAAAGGAATGGCCATGTGAAGTCTTCCGGAATTTGACCATTGTCACGTGTGCAAAGCCTCCTTTATCTTGGAAAATGAGGTATCAAATCCTCCAAAAAGCAATCTACCTTAAAAATTGTATCTGTGGTGCACAAGATAGGCGGAACTTAGTACGGAATTTCCTACTTTTGCGTTGGCTGAAACTACACAGGCTGAACTGACAGCTTTTGGGATGAATTGCTTTATTTTTTAAAAGCCTTTAAGCTTTTGATTTTGGGGCTCTGCTTTTGGCAATCCCTTATAACCAATAAATAAGTGGTTAGGCGGACGCAGAGTCTGAGAGTGAGCACCTACCCACTCTCTTGTACTTTGAACACAGATTAATACAAAAAGAAATACCGAAAGGGGCACCAGTCTTTGGGGCCAATATCTCTAGGCACGGAACTACGTTGGGCCGTGTCGACTCAAGTGTGAATTGTGAACTGTTTTGAAGTGAATCTCTGCTGTGTCGCGGTAGAATCTTGACTTGGAGTGTCCAAGTTTGTTACAGTGGTATCAGAGCACAGAAAGATTCTTCTTCTACGGAGGATCCGATCCTTTTTGCAGCGCACACAACCCCGGACTTATTAGCCACCCTCACCCTTCATAGATCGTGCATCGGGCGCGCTCCCGTCTTCATCGCTCTGTCTTACAAGGCATAAAGCCATAAAGAATCCCAGATTACACATGGGTTCTCGTGAAGAATCAGACAGAGATGACACCTCTCAGTGGGAAGGCAAAGAAAAGTTGAAAATCCGGCGGGGGAACGGAAGAAAAGAATGAAGATTTGGGCAAAAAAAATTGGATAAGTTTGCCAGAAAGAGTACAAACGTCAACTGCAAATTGGCATGTGTGAACAGATAATTAAGCACTCCAGGGAGTCGAGATTGACGAAACACCTGAAGAATTACCCGATTGATAAGATTTACTAGAGATGGCGTGTGGCCATCGCATCTCCTCTTAGGTAGCCGAAAAGACAGACAAGTGCAGAAAAGTGATGGCACATGGCCATCGCTTCTCCTCTCAGGTAGGGGGGAAAGCCGAAAAGACAGACGAGTGCAGAAAAGCGGAACTTGTACTCCTAGGAAGACATGAACAAGCACTCTTGAAAAGAAGCATTTTTATTGAGCCAACCAATATGACTTTCTCAACGACAAAAGCAAGAAAGCGAAAGAATTCAAAGAAGGTGGACAATCGATTAAGTTTGAATCCTTTCTGGGTTCCGAGATGCTCCGAGGGCTTTAGCCTTCATTCAACAATTTGACATAGCTTTCTCTGGAGGGCATTACTCAGAGCACTCCAAGATTCGGAGGGCTACCACTTTCTTCAAGGGAAATGCTCCAACATGGTGGTCCACTCTTCTTCTAAGGAAGGAAGCTCCAGTTAAATGGTTGAAAGTCAAAAGGCTCTTTAGTCTTCTCAGGAGTACGAACAAGATATACGAACCGGTTGGAATCATCTTCGGATGACCAAGGGAGATTCTTTGGACGCTTATTGCGAGAGATTTTGGAACTCTTTTCTACCAACCTCTTTATTTACGAAGGTCTTGTTTAAGGAGCACATTGAGCAGTTTTGCTGCGGACTTCTTACAGAGTTCCTTAACTACTGCTTACAGAGTTCCTTGGAACAGAAGTCGAATTTTATTCAAGAATTAATGAGTCATACGAAACGGGGTTTTGCGATACATTCGGGAAATTTGACTTACCCCACTAATGAGATCTTGACTCAAAGAACCCTATCACAACGAAAGTAGAAAGAGAAAGAGTTCCCAGGACAAAGAAAAGAAGGATACACGTCCCCGAAGACTCTTAGAAAAGGGCTATCTATCTCAAAGAGAGGTAGTGTTCTGGTTGCAGGGAATTTGGACACATCTCCGCAAAGTGCCCCAAAAACTTGAAAGGCACAGCAAGAACAGAATAAAGACAGGCCAGAGAGTTCTAGAGCAACATAGGAATGTGGCAAAAAAAAGGCAGATGAAAACAAAACTGGTACCACATTGCGTGGGGCCCGAACCGAATCAGATGAACGAAAGTACAAAACTTTGCCGCTCTTAGGGCAAAGTAAAAGATCAGGAAGACCTCATTTTCTGTGATGGAGGAGCCAAGGCCAACTTCTTTTGGCGGCTCGATTTGAAATTATGCCCGACAGGCTAAGGCCATAGGCAGAGGTAGTTCTAGCGGCACCCGGACGAGATGTTGAGATTACACCGATCATTGGCAAACTTTGTTTGCAATGTCAGGGGTGTTTAAGGCACGAGGACTTCTACGTAATTCCCTTGGGAGGTTGTGACGTCCTCCTCAAAATCCCTTGGTACCACAAGAACAATGCCGTGGTTGACTATGGGGCTGAGAAAGCGACTTTGATAAATGAAGGGCAAAGAGATTGTACTTGATGAAATTTAGTTCCTTTGCTCGATTTTCTAGAGAGAACTAAATGATGATTGAAGGTCGAATATGTTTTGACCTCGAAAAAGAATGCCAAGATTTTCTCCTCACAGGCTGCTTGTTTCTCTGAGGGCCTGCCGGGTGAGTTGCCACCATCTCGTCCTGAGAATCATACCATTGATCTGATACCTGGAAGCACACCACCGAACCGCCACCTCATCGTGTGAGCCGAGCCTAGAATGAAGAGATTATGAACCAAGTGAAAGACCTCTTGGAAAAGGGTCTTATCCAGCCGAGTACTTCACCCTACTGCTCTCCGGTGTTGTTGGTTTTAAAGAAAGACGGATCTTGGAGGATGTGCATTGATTATAGACCTCTCAATAAAATCACCATCGAGAACAGATTTTCGATTCCGAGGATCGATGATATTCTTGACAGATTACAAGGATCCTCTTGTTTCAGCAAGATCCATTTGAAAAGTGGATATCATCAGATCCGAATCGCGTCGGGAGATGTCTACAAGACAGCTTTTCGGACGACCTTCAGTTTATATGAATTTTTGGTAATGCCTTTTGGCCTTACCAATGCTTCAGCGACTTTTAACCAAATGATGGACAGGATTTTCAGAGAGTACAGATTTTTTGTTGACGCTTTCTTTGATGACATTATTGTCTTCTCCAAGGATGAGGCAGAACATAGACATCATCTGATACAGGTCTTTCAGGCATTGTGAGATCACAAGTTGGTGATCAATGCCAACAAGAGTGAATTTTTCTTACCGGAGATGCACTTTCTGGGACACATCGTCTCAGCAACAAGAGTGCAGATGGACCCGGCCAAGATTGAGACTATACGTTGTCAGGAGTTTTTTTGAGCAAGGGATTGCGCATATGTACATATACATGCATGGTGCATCAAATAAAGGATTGCCCATTTTCCAGAGCCAGGTGGTTATGTGGGACCCACATGTGTACAGGTAGGACAGGGTGTACATAATGCATCGATTTTCAATATTACCAGTACCAGTGTGTTTTTTCTACAATAAGGAGGAGTTGGTAGCGCGTAAAGCTTCTCAAGGAAGCTATCCGCGGGCCGACGACATGAGGTAAGCAGGTGCGTCAGATGGCATCTAGTGGCGTCAGGAGGCTGAACGGGGTCAATACTTGCACGCGGAGAAGTATGGACACGACGTGGGTGTTTTCTTGTGATACTTATGCAGAAATGTCATCATGAGGACCACTTTTTGGGGCCACTTCACGTGGTGACGGGATGCATTATTGAAAAAAGTTGAGTGCCAGGTGTGCGGATGATGCAAAAAGGTGACAACTATGCACTGCGAGGTCAGTTTTTGGCCTGTTCGGGGTCTGTTTGAGGTCAACTAAAAGGCCAAGGGTGCCCAAGTGATAAAGCTAAGTGTGGGAACTGAAAAAACAGAGAGAAGACCAGAAAAAACGTGGAGAAGAGAGGAGGAACAGCCGCAACTGTGTTTTTGCTCATTTTGGAGCCTGTTTTGGCCGTAAACTGCTGATCCGAGGTCGGATTTGAGCACTTTGACATTGTAGACAGGGGTTTTGGGCCGTTCCAGACGCGATGGCGCTGTCCATTTTGCCAAATTCCTCATGGTTTTTCTACTGGTTTTGCTGTGTAAGTTTCTCCTATGAGCGAAGCTTCTGCTCCAATTTGTGATTGTATCTGGTATCTTTTACCCATATTGTGTGAGCTATTTGCCCCATTGGTGTTGGCCCAAGCTCAATTGTATCTAAACATCAGAAGTTCTCCTCTTTTGAGCTGAGATTTTTTGGGTTTGTGTGTGTGTGTGTGTGTCTCTATGTGGAGTGGGTAAATGGGTAGTCTCTCTCCTCTCACTCCATAGGTGTGTTCCCTGTCTCGGCCAGGTGGGTTGTGTAAGCCGAGTGGTGTCCCATAGTGTGTGTATCTTCCGAAGAGTGTGTGTCGGGTCGTTATAGAAGTATGGGCACAACGTGGGTGTTTTCTTGTGATACTTATGCAGAAAGGTCATCATGAGGACCACTTTTTGGGGCCACTTCACGTGGTAGCGGGATGCATTATTGAAAAAAGCTGAGTGCCAGGTGTGCGGATGATGCAAAAGGGTGACAACTATGCACTGCGAGGTCAATTTTTGGCATGTTCGGGGTCCGTTTGAGGTCAACTAAAAGGCCAAGGGTGCCCAAGTGATAAAGCTAAGTGTGGGAACTGAAAAAACAAAGAGAAGACCAGAAAAAACGTGAAGAAGAGAGGAGGAACAGCTGCAACTGTGTTTTTGCTCATTTTGGAGCCTGTTTTGGCCGTAAACTGCTCATCCGAGGTCGGATTTGAGCACTTTGACATTGTAGACTGGGTTTTGAGCCGTTCCGGACGCAATGGCGCTGTCCATTTTGCCAAATTCCTCATGGTTTTTCTGCTGTTTTGGCTGTGTAAGTTTCTCCTATGAGCGAAGCTTCTGCTCCAATTTGTGATTGTATTTGGTATCTTTTACCCATATTGTGTGAGCTATTTGCCCCATTGGTGTTGGCCCAAGCTCAATTGTATCTAAACATCAAAAGTTCTCCTCTTTTGAGCTGAGTTTTTTTGGGTTTGTGTGTGTGTGTCTCTGTGTGGAGTGGGTAAATGGGTAGTCTCTCTCCTCTCACTCCATAGGTGTGTTCCGTGTCTCGGCCAGGTGGGTTGTGTAAGCCGAGTGGTGCCCCATAGTGTGTGTATATCTTCCCAAGAGTGTGTGTCGGGTCGTTATAGAGGCGTTCTGTGTGTTTCCATCCCGCTCACATTCTTTTGGTGCCCCCACTGAGGATCTTCTTCGAGTACCTTCTGCTTCGAGCTTCAAGCTTCGAGATTCGGGATTACAGGTTGCAAGTTGCAGATTACAGGTTACAGGTTACAGGTACATGTGATTCACACAGGTACAGGTAGCTGGAGTACAGTGATATACTAGCATTGGTGTCACTTGCAGTTGTTGTGGGTATGCATCACTTGGCGCCTGTTTGAGCGCATTTTCTGTTGGATTGCACGTTACTTGTGGAAACTGCCATGGTACGCCTTTGTGGAGCCATATATGGTTTTATTTGGCAGTCCCAGCCATTTCTGAGACTGGGTCTGGAAGATAGTCATTTCTGAGACTTGACTATACGCGATTTGCATTAGCCTTCGTGTGAGGGTCGATAGCGTGAGGTTATACTAGCATTGGTGTCACTTGCAGTTGTGGGTATGCATCACTTGGCGCCTGTTTGAGCGCATTTTCTGTTGGATTGTACGTTACTTGTGGAAACTACCATGGTACGCCTTTGTGGAGCCATATATGGTTTTATTTGGCAGTCCCAACCATTTCTGAGACTTGGTCTGGAAGATAGTCATTTCTGAGACTTGACTATACGCGATTTGCATTAGCCTTCGTGTGAGGGTCGATAGCGTGAGGTTTTTATTGAGCTGGGGGATTCTCAAATGTGGAGATCCTTTCAGTGATACAGGTAGCTCGAGTACCCTTTTTGTGACCTCGCCATAGGCTATGTACTAGTGAGTCCTACTTGATACTCGGGTTCTATTGTTGACAGTTTATGCATACATATACAGTCTATATTTTGGGTTCATACTGCTCTATTTCTGAGGAAACTCTGCCAAAATTTTTCCAAGTTATGATGGCTGGTTTTTTGGTCTTTTGAGTCATTTATGCTGTGATGCTGCTGAAATTTTGGCAAAATCAGAGGATAAGTCAGGTGTGCCTTCTTGGAAGCTGCATGGTTGGCTTTAATGGATGGTCAAAATGGCCCTCAATTCACTCCATTTCATTTAACTCAAAGAATCCAAATAAATGTTCATGTGTCCAGAAAGA
Organism: Adiantum capillus-veneris; assembly: GCF_014529385.1. Lineage (NCBI taxonomy): Eukaryota > Viridiplantae > Streptophyta > Polypodiopsida > Polypodiales > Pteridaceae > Adiantum > Adiantum capillus-veneris. The sequence continues at coordinate 24,578,082 of NC_140934.1, read as the reverse complement.
TTTTTTTCCAACAGCGCATAGTCTTTATGTTCGGGCCAAGAAGATTACGAGAGATCTTGGAATGTCCTTTGCCTGTTGTAATTCCGATGATCAACTATGAAAACTCATTTGATGTGCATGTGTTTGTCCTTATCTAAAGTTGAGCTCCATTGAAGTTTCTGGGAATTGAGTCAGTAAAAGTTTTGGGTTCTTGCACGTGTGTTCAAAGGGGTTCTCAAAGAATTGAAACTTGGGTAGCCATGGCTTTCTCTTATCCGGAGTTTCATGGAAGAAGTGATGAAGATGTGGAAGACTTTCTGGAAAAGATGGAGGTTGCCTGCATTAGCAACTAGATTCATGACCCGGCGCAAATGTTACGTCTTCTCCAAATCTGTTTGAAGAGTGATGCACGAGTTTGGTCTAAAGCATTTGAAGAAGAGTTGCGTGTGGCTGATCCACCTATAAGATTGGGTTGGGACAATCTACGACATGGGTTGGAAGTGGAGTTTGTGAATCCTGACAAAGTGTGGCAAGAAGTACAGGCTTTGGTGCAAAAGGAAGGTGAGCCAGTAGATGCGTACATACGTAAGTTTTCATTGGCATGGGAGCGAATGTACAAGGCCTTGGCACCACAGGTACCCCCGTCTGACATAATGAAGAAGGACAGGTTCTTAGCTGGTCTTTGGGAGAATATACGTTGGAGAGTGGAGCTAAAGAAGCCTCGGACATATGAAGATGCACTAGAGGTAGCAAGGAACAAAGAGTGGAAGCTGAGGAAAATGAGCCAGTTAGGGGTGGAGTCTTTGCCCATGAGGTCTGAATTTCAGCCTATAGACTCTTTACAAGGTCGCATGCCAGGGGTTCATCACGAACCAGTGGTTCCTGTTACTACTCAGGGTATGCAAGCAGTGGTCACTACAGCAATGCAAGATGATGGGCTAAGGCAAGACATGAGGCGAATGGTAGATTTGATGAAGAATCTCAACCTAAACATGCTAGGTCAAGTGGGAAATAATCGAGGTCGAGAGAGGTTTGCAAATCAGCCAGGAGGTGAAGAAAGGCCTAGGAATGGTGTTGGACAAAGCAATGGTAGGTTTTGGAGGCAGACGCCCACATGTTACAATTGTGGAGAGTTGGGTCACATCAGCCCGCAATGTGATAAGCCACCAAGGATGGGGGGAGACATGTATCCATTGCCAAGACAGGTGTTAACTAGGTCAAATGATTATGGCATCGAAATTAAGGGAGATGAAGGAACCAGTGGATTAACCCAAGAGGAAAAGAGAAAGACAAAAGTGCTAAGTGTAGTCACCTTGGAGAAGGCATCAAAGCTAGAGGATACATTAGTGATGCCTATTGGGAAGAGGACCACAGAGGATAAGGAAGGAAGAAGTGCCCCAGGTCCTAGTAAGAAGAAAGGAAAGAGCCATGAAGGCGAGGATGTCAAGGCCAAGAGGAAAAGGAGAGCTCGTCGAAAGTTTCATGTTTCAGATTTTCCACTAGGGGATGGGCAATTAAGCTATGACTTGAAGGAGGATCTGACGAGCAAGAAGGCAAATGTTACTTTTGGGCAGCTTATAGAGATGGTGCCTAAGCTAAAGCGACAGTGGAAGAGGATGGTTAACCCAATGGAGAAAGAGCCAGAGAGAGGTTCAGTAAAGGTGTTGGCAATGGATGAGCTACCAGACATTTGTCCAGTAGTAGATGTGTGGCATAAAAGGAAAAATTTGGGACAAGGTTATGTGGATGGCGGAGCCCAAATATGCGTCATAACACACTCATGCATTGAGAAGATGGGCCTCACAGTGGCTGGGGTGTCAGGTTTTCGGATCAGATTGGCAAACCATCAAAAAGTAAAATGCTTGGGTGTTGTAAAGAGCTTAAAAGTGGAGGCATATGATGCAAAGGCAGTGGTTGATTTTCATGTGATGCCAGCAGGGTTGGGAGCATATCCTATTATAATGGGCAGACCATGGTTACGTGCAGTGGGAGCTGTTCAAGATTGGCGACATGGTACGATTAGCCTCTATGGAAAGACAGGTGCCAAGAAGCTATACAATATGGACACAAGGAAACGATTAGAGGAGATTTATGAAGATGAGGAAGGGTCTAGTGATGAAGACTCTTCCACGGTGACAGATAAGGACAGTGATAGCACTACCAGCAGTGATGAGGATGCTGATGTTGCATTTCTTTTGATGGATAAAGAAATCCAGGAGTCTGGTGTAATCGCATTTGCAAATGAAGTTGAGGATGAAAGTGAAGGGCCTTATGAAGTGATTGAAGGGCTGATGCAAACGAAGGTTGAATTGGAGAAGGAGATATATTTGCACATGCTAGCTAGTTTTCCTGATTTGTTCATTACTTCATATGAAGAGATCAGAGGGTTCAAGGGCGAAGAGATGCATATAGAGCTGAAAGAAGGTGCTAAGCCAGTGCGGCAAAGGCTAAGAAGGATGGGTCAAGAGCAAATGGAAGCCTTGCGAGAAGAGGTGGAAAAGTTGTTGAAGGCAGGGTTCATAGTCCCTGTGGAGACCACAGAATGGGTGACTCCAGTTGTAGTCAGTCCAAAGAAGGATGGGAAGTGGAGAATTTGTGTAGATTTTAAACCCTTAAGCGCAGCTACTAAGAAGAACCCATATCCTCTTCCATTCATCGATCAGATCTTGGATTCAATGGCAGGTTATGAGAGGTACAGTGTGTGTGATGGTTTTTCAGGCTATTTTCAATTGAAGATTGCTCTTAAAGACCGCACAAAGACCACTTTTATTACGCCATGGGGCTGCTATTGCTACACAGTATTGCCATTTGGGTTGTCAAATGGACCATCTTTCTATCAAGAGAGAGCAAATTGGGTATTGGAACCATTCATTGGTAGTTGTGTTAAAGCTTTCATGGATGACTTCTGTGTCTACAGCAGTAGGGCTGAACACCATGAGAAGCTGCAGATGGTATTGGCTCGATATGATGAATGTGGAGGACAACTAAATCCAAAGAAATGTCATCTAGCACAGCCAAGGGTGAAGTTATTGGGCCACATGGTGTCAGAAAATGGCATTGAGGCTGATCCAGACAAGGTTAAGTCTATTATTCTTCTTCCATCACCTACGAGTACGAAGCAATTGGCAACCTTTATACACAAAGTGAAGTACATGGCAAGGTTTATTCCATTGTCTTCTCAGATTCTTTATCCATTACAACAAGTGGCAAAGCATGATCCATTGCAATGGGATGACAAGTGTGAAGAAGTGTTTCAAGAGGTCAAAGAGGTGTTGGGGGGTCTGTCAGCCATGCAGGCTCCTGATTGGGAGAAAGTTTTTTATGTAAATCCATCAGTAGGGGATGATGCCATTGGAGCCATGCTATTGCAAAAGGGGAAGGGCAACCATTATATGAAGCCAGTGTATTGTGCAAGCCGAGTGAAGTTGGTAGCAGAGAGAAAATTCTCGGAAGTAGAGCTAGTGATGGCCAGTGTAATATTTGCTTGTCGACGATTTCGTCATTACTTGCTACCACGACCTTTTGTTTTCTTGACGAGTTATGCCTTTTTGCCACAGTTAATTAATGGCACTAACATGTGAAATGTGGTCAAGAAATGGGTAATAGAGCTGCAAGAGTTTGAATTCTCTTTCCTAGTGGAAGACAGTACAAGGGCTACCCTAGTTGATTTGTTGACCTACAAGGAGAATCCCCTTATTGTTAAGGAAGAGGTGGTGAGAAAGATAGTTGAAGAAGTGCCACAGATCAGAAATGCACATGTGTTGTTCTTTGATGGTTCATATAGAAAGAGCCATGATGCAGCTTCAGGGGGTATAGCACTTTATGATCCAGAGGGGAAGCTAGTATGCAAGAGGGTTTAAATTGGATGCTCATAGTAACAATGAGGCTGAATATGCTACTTTGGAAGCTGGTTTACACGTTTGTTTGAAGCATGGGGTTAGAAGGTTGAGCATAAAAGGTCATGCCTTGTTAGTGGTGAAGCAAGTGCTGGGTGTGTGGAAGAGCAAGAACACCTCATTGAAGGAAATGTGCTTCAGAATTAAAGGCCTGTTAAAAAAGTTCGAAGCATGGAGCATCAAACACATTGAACGTGCTCTAAATGGAGAGGCACATGAAGCAGCTCAAGGCATGATTGGGGAGCTATTTGTGTTGAGGACCACTTTACCTCTTTATCATGGCCGGGAAAGTTTAGCTCAAGAAGAGGAGTTTTTGCTAACAGGAATTATTCCAAAGGAGATTCAGAAGTCTAAGAAGTATGGTTTTGTGCGTAGAGCATACAGGTACAAATTGATTGGTGATGTCTTATACATGAAAGGGGCAGATCTCGTGTTGAGACGTGTACCTTGGCGGGAGGAGCTTTACAGAGTGTTGGAAGAGAATCATGAAGGCGCATGTGGTGGCCATTTTGCTCTAAAGATCACATTGCATAAGATTTTGCAAGAGGGGTATGTATGCCCTAGTTTGCACAAGGATGTTCACCATTGGTGTAGGTCTTGCAATAGGTGTCAAGCATTTGGGAAGAGAGTGTTGAAGCCAGAGCTTCGAAAAACCATTATGGCGTTTGATGAGTTTGAAAAGTGGGATTGATGCAATAGGCCCGTTACCTATCACAAGCACGGGTAAAAGCTATATTTTGACGGCAGTGGACCATCTCTCTAGATGGGCAGAGGCTATAGCAGTAAAACAGATCACTGCAAAGGATGTGGCAAAATTTGTGTATGATGAAATATGTTGCAAGTTTGGGGTGCCACTGGAGCTACTTTCAGATAAGGGGCCTGGCTTTAGAGCTAAACTCCTAGATTTTTTATGCGCAAAGATGAAGATTAGGCACCAGCATACCACTCCTTATTACCCACTGTGTAATGGCTTAAATGAAAGATTCAATGGTGAGTTGGTACAGATTCTTTCGAAAGTGACAGAGCACCAAGGAAAGAATTGGGATTTGGAATTGCATGTGCCTAGTTCATTTGGTGTATGGAAAAGAAGCACTATTGCCTGTGGAAGTAGAGTTGCCTGCGGTCAAGATGTTAGAGAAGTTGCTTGGGCCGCCTAGTGATGCATTCGAAGAGAGGCTCTTACAGCTACAAGAGGTTCAGCTTGATAGGATGAGTGCATTGGAACATTATGGACAGATGCAAGATAGGGCTTTGGTAAAGATAAATGAAAAGGTCAAAAGTAAGGGTATCAGGAAGAATGACTTAGTTTTGCGTTACAACAGTAAGTTGGACAACACCTTCCAAAAGAAGTTTCAGATTAAGTGGGAAGGCCCTTTCAAGGTAGTGGAGTGTTTTCCAAATGGTACATATCAGTTGGCTAACCTAGATAGGATTCTACATAAGTCAAGGATAAATGGATTGTGTCTTAAATTATATCATGCCAGGTTAATGATGGTGGAGCAAGATGAGCTGTCTGTGGAGCAAGCAATATTGGTGAAGGATGAGGAGACCTGTGATGCGGCGAGTCTCATATCTCTCTTTGCTGCTGCTGATCATGAATGATCTAGCAGGCTAGGGGATGGGCAAATTATGTCAGGAGTTTTTTTGAGCAAGGGATTGCGCATATGTACATATACATGCATGGTGCATCAAATAAAGGATTGCCCATTTTCCAGAGCCAGGTGGTTATGTGGGACCCACATGTGTACAGGTAGGACAGGGTGTACATAATGCATCGATTTTCAATATTACCAGTACCAGTGTGTTTTTTCTACAATAAGGAGGAGTTGGTAGCGCGTAAAGCTTCTCGAGGAAGCTATCCGCGAGCCGACGACATGAGGTAAGCAGGTGCGTCAGATGGCATCTAGTGGCGTCAGGAGGCTGAACGGGGTCAATACTTGCACGCGAAGAAGTATGGACACGACGTGGGTGTTTTCTTGTGATACTTATGCAGAAAGGTCATCATGAGGACCACTTTTTGGGGCCACTTCACGTGGTGGCAGGATGCATTATTGAAAAAAGTTGAGTGCCAGGTGTGCGGATGATGCAAAAAGGTGACAACTATGCACTGCGAGGTCAGTTTTTGGCCTGTTCGGGGTCCGTTTGAGGTCAACTAAAAGGCCAAGGGTGCCCAAGTGATAAAGCTAAGTGTGGGAACTGAAAAAACAGAGAGAAGACCTGAAAAAACGTGGAGAAGAGAGAAGGAACAACCGCAACTGTGTTTTTGCTCATTTTGGAGCCTGTTTTGGCCGTAAACTGCTGATCCGAGGTCGGATTTGAGCACTTTGACATTGTAGATTGGGGTTTTGGGCCGTTCCGGACGCGATGGCGCTGTCCATTTTGCCAAATTCCTCATGGTTTTTCTGTTGTTTTGGCTGTGTAAGTTTCTCCTATGAGCGAAGCTTCTGCTCCAATTTATGATTGTATCTGGTATCTTTTACCCATATTGTGTGAGCTATTTGCCCCATTGGTGTTGGCCCAAGCTCAATTGTATCTAAACATCAGAAGTTCTCCTCTTTTGAGCTGAGTTTTTTTGGGTTTGTGTGTGTATGTGTGTCTCTGTGTGGAGTGGGTAAATGGGTAGTCTCTCTCATGTCACTCCATAGGTGTGTTCCCTGTCTCAGCCAGGTGGATTTTGTAAGTCGAGTGGTGTCCCATAGTGTGTGTGTGTATCTTCCCAAGAGTGTGTGTCGGGTCATTATAGAGGCGTTCTGTATGTTTCCACCCCGCTCACAACGTGATTGGCCCGATTTGAAGAATGTCCATGAAGTTACAAGCTTCTTGAGCCTATGTTCTTACTACCGGTGGTTCATTAGAAAGTTTGCAGAGGTTGCTTCCCCTTTGCATATCTTGACACAGAAAGGAGTTCCTTTCTCGTGGGGGCCCACAGAGGTGACTGCCTTTCAGACTTTGAAAGAGAAATTGACTACAGGACCAATTTTGACTGTGCCGGATTTGCAAAAGTCATTCGAAGTATATTGTGATGCTTGTCGTCGTAGTCTTAATGCAAGAAGGCCATGTCATTGCCTATGAGAGCCGATTGTTTTCAAGGCCAGAATTGACAGCACAGATATATGAGAAAGAGCTTTTGGCGGTTATCCATGCTCTTACTCAGTGGCGCCATTACCTACTTGGAGCCGATTTTACAGTCTTCACTGATCATCAGAGTTTACGCTACTTCTTGTCACAGAAGCAGCTATCGGAAAAGCAGATGCGATGGGCTAACATCTTGTCACAGTTCACTTCCAGATTGTCCATGTGCAAAGACAGAAGAACTTGGTGGCAGATGCTTTGTCCTAGAAGCCGTTGGTCTTGGCTATTTCCGCAATTCATCATAGAAGCTTCGAGGACATGGTCGATCAGTACGCCATAGATCTAGATTTTTTAGATGTATTCGGTCGAATACATAATGGGGAGGTAGTAGCGGGATATTCCATTCGGGATGGCTACTTGATGAAGAAAACGATGTGGTGCGTTACACAGCCGTTGAGGAAAAAAGTTCTAACCGAATGCCACTGTCCACCATTTACGGGTCACCGTAGCATTGACACCACCTTGAAAGGTGTGAGCGATACTTCTTTTGGCCGAGACTCAAGAAGGATGTGGCCGATTTTGTACCTAGTTGCTTGGTATGCTAGAAGGTCGAGTTTGAAAGGCATAAAGCACAAGGATTGTAATAGCCTTTACCCATTCCCACCCGCCCCTGGGAAAGTATTGCTATGGATTTCATTTTTTATCTCCCGAAGACACAGAGTGGGCACGATGGTATCTGGACTGTTATTGACAAATTTAGCAACGAGGCTCGTTTCATTCCAATGAATAAAACAGTCAAGCCGGATCATTTAGCGAGACTTTTCATTGCCCAGATATTCAGATTACATGGCATGCCTGAGACAACAGTCTCTGACAGAGATCCCTAATCCACGAGTTTGTTTTGGAAAGCTATTTGGAAGAACATTGGCACATGGATGCAGTTCTAGTCATCTTTCCACTCGCAAACAAATGGGCAATCTGAGATTGCAAATTCAGTCGTACTGGATTTATTGAAGTCTTACATTTCTAATCAAAAGACTCAATGGGAAAAGTTTTTGCCCTTGGTGGAATTTGCCTACAACAACACGATCCACTCTTCGACGGGGAAGGCGCCATTTGAGATTATTGAAGGTGCTACGAAGGCTCCACCCTTCCTAAGCACGAAAGATAAGATTTTTAAAGCCGACCAGTACATGAAGGACTTGGACACTGCTTTTGCCAAGGTCCGGGAGGCTTTAGAGAAATCTCAGGAAAGACACAAGAAGGCAGCAGATCGACACCGTCGCGATTTGAAATTAAAGGAAGACGATTGGGTGCTCTTACGTTTTGAGAAGGCACGTCTGGGTAAGAGAAGGGAAAGGAGCAACTTTTTCCAAAGCTTAGCATGAGATACTATGGACCTTTCCAGATAAAAGAAAAGATAAATGATGTCTCCTTTAGACTGAAGCTGCCCGATACTTGGAGAATTCACAATGCTTTTCATGTGAGTCTCTTAAAGCCTTTTAAAGGCGATGTGCCCGATGATAGGGAGATGAGCAACCCGAAGTGGAGGAAAGCGAGGAGATACTCGTTCCAGAATAGATACTGGCAAATAAAGATAGAAAGATTAAAGGTAAAGTGATTAGGCCGTTCTTGGTTAAATTGAAGAACTATCCCGCATTGGATGCAAAGTGAATGTAGGAGGAGAACCTAGCAAATACTCCTCAAATTGTGAACCTTTACCTTGAAGCATTCGGTTTAGCATAGTCTACTTCGATAGAACCCCGATTTCAGCATGGGCGAATCTAGTGCAGCGAGTTTGCACAAGAGGGGAGTCACTCCGCTCCTTTGTCAATAGATTGCCCCGATTTTTGATACAGAGTCATCGATGTCCCTTTGGATTTCAAGGATATTGTTGGGCTGACAGTATTCTGCTCTATGACTTTATGAACTGGAATTCCCGATAATGAAAATGATATTGATTGATTTGTACTTGACTTGTTTGAGTGCAGGAACTGATAGACAAAATGACTGCAGTATTCCGGTCTCATATATCTCTATAGACATGATTCCAATATAGATTAGTTAATCGGGCATATGTGAGGTCCCGACTGGATCTAGATGCGATTGCTAAATACGTTGCTAATTAACCATGGTCTGAGATTTGGAATGATTTTGAATGTGATTTGTCATGTGATGTCCTGTGATGTGACTGTCGATTGGTACATGTGCTAGATTTGTTGTGCCTAGTGCGTCGGTACTAACAGTCATTGTCTGCTAAGACAGTTTATGGCCTCTGTTTGTTTTGCAGGCATAATCGAGGGCGATTACAATGCTTTCAAGAGGGGGGTATATCACAAACTGGTGACGTGGCACTGTCCCAGAATTCACACTGTCGAACATGACACGTGGCAGACAGTACGGTTCCCCGCAATATGCGCCGACAAGCTGACGTGGCATCCGTATAGAAATCCCGAAAATTGCGGCGCAAATTCCGCTGACATGGCAGGCGTACGGACAGCTGTACAATATTTCCTGAATTGGCAGCTTTTGGGATGAATTGCTTTATTTTTTAAAAGCCTTTAAGCTTTTGATTTTGGGACTCTGCTTTTGGGCATCCCTTGTAACCAATAAACAAGTGGTTAGGCCCTCACTTCTCAGGGCATCTGGACGCAGAGTCTGAGAGTGAGAACCTACCCACTCTCTTGTACTTTGAACACTGATTAATACAAAAAGAAATACCGAAAGGGGCGCCAATCTTTGGGGCCAATATCTCTAGGCACAGAACTACGTTGGGCCGTGTCGACTTAAGTGTGAATTGTGAACTGTTTTGAAGTGAATCTCTGTTGTGTCGCGATAGAATCTTGACTTGGAGTGTCCAAGTTTGTTACAACTTTCTTGCCACCTTCAACAATCTCAAGTGGGGCCTTCCCTATCGATGCATGGACCGTATCGTTATAGGTGAACTCCACCAATGGCAGATATCTGTCCCACAACGATTTGTGGTCTAAAACATAACACTTTAACAAATCCAGCACACCTGAATTTGTAATCTCTGACAGCCCATCTGTTTGTGGATGAAAAGAAGAAGAGAACTTCAATGTAGTTCCCAAATTCTCACATAAAGCTCACCAAAACAGACAGGTCATTCTCGAATCTCTCTTTGAAACAATAGAGAAAGGCATCCCGTGGTATTTTAAAGATATGAGTATTGTACAACTTTGCCATATGATCTGCTTTAATTGTCATCTTTACAGGGATAAAATGAGCTTGCTTACTGAACCTGGTCCATATGCCATCATGCCCACCCTGTGTCTTTGGAAGTTCAAAAATAAAGTCCATAGCATTTCCAAATCCAAGTGGCTCATCTCCCATATGCATAGCAAAATGATCACTTGCTTCATCTTCAAGATTTCCACAATGGGCATCATAGAAACCTCATCTTTCCTGAGACGAACACAAATCATTAGCTGCTTCAAGAAAAACCCCCATAAATCTCTCTGACCCCATTTTTAGTTGAGCCTTTTGTCTTTGGCGTTCTGCTGCAACCCATCTTTCTTGAGTCACCCTTGCCAAAAGTTGTTTGCCTTCCACTACTTTACCGCCGTATCAAGATCCTTTGCCGGAATAAACTTTTGAAAGCTTTGGATCCTTAGTAGCAACAAGAAGTTGTTGCATGAGTTGCATGGTTTCTGTTTTAGCTACTTCTTCATCATCCACCTCACAGAAAACATCCTCTACAAGATCCTTCTCTTTGATGTCATTCCCGAGCTCTACTTCTTCATTGTTCTCCTCTTCACTTTCGTGAGAGGTAAACTCTAAAACCATCGTGCTCTGCTACTGTGGAAAGGATCGGATTGTTCGTAGAAGAACAATCAACTTGGCTCTGATACCACTGAAACCTTTATGTACGTTAACAAAAGGTGTATCACAATAGCAAACACTTCTACTTGGAGAGAGAGAGAGAGAGAGAGAGATCGAACATGACACACGAAGGCGGAATTCCTTTCCTAGAAGCGTTGACCCTCAAGACGAGCGTTCTATTAAAGATAATACATTATATCATCAACAAGCTATATGTATAGCTCAGACCTGTGCAACAGAAGGTGCTAGAAGAAGCAAATGATTCTCCCTATGCAAGCAATCGAGGGATTTTTGCAACTACTAATTCTCTAGAAAGGTTTTTCTTTTGGCAACACTCCAAGCGGACATTAAAAAAATATGTTCGTGAGTGTTTAGTATGTCAAAAAGTGAAATATGACGGACAAAGTTTATGGCAAGCTTCAGCCACTCCCTGTGTCTAACACGCCATGGGAAAGTATTGCCATGGATTTTATTACAGACATTCCTTAATTGAAGACTAGAAATGACGCAATTTGGACTATTATAGACGATTCAGTAAGCAAGCACATTTCCTTCCAATTAAGAAAACAATCAAAGTTGATCACATGGCTAGAGTATTTCTAGCTTAGATTTTTAAACATCATGGAATGCCAAAAACTATTGTCAACGATAGAGATCCTCGCATGACTAGTTTATTTTAGCAGGCACTATTTGAGAATTTGGAAACTAAACTTGTTTTTCATCAACTTATCATCCACAAATTGATGGTTAAAGCAAAATCGTTAATGCCACTGTTTTAGACCTTCTCAAGTGCTATGTTTCAGAAAGACAATCTAAATGGGAACAATACCTACCATCAGTTGAGTTTGCGTATAATTATATCATACATTCCTCAACTGCTAAAGCTTCCTTGAAAATTATATATGGGAAGCCACTTTTACTTCCTATTTTAGTTACCAAAGAAAGCATCTTTGCCGCAGACAAATTTGTACATGATATCAATACGTCCTATCAACAAGCAAAACAAGCGATTCTTCGCTCTCAAGAGAAGGAGAAGAGAAAAACAGACAAGCACAAAAGGAATCTCAATCTTGAAAAAGGACAATATGTCCTATTTAATTAAGTTTGAGAAAGCTAGATTGAAAAAGCAAGTTGGGAAAGGAAAAGCTATTAAGCTTTCCCATAGATTTTACGGCCCTTTCAAAATCACAAATAAAGTCAATAATGTGACTTTTACATTGGATTTGCCTTCTCATTGGCGCATCCATGATGCTTTTCATGTAAGTCTCCTCCGACCATATATTGGTTCTCCTCCCGTGGTTCCAATACATGAAGATCCTCCAGAAGTCAATGAGACTGAGGAAATCCTTCAACCAAAAACAAATAATACACCACTCAAAGAGACAACTAACCGGGAGATTACATTAAAAGTATTTAGACAAGTTTAAAAATTTCACCCCTTTAGATGCAAAGTGGATGCTTTAGATGCAAAGTGGATGACTGAGTTAGATCTCCAAAATTACCCAGACATCTTGCACAGTTATGTTGACGCTCTACAGTTGAGTTGAGGTCAACAGTTTAGAACCAAGAGGGATGTAACAATATCAATCTTTGTAAATAATTGATTTAATTACCAAAAAATAATAATTTTATAAATAATAAATTTGTTTACCATAAATAATTCTCTAATTAGTTGTGTGCACATCATAATAGAACTAGTAGTTCTAGGGCCTCACGTGCCTAGATGCGACCTCAGGGAGACCCTAAGCCTTAGTGATTGGGAAATCGGGCGTGGTAGACAGTAGCCTCAGATTTTAGGCTCAGAAAAAAGTTTGGTGCAATTCCATCGAGAAAAAGGTGTTGCTAAATTGGCTTTATCTGACAGAAAAATAACTCTCAATGAATTATTGGAATTTTAAGTAAGAGGGTTTTTCTCACTGTAAACATCCGAGTATAGAGTATTTCTAGTGCGTCATCAGAGTAATGACGGGAGCACTGTGAACGGGGATATCTGTAAGGCCACCAAAAACGGGTACTTATGATTCGTCACATCGGATGGGTGACAGGGAGCATCAGGAAGAAGTATCCGACCATCTGCGAACGGACATCTCTGATGAGTCATAGGATGGGTGACATAGAGCATCGTGAAGGAGATTGTACCGTAAATTCAGTAGAAAAGGACTAGGTAAGGGTATTCCTGAAGCGTCACAAGGTGGGTGACGGAGGCATCAGAAAGGGAATATTCCATACTTGGGAGGAAATTCCGAGTTGTGTTGGAATAGTGCACAAGGATGAGCAAGCACTTAAATGAAGATGGGTTCAGAGGAAACTCTGAGGAAAAACGAATGCTTTTTGAGAAAGCGGATTGCTTTTCGAGAAAGCAGATGCTTTCCCGCGAGGAAGTCTATGTCTGCATTGCAACTGTGATTGCATCCAAGGACGCCTTGGAAGTGTTGTGTAAGCATTGTTTTCAACTTATAAGGTTTTATTAAGTTTTTGGGCAGGTTCACACCATTTTTTAAAAGTGACCAGCAACCCACTTAATAAGTGGGCGGCCTCTGACTAATAAAGCAGCAGATCAGCCAGCGCTTTCTCTCCCCCTCTCTTTCTGGTAGAAGAAAACAACGATCTCTCCCTCTCCCAAATTGAGGCGCCCTACCTACCCTATTCCTGTTTTGAAAAGCAAGAGGAACTCCCTATCCTGCCAACTTCCAGGGAGCTTTAAAAGCGTGCCTCTCCCTCCCTACGGGGGTGGAAAAACAGCCAGCGCAAGAAGAAAAACAGCCAGCGCTAGAGAAGAAAAAGCCAGCGCTTGCAAAGAGAAGGTGCTGCTGCATTTTTTCAGCGGTGAAGATGACGCCGCCGGTGAGTCCCATGGCTGCCCCGAGTGTGCCGGATGAACCCAAGACCCAATGCGCGAGTTCCATTGCGAAGAAGCGCCGACAGAGAGAGTTTCCATCACGACATGTTTTTCTCTGTTTTCAGCCCATAAACGTCGTAGACGGGGCTGATTTACGAGGAGCAGCCCAAGAACACACCTCTTCTATGTGTAGCATTGGAAGAGAGGATTCTCTCCACAGAGATCTCTTCCGGGGAATTGCTCTTCGAGAACTGAGTTGCGTTTCGAGCGTCGAGACTTTGAAGGTAACTTTTTTCATGTTATGATCTCTGAGTGTTTGTTTGCAAGTGTACTTCCTCTTCGCGAGGGAGTAGGAGCAGAGGAAAGCATGAGCTTCTGAAGGAGAAAAGCGCTATGAGGAACTAGAGCCGGATCAGCCCAAGGGTTTCGTACCCAATATTGGGAAGTAGATTCACCCATCTGAGAGTGATAGACTCTCGAGTTGGGATCAGGAACTTGAGATTCCCAAAAAAGGACTTCGTGTCCGAGAAAGCAGAGTTGTTCTACAGGAAGAGGACTCTGAAATTAGAATCGAAAAAGGGTTGCAGGGATGCCATGCCCTGAGACGGGAAGGCGAGATCCAAAGGCGAGAACTTAGATTCTCGAAGAATTAGAATAAGGAACGGAAGTTCCTAGGAATGGGGATTTGCCCCAAGGACGGAAGCTAAGGCTTCCGAGAACCATCAAGTCCTATTCTAGAACGAACGTGGTAATAAATTCGGCTCAAGTGCTTGTATAGACTTCTCCTCAGTAATAAAGATACTATTACGGGGGGAACGAGCCCATCTTCCGGTCCCCAGTACTTTGTCGATCTTCTCACTCTCTATCTCTCTCGCTCTCTCTATTTCTCTCTATGTTTATTGGCTTCAGTATTAAGTGATAAATTCTATTTATCCGAATATATTTTATCATGCGCACCTGTTTGTGAGAAAGGGCCTCTGTTTCGGCATTAGAATGTGCACAGGTAAGAATTCCAGGTCATGTACAAAAAATTACAGCAAGTGTATGTGTGTGCATTTTGCTTGTTTTCTCTTGTGTTAATTGCATGAATGGTTAAGTATAAAGGGAACCAGCTAGCGGAAGACAGACTCTCTTCTATGAGAGCTTCCGAGAGGTCTCACAAAAAAGGAGAAATCCTCTTAGCAGATAGATAGTGGGTACACTTCTCAATCAATAGCAAGAATAGAACAAGAAAGAATTGAGGACGGGCGTTTGCCCCATTCATGTGCTTGTAAAAATTCTCCCTTAGTAATAAAGATATTCTCTTTATGAGGGGGGACCAACCCATCTTTTGCTCCCCAATGATGTGTCAAACTTTTCTCTAAGTGCTCGGTTCTCTAGAATATATGATTTTCCTTTAAATGCTAGTTTACGCTTCTGTCTTTGTGACATAAGCTATGCTCTACGGGGTTCGGGTTTGGGGACCCTCTATAGGTCAGGATGGATGGAGAGGGATGGAAAGGCCCTTGGTATCTATGATCTCCTGGTTGATTAGAGCCAAGGCCTCCATGCCACACGAGATCATTAGAGCAGAGTTGACAACCCCCCCTATGGAGATAGAGGCGCTTACCATATCAATCTCCTTTATGCACAGCTTATGGCATACTACCAGAGATAGATATGCCAGACTGGCCCTTGAGTCCTCAAGGCAGTTAGCTTTACAGGGAGACACATCATGCTGGTATGCACAGATGTCATCATGGTTCCAGATACATGGCTTCAGCATGGACAGATTACCTCCCTTCTAGTACTCCCTTGATGCACCATCACTGTCTCTTACACAAGTGGAGATTACTAGACTCATTTACCAGGATATGCCAAGCTCTGACCCAGCTGGACACCAAGAGGACATGGATATGGCCAACACAAGAGTTGGGCACGAAGATGGATTTCTGTAGAGAGCATCTTCTCCAGCTCACACGGGATGGGTTTGTGAATCGGCCCAGCTCGATTGATAGACATCTTTCTCATGGGTTACGGTGTGTCAGATTGCCAATGGTCCAATACGAACATATTCACCAGCTTGAGATTGAGACTAGTAGGTTCAGAGGGATACCAACAACCAGCCGGATATGCCGCCCATGCCTGTCACGTGACACATCCAACCCTATGTGTCCGTGGACAAGCTACAGCATAGCAGGGTGCCGTCAATCTAGTCAATCTAGATTAGAAGTGATCTGGCACTTTTGTGAGTCTATTCGTAGACAGTGCATGCCCAGTCACTTAGTGTAGATGCATATCCTCTGGTTGCACACAGCATGATCATAAGCATTCCCATCAGAATCCATCATAATACTTCAAAGGAATTTTCCAGTGCATTTAGCCCATTTTACCTATTTTTGACATTTTTCACTTATTATTTTTAAGTAACTTTTGTTGGAAAGTAGGTAGGGCATATTGGGTAAGATAATATATAAGCAAACCAAGCTTAGCACTAAATGGCAGATAAGCAAGGAGAACAACAGGCTTCGGCGGCAGGTTCCCTCTCTCTCAACAAGACTCTGTCACCAGCGTGTGACTACTATCTATCCTTTTTGTTGATTTCTTTCTTATTATTTATTTACTTTCACTTTTTGGAAACACCCCTCGGGAAATCTAACTGCCATGCATTGCATAGCTAGTGTGGAACTGTCCAAAGGGAGTCCAGGCCTGAGGGCAAGAGAGCACTAAGGTTGGACAAAGACTATGGTTAGCCAAAGTGGGGTCATTGACTAGCCAAAGTGGAATCCTTTGCTACAGAGGCTACATATCAGTTTTGGGTGTGGCTACAGTGTACAAAGGGGGTCAGATGACCTAGAAAGATACAATGGCAGCATCTCCTAAAATTTAGGGAACTGCTATTTTGGGACCTGAAAATGTGTTTGCGTCATTACCTCCGGAATGACAAGGAGAACATTTTCTTACTCTGCCATGAAGTCAACTAGCCAACCGGTTGGGAGATTTTTAGGCGGCAACCCCGAAACGGAAAAATGCTTGTAAATGCGCCAAGTGGCACATTCTGGTGCACTTTCCTCATGCAAGAGAAGGTGGCACTGAATTTGAAGTTGGGAGAGGCTCATTTTCAGATTTTGTCACAGGTTAAGAGCGATGGAGTGCTTGCTTTCCCTCTTATGTACAGTGCGGTGCAAGGAGTGATGCCCTGCACGCTACGCACTGCCCTCTCTCTCCCCTATGGCAGTATGTTATGCCCCACTAGTGGGCTTTTCAATTGACCAATGTACAATTGTGTGGGTTCATGCACGATTGCCGAGGCAAGAGCCTCTTGCACAAGTACTGGATTAGCTAGCGGCTAATCCCCCGCAGGTACAGGTGAATTCGGAGAGGTTTCACGCCAGAAATCTCGTCCAATTCAAAGGGCAAGTAGCCCTACAAGTACGGGAGCTCGAGGACTTG
This sequence comes from Adiantum capillus-veneris, assembly GCF_014529385.1. Classification (NCBI taxonomy): domain Eukaryota; kingdom Viridiplantae; phylum Streptophyta; class Polypodiopsida; order Polypodiales; family Pteridaceae; genus Adiantum; species Adiantum capillus-veneris. The sequence continues at coordinate 24,561,021 of NC_140934.1, read as the reverse complement.
CTACAGATGCGACCGGCACGCGAAACGGAGCCCGAAACAGTAAATTACAGCCTGCTGTGTATTTTTGCAGGTTTAGGGTTTTGGCCCTAAACGGTCCCTAATACCCCCAGGAGGTTCGGGGACGCGAGGGGACCGCTGTACAGGTGATCTGGCGCATTTTCAGGGCTGAAAACAGAGAATTCAGCGTGCTGCAGATTCTCGCCAAGTTTTGCAAAGTGCCCGTATGCGTCGGGAAAGTCATTCAATGCGTGGGAATACTGACTGTGAAGGGACCTAGTACAGTTATGCTGCCGAAATCGGGCCGGAACAGTTGAAATTCAGCCAATCTTGTGCGGGGCAGCTTGTAGGGAACCACAGCGTTTATTCCCTCTTTTAAGCAATAAAGAAATACCGAAAGGGGCGCCTAAGTTAGGGGCCAATCTGGTGTCGGTCTACTCATACAGGTGCAATCTAGCAGCCTGTATCCCTTTCCCCTTTGTTGTGTCTTGAAAGTACAGGTAAAGTGGGTGACAAATTAAATGGGTGAAAGCTAATAAGGTTTAAGTCTAAAGTCTACCGCCCTTTTCTAAAGTACAGGCCGGTTTCAGACTCCCCAAGCACTTGGGCGATTTCCATCAAGGAGGCTCAGCGTTTTTCATCAAGTAAGCAGGGCTGAAATCTACAATCTTTCTACTACTGTCCAAAAACGCTATGGGCTGAAATCTGCTAATCTTCTATCTGCTGAATTCTGACTCTATGTCGGTGACAATGTCGATGACCACGCGCTGAAAACGCAGATGCTGAAATCTGCGTTTTCCGGGCTGAAACTGTAAACCTTGCGGAAACTGATCGTGCGGCGAGGAACTGCTACGGGAAGGTGAGATCTGTGAGGTTCGGGACTTGATCTGCGAAGTCTAACTGCTAAAAACTGAAAACGCTGGTCCTAGGGCTGATTCTGTCGCGATAGATCTGCAAAACGCTGAGGTTGCTGGCAGATGCAAAAACGCTAGGGCTGAAAATGGTGTTTTTGTCGCCGAGGTTGTGCAAATGCAAAAACGCTAGGCTGATCTGCTGTGGTCTTGTCGCCAGGGGTCTGCAAGGGCAAAACGCTGGTTGATTTGCTGTGTCTTGTCCAAAAACGCTAGCCAAGCTGCTGTGGAGCAAAAACGCTAGAAGCCTTTGGGGTCCTGCTGAGAAGGTGCCTGTTGAGCGGTGCTCTTGCTGCCTCTTCTGCCATTAAGTGCTAACTTGGGTTTGCTTATATATTTTCTTAGCAAAATTGCCCTACCTACTTTTGTTGGAAAGTCACTTAAATTAATAAGTGAAAAATGTCAAAAATAGGGAAAATAGGCTAAATGCACAGGAAAAATCCCCTAACTGATTCTAATGGATTCTGATGGGAATACTGATGATCATGCTGTGTGCAACCAGAGGATATGCATCTATGCTAAGTGACTGGGCATGCAAGGTCTATGAATAGACTCACAAAAGAGCCAGATCACTTCTAATCTAGACTGACTGGACTGACTGAACCCTGTTATGCTGTAGCTTGTCCATGGACACATCGGGTTGGATGTGTCACGTGACATCCCCTCCTTTTCAAAGTGAGGTACTGATACCGAACTGTATGGCGTCGAGGGAGATCGCCAATAGCATCTGGAATCCTGGAAGGGACTCTTTGCCGGCCTACTCTGATGTGTGGGTCGTGCCGTACTTGAACTTCATAAAGGTCTGCAAAGCTGCTTCTTTGGGCCGCGCCGAAAGCGACACAAATTTGTATGTGGCTCCTTCGATGCGTCAACTTCGTCGAGAGTCATACTTCTTTCTTCTTCAAGAATCTCCATGGCTCAAAATTCTTGAAACCATTTCCAACACAAAACCATGAACATACCCATTCCATGTAAAGTGAATGGAAAAAATCTTGTCTTCCTCAAAGACTGTGCATGCAATGTAGATGAACAAATAGACGGAGTGCTAAACCGTTCACCACATACACGCAAACAATGAGATCGAATCTTATCATTCTTTGGATCTAGAGCAATCAATTGTGGCAAGTCACAAAGGAAATGCCCATGCTTGGTGCTCATACTTTCATGTGTTCGTTCGGAAATTGTGTCATGCCAAGGAAGAGACATGGAATGTGACTTCCTTACATACATACTTTTCAACTTTTCCTGAAAAATCCGCATACATTCGTGCTCATCCATGAGAGAAACGTGCTCAACATACAATATGTCATGCCTAGGAAAAGGGATCACATAAAGATGTTGACTAAAATACAGGAAACGATCACGAATGAAACACTCGAACAATGCATGCGTATCAATCATGCGAACACATAATACTTCCTGTGAGGGTTCTTGAAACCTAGGCTCGAGAGTCAAGATCGATCCTTCGTGATTGATCGATCTGCAACGAGGTTAGCTTCACTAGAAAAAGCATCAACTAACACATCATCCTTGTGAACAATCACATCTTCTTCATGCAACTCATCATGCTTGTGAGAAATCACATCTTGATTATGCAATTCATCATGCTTATCATTGTCATTCAAATCATCATACTGATCATTGTCAATCAAATCATCATGCTTTTCTTTGTCATCCAAATCATCATGCAAAGCATTGTCATTCAAATCATCATGCGTCTCATGGTCAATCGAATCATCATCATGCTTCACACAATCATGCAAACCCTGTGTATCCTACTTTGGAGAAGAAGAGACTGAGAGAGTCTCCTTTCCCCAAATCTCTTGCATCTGTGCCTGAACTGGAGAATAGAGTCGCAAGAACTCTTTGTTTTGTCGGTCGCTCTGTTCTTGTATTGCTTTCAAGTCGTACTGACGATGTATGGCTGCCATTCCTTCTTTGTAGTCACGATCTATGGCTGCCCTTTGTTCTTCGTAGGCCTTTCTTTCTGCTTCTCTTTCTGCTTTGTCTTCTGCGTGTCTGCGTTCCATTTCTGCTTTTCTTTTGTTGCATTCACGAGCAAATTCTGTCATTCTTTCTCCATTTCTTGCTTCGCATTCTAAATTCTGTTTCAGAAACAATTGCTCCAAAGCCTCCATAGGAGTTAGTGCAATCCTTCACGTAGACGAGGAAGGGGGGTGGGGAAAATTCTTCTTCGCCTCTCTCATGCTCATCACCTCCAAGCGAAGTATCCATTCCGCTTCGAGTGATGATCATTCTAAAGTCGTGGGTGCTTGTTGTGGTCTTGGGTTCTTAAGTTCACGAGGAACTTGGGTTCTTGGGGGTCTTGGGTTCTTGGGTTCTTGAGGGTCTTGAGGTTCTTGAGGTTTTCTTTCGCTTGCAAACCGCATTTGAGAAGGATCTTCTATTCACCCAAGTTCTACTCCTTTCCGCGGGCGCACCCCTTGGCGGCCTTGCACTCACACCAAGGTTGCTTTTTCCCACCTCACGTCGAGTGGCCGGCCGCTAAGTGCACGGTCCGTTCTCAATGAGTGAAAAGAGACGCAAGGGGAGGCTGGACAAGCCCTTCTTTCTTGGGAATCCTGTCACTCTTCAACAAACACGATTAGGAATCGACATGCCAAAGCAAACTTGGGTTCGTGCGACCTCAACAAAAAAATTCTTGTGGTTCTTGTGGTTCTTTCCTTGAGTGACACAGAACACTGCCAAGCTCTGATACCAATGTTAGGTGCAGCGGAATGATTGTTTACGCTTTGCTCAAGATGAGTGCTCAGAACTGTGCTCAAGGTTTCTTTTGTTCTTATGGAAGGTAGAGCCTTCCGTTCTTAATGAGAGAATGCTATGATCACAACAAAGTGAATGGACACTGTGCGTGTAAGTGAATGAGACTGAGAGAGAGAGAGAGAGAGAGAGAGAGAGAGAGAGAGAGAGAGAAGAGAGATACGACACCAGAGACGTTGTAAAACCCTCCTCCGAAGGCCCCACTCTCGTCGGCGAGAGTGGTCTACTTATGATTGCACAATCTGGTACAAATGGTATGCATGAGACTGCTGCAAGTCTAGGCTTTGTTGACGACGACGATGGGGATGACGAGGTCAACCTAAGGGCTGAAATCTGCAATCTTTCTACTGCTGTCCAAAAACGCTATGGGCTGAAATCTGCTAATCTTCTATCTGCTGAATTCTGACTCTATGTCGGTGACGATGTCAATGACCACGCGCTGAAAACGCAGATGCTGAAATCTGCCTTTTCCGGGATGAAATTGTAAACCTTGCGGAAACTGACCGTGCGGCGAGGAACTGCTGCGGGAAGGTGAGATCTGCGAGGTTTCGGACTTGATCTGCGAAGTCTAACTGCTGAAAACTGAAAACGCTGGTCCTAGGGCTGATTCTGTCGCGATAGATCTGCAAAACGCTGAGGTTGCTGGCAGATGCAAAAACGCTAGGGCTGAAAATGGTGTTTCTGTCGCCGAGGTTCTGCAAATGCAAAAACGCTAGGCTGATCTGTTGTGGTCTTGTCGCCAGGGATCTGCAAGGGCAAAACGCTGGCTGATCTGCTGTGTCTTGTCCAAAAACGCTAGCCAAGCTGCTGTGGAGCAAAAACGCTAGAAGCCTTTGGGGTCCTGCTGAGAAGGTGCCTGTTGAGCGGTGCTCCTGCTGCCTCTTCTGCCATTGAGTGCTAACTTGGGTTTGCTTATATATTTTCTTAGCAAAATTGCCCTACCTACTTTTGTTGGAAAGTCACTTAAATTAATTCATGAAAAATGTCAAAAATAGGAAAAATAGGCTAAATGCACTGGAAAAATCCCCTAACTGATTCTAATGGATTCTGATGGGAATACTGATGATCATGTTGTGTGCAACCAGAGGATACGCATCTATGCTAAGTGACTCGGCATGCACGGTCTACGAATAGACTCACAAAAGTGCCAGATCACTTCTAATCTAAACTGATTAGACTGACTGAACCCTATTATGTTGTAGCTTGTCCACGGACACATAGGGGATGTGTCACGTGACAATTGCAGCCGGTGAATTTCAGTCCTCTTCTCATAGCCATTCCGACCCCGACCTGGCAGCAGAATTTCAGCCTTACAGGACAGCAAATCAGCGTTTTTCATAGCGTTTCCAACCATAGTAGAATTCAACCAGCAGTGTTTTTGGACAGCAGATAAAAGATTGCAGATTTTAGCCCTTAGGTTGGTCTCGCCATCCCCGTCGTCATCACCGACATAGCCTAGAATTGCATCATTCACATGCATACACTTTGTACCAGTTTGTGCAATCAATCGTAGACCACTCTCGCCAACGAGAGTGGGGCCTTCGGAGGAGGGTTTTACGTCGTCTCTGGAGTCGTATCTCTCTTCTCTCTCTATCTCTCAGTCTCATACACTTGCACGCACAGTGTCCACTCACTTTGTTTGTGATCATAGCACTCTCCATTAAGAACGGAAGGCTCTCCCTTCCATAAGAACTAAAAGGAACCTTGAGCAAAATATGGAACACTCATCTTGAGAAAGAACAACATTCATTCCGCTGCAGTTTACATTGGAATCAGAGCTTTGGCAGTGTTTTGTATCACTCAAAGGAAAGAACCACAAGAATCACAAGATTTTTTTTTTTGCTTTTTGTGTTCGCACGAACCCGAGTTCGCTTGGGCGTGTCGATTCATAATCGTGTTTTTGAAGAGTGACAAGAATCCCAAGAAAGAAGGGCTTGTCCAGTCTCCCCTTGTGTCTCTTTTCACTCATTGAGAGCGGACCGTGCACTTAGCGGCTGGCCAATCGACGTGAGGTGGGAAAAAGCAACCTTGGTGTGAGCGCAAGGCCGCCAAGGGGTGCGCCCGCGGAAAGGAGTAGAACTCGGTGAAGAGAGATCCTTCTCAAACACGGTTTGCAAGCGAAAGAAAACCTCAAGACCCTCAAGAACCCAAGTTCCTCGTGGACTTAAGCACCAAAGATCATAGTGCATGGTCATCACCCGAAGCGGAATGGATACTTCGCATACAGGTGGTGAGCATGAGAGAGGCAACAAAGAGTTCTCCCCACCAAGAGATTTTTCCGATCCTCCCCCTTCTCCATCTACGCCACGAGTTGTACCAACTTCCATGGAGGCGATGGTCAAGTCGATGTTGGACATGATGGCCCAACATCCCGAATCTAATCGCATCGCGAAGCGACTCGACTTGCGCTGGCACAACAAGAAGCGAATCGAATTGCGCTGGCACAACAAGAAGCGACTCGCATTGCTTTGGAACGCGAGCGCGAAGAACGAAATGAAAGAAATGCCATAAAACAAGAAGAAAATCGCATTGCTTTAGAACGCGAGCGCGATGAACGAAACGAAAGAAAAGCACAAAGAAAGGAGGAGCGGGAAGCTCAAAGAGCGGCCTTGGAGGCCGAGCGTGAGGCTCAAAGAGAACTACGCACTCAAGAATTGGTTCGACAAGTACTTGCCTCAAAGTCCGAACCAGCCAAAGATCGTGGGAGTTCCTGAAGTGGCAAAAGCCACGATGCGGATTCCAACAACCCGGTCACAGAGAAGTTGACTTTCAGTAAGTATGATGGTAAGATGGATGATACGGTTATTCATTCTTGGTTGCATCAATTTAATGCTTATTTTGCGACAACTGAGAAGACAGGGAATAGCAAGGTATTGACGGCAGCTATGTACCTTGCCGGTGATGCCATCAATTGGTACCACGCATGGCAAGAGGCACAGTTAGCCACACCCCTAGAGGAAGCCGAAGAACTCACGCCCCTTTCCTTCAGTTGGGCTGATTTCCAAGACAAGCTCAAGGCGCGATAAGAATGGTAATTCTTCTAGCCCTTCTTCCTCTAATTCCTCAGAAAAGAACTCTAACAATGAATCTAAGGATAAAGCTAAAGCACCTGCAAAACCTAAGCTAACCCCAGATGAAAAAGCTGCATAAGGAATTGTAGGAGGATACATCACGGCTGAAGAAGAAGTGATTTATGCTAAGGAAGGAAGATGTTTTCAATGTCACGTCAAGGATCACATTAAGAAGGCTTGTCCTAAGACAGCCCCACCTAAAGAACAAAAGGCACCCACAGCGACCACAAGCACTATAACGCACCACACTGAATCTTCTCATGACTCTGACACACACATTGATGAGTCTCTCATGAAGTGTTATGGTCATGTAAAGGGTCAACGTTTTATCATATTGTTTGATCCAGGTAGTATGCATGATGTGATTAGTCCCTCTCTTGTTGAGAAAGCCCGCCTAGAGGTTAGTCAAAAATCTCCTCTCGAAGTTTCTGGTTTCGCTCCTGGTATGGACTCTCTCGTCACGAAGGAGTGCCTTGATGTACTGTTTACCGTTCAACAAGCTTCTTTCAGTAGGAAATTTCTTGTGTCTCCTCTCTCAGGATGTGATATGATTTTGGGCATAAGATGGTTTTGTGAACTCAACCCTCTCATTGATTGGGAGGCTAACACTCTCACTTTACATGCCAAAACTGACTCCCCCCTCATCATTCGTGCTAAGGAGGGCTTGCATTCTTTGCCTCTCATCTCTCATGTGCAAGTAAACGTGAATTACGACGAGGAGCACAAGCGGCATTCATCTATGATGCTCCAGTTTCCCAGAGCATTCAGGCTCCAGCTAAGTATTCAGATTTGTTTACGAAGTTTAAACATCTCTTTTTGCAGGATGATCTTCCACCTCGTCTCCCACCCGAGCGGCCGGAGGACCATCGCATCGAGCCTATGAAGGGGGCACAGCCTGTCAGTAAGGCTCCCTATCGTTTGACAAGACACAAGAGGAAGAGTTAAGAGCGACAACTCACGAAGTTGGTGGCTAGAGTATTCATACGGCCTAGTGTAAGTCCTTTTGCTGCCCCTATTTTGTTTGTTCGCAAGAAAGATGGTTCGTCTCGTTTGTGTGTTGATTACAGGGCATTAAACAAGATGACCGTCAAGAATAAGTTTCCGATGCCTCGCATTGAGTATATCCTCGATAGGCTCAATGGGGAGGTTTTCAGCAAGGTCGATCTCAAAAGTGGATACCATCAGGTACGGGTATTCAAAGGCGACATTTTCAAGACCGCTTTTCGCACCAAGCGAGGGCAATGGGAGTATATTGTTATGGCTTTTGGATTGACAAGTGTCGTGGATACATTTAATCGTCTCATGGTAGGTCGTTTCGGCGATATGGTCGGTGTATGTGTGTTCATCTTTTTGGATGATATTCTCATTTTTTTTGCATCGTGTAAACAACATGAAAGAGATGTCGAAAGGGTACTAACTCGTTTGGATGAGTGTCGGTTGTACATTGCAGCTAAGAAGTCTGAATTTTTTCTTACTGAAGTCACTTATCTGGGTTATATCATTTCTGTAGAAGGTGTCAAGCTAGATCCTGCGAAGGTGGAACAAGTTCGTAATTGGGATTTGCCCAAAACTGCATATGATGTGCGTTCTTTTCTTGGTTTATGTCAAGCATATAGTTCGCACATAAAGAATTTTGCACGCATTGCTGCACCTATGACTCATGTTTTGAAAGGGGTCAAGACTCGCCGTCAGCGCGTAGACTTGCTCGAAGCAGCCATTGAAGCTTTCGTAGCTCTCAAGGTTGCGGTGACAGAAGCACCGTGTCTTATCCTTGCCTATTAGGATGATCTCTTTGAGGTATGGACGGATGCGAGCAATGTCGCCATAGGCGCTATGCTTCAGCAGCATGGTCGTCCTGTAGCTTTCCTTAGCCAGAAGCTCAATAGTGCGGAAAAGAATTATTCAGTTTATGATAAAGAACTTTTGTTTGTCATTCACTCTCTTAAGCATTGGAAGCATTTTCTTTATGGTAGAGAGTTTACAGTGCGCACAGATCATCAAGCCCTCAAGTAGCTCCAGTCTATGCCTAGTGCACATTGGAGTGATCGCCAAGCACAGTGGTCACAATTTTTTGAGCAATTTGGAGGTTTGATTGAGTATGTACCTGAAAAAGCTAAACCTGTTGCAGATGCGGAGTCGCAAAGGACAGATTTTGGCTCTTGAGTCAAGATCCACATTTTCTATTCAAGGTGAGTCTTTTGACAGCATGAAGAATCAGTATGCGGATTCCGAGTTTGGTAAGCATTGGTTGCAGGCTCTTGCTTCCCAAAGGCCAAGCAACTATCTCATTCATGATGGTTGTTGTATTTTCGTCAACGTTTATGTGTGTTGCCCTCTCTTAGGCCAACCATATTGCATGATGCACATGATTCTCTCACGGGTGGGCACAGGGGAATGAACACCACTTTGGAAAAAAAAAATTGAAAGATTCTTTTATTGGCCTAAAATGCGAAAAGATGTGTTTCGTTATGTCACACAGTGCACTATATATCAAAAAGTAAAAGCTCCTCGGGGTAAGCAGCAAGGCCTTCTTGCTTCCGCTGCCTATTCTCGATGGACCTTTCAAGATATTTCCATGGATTTTGTGACTAACCTGCCACTAAGTTTGCATTCAAGGAACACTCAATGTTTGGCAATTGTTGATCGTTTCAGCAAATTTTGCATGTTGATTCCTTGTAAAGCCAAGTCACTGCACAAGATGTAGCACGGTTGTTCATTAAGCATTGGTACCCCCTCTGTGGTTTGCCAAAATCAATTGTATCAATTGTTTCAAATAGGGATGTTAAGTTCACGTCCAATTTTGGCGCGCACTCCTTGAAAATTTTGGCACTAAGTTGAATTTTTCATCGGCTTTTCATCCACAGTGAAATGGTCAAACAAAAATTTACAATCAATTGGCTTTTGATGTTTTAAACTCGTATGTGCATGATCAACAGTCTCAGTGGGAGCTCTATCTCCCATTGGTTCAGGCTATTTTGAATGACTCTTTTTCTTCTGCTATTGGTAGAACTACGTATAAAGCAGCTTTTGGCCGTCCGTTCCAATCACTTTTGACTCGCTCGGTCAGTCAAATGCCTGATACCAATGCTGAAAGTCAATCATTGGATGAGATTTCTGAGAGTGTGAAGCTTCGGCTAAGCAAGGCTCAGGAATCTTATTCACGGTAGGCTAATAAGCATCGTCAGGATGTTTCGATCAAGGAAGGAGATTGGGTGTATTTAAGAATCATGAAGCAACGTCTTAAGCAAGTTAGAAAGAAGTGTCCAAAGTTGTCTTTTTGTATGTATGGTCCATTTCCAGTCATTAAAAAGATAAATGAGGTTTCAATGAAATTGCAGTCGCCTAACTCATGGTCAATGCACAACGTTTTCCATGTTTCTTGGTTGAAAGTGTTTCAGGGAACACCTCCAAAGGACATTTTGGAAGAAGAAGAACCGGAGATCATCGATGAAGCTGAAGTCATGGAGCCGGAGCAAGCGTTGTTGCATCGGTTTCGACATGGTTTGAAGAAGCAAGTGAGACAATACTTTTTGAAGTTCAAGGATCGAGAAACCCACGAAGCGGTGTGGGTCGACGAAGAGTTTTTCAACGATTATCCAGAGTTGTTGGCAGACTACAAGGAAGCCATGCAGCTCGGTACCAATACCTCACTTTAAAAAGGAGGGGATGTCACGTGACACATCCAACCCTATGTGTCCGTGGACAACCTACGACATAACAGGGTTCCTTCACTCCAGTCAGTCTAGATTAGAAGTGATCTGGCACTTTTGTAGGTCTATTCGTAGACCGTGCATACCCAGTCACTTAGTGTAGATGCATATCCTCTGGTTGCACACAGCATGATCATAAGCATTCCCATCAAAATCCATCAGAATCCTTCAAGGGAATTTTCCAATGCATTTAGCCCATTTTACCTATTTTTGACATTTTTCACTTATTATTTTTAAGTGACTTTTGTTGGAAAGTAGATAGGGCAAATTGGGTAAGATAATATATAAAGAAACCAAGCTTCGCACTAAATGGCAGATGAGCAAGGAGAACAACAAGCTTCGGCGACAGGTTCCCTCTCTCTCAGCAAGACTCCCCAAGCACTTGGGCGATTTCCATCAAGAAGGAGGCTCAGCGTTTTTCATCAAGTAAGCAAGTCCAGCGTTTTTTCTCATCAAACTGCCTAGGCTCTCTCCCCCTCTCTACCTTGCGTTTTCAGTATTACCTTCACCGCCGGCAACCTGCAAACATCAGCGTTTTCAGCCCTTGTCATCACCAACAGATCCCCCATGCCTAGCGTTTTTGGTCCTAGCAAGAACAGCCTCAGATTTCAGCCTTTGGACCATTGCATCCAGTGAATTTCAGCCCTCTTCTCATAGCCATTCCGACCCCGACACAGCAACAGAATTTCAGCTTTAAAGGACAGCAAATCAGCGTTTTTCATAGCATTTCCAACCATAGCAGAATTCAGCCAGCAGCGTTTTTGGACAGCAGATAAAAGATTGCAGATTTCAGCCCTTAGGTCGGTCTCGCCATCCCCGTCATCATCACCGACATAGCCTCGAATTGCATCATTCACATGCATACACTTTGTACCAGTTTGTGCAATCAATCGTAGACCACTCTCGCCAACGAGTGGGGCCTTCGGAGGAGGGTTTTACAACGTCTCTGGTGTCGTATCTCTCTTCTTTCTCTATCTCTCAGTCTCATACACTTGCACGCACAGTGTCTACTCACTTTGTTCGTGATCATAGCACTCTCCATTAAGAACGGAAGGCTCTCCCTTCCATAAGAACTAAAAGGAACCTTGAGAAAAATATGGAACACTCATCTTGAGAAAGAACAGCATTCATTCCGCTGCACCTTACAATGCCATATACAACCAGAGACAAAGATGCATTATATACGTCAGTGCACAGTGTATAATGAGATACGAGGTTTCTTACTGTCTCTTCAGAGAAGGCTTTGGACCTTTCTTTAGAGTCATGAGTTATCAGGACCAGAGATGTATTGGACTATATCTACTTGGGTTACACATACACAGAGACAATTTACTAAGGAAATCTCGAGAGAGACAATCCCAGAGTCAAATTACCAATTTCTTCACACCAAACACCGGACAGATAGAGAAGCAGCCACCACTGCAAAGCTCAGCTCCTCATACTCACACCCGCGGTAATCTCATGACCGAGCATTGGAGCTAGGAAGATCGAGACGCCCACGACTGAGGAAAGGAGCTTCCCAACGCTACAACAAAGGATTCGAGCCATACTATCTCGACATCCAAAGTGCAGATGAGGATGGATTCATCACCCATAATATCACCCTCTTATTTTGGGCACCCATGGTACCACTGATCACACATACCCCCCACAGTTCCAGCTAGTAGCACTTCTAGATTCATGTTAGTATCTCTTTTCTCTCTCTCTTTTTTCTACCCAGACATGGTATCAAATTCACCAATTTGTAACGGATTGTCTCTTAGGTCATTTTGGCCTCTTGAAGACGTTAATATATCATTTCACTTCATTTCATCTCTCTCTCTCTCTCTCTCTCTCTCTCTCTCTCTCTCTCTCTCTCTCTCTCTCTCTCTCTCTCTCTCTCTCTCTCTCTCTCTCTCTCTCTCTCTCTCTCTCAAAAGTAAGGTGCCATCTCTCATGAGCATTGTAAACTACCTGACTGTTGTGTCAATGCTACTAGCATTACAAGACTGCTTTGATGAACTATTCAATGTACTTGAGGAATTGTGGAGGATAAATGGTAAGGGTATGCTAGTAGTACGTAACGAGAGATGAATTTTGAGCTGAAATTGTAGAGGCACCCGAAAGAGCCAAGAGCAACACCCTGGAGGCTGGGGATCATGGACAATCTCCCACCAACATGTTGCAAATAGAAGGACAACAGTGTGATGGCTGAGCACCAGAAAGCGTCATTGAAAAAAACATGACTATGGCTGCCTTTTGGTTTCAACCCTAAAGCCTAATAAGCATTTTGCAAAACTAGCAATGAAGGATCGCAGCACCACTCTCAACAGCAGCCCCATCCATCTTTGCGCAACAGAATAAGTGGTTGTAGTCATTGTGTGCCACTCTTCGGTCCCACAGATCAGCCCCTTTTAAAGCAGGATTTTCAGCCCTACAGCAAACCGTCAATACCTAGTATGCTGCATCTTGTGAGCTGCAGCAATTTTCCGCACGAATATTGTAACTTGTCTACGGAAAAGCATTGCAACTAGAAAGCACCCCTCCAGTTCTTGTCCTCTTTTCTCCTATCATGTTCTCTTTTCTATGTCAGATGACTATTCTCCACTTAAAGAAATTCCAACTTGCCAGGAGCTAAGTATCACAACACAGGCTAGAGTGTTTTATAAAATTCATTGCTCTCTGCCATACAGCCCAAAAATAAACACTTCAAAAAAGGTGGCCTTAATGGTTAATTACAACAGAGACAAGCGAACTAAATATGGCGAGATTAACTTGAAAACAGATGTTGAAAATTCCTTAAAAAGGGAACTCCTTCACTACCTACACAGCCCAATATAGACCAATGAAGCTGACCTCACTGCTGTCATGAATACTACAAAAGAAGATAAAAAATGGGGAAAGAAACAGACCTCTTTTCTGTAGCGATTTCCCATGAAAAAAAGCAAAGTGCTACGCTCCAAGGTGGTATTCTCTTTGACATAGGAGTCTATGCGGTGAGTATATGGAAGCACCACATCTTTCCACCAAGAACCCTGATCTGTTTTCAACCTTCCAAAATCTGATAACAAGAGAATGGAATTTTTGAAGAGATCGATCATCAAATGCAGAGCATTTGGATCTTGGCAAATGATCACATGATCCCTGCCATTGTTACGCTTCCAGGTTTCTTGCCCTTCAAGCCAATCTACCAACTCCATTTGCATCTGTTCATCACTATATGACACAGGTGAAGATCCACTGCGGCTAAAATTAACGAGAAGACTGAGGGAGGAAAAAAATGGTACATAGAAAATATCTGCATCTTGTGGACTCTCTACTCGCAGAGCCGGAGACCCAGCCCTCGCAGCATGGGGCTTTTGCAGATCCATGAAGAGGAACCATTCCGCACTGTGTTGATTTCCGGGGTAGCGAAGCTGGGAGGTGCCATTGATGTCAATGGAGCGTGCACGCAGGTACTCTTCAATGACACCGTACGTGAACTTCCTTGGCAAATCGTACATATACACCTTGAGTGGAGTAGCTGCGGAAAATGACAGCGTCTGTGTTGCGCAGAGAGAGTTCGAAGACGCGGGATCAGTAGGAAGAAGATAATGGAGCACCCGAGGCTTGGAGGGAAAGAATGGGGAGGTGCAGGAATGGAAGAAGAACGAAATGGCCACCGAGTAGATGGCGAGACAGAATGCCAAAGCATACGAAAAACAGGGGCTTTTAAAGCAACTCCCACGAATCATCCCTGGCTGCAGCTGCAGAGAAGGAGACGAATTACACGATTCTGCATTAATGTCCAAATGGCGACGATCGTCATTTTCTGTTGTTATTTATAGAAGGCTTGAGCAAGCGAGAATGCCAACAAAAAAACTAGAGTGCTTCGTTAGCTGCCTTCGCATCGAATTGAGATCAAACAAAATATTGGAAATTATGTATGCCATTTCAATTATTAATTTGGAGGAGAGACATCAAAACAAATCTGAGAGAGAGAGAGAGAGTACATCAAGGGTGTTATATTTATTTATTTTCTCAAGAGAAAATGAAGCAAAGAAAGAGAGAGAGAGAGAGAGAGAGAGAGAGAGATTTTTCATGAAAGCGTGTTAGATTTTTTACTTGAGGGTGTTTGGGATATTGATCGTCATGATTCAGAGATGTACCTCAAAAAAATGGGATACCAATCGTAGTGCTTCGAAGTGATACCTTGCAAAAAACCACAAGTAGTGTTAGAGTTTTGTCAAGCACAATGTTCATGATCATAGAATATGTCAATGTTATTAGTTGTTTGCCGTTTCATTTTTATGTTTCAAAAAAAAGAAAGCATGCAAGTCTCCTTGCATGGGGGGAGTTTGCACAGTCCTCCCCAATTTTTATAATATAAGGGAACGTGCCATTCCCACGGCAGCGTACAATTTTCATTGTGTTCATTAACAGCGTTCCCAGTGTCAAAAAAAAAAAAAAGATAATTCTTACTCACCGTGCGATTGAATGTCTATCGCCAATGCACTTCTTTGCATCAACTATGTTGGGCATCTCTTGCACTTAACCCTTGCAAGAGATGACATCCCAGAGAGGATACCCTTCAAGAAGTTTTTGTGTTATTGTGAGGACGCCACATTTAGCATACATATCGACCAAACCACCGCCAAATGATGAGATCCTGAATAGAATGTGCGTTGAGACCATTTGTTCTTTTGTGAGGCACTTGCATTTGAAATACATACAACCAGTGCATTGCGATACACGACATCTTCCTTCAGCAAACCTTGACTGGCAGTCTCATTCTGAATAGTCTCTCCCATGTGGATGTTTTTCCACATGCTTTAAGGTTAAAAGCCATAGATTCATTTTTCCTAGCCATGTTGGGCAGATCTTGCATTTGACATTTGTATCTACCAAAGCACTGCCATTAAGACATCTTCCTTCAATAGCCCTTGACTACAAATCTCATCATGGAATCTCTCCCCCATGTGAAGAAGGCTTGCAAGGAAAAGTGATTGCATCTAGAGGGAGGCCTTGCCTTTGGAGTTGTTGGGAAGAAGCCCAGAGCTTCCTTGGCACAACATCCTTTTTCAACAACTTCTAATTAACAATATAATGGTGAATCTTTGTGCCCATGTCAGCATCTTACGTAGAGCCACATGCCTTCAAGATGCATGCATAACTGATTGCATCTGAAGAGAGCCTCTTGCTTCGCTTCAACAATAACTTTCTGGCCTTGCTCTTGTTGCGCACACCCCCCAATCAATGCATTCCAAGAGTCAACATTGCAAACAAGAAGCTCCTCGAGCACTTTTTGTGCTTTCTCAAGCACACCATATTAGGCGGTCCCAAGCACAACATCCTTTTTCAACAGCCCCTTACTAACAATATAATGGTGAATCTTTGTGCCCATATTGGCATCTCGCATAGAGCCACATGCCTTCAAGATGCATGGATAGATGATTGCATTTGGAGAGAGCTCCTTGCTTCGCTTCAACAAGAGCTTTCTCGTCGTGCTCTTGTTTCACACATCCTGCAATCAACGCGTTCCAAGAGGCGACATTCTGGCCAGGAAGTTGCTCAAGCACTTTTTGTGCTTTCTCAACCGCAACACATGTGGCATACATATCAACCAAGGTAGCGCCAAGCAGGACATCTCCCTGCTCTTGTTGCACTCATCCCACAATCAATGCATTCCTAGAGGTGACATTCCGAACAAGAAGCTCCTCAAGCACTTTTTGTGCTTTCTCAAACGCACCACATTAGGCAGTGCCAAGCATGACATCCTCTTTCAGTAACCACTGACTAACAATATAATGTGAATCTTTGTGCCCATATCGGCATCTTGCATAGAGCCACATGCCTTCAAGATGCATTCGTAACTAATTGCATCTAGAGAGAGCCCCTCACTTCACTTCAACAAGAGCTTTTTGGCCGTGCTCTTGTTGCACACATCCCTCAAGAGGCGACATTCCGGCCAGGAAGCTGCTCAAGTTCTTTTTGTGCCTTCTTAAGCACTCCACATTTGGCTTACATATCAACCAAGGCATTGCCAAGCATGACATCCTTTTTCAACAACCTTTGACAAACAATTTAATTGCAAATTTTTGTGCCCATATCAGTATCTTGTGTAGAGTCACATGCCTTCAAGATACATATGTCGGTGATTGCATCTGGAAAGAGGCCCTCGCTTTGCATATATATCGACCAAGACAACGCAAAGCACGCTGCACAAGGAAAACCTTGGAATTAGTGCATTCAAAGAGTCCACACTCCAAAATGAAGCTCCTCGAGCTCTTGCATAGGGCAAGATGCCTTCAAAATGTAAGCATAGCCTTCAAGAAGAAAGTATAGGTGACCAAATCTGGAGATATACACTTGCTTTGCGTCTGCTGAAAGCGTCCTAGAGCAGGACATGCTTCCCCAAGAGCCTTGGACGAGGTATGTCCTCATTAATTCTCTCAACCATGTCAACAGCTTGTAGAAGGTCACATTCAGACTGAATTTGGAGAGATGCATTGTTGAAAACAGCCTAGAACTTTCTGTCGTGCATATCCTGCAATTAGTGCATTCCAAGAGATGACATTCTAGATGAAAAGCTCCTCAACCACTTTTTGTGCTTTCTCAAAGGCACCACATTTGGAAGGCAGAACTAAGCACAACATCTTTTTTCAACAGCCTCTGACCAACAATACAATTGTGAATTTTTGTGCCCATATCAGCTTCTTGCGTACATGATTGCATCTGGATAAGGCTATTGAAAAGAAAATAGAGCTTTTTGGCCCTACCCTTGTGGAGCAAATCATGAAATCGGTGCATTCCAAGAGTCCACACTCAAGACATGAATCTCCTCAAGCACTTGTGTAGAGCCACATGCCTTCAAGACGAAAGTATAAGTGACTGAATTTGGAGAGATATACTTGCTTTGCATCCGCTGAAAACAACCTAGAGAATTTTGGTCACCTTCGTGTTGTACTCATCCCGCAATCAGAGCATTTCAAGAGGCCACATTCTGGACAGAAAGCTACTCAACCACTTTTTGTGCTTTCTGAAGCACACCAACCACATTAAGCAGTGCCAAGCACGACATCATTTTTCAACAGGAGTAACAATACAATGGTGAATCTTTGTGCCTATATCAGTCCATCTTGCGCAGAGCAACATGTCTTCAAGATGCATGTGTAGTTGATTGCATCTGGAGCGAGCCCCTCTCTTCGCTTCAACAAGAGCTTTCTGGCCCTGCCCTTGTTGCGTGCATCCCGCAATCAGTGCATTCCAAGAGGCGACATTCTGGCCAAGAAGCTGCTCAAGCACTTTTTGTGCTTTCTCATGCAACCCACATTTGGCATACATATCGACCAAGGCAGTGCCAAGCACGACATCCTTTTGCAACAGCTTCTAACAAACAATATAATGGTGGAACTTTGTGCCCATATCAGCATCTTGCGTAGAGCCACATACCTTCAAGATGCATGCGTAACTAATTGCATCCAGGGAGAGCTCCTCGCTTTTCTTCAACGAGAACTTTCTAGCCCTACTCTTGTTGCGCACATCCCGCAATCAGTGCATTTCAAGAGGCGACATTCCGTCCAAAAAGCTGCTCAAGCACTCTTTGTGCTTTCTCAAGCGCACCAGATTTGGCATCAACCAGTGCCAAGGAGGACATCATTTTTCAACAGCGTACTCTTGTTGTGCACATCCTGCAATCAATGCATTCCCAGAGGTAACATTGCGGAAAGGAAGCTCCTCAAGCACGTCTATTTGTGCTTTCTCAAGCGCACCATAGTAGGCAGTGTCAAACATGACATCCTTTTTCAACAGCCTCTAGCTAACAATATAATGGTGAGTCGTTGTGCCCATATCAGCATCTCTCGTAGAGCCACATGTGTTCAAGATGCATGCATAGTTGATCGCCTCTAGAGAGAGACCCTCACTTCACTTCAACAAGATCTTTCTGACCCTGCTCTTGTTGTGCACATCCCGCAATCAGTGCATTCCAAGAGGCGACATTCCAGCCATGAAGCTGCTCAAGTTCTATTTGTGCTTTCTTGAGCACTACACATTTGGCTTCCATATAGACCAAGGGAGTACCAAGCATGACATCGTTTTTCAACAACCTCTAACTAACAATATAATTGCTTATTTTTGTGCCCATATCAATATCTTGTGTAGAGTTACATGCCTTCAAGATACATACGTAGGTAATTGCATCTGGAGAGAGGCCCTCGCTTTGCATCCATATTGACCAAGACAATGCAAAGCACGTTGCACAAGGAAAATCTTGGAATCAATGTATTCCAAGAGTCCACACTCCAAAAAGAAACCTCCTCGAGCTCTTGCATAGAGCAATATGCCTTCAAGATGTAAGCATAGCCTTCAAGGCAAAAATATAGATGACTAAATTTGGAGAGATACACTTGCTTTGCATCAGCTAAAAGCAGCCTAGAGCATGACATGCTTCCTCTTATGGGATGCATTTTGAGCACTGTTTGCTCCCTGCTTTCGTATATGGTTACTTGGTCTAGTGACGTTGTTTATGCTTGCAGATTGTAGAGTCATTTTATGCATGGTTATGATTATGTAGTGATTGAGTGATCTCCCTGATCTCTCAACATATCGACACTTTCTTTTGTCAATGGCTTGCCTTTTATTGGTCATCTCAACAAAAATGATCATTACCTTTAAAACCATTAGTATGGTTTTTATCCTTGTTATCATATTGTATTTATATGGGATACCATAGGCTTGCTTAATAGAAAATTGGATACATCTTAGCACATCTCACTTATTTTATGCTATTTTGCATATAGATACTAGAGACATTTGGATATAAGTAGCTAGCATATCAACATATGGGGTGTACGTTAGTTAGGAGACATATACTAGTAGATGTATGCTAGTACAATACTAGATGCATGCTAGCTAGCATATAGATATTAGTGGGCATGCTAGTGAGCATACATGGATGTATGTTGTTCTGTATACAAATACTAGATACTTTTACATATATGTACTAGCTAGCATACATACATATGGGATGCATGTTGTCACACTTTCAAAGGTGTCATACATCTATGAAGTCCATTCTCTGTTTGAAGCCAAAGGATTCCAATTTCCATGATACAATGCTTGATGGGACAATGTAACATGTGGTGTCAAGAGATTGCAAATTTGTTGCCTAGAGAGAGTAAAGCTAGGTAAATTTTTTCTCTTGAAAATTTTTGCATATTTGAAAACAAGAAATAAGTTGGGCTCTAAGGAAAAGAGAAAATATTTGTTGGTCAAGGAGATGTAGTGCTAAGAGTGTAGCAAAATTTGGGAGTAGACTGCCACCATCACTTGCTCATAATCATTATAAGGGATTCATAACATAATCTCATAACTATAAGAAGAAACTTAACGAGAGGGAGTGGGAAAGAGAGACAAAACAATATTGAGGGTTGTAATGGCTGAACTTGAAAGGTTATGGTGGATTAAGCTATGTAGAGTACATTGTGTAATCATAATGATTAGAGAGAGAGAGAGAGAGAGAGAGAGAGAGAGAGAGAGAGAGAGAGAGAGAGAGATTCACTAAGATGTAAACTCAATGCATGATTAGCTAGAGTGTAGACAAACACAACCCGATTATTTAACTTAAAAAGTGATTGCAAGGCTTATTATTTAGGCATAGCATGTAATGCTTACACCTCTTCAAAGGTCAATGGACTCTACTTGAAAGGGCAAGATGCTGTGAGGCATCAAATGGAAACACATGGGTTGTCACATGACTCTACACACATGGCAGTCTACATGGATAGGGGGAGTTCTTGTGATGCAACAAACCCTACACGCTCAACGACCCTCCTTGTGTGGGTTTTGTTGCATAATCACACACATTCCTCCCATCAAAACACACTAGGGGGTAGGTACATACTTTTGCCTCTCCCTTGACACATAGGGTGTAGGCACACAAACCTCCCCTGGAACAAAGTAGGGTATGGAACACAAAATCCCCCAAACACAAGGTGGGATACACAAATGATCCCCTACAAAACAAATGAGGGGAGTACAAATGATAGTGCTTCACAAATTGATAGAGTTATGGCAAGCACTTATCCTATGCACATGTCTTGTTGTTTATCTTCATCATTGTTGTCTCTTTGTTTTCCTTGTTGTTGTTGTGTCATTGATGCCATGTTCTTCTTGTTTTTCTTCCATCTTGTGGTTTTTCTTCTTTGTGTCGCACTTGTTGCACTTGTTGTTGCTACCGTTGTTGCCGATCAAAGTGTGTAAGTCATCACATATGGGAGCTGTGGATGCCATAGTGGGCATAATATACATTTGAATGGTGCACTTGGTGGTGGCCCATGAGGAGGGTCTTACCTTATGTAAGTAGTGTCCAACCCTCTCTCAAGAATGGGCATTAGTGCAATATCACAAATGTATACATATATTTCTTTTGCAAAGTTAATTTGGTGCACAATTTTTGCGTACATAATTTTTCCTTTTAGTGCATGTGTAAAGTGTTTGTTGGTATTCGCAAATCTACACATTTGTGTCTACATTTTTCTTCTTACGATTGCACTGAAGTTGTAGTGGGAAGAGCTCTTAGCAAAGAGTGGCATTGTGAACATGAGATTCAATGAGTCTTGCAACCTTGCTTCATGGAATGACTAATCATGGCCAATCAATTTGAATTACAATAGGGAGGACCTGTGGTTGGGTGGGCAATACCTTAAGAAAATCTTGCGTGGCAAGTGAGACAAGGGAGATGGGGTCAAATTACTTGCCACATGCATGATGTGACCCAAGGTAGGCTCATGCGGGGGGTCTCATTGACAACACAAAATATGGGGCTTGCTTGTGTGTGATGTCATTAAAAGCTAGGATGCCAAGGCCACCATTGCATGGTGCAACTGGCTGCTACAACAGAATCATCAATTTGTTGAGCAGTGAGCACAAGGGCAAATAGCCAAGGGTATATGCAACTTTTGATGAGCAAGAACGAAGTTGAGTAGTGTGGGAGCTTGTTGAACCAAACAGGGGCAACCAAGGCTCGATGGTGCTAGGCAGCTACGAGCTCAGATGGTAGTATTGAATGTGTGGAAAGATGCAACATAATTGGGGCAACAGGTAAGGGACCTTTGAGTGTTGGTAGGAGATGAACACTAGCAAGAGATGTTGATAGTGCGTAGTTGGACACAAAGTGAGGCAACGAATGTGCGATTCCAAGAAAATGGGGCTATGCATCAATGGCACTAGGTAGAGATGTGTGTGGGCATGTGTACAAAATGACGATGTTAAGATTGGGTGCACATTGGTAGGGTGAGGCTTGGACTTTTGGTTCCCAAGTTGGACCTGCCCAAATAGTTATATGCATTTAAGCTCTCAGATTTCAATTTTGCTGGCTTTCCTCAAGCCAAATTAGGTGTAATGTATGTGAACTCGCAACTGCAACTCTCCATCTTTACATGTTTCAACCACTAGGCCATGACCATGTGAGTGGAGCCCCCCAAAACAAATAATCACTTTAACTTCCCTAAGGCTCACACATAGTGGCACACACCTATATCTAGAAGGTGATTAAGAGGTCTTAATCTCCTCTCTTTGCAAAAATTTAGGGCTCTAATTAAAGCTTTTGCAAAGGGCTACAAAGTACACACATGAATCAAGTTGTCTAATTGCACGAATGCAAAAATTCAAATTAAAGAAAAATCTGATTAGGAATTATTATGCAAAACACATACACACAAATTTATGAACATAAAATGGAGTTGTTGATTAGTTTATTGCACTCATGAGGGTAATGGCCCGTGGATGTGCCCTCAATGAGGTAATTAAAAACTAATTAGAGACCTATTAGACGTATGAATGACGATTGTATGGCAAAAAAAGGTGCCAAACAATCTAACATAGGGAAGTTGAAATGTCTAAAGATCTATAATCATCGGCTTTGATACCATGTGAAAGGTTATGGTGGATTAAGCAATGTAGTATTCATTGTGTAAGCATAATGAGAGAGAGAGAGAGAGAGAGAGAGAGAGAGAGAGAGAGAGAGAGAGAGATAGATAGATTTTATTATCTTCCTCGGAGGTCAAATATGACCTATGGGACCAAAGTTACATGTGATGTAGTATGTGTATGGCTGATGCGTGACTCTCGATGCTCCAAAATTGTAGTACTAGTGATGAGAGTCGCAATGGAGAGCCCACACTTTGGCTGGGAGAGGAAAGTGTGTAGGTCTAAGTTATGGCTGAAAATGTGAGAGAAGCAAGTTCGGATGTGATCAAAAGCTGAGCACTCTAGTAGTGTGTGGTACTCAGACTCTCGAACTTGCAATGAGCATAATGTGCACAATCGATTTGACTCTTCTCCATTGCCCCAACGCCCTATCTCGCATTGAAGGAAATGGGAGCTAAGCCGAATTGCTGCGATAGTGCGTATCGCGGACAAGGGAATAGGCTCAAGCATGTAAGTGTGAGTACGGTTTCCTCTCTCAGCGAAGAACATGGTTTTGTAGTTGGGGGCAATATAGGTGGTGTAATGTATGAAGCGTGACCCACCGGATTTCTCCCAAGCCGTAATACATTGGCGTTGTAGAAAAGCTTCATTCACTTGAGAGTCAATTGAAGCATCATGTAGCAAGTGTATTGCATCCCATCTCCCAAACCACTTCTTTATGTCTTGCATCCATCCCGTGCTCAAGATCTTGCTTTTATGCATCTTTTGAACTTTTTTGCTTGCTTCCCATGCAATTGTAGGAACTCGATGTGAGGGGTTTTGACGCATCTTTATCATGTACTCCACAACCCTTTCCATGCCCATAACCTCAATTGGAAGAGATCCCGACTCAAGAAGTAGGAGCATATATGGTGTTTGTGTCTTAACTTGGAGAAAGTTTGTAAGAAAACGCTTTTGGACATTCTCAAACTCTTTCCAAGTAGACTTTGAGATGCTCCCGTCCCACACTTCAACTCCATAAAGAAGAACCGGTGTCACCAATGCATCAAAAAGATACTTCTTGAGAACCCAACACTTGATGTTTCCCGCATTACACATGTTCTCAAATGCATAATATGCTCTCTTTCCCGCTTCCAAACGACGCATATCACATTCATGCCACTTGTGATTGGATGGAACCTCAAGGCCAAGGTACTTAAAGCTCTCAACAACTTCAAGTGTCTTGTTGTTGTACACAATGCATGGCTTCTCCTTATGGTTGGTTTTCACAAGCATAACCTTTGTTTTGGATTCATTTACAATCAGCCCACTATGCAAGCAAAAGTTCTCAAGGACAACCATAAGCTTTTGTGCATCTTCTAAAGTGTGTGCTAGAAGCACTACATCATCCGCATACAACAAAAGCATGATTACCGCATTGCAAATAGTGACCTCTTCAATGCCTTCTTCTTGCATAAAGTCAAGTACCATTTGTTCCAATTGATCGATGCATAGACCAAAGAGAGTTGGTGACAATGGACATCCTTGTTTAACCCCAATAGT
The DNA here is from genome assembly GCF_014529385.1 of Adiantum capillus-veneris. Classification (NCBI taxonomy): domain Eukaryota; kingdom Viridiplantae; phylum Streptophyta; class Polypodiopsida; order Polypodiales; family Pteridaceae; genus Adiantum; species Adiantum capillus-veneris. Next base: position 24,537,120 of record NC_140934.1, on the reverse strand, counting down.
GCTTACAAAAATTTCTGAAATTTCTCTTCCCATGCGCAATTGACAAATCACCTTCTCATAGATTCGAGAAACCGCAAGCATAAACTCACTTGGCACTTGGAGTTCTTCCATCCTTCTCCACAAATTGTTACGTGGAATCATATCAAAGGCTTTCTTAAAGTCCACAAAACAACAATACAATCTCTCGCCTTTCAACCGACTTTCCTCCATGAGAACACGAAGAGTGACAAAATGATCAATGGTGCTATGGCATCGACGAAAACCCGCTTGTCCCTTTGCACGCTTGTCATTCTCTTCAGCCCAATCACTCAATTTCATCTCCATTATGCACCCAAACAACTTTTCCATAAGAGACCCAATCATTATAGTCCGGTAGTTGCTTACATTCTTTACATCCCCTCCTTTATGGCTTAACCCAATTAGTAATCCAATCATAAGGCATACCATGTTGAAGTGCAAGGTTGAACATATCACACATCCACTCATGGGTAAAATCTCGCGTCCATTTGATCATTTCCGGCTTGATACCTTGAAGATCTCCCGCTTTGCGAGTGGCCAACTTTTCAAGCCCACCGCATACATCCTCAATAGTAAAAAAAGACGGCATACATGGGAGTGAACCATAAAATGGCATTTTTTCAGTATTTGCTTGCTCATATAATTGCCTACAATGTGTGTACATATCCACTAGACTCAGGTTACCAAAATTCTCAACCCGCTTGCCTCTCAAGTTTCTCCAAAATCTTCCACATGCATGTGCCTCTTCTTGGACTTGAAATTCTTGTTGCTTTACTTCCCATCTTCTTCTCTTCTTTTGAATCAATGCCTTGTATGTATGCAAATGACTTTGATAGTTGTCTTTGTCCATAGTTGCATCAAGCTTTATCAAGGACTTTCGAACATCTTAACATTCTTTATCAAACCACCTTTTGCGTGATCTATCTTTGTTGATACCGTGGAGATGCTTTATGGCAAAGCATTCTTGCGCACAAGAACAAATAGCTTTCTTGAAAGCTTCCCATTTAGTTTCCAATGGTGCATCACATTGAAGCTTTGTCATCCATAATTTTTGCTCAACCATTGTAATGTACATTGGTGCCCGTTTGAAATCCATACATAGTGATAACTTCTCTTTCCTTTGGCTGAGATTATCATGCTTAGTTGCTTCTCCACATGAAAGGTCAATACATAAGGTGCGATGGTCGGATTCCGGGGTCCATTGACCAAACATAAAACTCTTTATGCGATACATGATGGCTTCAGAGAGTAGCATATAGTCAATCACACTATCCCCATTATGTCTCCTACATGTAAATCCATTGGTTCCACTCCACAAAGATACACCATTGGCAATGAGCATACCCGTGCTACTACACATGTGTAAAAGTAACTTTCCATAGTGATCCGGCTCTTTCTCATCCATTGAAGTACGATCATACAAGTGAACTTCCTCCAACTCCCTTGAAATGTATGGCATATCAAATTGTTGAGTATCATGTTGCAATGTTTTTGTGCGAGCATTCATATCCCCAAATACAATAACATCACCTTCACCTTTGAAATAAGCAATGTCCTCTTCCAAATTAGAAAATGGTTGATCTCTATCCATGCAAGCATAAAAGGGAGAATCATGATGAGGAATGTAGCAACCGGCTACAAAAATGGGTGCTCTTTTTGGTGTCATAATTTTCAGCCATACATAACGTTTGTACTTTTCATCTTTCACAATTGATACAAAATCTTCCAATCCTTTCTTAACCATACATGCTAACCCTCTCTTGCAATGATACCAAGTACGCCATGATCATGGTTTCCGATGTCGTTGGTTGGGTGGTTGTGTTGCTATCTCCACACTTAGGAGATTTTGGATCATTTTCCACAATGGTTGTGGACCTTGTTGAAGAAGAAGAACCCTTGCGAGTGCCGGAAGACATTGTATGTAAAATAGGAGATGAGAATCAATTTTGTTGAACCTGTTCACTTCGGAAATGCTGCTACAGAAATGCCTTCCATAACTCTGAAAATTTCTGTCTTTACATCAATGCGTAGAGGACTTCGTGCTCTTCGATTGAGGCTATAGATCACCCAAATCGGAGTTCGGATGAAGAAGTTATGATCAAAAGAGTGGACTGCTGTCTACTAGGTCAAAAAACGGCTGCGTTTTGAGAGAGAGAGAGAGAGAGAGAGAGAGAGAGAGAGAGAGGGTTAACTAAGAGGTTAACTCAATGCACAAAAGGCTAGAGTGTAGACAAATACAACTTGATTATTCAACTTACACAGTGATTACACGACTTATTATATAGGCATATCATACCTCTTCAAAGGTCAGTGGATTCTTCTTGAAAGGGCAAGGTGCTATCTGGACCTTGAACCTTCTATTTAGCTCTTCATATGACTCTTGAGGCATCACATGGAAACACATGCGTTGTCACATGATTCTACACATATGGTAGCCTACATGGATAGGGGGAGTTCTTGCGATGCAACAAATCTTGCACCTCAACAACCCTCCCCAGAGGTGCTGGGTAGTAGCTATGGAGATATGTGTGTGTGTGTGTGTGTGTGAATTGATTATCTAACGATAGTTTGAAGAGTACAAACTATTAAATCATATAATGGACCAAACTAAATAGAGACTTTATACCAATGAAACTAAACCTTTTTTATATCAAATACACAAAAGGGAAAGATATATGTACATATCATTGATTTACTTTTATCATAATAATAATAATTTTTACATATACATTGAGTTTTTATGACTTAATCAGATAGAATGGATATAGGTCCTTGTATGTCGATCAACTGCTACAGCTGCAGATACAGTTGTAATTCCAAGGAAGAAACCTGTTACCTACCACCATCCAAGAAACAAAAACAAGAACACTATCAACACTCTTGTTAATTCTTTCTTGGGAAGACATGTTTCAATGACCCCTTCCCCTTGTTATCGGTGTCCAAAAATACTACCATCCTAGCAGCTTGTAGAAAAAGCTTGAATATAATGCCCATCATGAATAGATCTCAAGTGTCACACTAGTAAATGTTATGCATCACAAATACACCTTTGTAAAAAGGTGAGGGTTTGACGCAATTGTGTCTATGCGTACGAAATAGTTTTGAAGCATGTATTTTTGTCTACCTTGAAGAAAATTACACAGAATCTCCTCCAAATAGTTGCTATTTCATCTAAATATATGTCCATTATCATATTTGTGGCATACATGGGCATGCCAAATCATACCACAACTCAAAAGAGCCTACCTTAGTCCTTTTGACACACATATAATTCTTTTGAAGGAGCACCCAACTCATGTGACCACAAGTGCTCACACCTATTAGTGTATACCATCCCAGGAAGGAACTAATGTTTATGAATCACCTTCATGATTGAGCTTGAAATTACCACGTGCTCCTTGAACACACCTTTAGCTATGTATGTGCTATTTCAAATCTTATGTATGTGTAAATATGTACATGTGTATGTGTATATACTTAACTAAGTACACATGTGAGAAAGCATATGTGTTAGCCATAATATAGTTCATTAATTAGTGTCGACAATATAGTTAAATATGTACACATATCCGAGTTCAAGTTCTTATTGGTTATGTAAGTATATGTTTGTAGATCCATATGTGCATGTTTGAGTGTAGGTTTTCTTGTGTGTGCATGTATGTATGTGTGTGTGTGTGTGTGTGATACCAACAAAAATACCTCATTGGACTTTTCCTTAATTCAATAAGTCGCTCACTTGAACTGGCTCTGCTGCTGCCAATATTAGTGCCAATATTAGTACTTGGCTCTCTCTTTAATGGGTTTAGCCGAGTTCCCACTTGTAAAAAGCGTACTAGATCTCCCATTTTTAAAACTCTAGTAGATCTCCCATAGTTAGATATATAAACCAGTATGATTCAAAAAAGCGTAATTTTTTGCACTTTGTGTTCTTCAATGGTAAAAAACCAAGTTACATATTGAATAAGACTCTATCTATTTGGTGAACCTTAAAGTCAAGGGTATTGATTCTCTTTTAGACCTTTCCTAAAAAAAAATAAACAACCTTACAATGTAAGGTGCACACTCTTAACTTGTTAAAAGTAACTCACTCTTAATACTTCTAAATCCAACACGTGGCTTCTTGTAAAACGTAGTGATTCTTTCCCCCTTTTCTATGGAGTGTATCTATCCTTGCAAAAGGTTGTTATATCATAAACGTAAGCAACATATTTGAAAAATTGGGTGGACTCTAACCAGGTGAGGACTCACGATGGCATGTTGAAGGTAAGGGGGGAGGAAATATTTATTCAAGAGGGAAATGGCATAACCAATCTACCACACTAATGGCATAACCAATCTACCACACTTGGGTGATAGAAAGGTTATACCATTTTTCTCTTGAATAGCAGGTCTTGAGTTCAACTCTCCTTGTCGCTTAGATCTCTAAGATCTCTTGGGATAGTTTCCTACGACGTTAAAATTCTCTTCTTCTTCTTCTTCTCCTCCTCTCTTTCTCTCCCCCCTCCCCCACACATACACTCACACACACACACACATATACATGGAACCTCTCTCTACTCTCTTCTTCTCGTTGATAAGTGTCCTTTTAATCTCTCTCTCTCTTTCTCTCTCTCTCTCTCTCTCTCTCTCTCTCTCTCTCCACACTCACTCACACACACACGTATACACAAATACACAAGCACGTATGCACGTGTTGAAATTGACCTATCTACCATCCCAAAAGCTAATTTACACAAGAAGATGTACTCCTGCTAAATCTAATAGTGGGTTGTCCACAAAATTCCTCTCTTTGTCAACTCTCTCTCTCTCTCTCTCTCCGGTTACATACTTGAGTTGCATCGAGATCTACCCCATGGATGTCCGAGCTTTGTCATAAGCAGACAAGCCCTCCTCTCTTTATAAAATATCCTCAATGTTTGAGTTTTTGTTAATGTCTCTGTCATGTGCATGTACATACATACATGCACTCACTATAGTAACCGATAAATTGAGAGAGAAGGGACACCAACACATGTGCCCAATGCCAACAAATTTTCAAGCACTTTCAGAAAGGGTATAGAAGTGTCTCTTTATAGTTATTTTTAAAATTTTGAAAATACACTTGTTTGTTTCCAAAATACACGGATGCCGTTGTGGCAAGCTACGGTAAGTAAAAGTTTGTTAGTATAGTACACCTAATTTGTTCTTGGTAGCCTCTAGGAGAGAACAAATGTGTAATCTTCAGCACCTCAAGGCTCGGCTAAGCTTGAGGTCTTTTTGTAATTTCTTTGAACTATTGTGATTTTGGCCAAATTTTTTTATTTGAAAATACACTTTCACAAATTGTTAAGAGATATCAATATTGGTCTTAAAAAAAACCCTTTGAAAAAATAAAAGCAAATTTATCTTTAAAAATTAAGTTCTCATTAAACAATAAAATATCCAGAACAATTGTCATTTTTTTGTTATGTGCACTTAAGCTGCACCATTTACTTTATGTAAAGTAGAAAGGCTTTTGACTTTACATTTTCCAAAGTCTTTTTGCTATTGCTATGTGTACTTAAATGGTTCAGTTACTTTGTGTAAAGTAGAAAGCTTTTGATTTTCAATTCCCAAAAGTCTTTTCATTTTTTGCAATGTTACTATTCACTTTTGCATTTTAAATCTTCCTACCTTTGAGTTTTGAATTTTAAAATAGAGGTCTTATAAGGTTTTGTCTTAAATGAAGGAGTGAGTGACACATGGAAACATGGAAGGTCTCTCCTTCCTTAAAAAATTTAAGGTGCTTCATATATAGTATAGAAGTCATTTTCAAGCATACATACAAAGTAAATGCTGCTTTAGTTTAAGCTTTCTATTCACAAGACTTTTGAATCCCTTAGGGACACTTGTCTCTCAAAGAAGGTGATGTAAGGAAACAAAAGGGACAACAAATATATTTTGCAAAGAACCTTGCCATGTAGCGCTCATCTAGCCAAAGAATCCAACACTTGTCTCTCAAAGAAGGTGATGTAAGGAAACAAAAGGGACAACAAATATATTTTACAAAGAACCTTGCCATGTAGCGCTCATCCAGCCAAAGAATCCAATGGCCTCAGTTTTGCAACAACTTTGCACAATGAATCCTATGGCCTTCCACAGGCCAAAAAGGCATCAAATAATGCCCTTTCATTCCTTATCTAGTTGCTTACTTTGCAAAACAGCGAGACCTATCCTTTATTAATTTGATGTATTCTCTTTGCCTTTGTAGAGATCTTGGCGCTCTTGAGCTTTTATTTACATATACCCGTCTCCCTCCCTCTCTCTCTCTCTCTCTCTCTCTCTCTCTCTCTCTCTCTGTGTTAGAATCATTCTTGAACTCTCATACACATCATACCACGAGCTTCTCTCGGACTCTTTTGGACTCCCTCACTCAATTGTGTGGTGCTTACCCTTCGGGATGATACCTTTGCGTGCATATGATTGACATCCACACTAGCCTTATATGTGGCCCTTCATCCTCCATATTGTCAAAGATGCTTTTTGCCCAAGTATGAGCTTTTGTAATTTTGATGAATTAAATCTCCTCATATTAGATAAAGATTATTGCTTACCAGTATGAAGTTCATGGACGTTGGAAGCAAAACTCGATAAGGAAGTCTTAGAGAATTAATGATGTGGGCTCGTAGCTACATATGAGTTGTATGTGTGTGTGTGTGTGTGTGTGTGTGAGAGAGAGAGAGAGAGAGAGAGAGAGAGAGAGAGAGAGAGAGAGAGAAGAGCGAGCCTTTTGATAGGGAGAAGCTTTGATCTCCAAGCTACAATTAGCCTCATGTGTGCCAATAATTTACATTTTTCACCCTCTTTTGCTCTTCTATTCAAAAAGTGTTATGCACAAATACTATAGATCTCGTTGTTTTTGGTATCAGCTCTCTATTGTGAGATATTCCAATCTCAGTAGATCTGTTTTTGGCAGTACCAAATGTTTCCTTTAGTTCTTTACCCACTACTTTCCTTTTGAGGAGTATCCACCACTCCTCCTTAAGAGGTGTGTGTGCTTGGATACTAACGGTCACCTCAAGTTTAATTCAGGCTAGTCCACATTTCCCTTTTAGTTGGCATTCTTGCACACTTTCGAAAGCATTATGACCCGTTTTTTATTATTATTATTGTAAATAACATTTGATTCAGGAAATAATTCCATTGACACTTATAAACGTGGCATCTTCTTTTTGGGACCCTAAGCTCTTGAGATGCACCTTAGACTAATTGCATTGTCACTTTTGAAGGTTACTTCACCCTTTCAATACCCTAAGGCTTGAGACACACCTTTTAGTCATTTTGGTAATTTTGGTCCTTCCACTCTTTTTATTTTATCTCTTTAAAATGGCCAATTCTAGAGAGATAAAATCATTTAAATAAGCCAAAAAATATTTGGTGACATTACCTCAAAGGCCCTTGAAATCATAGTCATCCTCAACCTTGCACATGTATAAGAGAATGTGAGCTAGGTCCTTTGGCATTTGACTTAACACATTGGGACGTAATTTTTTGGTGAACATTTTTCGACAAGCCCTTTTTTGGAATTTGATGAGTGAATTCCAAAAACATTCTTTCTCTTTCGCTTTCTCTCTCCTCTCAACATTTAATAGTTGAGGATTCAACTTTCTCTTCTCTCTCTCTCTCTCTCTCTCTCACACACACACACACACACACACACACACACACACACACACACAGACATTGAATTTATTACTTGGCAAACACACCTCAATAAAAAATCCATAATTTACAATTTTTTCTCTTTGTTTGCTTCTCTCATGTACTCATACAAACACATATATAGAACCAAATCATTGCTCTCTCTCTCTCTCTCTCTCTCTCTCTCTCTCTCTCTCTCTCTCTGAAACAACATAATCTACGTCAACCAAAAAGTTCAACCACCAACTGTACGATGCTACAATCAAGGATATTCTCTACCTCACTCATGTACAAGCACATAAATACACCCGAAGCATTGCACACATACTCTTTTCAAACATCATGATATACGTCAAGCAACAAGTTTAACCACTAGCTGAACAATGAGGCATACACACAAATCATTTGACAACAATCTTATTTTAAGGTTTATAATCCAAAATAATCCAATCCAACATTTGTCCTGATAAATCTCTCTCATTTTCATCTCACTCATGTGCACTCATACACATGAACACTCATATACAAGCACAAAAATACACCCGAATCAGAGTACACACACTCTTTTCAAACATCATGATATACTCGTGCAACAAGATTAACCATTAATCGGACAATGATACATATACCCAAATCATTCAAAATAAGCCAATTTCATTGGTTACAATCCAAAATAATAGAATTTAACTTTGTCCTCATATCTCTACAATAATATAGTTTGGCTTGGCAAGCAAAGGGCTCAACATTTTGGTGCCGTTGGTGGGGACGATGTAATCTAAACTAGAGAAAACCTCCGAGTTCTTGTAACATTGTCCAAAGAATTCCTCTAGGTTTACCTAAAGTAAAAAATGATATTTTAGAAACCGCACGGTTGAGGCGTGTCTACTTTAGCTGTGTAGAGGTGTCTTGGGAGTTGTCGTGTTCTCCGAGGCCCTTTTAGGCTTATATTGGGTTGTCTTCAAGTGGTTGATGAATTAGACTATGTCAAATTTTGAAGGTTGAAGCTCATTTCATTATTGAAACAAGAAAATACTTAGTGTAAGTGGACACTTTCCACTACCTATTGTCAATTTGACTAGGAGTAGGGTAAGTAGATATCCAGGTGGATTTCTAACCTACCTCACCATGTGAGGTGTCATCAATGAGTTATCTTGGGAAATTTCAAAGCTTTTAGGATTGAACCTTCAAAGGTAAGCTACGAAAACCAAAAAGACCAACATATCAGAAAACAACTGGTCTTGGAAAAGCCATGGGAAAGCTCTGGTAAGCCAAAAACCGACTTTAGGAGAAGTTTTTAAAGTTTGACTAAAACATAGATTAACATCTCCTTGGTGGTTCATGCTTGTGAATTTAAGTTTATCTGGACAAAAGCTTTGGAAATGCTCTATTTGAAACCTAAATGATGTCAAAAGATAAAAAAGTTAATCTGCAGTCCAAAAGGTATTAATCGAGATAATATCTTTGGTTCAAGAAAGTGACTTTAGCTCCACTAACACCCTACCAGGTAAAGACCAAACATTTTTTTACTTCAATTAAGTGTGAATTTCCATACTGAAAATATTTTTACCTCGTCATAAAAGATTCAACAGGTGAATGGCTCAAACTGAATCCAAATTGGGCAAGACATGGAGACATACTTTAAAACTCTTTGTTTTTCAATTTTGTGTCACAAAAAGTAAAAAAAAGGTGTGATCAGATCAAAAAGCTCGATTAATATCTCTTGGTATGAAAGTGCAAAATTATTACTCAGTTGCCATACCTTAGGCTAAAACATAGGTCAAGGGGACACTGGTTCAAGTTTGAAGCCATTTGGACCTATAACTTGTCAAATTGATCTAGATTTCAGTGAAGTCCAAAAACAAACACAAAACTTGGCCTAAGGAATTGGAAACCACACCAAACTTCATGAAATTTGGCAAGTGACTTTTTAAAGGGGTAAACATCTTGTACGAGTCCAAAAAGTGGGGCAAATCCTTCATTATGACCTAGGAGCTGTTAATCACGATTAATAGCTTCCACTCTAGAAAATCCACTTTTTTGGAATCTTTTCAATAAGGATTGGATCTCTGGTAGTAATTGAGTGCCTATGCAAAATTTCAGATGATTTGGATTTGTACGGACCAAGATTGACAGCTGTGTGATGTTTGATTTTGCAAATCACTGAAACTGATGAGAATTAGTGGAAAACTTGTCCAAACCTATTGAAAATAGAAAAAGAGCCTGTTGGACACACACTTAACCGAGGGGAACCACCTGAAGTTCCTTTTCATTGAGAAGCTCAAATCTTTATGTACCTAAGGTCATGCCGTTTTGTTGAAAATCAATAAGTCTATAATTGAGAAACTGAGACTAGAGTGTCCACAGAGGGAAGTGTAAACCAAGGGCTACCTTTAGAGACTATAGCAAAAGAGGTGTCAGACACTTACGCCGACTCAAGTTCCAAGATGTCTTTTTTACAAACCAATTGGGGACTGGGACATTATTCAAGTTCAAGCACATTTTGACTTTTTTTAAGACTAACAAGTACGATGTCCATATTTAGCTGGATCCTAACGAGGAATATGTCATAAGGGTATATGATCATACTGTTGACTTGGAAGAGGAAGTTAGAGCAAACAAGAAAGATACCTTCTACATGGACCGAAACGAGGTACAATACTTCAAAATACAACATCCAGACACTATAGGTAGATGGGGAATGGAGCTTGACACTTTGATTCCGAACATGACCATGAAAGAAGGACCGTCGGTGCTAGAGTTAGAAGGATATGATTTGATAGACACTAAATGTCTAAAGTGCATACCCAATGACAACCCGAGTCTTGGAGTCTATTGTTGGGAAGACAACAATGTTACGATTTGGTCTAGACTGCTCATGCCAAACTATGGTAGTTGACATCCTTGAAAATTGTGTAAATTTTCAAGATAAAAGAGAAGGGTTTAATAGAACTTCTTGCCCACCTCTTTAGGGATTGTTATAGCAATAATTTTGTTATGATGACTCCAAAGAAGATTGAACTTAAAAAAGTACTAGGGAAACTAAATCCGAGAAGTTGTTATGAAGATAATAGCTGAAACAAAACAAAATTGAGCGCCAAATGAGAGAGCATATGGTAGCATGGCTAATCAACGGGGAAGTACAACCCGAAGTAGTCACCACATTTAATAGGGGAAGAATGAATGACACAAGGACAATAAGAGCCTCCACATGAGTCACACTTACCAAGCCACTCATTTGAAGGCTTAACACGAGAAACATCGATCAGGAGAGCGGGTGATGAACATCATCATAGAGTTAGACCGACTGATTTCCATAAATGGGTCAAAAAATATAGCAGGTCAGGGAATCTGTATGACCACTTACCAAGCTTCGAATAGATTCTGAGAGTTGAATGTATAACAGAGACTTTCGTATGAAATTTGAGGGGTTTGGGATAACCTTAGAAGGAAAGGCTTTAACTTGGTTCCAAACCATACATCCTGGATCAATAATCGATCTACCAACCTTGGCAATGAGACTTGTTGCCACTTGCTCAAAAATGGGAATCAAGCATAGCACCGTGGCACAAATCTACAACTTCAAACAAAAACAAGGGGAAATTGTAAGAGATTACAATCGGACGAGGCTATACATTAATAGATGTCCAAAGATGGGAATTCCAACTGAGGAGGCTAGTCTCATTGTTCCTAAAAGGATTGCTTAATAAGGATTTGCATGCCATTTTGTACAGTAAAAAACATGCAACTTGGGAAGCATGCAACCTGGACGCAATTGACTTGAGTGATGATTGCGAGATTTACAATGAGAAAAGCACTGTTAAGGATGCACATAGTGAGGAAACCACCTCTACTATGCCAACACAAGCTCAACACAAGTAGGACCAACAGTGGTAGCTCATGTTAATGCTATAGAGGACATGCTTAAGCACATGAAGGACATGATGAATAACATGCAAAGGATGCCTATGAGAGGGCCAAAACAGGGTTCACTTCAAGGACAACTTATGGGATAGCAGATACCATTAAAATGACATGCCATCAAAGGGAAATGGACAAACCACGAAACAAACGAGTGCTAATATAAGCCTAAATATGACAAAAATGTTCAGTATGTGCCAATGAGACAACAAGGACAACCCATGTATAGATATCCACCAAACATGGCATAAGTTCAAAAACCACCTATGGCTATAATCCGTATGAATAATGTTGTACTAGTCAAGTACATGCTGCTTGAAGAACAAGTGGACAAACATGCTCTAGTACCAATCATGCCGTGTAATGAAGCGAGTTCTATGATGGTAGGAATAGAGGACGAGTGGTACACTTAGTCAACACCCATGACAGTGGAACAAGCTTACCAAGCACCAACCAATGCAGGACCGATTTAGTTCATTGCAAACCAGAGAGCTAGACCACCCATGATAAAGCTAATGCCTAAACCAAGAATCGAGAATTGCCATAACAGCGGGGTGAATGACCATTGGAAAAATGATTATCCTAAGCCAAATATGAGTGCAGAACCAATAGAGGCATATTGTGCAGGGTGTGGTTGCAAGGATGGACATTTTCCAAAAGATTGTCCTAGGAATCAAGAAAAAAAGGGAAGGCAACCATAAACATAGTTCAAGTCATGCCAAGTAGCTCATCATAAGGGGAACCCACAGTTCCAATTCAGGTAGTTACTAGAGCACAAGCTAGAGCTAATCAAGAGAAAAATGCAAGTGGTTCAGAAACACCTAGCAAACCATCAAAATACTCCAAAAAATAATGATACAAATGCTACAATCTTAGAAGACAGAAGCAACGAAGAGAGATTGAAGAGAAAGTGAAAAAGAAGGTAGAGAAAATGACGCAAACATTGTCATTGGACTTTAAGGAATCAAAACCAAGATTGACAGGATCCGTACTTGTGGACAAAATACACGAACTAATCAATGCAGTCTTGGAAGCTTTCCAAGCGGGATTTAGAATCCAAATGGAAAAATTACCCAACACTAGACATGAAAGCCGCTAAACTTGAAGCTTACACAAACTTAGTGCAAATTACACATTGAACGTTGGAGAAACAAAAACCCTAGTTAGAAATTGTCATAAAATCTAATATCTAACCAACCCAAATGATTTTTTCATATTAAACTGATCATTTAATGTGGGAGATAAACGGGAACAAGGGTTAGAATATAGACACGTGCTTACGAATCTATCTCAACATGGGGCCAATGATAAAGGGGTCCAAATGAGACATGGTTTGTCAAAGAGAAAGGCTAGCTAATGGAGCTTAAAAGACCTTAGGGTTCGCTTCGTTAAAGACCTCCAATGGTTAGTGTTAAAAGTCCTTTGACCTTAGGCAAGCTAGGGCTGAGCTTGAGGTGGGAACCCGACCTAAGCTTGAGGTGCTTGTCGTGCTTGCTGACTAATATGCTTGAGGTGCTTGTCGTGATTGATGGCTAAGGCTCTTGAGGTGTTTGTCCTGCTTGATGACTAAGATGGTGGCGGTGCTTGTCGTGCTTGATGAGGGAAGTGCTTGAGAGGCTTCCCATGCATGGGGGGTAAGGTGCTTGAGTCAAAAAGAGACCCTACAAAGGAGGAGGAAAGCCCCAAAGTTAGGGGAATCTTTGACTTAACCTCCCACTCACCCAAAGGGCACCCCCTTTTGTCAAGGGGCACATGGACACATGTCAGACTCTCCCTATGCTTAGCCACATCGTGTGCTTGAATCCTATTGTCTGGGCTAAAGAGGGGTCCAATGAGCTTCTAGTTCCATTCAACAAATATATTTTAGGATCTCTCTCTCTAAGGGGTAAGGATGACACTTATCCAAAAACTACCCATGTACTTGAAATGCATGGTGCATATGATTGGCTAGGGGGAGAGGGATCCAATGAGATTGAGGCTTGAGCAAAAAGCAGGGCTCTCCCAAAGCAAGCAAGGGGTATGCTTGAGGGGTATACACCTCTCACACACTCATTTTTTTCAAGTATTCTCACTTGGTGAAAGTAGAGGAACTCCATCTCCTTATCCAAGCTTGTTGAGAAGTTGAGTGCCTACACCAACACTCTTGGCTATGGAATGCAAATCCAACCAAGAGCCATGCTTCAATGCTTAAGCTTGCCATCTTCTCCATCTTCATTACTATGCTATTATGTATGCTAACAAGAAGAGTGATGATAAGTGAGGAACTACTTATTTCTCCTATGGAATGTTTCTTCTTCCTCTTCCCTACCTTCATTCCCTGCTAGCTCTCTCCACCTTCGAAGGTGTTTGAGGCCTTGGGACCGAGGCTTGGGATAGTTAATGCTTTCTACAAAGTTTATGTGATGCTCGTGATGCATGAAGCTTCCCATCTTCATTGCATCACCTAGGTCACAAGGAACACAAAGCTTGTATGGGGCTGAAAAACGCTGCAGGCTGAGATATTTTGGGGGTGGAAATCTGATGCAAAAATGCCAGGCTGATGATGCTTCCAAAAAGGCTAGGCATGCTAATGTCAAAAACGCTAGCTGTGTCTGGAACTTCTTATGGCGATGAATGTTGATGCAAAACGCTAGTGGTTGGAACTTGCTGGCGATGGCTACCTGAAAACGCTAGGGGATGCTGCTTCCGTCGCAGTGATTTGCTGAGTATCGTAGCAAGTCTCTCTTGATGGGAGAAAATACAATACAAATGCCTATTGGAGGGGGGGCCGGATCCATGTAAATCCGGTCCTCAACCGGTTGTCATGTTCTCTAAACTCGCTCTCTTGCAAAAGTATTGTTCATGCCAAGTTAACTAAGTACCATGTTTATGCTGCTACCATCAATTAAGTTCACCCGCTATGCTCACAAAGTAAACTTACAAAAGTGCTTTTTCTAATTTCCTAATTACGCTACTCTCAAAGTTAATAGGCCATTCCCATTACGTTGGTATCAGAGCATTTGGTTTCTCTTTTCTTGCTTAAGAAGAGAGGTCCTTAAGTAGCCTATTAATTGTTGATTTTTTTAATTATATGAGGGTAAGTGGGACTGGGATCTATTATTGATTTTGTTGAGCCCAATTTGTGGGATATGGTGCACACCTTGGGAGCTTTGGTCTTAATGATGGAGTATTTTTAGACTTGCCTATGGCTTTACCATTATTGAGCCATAAGAAGTAAAAAAGGAGCTATCCCTTTGCAATTGTGCTATGTTAGACCCACTCCACTACTCTCTATAATCAACCAATTCGAGCCGTGGGTGTAGAAGTACTGATTTTCAAAAGGCTAAGAGGAGTAGAAACTAAGGTTTTGAATTGCCAAAGAATACACTAAGTAAACACACAAATTTTGTTAACATGGTTGACAATAACCAAGAGAGTAGAATGAACATTGATAACTTTGGTTTTGCACATGAAGGTGCTAATGATGATGTCCCCATGTTTGTTAATTATCTTGTTACTAGGTGCAACAAGCTATGTCAACCCCACTTTGCAAGCCAAAGTTACTTAACAATTGCGTGCTTATGGAATTTCCTTTCCTCTCCAAGAGGGGAGAGAGCTTAGGTGGCCTCTTGATGAGACCCCAAAAGAAGACCCTCTCCCATACGAGAGGAGGAATCCAAAGAACTAGAAAGTAATGAATCCCTAAGTTCCTCTGAAGATGTGGCTCCACGAAGATGGCGGACTAAACGATCGCCAACTCCTCCCAAGAGGAAACCGTCAACCCATAGTCCTTCTCCTCGTCACTCTAAAAGGGAAGAGAGGAAACAAAGGAAGAAAAGGGCAAGAAAGAGGTCACCCTATTCTCCTTCCTCCTCTTCTGATGAAAGCTATGGCTATTCTCCTAGAGAATACAAGAGGGGAGGAAATCACAAATCTTACCCTACATGGCGAAGGTCACAAAAGCTCAAGAAGTTCAAAGAGGGAGGAAAGAGTATCTCTTTTCTCACCTATGATGGCACCTTTGGTGCTACCGACAAAGTATTGGCCTTCATTCAACAATTTGATGCGGCCTTTGGAGATGAGGGCTTCACGGAGTTCTCCAAGCTACGCCATGTAGCTATGCAGTTCCAAAAATCGGCTTGTCAATGGTGGGCTAGCCTTCATGGCAATGACGAAGCCCCGAAGACATGAAAAACTCTACCAGTTTCCATCATGAAGCAATTCCTTGCAATCGATGCAAAGGACAAAGTGCTCATCAAATGGTGCAGTTTGAAGCTTCTCTCACATGAGTCTATCCACAAATATGTGGACAATTTTTGGGATTTACATCTCAAGGCTACTGTCTGTCAAAAGATAGACTTGCCGAGAAAAAGCAACGATTGTGTGGAATTACCCAAAGAGATGTATGAGTATGTACAACAACAACAATCGGTCCAAGGAGAAGGGAATTTACAAAGGAAAAAACAAAATTTCACCTGAAGAGCTTGAAGCTTTTCGCAAGGACCATAAGTGTTTTAACTGTGGGGAACAAGGACATGGTTATCGTTCTTGCCCCAAGAGAAATGCTCGCAATGAAACTCCTAAAGCTTCCACTATGGAAGCTCCAAAAGAGGATGCTCATTGCAAAGGATCACCTCTCTCCTATGCTTTGGGAAAGGTAAGGGAGCAAGATGCCTTCATCTAGTTTGACAGTGGCTCTACTCACAACTTCATATCAATGAAGCTGGCCACCAAGTTGGGCATTCAAGCATTTGAGATGGAAGATGCTGTAACTGCAGATGCCGCTTTCAACGAAAAGCAAGCCTCCATTAATCCCTTGATTGGGAAGTTGAGGCTTCATGTCCAAATCTATATCGACAAAGAAGACTTCTTTATCTCTCCTCTCCAACATGAGAATGCTATCCTAGGGGCACCATGGTTCAACCGCATGGCTGCCAACGTGAAGTTCCCTGAAAGGAGAATCTACTTCACCTACATGGGAAAGAATATGTATATAGATGTAGTGAGTTTGGCCGTACTATACCACTTGTAAATCCTCTTGGTCTTGATAAATCAATGAAGAGCTCAGTTTCTGCGTACATGATTTTTGTCAAAGAAACCTTAAAAGGTCCTAATGTTTCATCAAGTGTAAAAGGTAGGAATCAAGAAGAGTTAGACCTGTCTAACTTTCTAAAAGGATTCAAGATGTGTTCATTGATGATATCCCTATGGACTTACCTCCAAAACGAGGGGATGATGACCATCGAATTGAGCTCTTACTAGGAAGCTCACCGCCTAACAAGCCTTCTTATCGAGTTTCCCAAGCTCAAAAAGAGGATACCATGAGGCAAGTACAAGAATCAGTAGACAAAGGGATGGTGAGGCCTAGCTCCTCTCCCTTTTGTTCTCCAATACTTTTAGTGCAAAAGAAAGATGGTACATACCGCATGTGTGTGGACTATCACGCACTAAACCATACCACTATCAAAAAAATATTTCCCCATACCTCGGGTAGAAGATCTGTTTGATAAGATTCAAGGCTCTACCTACTTCAATAGGATTGACCTTAAAAGTGGCTACCATCAAATAAGGATAGCGAATGAAGATATCCTAAAGACCGCGTTTCGTACAACGTTCGGACTTTATGAATATCTAGTAATGCCTTTTGGCTTGACTAATGCACCAACCACGTTCAATCGATTAATAAAGAAAATTTTTAGACCCTATCACAAATTCACTGGAGTGTTCTTTGATGATATAATCATCTACTCCAAGTCCTTGGAGGAACACAAGCAACATCTTCAAGTGATTTTTCAAGAATTGAGGGAGAACAAGGTTTTTCTCAATCAAAAGAAAAGAAATTTTTTTCTTCAAGAGATTCAATACTCAGGTCATATTATCTCTCAAGATGGTATCCATGTGGATCCATCAAAGTTGGAGGTAATAAAAGCATGGCCTAATCCAAGGAATCTACATGAGCTAAGAAGCTTTATTGGTATGTGTGCATACTATAGACGCTTCATAGAAAAATTCTCTCAAATAGCATGACCATTACATGAATTAACAAAGAAGAATGCAAGTAATCATGGATTGCTAAGGAGCAAAATGCTTTGACAAGCTCAAAGAGAAGCTTACCTCCCAACTAGTACTTATGCTTTTGGATCTCTCAAAGCCATTTGAGGTCCAATTGATGCTTGTAGTGATTGCCTTGGAGCAGTCTTGCTTTAAGAAGGGCATCCCATAGCATATGAGAGCGGAAGGCTCAATACCGATGAACGAGCCTTGGGCATTAATGAGAAAAAGATTTTAGCTGTTCTAGATGTCCTAGACACATGGAAGCACTGTCTATTGGGGACTCCATTTATTTTGCGAACCGACCATCAAAGTCTCAAGTACTTCATGACGAAAACAAAGCTTTCCGACAAACAAATGAGGTAGGGAAATTTTCTTTCACAATTTAATTTTCATATTGCTAACATTGCGGGTAAGCACAATCAAGTGACCGATGCACTTTCACAAAGACCAAAAGTTAATGCAGTGTCTATAACAACTCACAATGGTCTATCTTCTATGATAGACGAGTATGCTACTGACCCTAACTTTAAAGACATAATGTCAGCCCTTGCTTTGGGTAAGAAAGAGAAACCAATTACCTTGCAAGATGGTTATCTTCTCCATGGAAATAGGCGATGTGTTACCCACTCCCTTCGTGAGAAAGTCATGTACGAATCCCATGGTCCTCCCTATGTGGGGCATAGAGGCATTCAACCTACTCTTCAAGGAGTAGAGACGTACGTCTATTGGCCTACCATGAAAGTGGACAGACAAGAGTATGTTTAAAATGTGTGGTATACCAAAAGACTAAGTATGATAGAGGGAAGCAACGTGGATTACTCTAGCCATTGCCAATCCCTAATTCACCACGGGAAAGTATATCCATGGATTTTATCTTTGGATTATCCAAGTCTATCCATGGGAATATGGACAATAGTCGATAGGTTTAGCAAGCAAGCACAGTTTATTCCTGTCAAAAAGACTATTAAGACATACCAAATGGCAACTCTCTTCATATCACACCATGGATTGCCAACATCCATCGTGTCAGATAGAGATCCTAGAATGACTCGTAATTTTTGGAAAGGTCTCTTAGAAAATCTAGGAACAAGATTGAATTTCTCTTTGGCCTATCACCCACAAACAAATGGCCAAAGTAAGATAGCTTATCTTACGATACTTGATCTACTAAAGACTTATGTTACCAAAGTAGATCAACGCTCACAATGGGAAAAGTACTTACCTCTTGTAGAGTATGCGTACAATAATATCGTACATACTTCTACGGGAAAAACACCTTCTAAAATCATTGAGGCAAGACCTAAAAGTCCCTTGCTAATTAAAGTACATGGAAAGATCTTCGCTACCGATGAGTAAAGCCGTAACCTGCAAGAATATTTTCAAAAGATTAAGGAGGCTATATCCATCTTTCAACAAAGGCAAAAAATTACTGCTGACAAGCACATAAGGGCCTTTACATTCAAAGAAAATGATTGGGCGTTACTTAAGTTTCCCAAGGCTCGATTGAGGCAAACAACTTTCAAACAAAATTATTGGGTCTTACTTAAGTTTCCCAAGGCTCTATTGAGGCAAATGACGGGCAAAAATCCTACGGGCCATCAAAATTATTATGCTAAACTAGCAAAAAGATACTATGGTCCTTTTTAAAATTTGAAGTCAATCAATGAGGTGGCTTATCAACTCGAGTTGCCCAACCATTGGCTCATACACAATGCTTTTCGTGTGAGCCTACTTAAGGACTACAAAGGAGAGCCACCAAGTGAACCAATTATTGAAGACCCTCCCGAAATCGAAGACCAAGAAGAGGTTCTACGACCCGAAGCCATACTTCGGCATGAAGACAAGTTACTATGACATGGTAAGATTATCGGACGGTATCTTATTAAGTTCAAAAATTATCCTTTTGAAGATGCTAGATGGATGCAAAGAATCCAGCTTAACGATAGTAGGAACCTTGTCAATGCTTACAATGCTACATTAGAGTAAGAAAATGTACATGTTTATTTTTTATGATCAAATATTTTGCTTTATAAGACCAATTCCCTTTTTATTATGCACAAATTTAAGTGGTATGCATACTTAGAATCATGTTTGTGATGACGACGTCTCTCAAACACCAAATATAATTTGCCACTCTATTTGGGAGGATGAAATGGACTAAAGAACAGACATGCTTGCGCCAGCTATGTCTCCCAAGCACCAAATGGATTGTTATCCATCTTGGAATGATATTGTAGGGTAAAAGGGATCCTCTACCCGCTAAGAAAAATTGATTAATGACTAAGACTTGATCTCTTCTACCTCATAGTCGAGGATGACTATGATTTCAAGAGAGAGGTAATGTCATAAAATCTAATATCTAACCAACCCAAATGAGCTTCTCATATTAAATTGATCATTCAATGTGGGATGATAAACGGGAACAAGGGTTAAAATATAGACATGTGCTTACGGATCTATCTCAACACGGGGCCAATGGTAAAGGGGTCCAAATGAGAGATAGTCTATTAAAGAGCAAGGCTAGCTAATGGATCTTAAAAGAAACAACAAGAAGATTAGGTGAGTGCGGTGTGCAAAGTGGGAGACTAGTATCCAGACGGATCTTTGTTGACGGACAGGTGGACCCGATTAGTTGGGTACTTTTCACAAGACTACTAGTTAGGAGCGAGTAGTATCATATCATATTTAGTGCTTAAGAATGGCGATCGTGCCTCTTAAATGTGGGAAAAAAGGTATTGTTTATAGAACCTAAGTATGTTAATGAGATTTTATCCTTATGGTATAGGAAATAGCTCCTATTAGAATCCTTTGATTTTGGACCTGGCTTGTGGCATATGACCCTTACAACCACAATCATGATGGATAGAGGACTTCCTCTCTTCTGTTGCTCGCCTTGTTTTGTAGAATTATAGTAGGGTATTGTCAATGGAACTTGAGAGTAAAAGAAGGTGATGTATCAAGTTGCCCCAGTCTTCCAGGTTGGGGACCTTAGAGTTTTGGCATTAGTTTGATCATAGGTGGTCTAGCTCCCTTGTTTGCAATGAAGTAAATAGGTGCCGCCTTTGGAGGTGCATGATAAACTAGTTCTACTATCACAGGTGCTGAATGAGTATACCATTCTTCCTCTACTCCCGTTGGTACAGAACTTGTGTCAGGGTATGGTGTAATGGGTACTAGAGTCTATTCATCCACATACCCCTCAAGCAACATGTACTTGACTGGTATGATATTAGTGGATTCTAGTCTAATACAGGTTGTGGGGTCTCCATATTCATTAGCTATCTCTGCATTGGTGCCTGTTAGCGGGTTGCCGTGATGGCCGTGTGCAGCATAGCTCTTTTGTACTAACATAATGTCAATATGCAAGGAAGCGACTCAGGATGGGGCACGAAGACTTAATGAGAATGTCGATCTCACCAAAGTGAACTTAGAGGGCTACTCATTCTATGACAAAAGAAAATCAACCACTTCCTAGTCAGAAAATTAGTATGCATCCAATCTCACCGCTCTAGGTCATCACGCCTTTTCGGCATCCAAATGAATTCGGAATACAATAAAACTTAAGGAGAGGTATCACAACACCTAAGGGCACAATCTTACCAAGTTCTGTCACCATCGGGGAAGGTACATAAATCACAATCCATCACAAAAAATGTGGAGAAAACTGAAATAGAACTACTCGGAAGGGTCCCCCTTAAGCGTAGAAACACTTATCTATGGTCAAAACATTAAAAAAAAACCATTTTAACCTCCAAATCAATGCATTTAGCTCACAAGCAAGTGTTGCAAACCACAACAGAATTGAAAATGATTACACTTAGATTGTAGAGCAAGAGACAAGGAACATGTGCTATTCGGAAATGAATTCTGATTACCAGTCCAGGAGAAAAGAGGATTACAATTTGTAGCAGCAAGAAGCTCTCATAGTGAACGTTTTCAAAATCCTCCAAGCTAATGATATATCTTTAGTTAAAACTAAGTATTTTGACTTAAAGGTTAAGGGAGCTTTCCCACGGCCATCCGACCACTTACAAGGGTGTAGACTCAAAGAGGTTGAGAGGATATTGTCAAATTACATCACAATTACAAATCATCATAGGCTGAATTACACAGCTTTCTTCGAAAAATCAAGTGAATGTTTACAGGGTTTGGTGTGCATACTCTTGTATCCACCAAACAGTGCCACAACTGGAAGATATAGATACATAGGTTGTCCTTGTGGCCTCATTGGAATATACTGGATGTTTCCATCATATTTGAGTTTATAATAGCACTTGTTTGTCTCGTGGTTTGTCTATTTTCCTTCAATGGAGCACCATTTCAATGGTCTGTGCTATTTCATAGGTTGTCCCTGAGGAGAACCCTCTTCTGGCCCTCTCATTGGCATCCTTTGTATGTTGGTCATCATGTCGTTCATCCGTTTAAATATGTCTTCTATAGCGTCGGTGAGAGCTGCCACAATTGGTCCTACTTGTGTTGGCACAGTAGATGTGGTTCACTCACTTTGTGCATCCTTAGTAGTGCTTTACTTGTTGAAATCTTGCAGTTATCTCCCAAGTCAATAGCGTCCAGGCTGCATGCTTCCCAAATCGTGTGTTTTTGCTATACAATATAGCATGCAAATCCTTGTTCAGTAATCCCTCTAAAATCAGTGAGACAAGTCGCTCCTTGATTGGAATTTCCAACTCCGAACATCTATCAGTGTATTATCTCATTTGAATCACACAATCTCTTACTGTTTCTCCCCATTTAAAGATATAGATTTGCACCACAGTGCTATGCTTGAATCCCGTTTTTAAGCATGCAACAAAAAATCTCATGGCCAAGGTCGGTAGGTTAGTTATTGATCCAGGAGGCATGGTCTAGAACCTGGTCAAACATTTGCCATTTAAGGTCATTCCAAACCCCTCAAACTGTGTGTGATAGGTGGTTATGTGTTCAACTTTTAGAACTTGTGTGAAGCTTGCTAAGTGGTCGTATAGATCTCCTATTCCGCTGTACTTTTTGACCCATTTTTGGAAATGTGCTGGTCTTACTATACAACTGTGTTCTGCACCTGCTCTTCTGGTTGGTGTTTCTCCCATTAGGCCTTCAAACGAGCTGTTTGGTAGGTGTGACACATGTGAATTTCTTCTTGTCCTAGTGTCACGCATTCTTCCCATGTTAAAGATGGTTTATGCATCCCTACCCTTGTTTCCATAATTGAGGTAACTGCCTCTGGCTGTGCTTCCTCTCTGATTGACCATGCTATCATAGGATCTATCATTTGGCCCTATGTTCTCTTTGATTTCAACAATTGTTCCCATAATGACTTCTTGGATTGAATATCCCTGGTATTTGGTTTGTTCAATCTTCTTTAGAGTCATCATGACAAAATTTTTGTTATAACAATCCCTAAAGAGGTGGAGATGATGTTCTGCTAAACCCTTCTCCTTGATCTTGAAAATATATACAATTTTCAAGGGTGTCAACTACCTTGGTTTGGCATGAGCAGTAAATCAAGTCCGTGACATTGTTGGCTTCCCAAAAATAGACTCCAAGCCTAGGACTGTCAGTGGGTATGCACTTTAGAGGTTTAATATCTATCGAGTCGTATCCTTCTAACTCTAGCACATGCGGTCCTTCCTTCACAACTTTGTTTGGAATTAAAATGTCAAATTCCAATCCCCATCTGTCTACCAAATCAAGATCTTGTATCTTGAGGTATTGCACCCCATTTTGGTCCATATAGAAGGTGTCTTGTTTGTTCGCTCTAACCTCCTCTTCAAACTCTATACTATGGTCATCTACCCTTATGATAAATTCCTCTTTAGGATCCAAATAAATCTGGGCTTCGTGCTGGTTAGTCTTTAAGAAAGTCAGAATATGAATGAAATTAAGTGAGGTCCCAATTCTTGATTGAGTCAAAAAAGAAGACATCTCGGAGCTTGAGTCTGAGTAAGTTCTGTCACTTCTTTTGCTATGGTCTCTAAAGGTCTCCCTTTGCTTACACTTTCTTTTGTGGACATTCTGCTCTTAGTTTTGTGGTTATAGCCTTTATTTGCAACAACAAAATGTCCTGACCTAAGGTACATAAAGACTTGAGCTCTCAATGGAAATGAATATATGGCTTTCAGTACCACTACTAACCCTTTTCAAATGCAATCCCTATGGAGAGAATTATGGTAAGTTTTAAGTCATAAATTTGCAAATTTCATGTCAAAATACAATCCATATGTAGAGAATTATGGTAAGTTCTAAGTCATAAATTTTAGTAAAATTTCAAGCTGTTTTGCCAAAAAAGCATAAAATCCTTATATCTTTTTGTAGAGATGACCTTTTTAATGTGTATAAAAGCAAAGCGGTAGTACTTAGTGTTACAAAATGTGCTTGGATTGTTTACTAATTATGGATTTAATGGTTGATCAAAATTTTTCTTAGTGAGTAAAATTAATAATCTAACTAGTTTAATTAGTAGCTTAACCGTGCTGTATTGAATTGCCATGATCAATTGGATAGAGATGCATACAATGAGTCTTAGACCCAACATATACATATATTTATATATTTAATTTCTTGTATTACTAGGCCTCAAAGATTTTATAGAAGTAGAAGTAGAAATAGAAGAAGAATCAGAGTGAGCTTTGATGTCGTAGGAAAGGTCCCAATACAAAACCTCAAATTGAGGCGCTTTGACTTTGTGATAACTACTAGAGAAATTTTCTTGAGAGAAATATATCTTCAAGGAAAATACTATGCCCAAAATGGAATCGCATACAACTGCCAAAAAAGAAAAAAGAAAAAGAAAAAAAGCAGCGTGTGCCAGTGGATTGGAAGCAATAATTGTGCCAGTGGATTGGAAGCAATAATTGAGAATTTGAGAAGGAGATCAACATTTTGGAAATGAGAAATCTTCCCCGTCCACCTATGGTAGCAGCATTTTGGCAATGGGAGCTTTCATTGTCAACCTACAGTAGCACATGGTGTGTGACCGCTTGAGACGACGGCAATGTGCATGCCATGAAACCATGCACCGAAATTAGCAATTGCAATTTTCTAGTCGACAAAGTGCACAAGAAGACTTACAATTAAGCCCATCAACCACCATGCAAACTCACTCTCTCTTTCCCTCTCTCAAAGCCACCACCAACCATCTCTCTCTCTAAACAACACCCTACACTGCAGACACTAGTGAGTATCAACCTATCTCTTTCCCTTTCTCTCTCTCTCTCTCTCTCTCTCTCTCTCTCTCTCTCTCTCTCTCTCTCTCTCTCTCTCTCTCTCTTTTCTCCCTAATTCCAACTACCATCCAACTTCTTTCTCCTTCTCTCTCTTGTTCTCACACTCTCCTCCACCAGCCGCCATGTAGCATTTGCGCATGAACACTAATGAGCAGCAACAACCTGTCTTAATCTCTCTCTCCCTCTCTGGCAGTCATACAAGTGTTTCTCTCTCTCTCTCTATCTATCTCTCTCTTCCAAATTGTTAGGTACACACACACACACAACCTACCCCAAGCATGGCAGCTGTGGGTCCAAGCATCTCCAACACACTGCTTGCCACCACCTGCTAAAATCTTTCCCTCTCTATGACAAGGTGAATGCACAATCATACAAGTGTGTAGTGGAAGCAAGTAATCCACAACATAAGCTGGATCTAGGACATCTAACAAAACTAGAGCCAGAATTAAACAAAGTTTAGACTCCATGCACCTTTTATTGTATTACATTGGTCATGTACACCAATAGGAACCCTGTAACTCAAGGCTCCCATCAATATCTTCTTAGAGAGATGTGGTCAACTAAAAGAATCATGCACATGAGTTCTCAGAGGACTCACTCTCATGGTTTCAAGACTTGTTGTTTCAGAGACAGTAGGTCTATGCACGCTAGGTGTGAAATTGATGGAGTGGTCCCCCAAAGTACGTATATCCCTCAAGCTCTTTGCGGCTCAGTGATGAATATCTCTGACCATACATGTCTAACATGATTATCTACGTATCTCTTTCCACTTCATAAGTGAAGACATACAAGCATTTTTGCTCCGTTAACTCCCTCACATTGGGTTCATCACATCTGTAGTAGAGAATTTTCTCATTGCTATCATACCTATATAAACCCACATGAATATTTTTTGTGTTGACATGAGTATCCACATTTACTCACCTAAGCTTGGCATTGAGAATACCTAGCTTTAGTGGCTTCTCCTCAGGCTCGACATCAACCTTCTTTTTTGTGTCTGTTAATCTACACTTGTCCATAATAAGGAGATTATGCACAACTAAAAACATTGTTTTTTCCCTCATCAAGGTATCAATCACCATTGTAATCTACTGGTACTATGAGCTTGAGCTTACTAGGTCTCTCTTCTATTTTAACACAATAACGATCCATACCGTCTTTGTAGATTTTGGCACCCTATTCATTTTCAAACTCATATTGTAAGTGCAAAAATTTCATGGTTGGTGTTGAATGTGATGGTCCCACTCCCATTTTGATTTCCTCCTTCAAACTCACATTTTTGGATCCCTTGGCCATATAGGTATAAGATCTCTCCGAAGAAGTAGCAGAAAGGCTTTCCTCCAAAATTGACACTAAGGTCAGTAAACTTTCTTGGTTCACATTTCCCTCTGTAGAAATGTGACTTGATTGGTCTCTAGTAGTAGGGTTTCTATTCTGATAATACTTCCTTGATCACAAATACATCAAGAAAGTTACACTTTCAAAACCCTCACTTGTTACCTTTTATGATGCATCCAACCCTCGAATCAATAGCAAATGGTGTTGAACTCTAATTTCCACAATTTGTACAAAAGTCACTTGGTGGTTGTAACTTTACAGCTGCTCGATTTGTCAAACTCTTCTCGAATCAAAATTTTATCACACTTTGGATACAAAATCCTATTTTGCTTGTAATATGCATAAATCAAGTTCAAATTGAAATTTGATGTTGAAAGGGTAATAGAATGATCAGAATAGTGCTCAGTCGGATTATGTAATGCTGGTTAGAATATAGCTAGCCTGAATTTTTCTCAGTTGGATATGTATGCCAAGAACATTCAGCTAGACAGTTGTAACTCTTTTTATGGTAGAAGTCATGGGTAACAAACACAAAAGAGTAAATATGTAACTAAGCTTTTGATCAATGGAGTTTCCTTATTGTGTCTAATCTTCTTCTCTTTGCTCTCACTTTGCTTTGTCTGAAGTTGTCTAGTTGTGTTCTCTAATGAGTCTGATTATGGAGTGAAGTTTGATTCTCTGTGGAGAGTATGTTTGTTGAGAGAGATCATTGTATTATTGAACCCCAACACATTTGGAGATCCTGCTGTGCTTATAGCTTTGTTAGGGTTTGGTCAAAATTCTCTCAGTGTTAGCATTGCTATGGGTATCTTTGTTTCATTAACTGATGATGTATGTCAGAGCGACCAAGAAGGGTATCTAGGGTCTATTACACAAGGGCTCATACGCAAGTAGGGAATATTGATCCTTTCCATTATGAAGATTAGAGGAAGAAGTAGAAGTGGATGTCTCAGAAGTGCAACCAGGGAATCAACTAGGGAAGAGTTCAGG
The DNA here is from genome assembly GCF_014529385.1 of Adiantum capillus-veneris. Lineage (NCBI taxonomy): Eukaryota > Viridiplantae > Streptophyta > Polypodiopsida > Polypodiales > Pteridaceae > Adiantum > Adiantum capillus-veneris. Next base: position 24,509,944 of record NC_140934.1, on the reverse strand, counting down.
ATCATCAACAGTAAGGCAGGTGGGCCAATTTTTTGGGGCTCTACTCTTGACAGTAGGATCTGCAAGAAGTAGAAGAAGACTCCACTTTGACCCACTACAGGTATCTACCAGTCAAAGACATAGGAGAGTACCTCAGCCTCCCCATATGGCTCAACCACCTCCTAATCTCATGGTTAAAGAATCAAAATTTAGAGGCAAGTTAGGTGAAGATGCAGATTGTCACGTGGCTCAATTTGAGACCAAGTGGCAAGCTAGTGGACATCAGACAGTATATGGTGATGATATCAAATTGTAGCAATTTACAGCAACACTGGAAGGTAAAGCAATGAGTTGGTTTAACCAATATGGAATTGCACATTTTGCAACTTATGCTGCACTCAGATTAGAATTCTTATAGAGATTCAGAAAAGAGAAAACTTTGACTGATATTATAAAGAAAATTAGGGACAATAGACAGGGAAGTATGTTGGTGGAAGATTATGCTCAGAAATTCAGAATTTTGGTGGAGAGATTACAGGGTAATGAGAGACCCACAAATGAGATGTTAACAGGTTATTTTTTGAAAGGTCTAAGAAAGGGATCGAAGAATGCTATGGCCAGCATAGACATTGTAGGTGGCTTTGGTAATTTGGTCACAGCTGCTGCAGCAAGGGTTGAAAAAAGACTTGGTATGATCATGTCGAAATCAAGGAGCAAGCATTGCTCTGAATCAGAAGCAGAGTCAGATGTTGAGTCTGGAACTGATGAAGATAGTGATTCCGAGGTATCCTCTAAAAGTGAGGCTGAAAGCAGTAAAGGAAAACAATAGAAGAAGAAGCAGAGTGGTATGAAGGAAAAGGATAAAAAAGACAAAGAAGAAGATTTGATTAGTCAGTTAAAGAAAATCAGATATTGTGTTGTAGCTCCAAAGGAAAAGCAGTTCTATCAGATTTGTGAAAGGGAAGGCCATACCATAGCCCAGTGCTGGTACAACCCTAATAATAGGAGTAGGTCAACTCCACAAGCAGGTAGAGGGAGAAATGATGCTGAAACAAATCAAATAGCTCCATTTAGAGGGAGGACACCATTTCAGAGACCTCCTAGACCTCCAAGATCACCTTGGAGAAATCAGGATAATAATCAGAGAAGACCACCAGGCATCATGCCATGCGTGTATTCTTCAGTGCCAGATCATTGGGTTGTTCTGAATTGTGCTTTGTGGGTCAAGCATAGAGAGGAGAGAGGGATGCCAATTGTACCCTTCAACCAAGACAATCAACATGCTAACCCACAGCAGCAACACCAACATCAACCACCAGCTCAAGCAAATGTCATCATAATTGACATCAATGAGCAACAAACATAAGATGTGCTCCTTGGTAAGAATATGGAGTTTCCATATCAAGAGCATTTTGATGAATGGGCTTGTGGTTGTAATCAATGTGGGGAGAACCAGGAGATAGATGTCATGGCTGTACGAGGTTTAAGTCTAAAGGTCCTACTAATTAGAAGGAACAAAAAGGAATCAAGACCAGGTTCAGAAACAGTTGCAGAAGGACCAAAAGAATCAGAATGAGGATGATAGTACTTCAGATGTTCAGGGGGATCAATTGCAACAGCACTATGAGAGACCCTTGATTAAAAAAGATGACAAGGACTGGTTTGAAGCATTAATAAACTCTCCATCGGAGATGTCCTTGGATTATGTATGGTTCCAGCCTTCAAAGAATTTTTTTTGAATGGATTGCTATCAAGAGAGTATCAAATTCAAACAAATAGCATACTTGGGTGAACAAAGTTGATCCAGCATATGTCAACTTTGTAGTTCATGTTATAAAAGTGGTATTTCGTAGCACTTTGTTTGATGAAGTATTATTGGATGGAGGATCTAAAGTCAACATTCTGGCCGAGTCAGTGTATTATAAAATGAAGTTGGGAGAATTGCAGCCAACACCATTTCAAGTGAAAATGGCAGATCAGAGGAGAGTCCAACCATTAGGAATATTGAGACAACAATCTATTTACGTTGTAGGAATTCAGTTTCATGTGAATTTTGTTGTGTTGAATATGGAGAGAGGTGAGACCTCCTATTATATGTTGTTGGGGAGGCCCTGATTCAGATTGGCAGGATTGGGGTGAGAATGAAGTTATCATAAAGAAAGGGAAGCAGGAAATTGCAATTCCTATGCTTGGGAGAAAGAATATTCCTTTTAAGGAAAGACCATTGTATGCTCAATCAATTAATTTGGCAGAAGAAGCGAAGGATGATGAAGAAGAAGCATTCTTAAAAGCAAATCCAACAATTATCCAATGTTTGAAGTTGATGTTGAAGGTATCCTGCAGAAGGATGAAGAGGAAGAATATGTAGATTCCAATTTATTACCTGGGCAGATAATACAGGGATCAAAGTTGGTGCAGATGGTGGATCAAAATTCAAATCCCAATCCAAAGGAAGCCTTATAGATAGAGGAAAAGGAAGCAAGATAGTTGACTAAAAATATTTATAATAAAAGATTTGGAGGATCAGCTAGGGTGAAGCAAGATGAGTTAAAGGATCTCAATTTGGGTACAAAAGAGGATCCCAAAATTTTCAAGGTCATAGATGGGGATTTTTTGCACGAGTTGTTTCAGTTGTTGAAGGAGGATAAAGATGTTTTTGCATGGGATTATTACGAAGTGAAAGGTATAGATCTTGGCTTACATCATCATCACATCAATCTAAAGGAGGATGCAGTTCCAATTTTACAATAGAGGTTTAGAATGAATCTAAACTTTGCAAAACAGGTCAAGCAGGAGATTAAAAAGCTATTACCTGTTGGGTTTATCAAACCAATCCATGAGGTTACATGGTTGTCACCAATCATTGTGGTGCCCAAGAAAAATGAAAAAAAAATTAGAGTTTGTGTTGATTACAAAAAGTTGAATGTAGCCACTATTACAGATCCTTTTTCAATGCCATTTTGTGATTCCATATTGGATGCTATAGCAGGGAAAGAAATGTATTTTTGGATGGTTTTTCAAGGTATAATAAGATTTAGGTGGCTGAAGACCAGTACAAGAGCTTGTGTGCTCTTGTGACGCTGTTAGCGATGGAAATACACTGGGTTTTTATAACCCCCGGCGTTGCTACAACCGTCGCTAATAGCGTTGCTACGAGAGCGTCGCTATATGCGTCGCTATATAGAGACGCTCATAGCGACCCTCATAGCGACGGTCATAGCGATTGTTATAGCGACGTTTACACAGAAGTCTATAGCGACGCTACAGAGCCATAAATAGCGACGGGTATAGCGACGCCCGAGAGATTTTTTTTTTGGTGACAGGGCATTGAATGCCCTGCCACCCATCAAGCATATTGTACTTGATTCACTTTTTAAAAAAAGTGCAAGGGTAGATAATAGACCCAAAATAGTCACCCACAAGACGCATTGTTTGCAAAATTGACAAGCGTAAAATTGACAATTGTACACATCATAGGCAAAATGAATTGATTGGCAAATGTAATAATGACAATTGTACAACATCATAGACATAAAGAATTGATTGGCAAAATGAACTGCGGTGACAAATGTAATAATATACATGGTTCAAAAAGACGTATAAAATCCGTCTCATGATACATAAGCTATGAGAAACCCTAAACTAATGCTATCTAGCTACGGCTAAACTGACATCGTCTAGTCAGACGTCTCATCGCGTCCAAGCGGCGTATCTGTCGGATTCTGCAAAAAAAGACAATAAGACAGCTTTTAGTAAGTATAAACATATAACGACATTTATAAAACAATACAAAAAATAGAAAAGAGTAAACCCTAATACTAACCATGCCGCCGCGAGAACTGAGAATGTCCATCAGGGCGTTTAAGCCCTTCCTGCCTGCGTACTCGTGCTCGTACGGTGTGGGATCACGTCCTGTCATCGACCACTGTCAAAACATACAAAGATTTCATTATGTTAGAATTAAAAAACTCATAAACCCTAAACTATCGAACATAAAGAGCAATGCAAAAACACTTACAAAATCGGCCTCAAATGATGCCCATCCACCGCTCCCCAAGTGGTGCGAGCTCCCTGCCTCTACTCGCGCTCTGGCTGCATCCTTTTGTTGCTTCCACTTGTCGGGATTCTCGCGCGCTGCTTTCTTCGCATTCTTCCAATCTTCTTTGGCCAGCCAATCTGGCCTGTTCCACCCATGCTTGATTGCTTTTTGCACTTCCGAACGCTTGTGTTTGCAGTATTCGCGCATTCGAATCTTCATCAGGTCTTCATTGAAGCGCTGATCCCGTGTTGGAACGGGAAACTCATCATGAAGTATGCTGATGACTCTGTTTTTTAAATCACTTGGTACTTCACTCCATTTGTTTAGTATGTAGTGTCTAAACAACTGAGAGCAAAGACCACGCATGCGCGAGATCACCTTCTTGCGCGAGATCACCTTCTTACCTTGGTCGCGCAACCCCGAGAGTACTCCCACTCTTCCTCAGTCACTTCGTCACCGCATTGTTGTGCGCTTTTCAATTGGTTGTGCAACCATCTTAAGCTCATGAATGTTGGTAGGCTCTCCAGAACCGTCGGATAGTGCATCGGTGGTCGTCTTCCCCGTCTCCACTCAATTCGTGCCCTTTGTCGCTCTTGCTTTGCATCCTCATATTGTGAAATCCACTTTTGCATCACTGGATTGTGAAGCATGCAAAATCGGTTGATTTTAGCCTCTAGATCTTCCGTCACCTTCTTCTCAACACCGAGATTGCACATGACAATCCCAGATATGCGCTCATCATCTATGGTTCGCCATAGCGTGTCCCGGGCTTTATCAAATCCGTCTAGCCACTCTCCAATGTACACTAGGGACTTTGATACCAACCAACCTTCTGCCATGCTACCCTCCAGACGTGCCTTTTGACGCACATATCCCTTAAGCGTTTTCATGAAACGTTCTAAGAAGAACATCCATCTGGAATGAACTGTGCCAGCTATTTCCACCTCATCAACTATGTGAACAAGAAGATGCACCTGAATGGTTAGCATAGTAGTAGGAAAATGTTTCTCAAACATGCACACAAGCTCCGCAGCATTTAGTTTGGCGAATGGTATGGAGTCTACGTTGATCTCCTTTTGTGAGATCCATTGCACCAGCTTTGCAAGTTTGTAGATTGTGTTACGGATGTCGAGAGACAAACATCCCTCAATGGCAACCGGTAAAATAAACTATAAAGTATGTGCAGCAATGATATTAAAGTCCACTATGAACGTACCTGACACATACGTTGCCAATCGTGTGACTTCAAACCGGTAAGCTTTCCTTCTTTAGTAAAACACGTTCGGAGCGAGTGCATTACGCCAGTGCGGGTCCGCAAAGATCGAATGGTCTCTTTTACTTTGCGTTCTTGGGCTCCTGTGAAAATCTATGGTGCTTTAGGGAGTTTTATCGATCCATTAGACGCTGTTTGCGGCCAATATTGCTCCATACGATCCACATTCTAAGGTCAACTCTGGCTCCCAAAGTATCTTTCTTGCGGGTCAGATGGTCCCATAGTAGATTACCCACATTCTTGAATATGTGCATTGGATCGAGCAAGTGATTGATCATGAGTCGGGGCCAGTATGGTAACTCGTACCATAGAGATAGTCTCTTCATCCCTGGAGGCAATCCGTCATCGCACATCTCCTTCTGCTCTAACCATGCTTGTGCAGACATCCTTGGTGGCTCTCTTCCCAAAAAGCCGTCGCGTAACACATGATTCTCTGGAAGATACGCTTGATGACCTTCGTAGATTTGCTTCTTCAGTGAGGGCGCCCTACGTGCATTCAGTCTAGGTCCACATGTGACACATGCTCTGTATCCGCTTGTTTGAAGCCCTGCATGTATACACATGATAATAGATCAACTATGGGAAAAAACAAGATTTACAGTGTCTGAGTGAGGAGTGTCAATAGATCACCTGAGCATTTTGTTAGCCCGGGATAGTCATGCATGGTCCACATTAGAATGCCTCTGATCAAAGCATTCCGTTGTCTTGTGTGTCGGCTCATATCCACCACCTCTATGCCAATCCACAATTGTTGTAGCTCTTCCAATAGTGGATGAAGATACACATCCATATTCTCCACTTTATATCGCCCTGACACAATCAAGCTTAGCCATAGGTGCCCCTTCTTCGTAGTCAACCATGGGGGAATGTTGTAGTTGACGATAACAACGGGCCATACACTCTAAGATGTTGATCTTTGACCAAATGGATTCACGCCATCCATAGCCAGGCCTAAGCGCAAGATTCGAGCTTCCCTGGCAAAATCCGACCATGTTCCATCTATATGTTTCCAGGCTGCGCAATCTGTAGGAATTCGTAGCACACCATCCAAAGATTTATTCTCCTCATGCCATGATGCTAGGGCGGCCATGGACTTACATTCGAAGAAATGTTTGATGTGAGGAAGCAGAGGAAAATGTCGCAAAACCTTTTGTAGAATTTTTGTCCCGTGGAGATCTACTCGATATCTTTCGGAATCACATTTCGGACACTTCTCCATGTCTATGTATTCCCCTCTGAAAAGAATGCAGTCATTAGGACAAGCGTGGATAGAATTGTAATCCATCCCCAAGTTTCGCAAAATCTTTCTTGCTTCATCTCGGGAATCTGGCATCACATTGTCAGCTGGTAGTATGTGCTCTTTAAGCAATCTACACAACATAAAAATGCGATACAGTCGTGTAAAAATCTATCAGATCATTATACATTTAGAGTTTTATTAAAGTAAACTAATTGTAATAGATCACCTGAAAAGCGCTGTGACGCTAGTGTCACTCCATCCAAACTTTGCCTGCATGTTGAGAAGAACCAGGAGTGCTTTCAATCTAGACATACGTGCTCCATTATACAATGGCGTATCGGCTTCACTTTTCATATCATCATAGATAAGCCTTTCTGAATCCATGATCGTCTCTATCATTTCATCAATCTCGGGCTCAAACATTGCCTCGTTGGGAATGTGCTCTGCATGATTATCCCCCGAGCTGTCAGAGGCTACATCTTGTGGCCTCACATATGCTGCTTGACCAAAGCGCCTACGAACACGTCTATTGGGTTGCAAGATTGCTGCTTGTTGGCCAACGTCAGAGTCCGACGAGTTATAATTGGCAACAACTCGATCTATAATAGATGGATCGAACTCGCCAAATTTGCGAACGTGCTGCAAAGAAACACGTCTTGTCCGTCGCACAGCATGCTTGCATTGATTACAAGGACATAAGACCCTCGTTGAGAGATAGGTGTTTCGGTTGGACGGTCCCACATCCTCGTCACTACTCATAATGAGGATAAAAATCTTATAGCATGGACAACAAATTTAATATTCTATTGGCATTCTTCGTCTTATCTCTCTCTCTCTCTCTCTCTCTCTCTCTCTCTCTCTCTCTACCTCACATTCTCTAGTCATGTCCAATCCCCGCACACCTCGGTCTAGAGATGCACGGAGATCAGAACCACCGGGTTATAATCTCGTCTTTATTGGTCAATACCTATATTTGTGGGTACAAGAAATCTACAGACCCACGTCTACATGATACTGCATGTAGTGGACAAAACCCCTTTGCCTCTTCTCTAGCTGTAGCACTTCACAGCATCTTAAGATCTTTTCACAGTAGATCTTTTCACTGTTCGTCTAACTCTAAACCCTAAACCGTAAGTAATTCTTGCGTGGAATCGATCTAACGTAAATAAGCGTAAATCTAAATAAACGTAAATCTAACTAAAAATAAACTTAAATCTAATTTAACGTAAGTCTACATCTAACCTAATCTTTAACGTCTTTTGGGATAGTTTCCTACGACGTTAAAACTCTCTTCTTCTTGTGTGTGTGTGTGTGTGTGTGTGTGTGTGGGTAAACCTAAATAAACCTAAGTCTAATCTAATATAACATAAATCTAAATCTTACGTAAATTATGTTATATTAAAAACAAAGAACTAAACTAACAGGGATTATAAGAACCTTAAAACTGATTTAACACATAATTTTTCACATAACTCGGCAAGAGTTGGCATTCTCATCACTAAAGATGTGAGAGTTAACTTCCGGCGGTGACGCTGCCTCATCTCCATCCACATCTGACGACAGCAATTGGCCCTTTGGACCATTCTTGCTCTTGTTACTAACTTTGAAGTTGCTGTTGAATGACTAGAGGTTGTCTAGATGGTCATTGTCGGGGATGTAGTGACTCTTGCCGCCGTGAAGATCCACCTTCTTCCCTATCTTTTGAAGACATTTCACCAATACTTTTGGATCGACGGAGCCCACCATGAGTGAAGGCAGCAATACCCTATATTCCATTGAGGGCTTTCTTCACCCGCTTCATGCAGGCATCGCAGTCTATGGAGACCTAAATCTAATCTAATATAACGTAAATCTAAATCTAGCGTAAATAAACGTAAATCTAACTAAAAATAAACCTAAATCTAATCTAATTTAACTTAAATAAACCTAAATCTAATTTAACGTAAGTCTACATCTAACCTAATCTTTAACGTCTTTTAGGATAGTTTCCTACGACGTTATAACTCTCTTCTTCTTGTGTGTGTGCGCGTGTGTGGATGTGTGTGCCAATAAAAAGAGATAAATGGTATAACCTTTCTATCACCCATGCCAAGTATGATAGATTGGTTATGCCATTTCCCTCTTGAATAATAGGTCTTGAGTTCAACTCCTCGTCGGCTAGATCTTTAGGTCTTTTAATTTTAATTACTTTCCTACGACGTTAAATTAGTTTCTCTCTCTTTCTCTCTCAATGTGTGTGCGTTTTTTTGTTTATGCATGTTTTCTCTCTCTTTTCCTCTCTCAATGTGTGCGTTTTTTGTTTATGCATGTTCTCTCTCTCTTTTCCTCTCTCAATGTGTGCGTTTTTTGTTTATGCATGCTCTCTCTTTCTTTTCCTCTCTCAATGTGTGTGTGCATTCTTTGTTTATGTATGTGTGTGTGCATTTTTGTTTATGTTTGTACTCTCTCTCTCTCTCTCTCTCTCTCTCTCTCTCAAAAACACTGTGTGTGTGTGTGTGTGTGTGTGTGTGTGTGTGTGTGTGTGAGAGAGAGAGAGAGAAAGAGGGGAAGGGAACATGAGAGTGAGGAGAGGGAAGGAGCATACCTGGCTCTCCTTCCTCTCCTCGTGTGTGTGTGTGTGTGTGTGTGGAGAAGAAAGAGAGAGAGAGAGAGAGAGAGAGAGAGGGAGAGCGTTACCTGCTCCTTGCTTGAGGGCGCCGAAAAACTCAGATCTGAGGTTCTGAGTTTTTGGGCGCTCTCTGTTATTTTTTTAGCCCAGCCGGCGTCGCTATGAGCGTCGCAAATTTACAAGTAAATTTGCGACGCTCATAGTGACTCCGGGAATTTTTTTTTTGAGCGTCGCTGTGTGAGCGTCGCTAATATGAATAACCTCTTGTAGTGGACGATCAACACAAAACAACTTTTATAACATAGTGGGGTGATTTTGCATCTATAGTTATGACTTTTGGACTCAAAAATGGACCACCATCGTTCAATTTTATAGCATACAAGACATTTGACCCTTATTTGCAAGATTTCATGAGAGTTTTTGTGGATGATTTTTCAGTATTTGGAAAGAAAGAACTACATCTACAACATTTGAGGTTATGTTTTGAAAGGTGTAGAGAATTCAGGATGTGCCTTAATCCTTTTAAAAGTGTTATTATTGTCAGAAGTGGAGTACTTTTAGGGCATGTGATTTCTCATGAAGGGATGTCCATTGATGAGAAGAAGATTGAAGTTATTAAACGAGCAAAAGCCCCAGAGAATGTGAAGGAAGTTAGCAAATTTGTTGGTCAAGTGGAATGGCATGCTAGATATGTCAGATTTGGCTAATGTTTGTCTACCTCTTACTCATCTAACAAAGAAGAGTGTACCTTTTATACGGGCGGAAACTCAAGAGAGCTCATTCAGATGTTAAAAAAGATGTTGTCAATAGCACCAATCTTACAACCTCCAGATTGGTCCTTACCTTTCCATGTATTTGTTGATGCATCGGATATGGCTATTGGTGCTGTCCTCATGCAGGAAAATGTTAGGGGATGGTTCAGATCTGTCTACTATGCTAGTAGGGTGTTAACATCAGCTAAAAGGAATTATGATGTGACATAAAGAGAAGCTCTTGGCATGGTATATGCTTTAACCAAATTTAGATATTCAGTTGTTGAGCAACATAGTTATGTTTCATGTGGATCATCAGGCATTGCTTTACTTGATTAAGAAACCATTGCTGATTGGAAGATTAGCAAGATGGATGTTATTGTTACAGGAATTTGACTTTGTAATTGTTCCTACTCCTGACAAAGAGCACACTGTTTGCTGATTATTTGAGTAGACTTGATACTGGTGAAGAATCAACAGGTGTTCAAGATGACCTACCTGATGCTGATTTGTTTGAAGTTTAGAATACAGTCTTTGAATCATGGTATGATCAGATGTTAACATTTTTTATAGATGGTACAATGCCAATGGGATTTTTAGGTGATCAGAGAAGGAAGTTTTCTCTGAAAAGTAGACCATTTTTGGTGAGTAGCAGGAGCATTATACAGGAATGGGATTGATCAAGTCATTAGAAGATGTGTTCCAGATTTTGAACAAAGGGATGTTTTGCAAGAAGCTCATTGAGGAACAACAGGAGGACACTATTCAGGTGATGTAACAGATAGAAAGTGTTGCAAGTTGGATTGTGATGGCCCACTATATTGAAGGATGCCCATGAGCATGCTAGAAGCTGTGTGATTTGTCAAAAGGTGGGTACCAACTAGGAGATAAAAAGGAATCTCGAGAGATGATAGGGATAGCCCATTGCAAAACATAGATTTAACTAGGAGTTTTAAAGATTGTCTGGAAATGATCGGAAACCAAAACGGATCTTCTTGGGGTCAATTTGATTGAAAGGCCGGCCCAGTGAGAGGATTCTCTTAGGGAACTTGACGGAGATTGGTCCTTTTCGGCTAGGGCAGTGTAACCGGCAAGTTGTTATACCTAGGTCATTCATGCCCGAGGGATAAGGGATGAATAGGTTTGTTTTAATTTTGCCCGGTTGGGTGAAGTACCCGCGGTTTCTTATTGGAAATTGGCCATAATCCGGGTATGGCTTTATGCCAATAGTTGGATGAGAAGGTCATACTCAGGGAGGATGATGTGAATTTAATTAAGGAAATATGTTCGATTTCGTTGCTTAAAAAGGAACGGGAAAGGCTAAGAATATAGGGGCTATCCTGTGCATCTGTCACCAGATGGTGCTCTACCTCTCGAAATAAAATGCTTAGGAAAGAATGATTAAATTACTTGATGAGCCTTTCACAAACACTTAATTCTGGGAAATATTGTGAAGGTGCTGCCATTTTGATGGCTTGTAACCGATTATCTTGCTCCTGAATGGGGAGGCAATATGAATGGGTTGAAACTAAATGTGTTGCATGATTACTTAGAAAACTAGTTACAAGATAATTATAGCAGATAAAGGAAAGGAAATGAATTAAAGTTTCTAAATAAAGATATGGTGGAAAAAACCAGATGAATTTCTTTGAACGAGGGTATGCAACACATTGCATGCTTCTTGTTGTCTGATGATGTCTGATAGACTGCTGTCTTTCTGATTTTGTAGTAGTTAAGTACTACCTTGGGAAGGGATTTCCATGAAATGGTTCGGTGGGTGGGCGGATCCGGAGGGTGAGATGGTCAGATGTTGATTTAAATTTTTTATGTTAAACGCTAGGACTACATGGGATAAAAATGGGTAATCAGGGACAAGCGAGACCAGGTAGGCTTGCAAGATCCCTCTTCTTGGGGGAAAGTGATAATTGCCGTGCTTGCTTGTCAAGAAAAAGGGGTTATTGCCGTGAACCAAGGGAGAACAAGAAATTAAGAGCATATCCTCAAGTTAAAGATCAAGATAATCAAGACTAAGGACCACGATTTTGGGTGCGGAAAGCTGTCAAGGACAGATTGATTATGAGAAGCGGATAGAATCGTTGAATGAAGGGATGTACCCCCTTGGGTTGGCATTCAAGATAGACCGGAGTCCTGTCTGAGTGTTGATCCCAAGTGGGAGGGATACCTGCAGATAGATCTACGTCATTCCCTGGAATGGTCTGGAGGACTGAGGGAGGTGAGTAGGGTCGAGTCTGGGTATGGTCCTCACAAGTCTGATCCTGTTAGAAAGATGGAGGAACATCTTCTTTCAACCACAAGGAAAATCTTCAACTACACCATCAAAAGCCCCAAAAGCACTTCCAGCCAATGCAAAGAAGGAGCAACCAACCATAGCAGAAAAGGGTAAAGCTAAGGTACACTCTGAAGTATATCAACCTCACAAGACAACTTTAGCTTCAACGAGCCTCCATCAAACTTCTTGCATAGCCTCTACCTCAAGCCACACCATCGACAATGCAATGGAGACCAAAACAAAAATTCTATCAACCAAAGTTTCCATCACAAAAAAGCATTCAGAAGAAGCTGAAGAGAATCAATCAAGTGTTAGTATCCAAAGAGCACATCCATGTCAAAGACCCAGTTTGGATACATGAAGCACAAGTTCAACTACAACAACAAAAGCTGATAGGGTGGGTAGCATCAAATGAGTCAATCACTGCCCAAGGCTATTTCCAAGGAAACATTAATGTTTGGGCCAAAAAGCCTAAAGTAACAGCCTGGATGTACTCACCTCAACCAAAGAGTTCTACAAAGAGCAAGATGAGCTATCAATGGAAGACCAACAACTTAAACAGGAGAAATAAAAACCACATAAGTCAAAAGAAACGACCTTCCAAGCGGGCAACACAAAAAGTATGGGTGCCATAGTCAGATCTTCCCCAAGCTACCCAACAAACACAAATGCAACAGTGGATGATTCCAGTCCATCTACTCGAAGCACAAGGATTTTACGGAGGTAACACTCAAATATGCTTACCAAAATTTGTAGCTCATCAATCTGGAACAACCAAGAGAAATCATGCAGCATAAGATTCTATCCAAAGGCAAGAAATGAAAACTAAAAGCCAACATAAGCCAACTGCAACCAAGGTTGATGCAATCTACAGATGGATACCTCGTCATCAACTACAAAATCAGGGCTTTTACAACGGAGATCATTAGATCTGGATCCCAAAGCCTGGTGTCCATCAAGTCATTGAGCAAAAGAAGCAAATGCAAAAGACAGTCACACATGGACCAAAGACAAGGTGGGTTCCAAAATCGCTTGTGGAAACTCAATCACAGAGAACCCAACACATCTTAACAAACGCTTCTCATGCAAGATAAAGCAAAGGCTACATAAGTCCCTACAAAGGACTTGTTTCACAAATCAATGTGAACCTACCACAAGTAAGTCAACATGAGCCAAAATATGCCAACCTACTCAACAAAATGGTGGCATCCAAAGACCAACACAATGGAAGAGGTCTAAATTTCTAGAACACGTAAGTCCAAGTCGTCATTAAAAATACACGGCATAATAGTCAGAGTCGGGTAGCCAAGCCACTAAATGAGCGAGGCTGCATTAGTCCCAAAGCTTGATGTAATATTCTCTGTGGTCTAAGCGTCTTAGTTATACTAGGTATTGCTCAAGCTGGAAGAGTTGAGCATAATTACGTTGTGTTGCTCATGCTGGTACAGGTGAGCATAAGAGTCAAAATTGTTGTAGTATAGTGGTAAGTGAAGAAGGAAGTCCAAAAGACACTCACACACTCAGCACAGTGACGTATGAGTGGACAAGCTTCTACATCAAAAGCCCTTCTTGAAAACGTGGAAGCTATTCAGACGTCCTTTGATGTCACATGTGCTACATTTGTTCCTTGAAGCACCCATCAACTCCATCTCTTACACTACATGCTTTTGTTCGACAAATTTCTCGTTGCATATAGAGTGTCCCATAATTGGCACTTGCATTAGGCACTCTTCCTTTGTTTCTTCCAAGCACTCACCTTGCATGACAGGTACTTCAAGTCCAAATGCTCAAATACAATAAGAGCATATACCAAAGGAACTTTTTCTCAATCGAGTTTTTTTATCTTTAATCATCCAAGTTTTAAGACCCTAATCTAAAAACCCTCATCATCAACCTCTTGCATATATTCCTTCTACATCAACAATAAGGAAATGGCTACCCAAGTCACTACCCAAGTCATTCACCAAAGAGAGCAACAGTTGCAGGTCTCCACATGCTTATCAAGAGCATCTTTTATCTTCAAGGCGACAACAAAGCTCTATAAAAAAATGGCAAGTTAAAGAATGGCCTATAATGACAAGCAATGACAAATTCCAGAAGAGAGTCATCAACAACAATTGAAAGTAGCTCACACAGTGCTTCAACATTGGTGACCTATTGCAAACAACTCAAATTACAGTGGACATGGAAAGCATACCCATCATAAAGTCCACGCCACAAAGAGAATTGGTTCTATAAACTCAAAAACAATAAAATCCTTCTTCATGGTGGCCAGGATTGGCAACAAAGAGAAGACTGCACAATGAGAAGAAAAGTGATCTTGATAATCAAAGATCAAGTCACGTATCAACAACATGGCAAATATGAATCACTCAAGGAAGGGGGGAGAGTCATCAACGACAAAGCACTTCCAAAGCTGACGTCCAACCTTGAAGACAAAGTTGAAGACAACCCTATGACAAGCCTGCACAAGGTTGTGTCAAGGGACGGCACGAATTAGGAAGGGGGAATGTTAAGAGATAGATCAAACGGGCGTCCACCTGGCTGGACACGTATCTGGACACCACATTTGTACTCTATTAGTTTTTCGAGCTAGTGTAGTAATACTCCGTGTAATACTAATTCCAAAGTAGTGGATCAATTCCCTGAGTTGTAATGCTGTAATGATATTTGTAAAGGTCCATGTGAGTCGGCCACTGACCATTTAGAATGCTCTAGGTATAAAGGTCAATAAATTTAATGTGAAAGAAGACTCAGATTTATCAAAGAAAGGAGCTCTAAAAATGTACGCTCAAGCGACTACGAAGCTCCAACTTGTACTCTCATAACTAATAATTGGATGATCCATTTTCAGTTTTGAAACTTGCATTGTGTTCCTATCTCTTTGCTCTTTCACTTAAGTGTAAGCATTGTGAGTTTTGTTGTGGTTCACGACTACGCGTTGTCGGGCATTTTTTGTATAGGCATGAAGTCACTAAGTCATGCCAAAAAGCTTGCTCAATAGCCTCGAGTACATAGATGTACATAATGCTTTGAGTTTTTAGAGTGTTCTTGTAAAAAATATGTATAAAGGCTTGGTTCTGCTTAGTCCTTTGCAAGATTTTTGGGTTGGTCAAACTCTTAGAAGGTGGTTTTCAATGAGTACTCTCAATCATGCTTGATAGCCGGTGAATCGGACTCATACATCATAAGTTACATGCATTGGAAGTGGACGGTTCCTTACTTAGAAAGTGGGTGCGGATGCATGTGAAGAAAGGCAAGTGGGCTAATTTGATGGATTTATATTAGAAAAGGTGTGGCCAAGGATTTTTGGAAATAGCCAAAGTGATAAGCTCCGAGTCGGGCTTTACAACATCGCATTCGATGCTCAGAGTCACCCGCCACGCCTCCGCCAACATTGCTCGATGTGGGGGGCAAAACAAAAAATTCATTGGCTTAAGTGGGGAGGTGGGAGGATGGTGCCAAGTGGCAATGGAGTAATCCCACCTGGGGGGGAGCAAGTGGAAATTGGAGGGTATAAGGGGGGGAGTGGGTACCCCCTAAGGGTGTATCAAAGGAGCTAATGGAGCTTCCTTGCCTTGCTTGTGAGGGCTCGTGGATGTTGGAGGAGAGAGGGGGTGCCATTTTCAGTCCACACCAGCTGCCCAGGTGCCCGGCCACCCTTTTTAGTCCACTGGACATCCCCTTTCCCCACTTGCCTTGGTCAAAAAGTGGCCGACATCTCATTTTTCACCCAAAAAAAGGCCTAAAATGGACCAATTAAAAGGTGCCCAAAGGGGGAAATGATGTCCGCTAAGAAGAGAGAGAAAATTCCTTGGGATAAGAGCCAAAAAAATTCCCCTTTTAATAGCTGCAATTCCCTGCACACCCTTTTTCCTAACAGAGACTAGCTTTTTTGGAGCTTTTGAGAGGTACCCCAACTTTGAAAGCTTGTAACTCTCTCGTCTGGTGTCGGAATCAAGCATATGGATACTCTACGGAAGGCTAGATAACACGAGATTCATCTTTATGGTCTTGGTTTTGATCAATTTTAATCATGGTTTGGGTTAGGGCTGTTTCCCACCCGACTCCATAGGTGTTCGTGTAATGTTTTTGTGGCAATCAAACATGGTAGACGAGTTCCTAGAGTTTCATAATTTGCCTAATGAAAATGCATAGATGTTTATTGAAAAGTTGGAAGTCAATTGCTTACTGTGCAATATACTAGACTAAGCTATATTGTTGCGCCCTGTTGCAATATAGTTTACAGGATGAGGCAAAAGTTTGGTTACACAATTTTGAGGAGTTGATGTAGGCACAAAACCCAAGGGTGGTTTTGGACTACAGTCATGTGAAGCAAGCTTTTCTAGCACAATGCCGATCCATTGAAGTACCAGATGAAGTTTGGCATGAAATTCTAGGATACACTCAAAGGACTAATCAAAGTGTTGATGATTTTGTCATGCAATTCACTCGTTTATGAGATAAATGGGCCCGAGCTTTGGGAAACGAGATCCCTCCATCCATGTTAAAGAAGAACTGTTTTGTTGAAAACCTAAAAGAAAGCTTGAAGTTCAAGGTTGAGCTGAAAAGGTCCGCCACCTTCAAGGAGGCAATCGCCATTGCCAGAGAGAAAGAATGGAAAGCTCAAAGGCTTAATGAATATGGGAAATCCCTAAGCAAAATAATGGTAGCCAAAGGAGGAGAATCGGGCAAAAGCTGGAGGCCAACCTGTTCAAAGGGCTGCTAGTACTGAACAATTACAACAAAATATGCAAGACATGATGACCGTGATGCAGGAATTACGACTTAGTGTTCTTGGTGGTGGAGGTGGTCGTGGTCGTGGACGTGGTAGAGGGATGGCTCAGGCATGTGAAGCTCATCCTAATGCTAATGAGGGTCATGGGCAAGGTGGTTTTGAGCCGCATAGGAGGTTCATTCTTACTTGTTATAATTGTGGTGAGCTTGGTCACATCAGCACTTATTGTCCAAAGCCAACAAGGATGGGAGGGGATATGTTTCCACTTCCTCAACAGATTACTAATAGAGCTAATGATTATGCATTGGATATATGGGGAGATCAAGGTACTGGACAAGAAAATCAAGCCTCAATCTCTGGTGGTCATGTGGGTATTGTGCGGGTAGGAAAGAAAGACTGAGATGTGCTGCTAGTAGGAAAAAGAGAGAGGGAAGGCTATGTAGCACCAGGGCCTAGTAGAAAGAAAGCGAAGAAGAAGCAGGGTGAAGATGCAAAAGCCAAGAGAAAGGGAAAGCCTCATAGACGATTTGAAGTGGTAGATTTACCTTTGGAAGAAGGCCAAACAACTTACAGTTTAAAGGAAGACCTCATTGGGAGGAAAATAGATTGTACTTCTGGACATTTGATGAATATGGTGCCCAAACTTAAAAGGCAGTGGAAGTCATTAGTGAATCCATAAAAGAGCCGAAGCATGGACAAGTTAGAGTGTTGTCCATGGGAGAGTTACCCGACATCTGTCCTATGGTGAACGCTTGGCACAAAGGTGTGGGCATGGGAGAAGCCTACATTGATGGAGGTGCTCAAGTTTGTGTGATCACACAGTCATGTGTCGAGAGACTGGGTCTCGTTACATGCGGAAGCTCTGGGTTTCGGATTCGACTAGCAAACCATGCCAAGGTGAAATGTTTGGGGATGATCAAGAATTTGGAAGTTGAAGTCTTTAATGTGAAAGTTATGGTGGTGAACTTTCATGTTATGCCAGCTAGTCCGGGAGCCTTTCCTCTCATTTTGGGACGACCTTGGTTGAGAGCTATTGGTGCTATGCAAGATTGGGACAAGGGCACAATCGATGTGCATGGCAAGAAGGGTGAAAAGAGGGTGTTTGATATGACTACCAAACAACCTATGGCACTTGAAGATGTGAGTGAGAATGATGAGTCCAAAACTACCAGTGATGATAGTTCTCAAGACTAAAAAAGTAGCACTACTTTGAGTTCCAGTGATGAGGGTGAAGTGTCATCCTTGTCGTTGGACAAAGAACAGAGAGAAGTTAGTGAAGTGCTGCAATTATCAGGGAATATGAATGCTTCAAGCTGTTTAGAGAAACTTGAAGAGTTGATGCAACCTAAAAAGGAACTGCCAGTGAAGAAAGAGTTGATTCAAAATATGCTGAGTACTGATTTGACACAAGGAGAAAGAAGGGAGTACTTAGCAATGTTGGACAGGTTTCCAAATCTTTTCATTACCTCATATCAAGAAATAAGGGGTTTTGTTGGGGATCCTGTGAAGATCGAGCTAGTTGAAGGGGCAAAACCAATCAGACATAAGTTAAGGAGGATGGGCAAGGAGCTAGTAGTCACCCCAAAGAAAGATGGGCGTTGGAGAGTATGTGTTGATTACAAGCCACTAAATGCGTTGACCAAGAAATATCCTTATCCTTTGCCTTTTATTGGTCAATTGCTAGATGTAGTGGCTGGTTTTGAGAGATACAGTGTCTGTGATAGGTATTCAGGATACTTTCATCTTATCTTGCTCCTAAAGACAGGAAAAAGACTACTTTTATCATGCCATGGGGTTCTTTGTGCTTTTGTTGCCTTCCTTTTGGATTGACAAATGGGCCAGGAGCCTTTGAAAGAAAAGTAGGTTGGGTCCTTACCCCGTTGCTTGGGAAGTTTGTCAAAGGATTCATAGATGATTTTTGTGTATACAGTTCAAGGAAAGAGCATGTTCAAAGCTTGAAATGAATTTTGCTAGGTATGAGAAATGCGGGGGTTAGCTCAATCCTTAAAAATGTCATTTGGCATAGCCACGGGTGAAGCTTCTGGGGCATGTAATTTTAGAAATTGGGATTGAAGCAGATCCAGAGAAAGTGGAGGCTTTGTTGTTACTGTCACCTCCAAAAGATACCAAATAGTTGGCCACTTTCATACAAAAAGTTAAATATTTCTCTCGCTTCATACCTTTGGCATCACAGCTATTGTACCCATTGCAACAAATAGTTAAGAATGATCCCTTGGAGTGGTCTCATGGCTGTGACGATGTTTTTGAAAAAGTTAAAGAGGTTTTGAGTATGTTACCTATTATGCAAGCTCCTGACTGGGAAAAGGAGTTTCATGTTAACCCATCAGTGGGAGATGATGCTATTGGAGCTATGTTATTGCAAAGGGGGAAATAATCTCTTTATATGAAGCCTGTTCATTATGCTAGCAGAGTGAAGACTCCTCATGAAAGATATTTTTCTGAAATTGAATTGGTGATGACCAGTATGGTTTATGCTTTGCAGACAATTCAGACACTACTTGCTACAAAAGTCATTCATTTTTCTCACCAGTTATTCATTGCTTCCCTAGCTGTTCAATAATTCAAATATATCAAAAACAATGATGAATGGGTTATTGAGCTTTAGGAGTTTCATTTCACCTTTTTGGTGGAGGAAAGTACTCGGGCTACCCTGGCAGATCTTCTTACTTATAAGGATCCTCCAGTTTTGGTTATAGAAGAAATGGTGTGAAAGAGGGAAGTCGGGACTTCTTGCCATCGCTAATTATTCACTGTTATACTTTGATGGTTCTTATCGAAGAAGTCATGATGCTGCTTCAGGAGGCATTGCTATTTATGATGCACAAGGAAAGCTTATGAGGAAGCAAGGGCTGAAACTTGATGCAAAGAGTAACAATGAAGCAAAATACATGTCTCTTGAAGGTGGTTTGCATATTTGCTTACAATTGAGAATTAGACGCTTGTAAATTAAAGGAGATGCTTTGTTGGTTGTGAAGCGAGTGTTGGGAGTATGGAAGAATAAGAACCCTAAATTGAAAAAATTATGCTTCAAAGTGAAAGTGTTGCTCAAAAAGCTCGAAGCATGGATTTTGCACCATGTTGAGAGGTCTCAAAATGAAGAAACTCATGATGCTGCCCAAGAAATGATCACTTGTGTGTTTGTGGTGAAGGCAGATGCCCCTTTATATCATGGGAGGAAAATCTTATCAAAGGAAGTGGATTTTGTATTGGCAGGTATTCTACCTAAAATTTTACCGTCTTCTAAAAAGTCTACATTCATAAGAAAAGCCAGAAAATACAAAATTCTTGATGATGTGCTTTACATGAAAGGAGGTGATTTGGTTTTGCGTCGTGTGCCTTGGAAAGAAGAAATTTACAAAATTCTGGAAGAAAGTCATGAGAGGTCTTGTGGAGGCCATTTTGCTATGAAGATCATGTTGCATAAGATCTTGCAAGAAGGTTATATATGGCCGAGTATTCAATGGGACGTTAATCATTGGTTCAAGTCATGTTTGCCTTGTCAGAGGATGGGAAAGAGAATTTTGAAGCCTGAATTGCGAAAGACAATTCTAGCTTTTGACATGTTTGAAAAATGGGGTCTTGATGCTATTGGACCCTTACCTATGACTAGCAAAAGAAATTCTTACATCTTGACAACAGTGGATTATTTGTCACGATGGGCAGAAGCCAAGGCTATCAAATATATTACCAGTAAAGAGATGGGAAAATTTGTTTATGAGTACATATGTTGCAAATTTGGTGTGCCTAGAGCTACTTTCTGATAGAGGACCAGAATTTAGAGGAGAACTGTTTGATTTCTTATGCGAAAAGCTCCATATATAGCATAGGTACAATTCTCCCTATTATCCCCAATGCAATGGTCTTAATGAAAGATTCAATGGAGAGTTGGTAAAGATCTTGACAAAGATGACGCAGACACATGGAAGACTTGGGATTCAGAGTTGCCTTGTGCATTATGGGCCTATAGAACTGCTATCAAAACGAGCACATGTTTTTCCCCTTACCACTTGGTTTATGGCAAGGAAGCTTTATTGCTAATTGAAGTGGAAATTCGTGTTCTCAATTTGTTGTCATTGGAAGATGAGGAGCAAACAAATGCATGGCAAAAAAGGTTATTAGATTTACAATGCTTGCAATTGGATAGAGTTTTAGCTTTGAGCTACTATAAAGAAGTGTTAAGGAAGGCTCAAGCTAAAGCCAATGAGTGCGTGGAAGATAAAAAAATTGAGAAGGGTGATTTAGTGTTGCGTTACAATAGTAAATTGGACAATACCTTTCTAAAGAAGTTTCAAATCAAATGGGAAGGTCCTTTTACTGTTGTAAACAAGTTTGAAAATGGCACATATAGTTGGCACACTTAAATGGTGCACATCATAAGTATCGTGTTAATGATTATAGATTGGAGAAGTATCTGGCATGCTTGATGACAATTGTGACTGAAGAAATGCTATCAATAGAAGGAGACAATGTGGAGACATCTGAAATTGTGGATGAGGTTTCTGGGGATGAAATGCAACAATTATTCACCCTAGGGACCTCTGCTTGTCATGAATGACTAAGCAGGCCACGGGGTTGGCAAGCTATTTCAGGAACTTTTTGGATAAGCATGAAGTCACTAAGTCATGCCAAAAAACTTGCTCACTAGACTCGAGTACATAGATGTACATAATGCTTTGAGTTTTCAGAGCGTTCTTGTAAAAATTATGTATAAAGGCTTGGTTTTGCTTAGTCATTTGCAAGAGTTTTGGGTTGGTCAAACTCTTAAAAGGTGGTTTTCAATGAGTACTCTCAATCATGCTTGATAGCCGGTGAATCGGACTCATACATCATAAGTTACATGCATTGGAAGTGGGCGGTTCCTTACTTAGAAAGTGGGTGCGGATGCATGCGAAGAAAGGCAAGTGGACTGATTTGATGGATTTAATTAGAAAAGGTGTGTCCAAGGATTTTTGGAAATAGCCGAAGTGATAAGCTGCGAGCTGGGCTTTACAACATCACATTCGGTGCTCGGAGTCACCCGCCAAGCCTTAGCCAAGATTGCTCGATGTGGGGGGCAAAACAAAAAATTCATTGGCTTAAGTGGGGAGGTGGGAGGATGGTGCCAAGTGGCAATGGAGTAATCCCACATGGGGAGGAGCAAGTAGAAATTGGAGGGTATAAGGGGGGGAGTGGGTACCCCCTAAGGGTGTATCAAAGGAGCTAACGGAGCTTCCTTGCCTTGCTTGTGAGGGCCCGTGGGTGTTGGAGGAGAGAGGGGGTGCCATTTTCAGTCCACACTAGCTGCCTAGGCGCTTGTCCACCTTTTTGGTCCACTGGACATCCCCTTTCCCCACTTGCCTTGGTAAAAAAGGGGGGGAGTGGGTATAAGGGGGGGAGTGGGTACCCCCTAAGGGTGTATCAAAGGAGCTAATGGAGCTTCCTTGCCTTGCTTGTAAGGGCCCGTGGGTGTTGGAGGAGAGAGGGGGTGCCATTTTCAGTCCACACTAGCTGCCTAAGCGCTTGTCCACTTTTTGGTCCACTGGACATCCCCTTTCCCCACTTGCCTTGGTCAAAAAGTGGCCGATAGCTCATTTTTCACCCAAAAACGGCCTAAAATGGACCAATTAAAAGGTGCCCAAATGGGGAAATGATGTCGGCTAAGAAGAGAGAGAAAATCCCTAGGGATAAGAGCCAAAAAATCCCCCTGTTAATAGTTGCAATTCCCTGCACACTCTTTTTCCTAACAGAGACTAGCTTTTTTGGAGCTTTTGAGAGATACCCCAACTTCGAAAGCTTGTAACTCTCTCGTTGGTGTTGGAATCAAGCATATGGATACTCTACGGAGGTCTATACAACACAAGCTTCATCTTTATGGTCTTGGTTTTCATCAATTCTAATCATGGTTTGGGTTAGGTCTGTTTTTCACCCGACTCTACAGGTGTTCGACATAGGTGTTTTCTGCAGCTTTGTGGTGTTTCTTTTCGACGGTGTGGTGTGTGCAAGGCTATAGGGGTTCTCATTTTCCTTCTTGTTCGCACACTAACAACATCTGTGAGCCTTAGTTGCAAATTTTAGTGCTTAAATCAATGTTTTTAGTCGTCTTGACCATAGGAGAGTGTTCCTAGACCATAGGGCGACCTTTCTAAATAGTTCTCTTGTAGGTTTCAAGACCTTTTTCATGATGGATCATGAGTTTGATACCTTGTTAAATTGCAACCAAACTTGGTAGGATAGTGCCCCTAGGTGCCCTAGATCTCCTCCTAAAGTTTCTTTGTATTTCGAGTCCGTTTGAGTGCCGAAATGGCGTGATGACCTAGAGCTATGAGAAAGGACATATGTAGATTTTCCTGATCATTGAGTGATTGATTTGATTCCTGAGTTGTTGTGTTGGCTTGTTGGTTCACTTCTTGAGATTGACAATCTCAAAGAGTCTTTGTGCCCCATCCGAGTCAATTCCTTGAGTATTGACATTATGAGTACCAAAAAGCTATGCTGCAGACCTTCGTCGCGGTCACCCGCTAACAGATCCAAATGTCAATTGTGTGAACGATGAGATCTATATTGTTGGTGACGTAGAAGATGGAAGTTTGTCGGGATATATAAATAGTTCTCATGGTCTAAGTATGATTCCAAATGTATGGTATACTTTTGATCCCATTTTTCCACCTTGGCATAAATCCACCACAACACAAATTAGCTTGGATAAATGTGGCTATGTTTGTGCTGAAACCCTATGCCACCTAGAAAGTGGTAAAGAGATTCTTGCAAAATATGAATTTACATGACATCGCTCATATCTCATGGTAAAGTCCCTTATATGAAAGTTATTGATAATCTATTTGAAACCGACTCATTACTGAGTATGTATCATGATAAACGTCGTGAGTTGTGATGGCATTACCATGTTATGCAATGATTACTTGATTTCATACAGAAATTTGTTCCTAGAGTGATATCCATTGAGTTTCACAAGATTTTTTGAGCTAGCATAATAATGCTCTATTTCAAAGTTCATGTATCCTGTTAAACATAATCCATACAAGAATTTGTATCTCATTGTACATAATTTATCAGAGCATAAACTTATGCATTAGCAATTAATACAATAGCTCATTTTGGATTCATTATTTATTTTGTACCATTGAGAACATCCTGATAGTGGATTTTGTATGTACCAAACCGCTGTAAAACTTGTTTAGAATAGCTAAATGTTAAGTAAAAGATTCACTTTTCCATCCATACCTTGCTTTAAGTGTCTTGATGGTGGATTGAAAATTTCCTTGCTCCTCTCAAGAACTTTTTTAGATTGGACAAATGGAGGATCTAGGATGCACCCATATTTACACAATGTTCTTTGAATGGAAAAGTACTAGTTTATTGAGTGCACCAACCACCCTTCCATAGCTTGTTTGGAATGTTTGGTTAAGATGCTACCACCTTCTAAGACTTGTTTCAAATGGCCAAATGGTAGTTCTAATTCTCACTCATTTGTCTTTTGGTTACTTAGAAGAGCCAAGTTATGGGTATAAATTTCACCTCCCATTCTAATAGCTATTTCACATGGCCAAGTAGTGAACCTCATATGCATGTCTCCTTAAAAAACGTGTTTCAAATCATGAATTCATGGTATATGAAGCATCTTGCCTTCCAAAACTTGTTAAGAATGGCCAACTGGTGGATCTAGGATGCACAAAAGCTTTTAAAATAGATTTTTTGGAATGGATTTCTCCACTAGTATGGATACATTTCCTTGCCCTATCTTTATACCACAATGAGTGGAATCTTCATCGGTTCTACACACACAACCATCACAAACAATTTCATTGTCAAGTACCATGTGCACTTTTTTCCCAAATTCAAAGTCCATCCTAAAAATGAAAGAAGGTTAGAAAAGTTGAAGCTTAAAACCACAATAAACATATTACAGTGGAGTATAAATTAGACAAGTGATGGAGATTGACACCAAATAATCCATGATACTTTAATTTGAACAAGTGGTGGAGATTGAGACTAAATAACCCATGATACTTGTGGCTAGGCATATAATGAAGCTTGAGAGCAATTAATTATTGACACTAGAATGATATATTGAAGATAAGATAGAAGCTTGTGGCCATGCAGTGTGTCTATCTCTATTTCTATGCTTTAATGGAGCTTATCTTGGACAAGTGGTGGAACTAGTGGCACTCTACACTTGAATGAGACATAGCTTGGACAAGTGGAGAACCTTATGAATCTCTATGCTTCAATAGAGCATAGATCTGAGAAATGATGGGTGTTATGGTCCCCTATGCTTGAATGGAGCATAGCTTGGCCAATTGGTGGACCTTATGGCTCTCTATGCTTCAATAGACCATAGATTGAAGAAGTGGTGGACCTTGTGGATCTCTGTGGTCAATTGTAGCTTAGCTTGGACAAGTGGTGGACCTTGTGGTTGTATATGCTTCAATAGAGCATAGTTTGGACAAGTGGTAAACCTTATGGTCCTCTATGATTGAATGGAGCATAGCTTGGACACATGGTGGAACTTATGGATCTATATGTTTCAATAGAGCTTAGATCAGTGGACGTTGTGTCTCTCTGATTGAATACAGTAGAGCTTGGATGAGTGGTGGAACTCATGAATCTCTATGCTTGAGGAAATCATAGATTGGACAAATGGTGGTGACTATATGGTTCTCTATGCCTGAATGGATCATAGCTTGGAAAAGTGGTAGACCTTATGCTTAAATGATCCTCTATGATTGAATGGAGCATATCTTGGACAAGTGGTAGAAATTATGGTTCTCTATGCTTCAATAGATCCTAGATTTAGTGGTGGACCTTGTGGCTCTCTATGCTAGAATGGCACTTTGATTGGACACATGGTGGACCTTGTGGCTACCTATGGTGGAATGGAGCATAGCTTGACCAAGTGTTAAATTCAAAGGCTCTCTATGCTTCAATAGAGCATAAATTGGACAAGTGGTGGACCTTATGGTCCTCTGCTTTAATGGAGCATAGCTTAGACAAGTGGTGGACCTTATGGATCTCTGTCTTTCAATGGAGCTGAGATTGGACACGTGGTGAACCTTGTATCTTTCTATGCTTGAATGGGTTAGTTCCTTGGTGGATCTTATGGCTCTATACCCTTCGATAAAGCATAGACTAGAAAAGTATTGGACCTTGTGTTTTTCTATGCTTGAATCAATCTTAGCTTGGACAAGTGGTGGGTCTCGTGGCTCTCTATGCTTGAATGGAGCATAGATTGGACAAGTGGTGGACCTCATGTCTCTCTATGCTTGAATAGAGCATAGAATGGGATCTTATGGTCCTCTATGCTTGAATGGAACATAGCTTGGACAAGTGATGAATCTTATGTCTCTTTATGTTTCAATAGGGCATATATTATACAAGTGGTGGATCTTGTGGTCCTCTATAACTCAATAGAGCCTAGCTTGGACAAGTGGAATGGAAAGGTAGTGAATCTAGGATGCATTTTTTCTCTTACACTAGCATGTTTAGAATGGTCTTGTGATGGATCTTGGATGCACCAAACCTTCCTTAATTTTCTTCAAAAGGGCAAGTACTAAATACAGGATGCACTTTTCCTTCTCACACCTTGCTCAAAGTGGCTTGGTAGTGGATTAAGATTTCCCTTACGCTTCAACAAGAACTTGAACTTCAAATCTCCAAGTGATGCATATAAGAAACAACATGTGTTCTATAACTTTTTAGAACGGACAAGTGGTAGATTTAAAATACAACAAAGCTTCTACAAGTTGTTTAAAATGGTCACTTATTGTGGATCAAGGATGTGATAACTGGTGAAAAATGTTTGTGGTGGATTTAGAATACACTCACTCTGACAGAAGCCAGTTAGATTGGCCAAGTGGTGGACCTTGGATGGATGGACACTTCAACAACTATGATTGAATCTTTGATAGAGCTAGTATCTACTCTTCCATGATTGAGCTAGTATCTACTCTTACATGATTGAGTTAGTATCTACTCTTCCATGATTTCTAGATTGGCCAAGCGGTGGATCTAAGATGAGTACTAGTCTTCCACAACTTGCTTGATTCAATATAGGATATACACCACCATTCAAAACGTCATTAGAATGACTTTGGTTTTAATTTAGGATGCATCCTTCATTGAAAAAAATATATATAATGAGAACATGGTGGATTTAGGATGCATTTCCCCTTTCATACTATGTTTAGAATGACCAAGTGGTGGATCTAGGATGCACCAAACCTTCTTAAATATTTTTTGAAAAATCCAAGCACTAAATAGAGGATGATGAGCTTTCCCTTCCAAAACTTGCTTAAGGTGTCCTGATTGTGGATTGAGAATTTCCTTTATCCCCTCCGAGAACTTGTTTAGATTGGCCAAGGGGTGAATCAAAGATGCACCCATCCTTATAAAACTTATTTAATAGTATTGATTGAATGTTTAGTGTTACAGATATCTAGGATCTATTGGGGTTATAGCCTTAGTCTTTTTCAAGGATGTAAGTAACAAAATTAAAATACTCAGATTTTGGATATATTTACCCTCTAAGTATTTTATTCTTGCATAATAGACATGGAGCAATAATGTTTGGGAAAAAGTGATGATTATGTGGATGTCATTAGTCATGTCAAAATATCTTGTTTGTTAATATGTCATCCTCTAGGAGGCTATTGTGTGATCTTTCATTGTTTTTTGCTTAGATCCAGGGATTGAGGGTGGGATAGATAAGGAATGCTTCAATCCAACAACGATTAATGAGAGCCTTCTACATGTATCCACAAAGGTCTCACTTGAAGAATTGAATCTAGTTACTGATACTCAAATGAAAATACATGAGGCCTCTTTGCTGCATCTTTCATCGAAGGAAGCCATGTGTGAAAACTTTCAATCTATAAAAGATATGCAAGAGAGTGTTGTTGATGCAACTACTTTGGTTTCATCAAATCCCCACAAATCCATGTTGACAGTAATATTCGACTTGAATAGTCTACTATTGAAACAAAGTCAACAACCATCATCAATTCATGAATCTATTCAATATGATTCATGAAGGCATATTGTGTTACGGCCACGGTGCATCCACTTTTTAAAGACCATATTGAAGAGATTCAATGTTGGGATTTTATCAACAACCAGAGAAGCTAATGTTTACCAGATGTTGAGATCACTTCAAAGCACTGCAGAGGTGATATTTCCATTTTTTGTAGTTTGGTCTCAAGAAATCTTGCTATGTTCCTGAGTGTTTGCGGGTCGTCACGACGGATGTCCATAGCATAGCTCTCAAGCATCAACATATTTATCAATACAAGGGAAGCGACCAAGATGAGGCATGGAAACTCACTAGGGTGTCACTCCTAATGAAGTGAACTCGATGAGATGCATCTACTCACTCTACAAGCAAATCAAACGCATTACCGCCAAGTAATATGACTATGTCCTTCTACACAGCTCTACAGTCGTCACGCCCGTTTACCATGCAAACTTATTCGGAATCGCACGAAACTTGGAGGGAAGCTACAGGGGACTATTAGGATTGTATCCTATCACTCTCACAACATTCTGGAAAGGTACAAAGATCGCGATCGGTCGTCCCAAAGTCAGCAAAATCAGCGAATAGGTGATCCTAATGGGTCGTTTTAGGGTCCCTAATGCCCCTCCTAGGGTCAAAACAACATAAAAGACGCATATAGACACTCAAAACAGCGATTTAAGGTCTCAAACTCGTAGTTGAAAACCTACACCAAATTTTGAATGATTACACTTGAATGGAAGAGCAAGGTAAGAGGAACACAATGCAATAAACAAATCTGAATTTGGATTACCGTAGCCACAATGGCGAAGATTACAAGTTGGAGCAAGAAGGAGCTCTCAAACGTACGCTGTCTTCTCAGTTTCCCATCAAAAAGATAATATTCAAACTTACAAAAAATGACCTTTATAGTTTAGGTCTTTACAAATGGCTTGTCCAGCCAAAAGCTCCTAAACTTCTCACTGGCTCTCTAATATACAATTGCTCCCAAAAGAATAATCATAAATCCTTTGACAAGTTCTCGGCTTAGAGATTCTTCCTTACAAAAGAATTTTACAAAGGTTTCTCATAAAAATATGATCCTCTTCTGGAAACGGACGCTTGTCGCTTCATCCGCCA
The DNA here is from genome assembly GCF_014529385.1 of Adiantum capillus-veneris. Lineage (NCBI taxonomy): Eukaryota > Viridiplantae > Streptophyta > Polypodiopsida > Polypodiales > Pteridaceae > Adiantum > Adiantum capillus-veneris. The sequence goes on along the minus strand of NC_140934.1, from coordinate 24,480,880 downwards.
AACACTCCCCCCTTCCTTATCCTTGCACGCCCTCGTGCATGTTCAGTGCTTTGGCCGTTGATGTGGCTCCAATGAAGCAAGTGTTGTTGAAAAGCTTCTTGTTCGAAGGACAAATTCCAGGGCTTCTTGATACTGTCTGAATGGATTTTCACTTAACGTGTGTTGGTATGCTACGTACCGTGCCTTGAGGTCCTTCGCCATAGGATGGAAAATCCTTGAGTCAATTTCGAAGAATCCTGTGAAGGCCTCTTCAAATGTCTGCAAGTAGTGTGAGGGCAGGTACATTAGCCTGGAGTACATTGCCATCAAAATGTGTCGTGGCGATGAATCTTGGAGATTCCAGCAGATCCCTCTGTGCCCTCCAAGAACAGATTCCATGGATGATCATCGCCTTCAGTGTCTTTAAACACTTGAATGCAGGTGACGGTCATCCGGGCTATCTTTACTAGCATTTGACACGCCATGTCGGGGACATCCCACAGCAAGGTGACTGTCGAATTCATTGTGTTGACCATGTAGGCTACTGTAGGGGGCTACTGCACTGTCAAGACTGTGTAATTCAGTTTTTGCAGCCTTGAGCCTTTCCATGTGGCGAAATGCTTCCATGTGCGTCTTCGAGGGATTGGGCAGAAAGTAGGATCTATTTGTATATGTTGAGGAGCGTTGTGGTAGTTAGTTAGATCCTGTGGCCGTTTGTCCAATCACTTCTACCTCCACTTTGGGTGGTCGTCAACAAGCATCTGGGCTTCTTCCGCTGTTAGTGCAATGCCTTTGTAACCCCCATCTTTGTTTTGTGGCAGGCCTGGCCGCATCTTTTCCTTCCACAGAATTGCTTCATGGCATAACAGAGGAAATGGGAGGTACTCATGGCCACACCCTTCCACCTGCTCTTCTGGCTATAAGTAGGCTAGGGCCACTGACTCCATTATCTTCTGTTCATAGAGCATGTACTCCTTTGCTGGCCCCTTTGGCATGTCCTTAATGCTCTCAGTGAGCTCATCTATAATATCCAGATCTGGCTCAGCAAATTCATGCTCTTGTTTCCCTTGGTGTGATGTTTCAGGCAAATCAGGCACTTGTTGTCGGGGCAGCAGTTGCGGTTGACTCTGGGCTTTGTCTGCTCTGATTTGTTGTTGAAAAAGTAGATCTTATTTTTCCTTTAGCAGCGTGTCACCGATCTGCTTCTGAGTCTCTAATTCGGTGCTTGCTTGAGCTAATTGCAGCTCCAGTTCTTTTATCTTTTGCTCATTTGCCGCCATATGGGCCACCATTCCTGATACGAGCAATTGTCTTTGAAGATTTTCTTGCTCTAGCTCCGATTTCAGTGCCGCTGTAGTGTTCACTGCTATGGCATTGTCAGATGTGGAGACCAATGCTCCAGCAGGCTCTTGGTTTGCCATCAAGGTTGTCAGAGTGCTTTTGACAATGTTATATGAACTGTTAATTCTCTGAAATCTTGCACTCTCGTAAGCAAGCTGCTCCGTTGCTTTTGTACTCTTGCCGTCAATTCTTGGAATTCCTTTTCTTTGGCGGTCAAATCTGTCCCGACGTCCACCAAATCTCTGATCAGAGGCTGAGCTTGCTGTCTCTCAAGGTCTCTTTCCTCCATTGTGAGTTCTAGTCACGCCCTCAAGCTCTCTAACTCCTCTTTCCCAGATGCTTGCTTTTGTTGGGCCTCTTGTACCTACCTTTCCTTTTCACTCAGCACCACGTGCTAGCACTGGAACTGTCTTTCTAACTCCTTTAAAGCTTGCTTGTAATCAAAACCAGCAACGGCCTGGCAGGCTTCGTGGTATTTGATTGCTTCTGTAGGAGTTATAACCTCCTTTTGCGAGGTTGAAGGACGAGGAGGTGGCGGTTTCTTGTTTGATGGAGAAGGGGGAGGAGGAGGAGGAGATTTTGGCGAGGGAGGAGGTGGTGATTTGGGCGAGGGAGGAGGCGATGATTTAGGCAAGGGAGGAGGGGAGCTTGCTTCTTCTCGTACATGCCTCTTTTTGGAAGCATCTTCTCCTCGTAGCGAAGCAGATGCTTCCACTTTTCTCTTCTTTAAAATCTTGATGATTCTTTGGCGGGTCAGATCCGCCGCCCGTCGCGCTTCCAGATTCCTCTCTCTTTGAATCTTCCTTAGCTACTCTCTTGGTTTGTTTCATCAGCTGCATCTTTCTCCTTCGTTCCTTCAGTGGACTGCGAAGAAATGTCCACTTCTGCAGCCTTTTGCTCTGCTTCTAACCTTTGCTTTTCAGCCCGTATGCGAGCTGCATTTTCTATTCTTTCTTGCCTTTCCTTCTTGAATCTTCTTTTTTGTGTTTGTTGTGTCACAGCAGCTCTTGCCTATCTGTCAGCCCGTAACTTGGTTCTTCTTTCCTCGACTCTTTGTTGTGCTTCTGCATATTCTTTTTGAAGGTCCGACTGTGGTACTGCACTTCTCTCCCTCCTTTTTCTCTCGAGCGGCTTTGTGGAGTCTTCCTCCTCGCTTTCTTCAAACTCCGATGGCCCTTTTTCTTTCGACTCTTGAGATTTTCCTTCTTCATCAGTCTCCATTTTTTCTTCATCACTCAAGCTTTTGTTGGAGGCCTTTGCTGAGCGTGATGATGTCAGGCCAAGGGTCGTCCTTACTGAATGAGCAACCAGCTTTGCTTTCTGAATCAGGGCCGTTTGAGAACTGGCAGCTCTGGCAGATCTTCAATCATTCCCAAAGCTTGGTATGCTATTCTTGTTAGCATCGGCCCTGCATTCGTGTAGCTTTTGTTTTTTGCCAAGCTTTTCAAATTTGCTTTGACCAAGTTTTCCAAAATGTAAGAACCGTAGTCGCAGCGAATGGTTCTATTTTCGGCTGTCAATAGAGCCATGACCACGGCAATGTGCAGGATTGGCTCGGTGTAGCGAGGAAGCTTTTGTACTCTGAAATGTTGAGAGATCAATCTCATCGGCAATTCCAGCTCTTCGTATATCATGTCACTGTATTTGTATTTGTTTCCTTTTGCTTTGACGAATGCCTTCTCATTATCCAGTGACTTTGTCTTTGCCAGCAAGTCGTGTTGCCCTGGGAGGAAATGCCGCTTGCATGCGTAATAGACTTGATCTTTACTTGATAAGGAACATACCTGTGAAATCTGGTATGAAATGCTGGCTCCGATCATCCGTACGGGGTAGAAATGTGGCAGCTCGCTCTAGGTCAAGAAGCTCTCTTCTTCTCTCTCAAAATGTGAAAATGAACAATGAGCGAGAATTTCGCCTACCTGATCTATATCTTCCCGAGATTTTTGTGACATAGGGCTGATTTTCCTTACCTTTGATCCCGATATAATCTGCATACCACCTGTGGGTCGAACCGCTTGTCATTTCGGCGTCGTATGACCATTTGATGCGATTTTGGCGAAATGTAGTCATGATCATTAAGGCTGAAATTCAACATCTTCAGATTAGCTTCATATCTTTCATGCTTGATATCCTTATCATGATACTTCGGCGTTTGCTTCCAGAACTTGATTCCGACACTTGTGAGCGATATTTTTTAATTTTTGATGTTTTATTAACGAAAATCAAACAAAATAAATTGAAAATACTTATTAACTGGCAAAAATTAGCCAAACTTATTATACTCAGTCCTAAGCATATATTTTCTCTAGAAGCATCCCAATGCTCCGGATTTTGTCATCACAACTCATTATTATGCTGGTCGGATGATACAAAACGCTAAAAATGCCAGGTTTTGATCGAATATGTTCAAAATTGAACTCTAAATGATGAAAAAACACACACATTATGTACATATATACGCGTTGGACCCCTTAATGGCCCCGACTGTTGCTAGATTTATCAATTACTCCCTCCTTCCTTGACTGAGTCGTCCCGGACGAAGGTTGGGTGCATGTGCATGGGTTTTGGAATCTGTGTCTATGCATGGCCGTGTAATGTGGCCCTATTCTGATGTTTGAGACAATGTGTTGGGTAACAAGGTGCCGTGAAAGATGCGGGGACTGAATGTAGTTTTCAGTGGCTTTTGATGGCGAGGGTAGCTCTGTATGGAACAAAAGAGCTTGCAGTCGAATTGCTCTTTCCGTGATTGTTGGTGTTGTGATGGCAACTATTTTTAGAACCCATTTGTATGCGGTTTGTTGCATCTTTACAGATTCGACTTTAGTTTCCTAAATTTTCACAGGTTTCCAGTGCCATTTTGGAGGTTCAGGCTTCTTCTTTTGAGTTTTGGGTTTCCTTTCGAGCTCTGTCGTCGAATCTTTAGTTTTCTCCAGTTTTGGTTGCCATTTCCACTATGGAGTAACTCTTGAAGGTCTTTGAGATGGTGCTGCTTCCGTCTAGATTTTGTCCTTAGGTAGCCATATCTTTCTTGGTTTGTTGGGCATCAATCTTTTCTTGATCCATACTCTCCGAATAACCTTCTGTGGTGTTTTTGGCTGATGAGCCGGTTGCTTTTTGTCGATGGGGATACTCGGCCATGAGTGATCTATTTTGGCGAATGGAGTCATGTACGTGCTAGAGTTGTGCGTGTACATCAACGCATGTTCTGACCATTCAGTGACTGCATTGTACGTTCTCATCCATGGAACTCCCAAACATAGGGATTCTATGATTTCTTCGTCTTTCATTACGAAAAATTGATGAGGACAACTATTTCCATCAATATTGATTGGTAAGTTTACTATCCCCAATGTTGGCATTGTTGCTCTGTTTGCGGCTTGTAAGTCACGTGTGGATTGCACTAGGGATTCATCTGTAAGCATCCTGTAAGTGGAAAAGTTGACCACATTGACTCTTGCTCCTGTGCCAATCAATGCTCGTTGATATCTACCATGCGAAAGTCGGACATTGATGTGAACATCGATTCCTGTTTCCCATTGCTCATTAGTTTGAATTATAGAAAGAGGAATTTGAGCCGTATCTGCTGGTTGAGGAAGTCTTTGTTGTTGTAAGTTTTGTTTTCGTTCTAAAATCGTGACTTTGGCCTCCTCCTGCGCTTGAGCTTTTGTCTCCTTTGCTTGGTTCTTGCGTTCCTTCGGAGCGTGTATTTTGGCAAGCATCTTTGAGGTCAGTGGTAGGTTGTATTTCTTTAGTCTGCAACCACTAATCCAGTTAGGCATTTCCTCTCCCTCTAATGTCGCAAGTTTAATGGCACCGCTAGATGATATGTCATGTATCACATAGGGTCCATTGCCTCGCTTTTTGAGTTTTCGGGAATGTTGTTTCAGGGTATACATTAAGACGTAATCCCCCGTAGCAAATTCCTTGCTGATAACATGTTGATCAAAGAATGATTTCATATTTCGCTTTTGCGCGTAGATTGATGCAATGGATTTCAATCTAGTTTCATCCAGTTTTTCCAGGACATCTATCTGATTGGATAATTCATGGCCCATCCATTCTAATTGTTTAGCGACCCGAAGCGTGGAGATAAGAAATTCAAGTGGCAAAATCGCTTGAATTCCATAAACCATGTTGAACGGAGTCGTTCCGATTGATGTTTTGTAAGCTACTCTATATGCCCATAAAGCTGAATGCAGCTTTTGATCCTAGTCAGCTCTCGATTCGCCAACAATTTTGGTGAGAATTGTCACCAAAATCTTATTCGTACTTTCTGCTTGGCCGTTAGCTTGTGGGTGATAGGGACCCGACTTCCTGTGAATTACCATGAATTCATCCAAGAGGAATTCAATCACTTCATTGATGAAGTGAGTTCCTCTATCGCTCACTAACTCTATTGGTAAGCCATATCTGGTGAAAATGTTCTCATACAAAAACTGTGTTGTCATTTTTGCATCATTTCTGGTTGTTGCTTTCGTTTCCACCCATTTTGTTAGATAATCTGTTGCCACAATAATGTATTGAGCGTGTGTTTTATATCTCGGAGGTGCTATCGGTCCTACAAAATCTATTCCCCATTTCGCAAACGCTCTTGCCCCCATCATTGGCCTCGATGGAATATCATCTCGTGCTCTAGGAGTTTTTGTTTTCTGGCAATCGTCACATCGTTTTACAAACTCTTCAGCATCTATGAATAGTGTAGGCCACCATATGCCTGCAATAAGAATTACTTTGGCCGTTTTGTCAGCTGAGAAATGTCCACCAGCTTGTCCGCCGTGTGCTTGCTCTAAGATAGGAATGTATTCCTCTTCAGTCGCGCACATTCTCAATTGATTCTCTTTTCCCCTCTTGTAAAGATTGTCCTCAATTAGTACATAGTTGTCTGCCTCTTTCGTGATCGTTTTGATACGTGATCTACTCATCCCTTCAGGCAGTATCCTGGTGGTGAGATATTCAACACTGTAGTTACTCCATTGGGGTGCTACAGATAATCTGAATAGAGTTGTGTGTTCTATTGGATTTTGAAGCGTGCATCTAACGCATGATTTGATATGCATATGAACACTATTTTGCATTTTCGGCCAATACACACCCATTATCATCAATCTTTGATACATCTGTGCATGCCTATTGTGAATCCCCGTTGTTTGTACATGAGCTTGGTTTAGGTACAATTCCCGTTCACTCGATTCAACACAAAGCCTAAGGATTTGATCCGATCCCTGTTTGTATAGCCTGCCCGCCAACATTACCAATGATCTAGATGCTGCAATGGTAGATGGTTGTCTTATGACATTCAATGACCCGATAGTCAGCAAAGGAATTATATACTCGCTCCATCTTGGAACCATTTCGATGTGGAAAAGATATGCATCTGGCAAATCATCATCAACCTCTACTGGGTTTTCTCCATGCATCATTCTAGATAAATGATCCGCTCTTTGGTGTGTGGTTCCTTTTTTGACTACTACCGTGAAGTCAAACTCAAGCAGTATGATGAACCATCGAACAATCCTCCCCGTACTGTAAGGTTTGTTTACTAAGTACAGCAATGCTTGGTGATCAACGAAGAATACAAATTTATTGGAAAGTAAGTAGTGTCTAAACTTTTTCACCGCATAGACCATACCCAAACCCTCCCTCTCAGTTGTTGTGTAATTTTTCTCTGCATTGTTCAGTTGTCTACTGGAGTAACTTATTGGAAAATCCATGTTGTTCTCTCCAGGTTGTGCAAGTATGCATCCTATTGCATACACTGCTGCATCTACGTGGATATGGAATATCTTTTCCCAATCTGGAGCCTTCAAAATTGGAGTGGAAATTAACCTTTGCTTCAAAGTTTGAAAAGCTTTCTCGCACTCATCCGTCCACTCAAATTTAGTTATCAGCGCGTAAAGTGGTTTTGCAATTATAGTGTATGAGTAGATAAATCTGCGATAATATCCACAATGGCCCATAAATGCCTGTACCTCCTTTACCTTTACTGGTCGTGGTAGATCAACAATGATGTTGATCTTCTCCATGTCTGTCGAAATACCGTTTTTGGACACTATATGTCCCAATATTTTGCCCCGTCTTACCATGAAGACACATTTCTCTGGATTCAGGCAAATCCGATATAGTCTGCATTTTTCGAACACCTTGTTCAAGTGCTCTATGTGCTCCAATCTTACAAGAGAGTGAACGCACAAGTCATCCATGTAAATTTCTAAGAACTATCTTAGATATTCTTTAAAAGCATGACCCATCAACCTCTGAAATGTGGCTGGTGCATTTGTTAAGCCAAAAGCCATTACCCGGAATGCAAAAATACCCCATTCAGTTGCGAAAGCCATTTTGTGTCGATCCTCTGGCTTTATTGCGAGTTGGTTGTAACCCGAAAAACCATCTAAGAAACTATAAGCCTCTTTACCTACCACTCTTTCTATTACATGATCAGTAATGGGTAGGGGATAGTTGTCCCGAATTATAGCAGCATTTACTTTCTTGAGATTGACGCACACTCTTAACTTTCCATTTTTCTTCGGGACCACCACAATCGGTGAAACCCAATCGGTGTGCTCAATTTCGTAAATAAACTCTGCCTCTTTAAGTTTATCTATCTCCTCCTTGATCTTTTTTGCAAACGTTTCATTGTAAGTCTAGGGACATTGTCTGCTGGGTTCGGTGTCATTCTTAAGGGGTATTGTGTGTTTACACATACTTGGATCCACCCCCTTAAGATCTTTGTATGACCATGCAAACACATCTCTATACTGTTTAAGAGTAGCTACCAAAAGCTTTTCCTCTTCGTCAGTAAGATTCGTGGCAATATATGCAGGTTTTGGATCTTCTCCCGGCTCTGCTAGATCTATTCGTTTGGCTTTCTCAGGACCGTCGTACGATGTACCCGGTTCCTTCAATTCCCTCATTGGTTGTTGCACTATGATTTTCCTATCTTGTATGGTATACTTCTTATAATGGGACGGTGCATCCATCTTGTCAGAATTCGTGTCCTCATTTGTTTCCAATTCAGTCGTCCATATGTCTCTGAGGGTTCGCTTGAGATTATTGTACTCCGATTTCCTCTCTGTTTTGGTCATTTCATACCCTGTTTTCCCCCCTTTATGCGACTTAGTCGTTCGCTTTTTGTGCCTGTTCTTCTTGTTGTTTTTCCATGGTTTAGTTTTGATAAACTCGCCAGTGACCTCGTCTTTGACACAATCATCAGCTTTGACAAGCATTAGATATCCATTTCTGTCATTGATAAGAGGCATTGGATTATGCTTATTCGTCCTTGATTTTCTTGTTCTCTTGGATTTATACCGCTTTTGTCGACTAGGTTTTTGGTTAGGAAACTCGTAAAACCTGTGCTGTCTCGACCTGTATTTCCTATTCGTCTCTGATCTACTTGATCTTCCATCATCAGCTTCTATCATTTGGATTTCATCATCCAGTGATGGAAGGTCACCGCGTAGTGAATCCGTGAATTCCTCCTCTGTTCGATTCCTATCGTTCACTACAGATATCTCATCAATTATTCTTTTACACTCGATTTCACGTGGTGGTTCTTCTTGTTCCTCGCTCTCGGATCCTGACTCAAGGATGACGCTAACCATTTGCAACGTTACTAGGTTGTATCCTTCTTCGTCATAAAATTTTGTAGGCGTGCATTCGTTAACACATACGCCCAAGGTTGAAAATATTTGAGTCCAACCAAATGGCTCAAATAAATGTTCAGGAAAAGGTTATGGGAGATAAGCCTCGTTTTCTACGGATCTTTCCAATACGCATCCCTCTTTGATTATGTCTCCACAATCAGATGCTCCACACATCCAGACATGCGCTTTCGTTTGCATCCATGCAGGTATTTCTTTTTCATTTATAGTGGTTGAATTAAATTCTTGCACTGGTGTTTTTGCAATGTCTCTATAGCTGTGATCCTTCATGTTGATTTTCGTTATTAGCTCTTCGTGCCTTAGATAAATTTGATCGTACCCCCAATCTTGTATCATTTTGAGTTGACGCATAAAAGGTCGCCCCAAAATAATGTCGAAGTTGTTTGTTTTCCCGAAATCCACCACAGCAAAGGTGTGCTCATAGTTAATTCCACACGAAGTTACAACTATTTGATCCAGGATTCCCAATGGTCTCTCTACATACCCATCTGCGAGTTGCAGTTTCATTCTCGTTTTTCTAAGAGCTGGATGGCTCCATTTCTCCCAGATTTTCTTTGTAGCAATCGCCACTCCCGCTCCACTGTCTATGATAGCTATCGTTTTTATATCTTGATATTCAACAGGTAAGGTTGTATTACCCTCCTCGCCTTCACAGTAATCTCCGACCTTGTTTATGGGCACTGGTTGGGCTTTGGGTTGACCTTCCCGTTTGTTTTCTTCTCCCATAGGGTTTTTCTGAAGAGGAATCTTTACTCCTTTGTGCTCCAAAATGTTTCCCCATGTCTTCCCATAAGTGTGGTTTGACTCTCAAGAGTTCTGACAATGTGATTGTGCATGTTATAACTGTCGATAGCATCTCTTGAAGACTTTTTGAGTCAACCATTTGTGGAATAGTTCTCATATGGGACGGACTAACCTTATCTCCGATTGTGCCTCGTGTTCACCTATAAATGAAGGCAAGGTTTTCAAGGATTGAGCTTTGCTTTCCATCGAAACCTCCGTTCCCGCATCCCCATACAGCGATTGTATATCGACTGGATAAATTCCGTCATCCAAGTTAATCTCAGGAATTGGAGCAGACTGTAATGTCACGCTTCCATTCTTTCTGTTTCTAATGGTTTCCCATAAGTGTTGTGGCCATTGTTCTTCAACTTCTGGAATTGGCATTATCGTCATTGATTTAGCGTCATCAGTGGTGTTCGGCACCACTCGGTGATCCAATGACAATATCGTTTCAGGCCTCGGTCTGTTTACTTGTTTTGGTTCATCGATTTTTAGTTTTTCTCACTCTTTGTGAATCAACACTTCTTGTTCTGGGGTTCTAACCACCTTAGGTTCCATCAATGCTTGAGCTGTTTCAATGAGGTGTTTACACATTTCCAAACGCTTCGTTTCCACTTCTGGTTGAGGATAAGTTAACCATCTCTGCTCTAAGGTTTGGTTTGTTTTTAGCCTTGCTTCGTACGCTTGTAATAGAGCATCAAAAGGCTCTAGCAGTTTCTCAACCAAGACTGATCCCCCTGAGGACGCTTTCCTCGGCTTGTTGTTACCCTCAGCAGTTTTACTCTCTCTCTCTCTTGTTTCAGGTTCTCCTTCGTTTCATGTAATTCGTTTTGCATGGCAATTTGGGTTTTCAACCTTCTTGTTTTCATCCTGTCTCCTTTCGCCTTCCAGGTTTTTCGTTGGCTTCTTACGGATAAACTCTCATTTTCTATGGGTATCGGAAACTCGACCTTTTCCTCCAAGGGCTTGTTTTTCTCTAAGTCCTTGGCTTGGGCTCTGGTTATCGCATTGATTTGGATCATGGGTTGGTTTCTAATCCGCTGCTTGCACTTGGTATCACCCCCACAATATTCATAGTTGCTTTTACCTTGTTGTCCAGATTCTTTGGGCAATCTGGCAATATGTGATTCACACCACATCCGTCACAAAACCCAAAAATTTTCACTCTTTCGCCTTTGAAAGGGCAGCTACACTCCCAATGATCCGTACTTCCACAGTTATAGCACTGTCCAATTGGTGGTTGATTTTGAGAAGGTGGTCCCATAGGTTGTCCTGTCCTATTAGGATATCCTCTTGGTTTGTAATTCTGGTTCGCAATGAACATTAGCGTTCTCTCGTCCACCAAATATTGATCTCTCGAAGGTTGTGCTACATACGTTGGTGGTGCCATACCCTCGCTATTTCCCCACGGTTGATAGGCTTCGTCTGGAATAACCATTAGTGATTAAACTGAAATCAAAATATTGCATGAATTTCTTCATGGTAGAATGATTAAGACTTGAAACTTCAAACATCTTACAGACAAATGAGAATATCCAAAAAAATCAACAATATTTCTCAAATCTGTATGAAACTCCAGTAATCTAAATAAAATAGTCTCACTCAGTGCGACACCATTTAACAAAAAGAAATATTTATATTGCATTTATAGAGGAATCCAGCCTCATAAAAATAATTACAAATGGAGACAATGTTGTTGCTGTTAGGCTTCTCTTACAAGTATTTGTCTTTCTCATCTAGAGATTCATATACACGAGTATTTGTGTGTCTATGACACTAGGGAAGATAGTAGTACTATAGGGATGGCTTTTCTAAGAGCTCCTAGAGAGTACCTATTGGTTCAAGATTCTACAAAAATCCTACTATTCTTATCAAAATCTTTTAACACGGTAGTGAAAGGTTCCTCACGGAACAAAAATAGGGTGATTTCCATCTCTGCACATGGTTGCTTGCTCATGTCCTCTCAAAACAAGTTGACTCTGTAAGTAAACAACAGATTATGTGAGCACAAAGTTATAAAGTACAAAATGATATCATTCTAATAATCTAATGACAACTACACAAAGAATAAATTATAAGAAAAATCTTTGATGACTCTCCATAGATAACACAACTTACTTACATTGTGAGACTCAATCACATGCTACAAAACTATAGATGGCGCACCAAAGCCATCAACAAAATAGCACCACCCAATGTTATGAGGTGTGAAGCCTAAACATTGAAAGCCATAAAGAGGTTAATTCCCTCTAGCATGATAAACTTAAAGATGGAGATGATCTTAAGCTCTGAATGTAAGCTACAAGGGTAGTTTTCTCACCATTCTATCTTTATGTTGGAGATGAATCCTTGCAATGCCCATGCATGCACTATTCACACCTCCTGTTCTTGTGGTATGCAAGTCATGTGAGTTGATGCTTTTTCCACCTTCGGGAGTAGAGGTTTCCATGTAGTGCGAGTGAATGAAAGTAGAAGGAGGAGAATCTTGTTTCATGCTGTAATGGAGGTGAGAGAAGGCAGAGGAGCTAGCTTGGTGTGGAACTATGTGGTGGGCAAGGGGAAGAGATGGGGAAGAAGCTTGCTTGGTGCTACAATGGAGATGGGAGAAAGCTAGTAGAGAGATAATGTTGGACTATAGGGGATGCATGTGGTTGTTGCAGCCATGGAGAGCTTGGAAAAGGGTTTGTAGAGAGAGAAAATCACTTTTAGCTATAGAATAAATTTGGAAAGACTTTGGAGGGTGAAAAATGATGTTTTGAAATTTTTTGAAAAAATTTAATTTTTTAGAATTTTTTAGTGCACGTTTTTGACTTTTGGAGGTCAAAAATACTTTTTTGACCATGAAATAGGTTAGGGGACCTTTTAAGGAGGGAAAATTTAAAATTTGAAATTTTTTGAAAATTTGAAATTTTTAGTGTATTTTTAAATCCGGGTCAAAAAGTGGGGGGAAAAAAGGTCAAAGTGGTCCCCCCCCCCCCCCCCCGTCCCTTTCCCCTAGCCACCTCCCTTACCTTTTCACTAGGTAAGAGACCATTAAGAGGTGTAAGGCTACCTTGTCCCCCTACTTTTTTGAGGGTATAGAGTGTGTCCACCACCCTCTTCCTATTGGTTGGCCTCTAATTAACCTTAATCCCAAAGGGCCCCTAGAGGGTTCATATTTTTCCTAATGTCTCTCCACCTGTGGTCACTGGGTCTGGCACGACAGTTGTAGGTGCTGGTCTTAGTGGGCTCGGAGTGACATAATACTGGTGAAGGCCCCCCCCAAAGTACGTATATCCTTCCAACTCTTTTTTATCGATTCTGCGTATCGTCTTCCATACTTGTCGTATGCGGCGATTTTCATTTCCGCCCCCTCTGTGTAGGTGAAGACATAAAGTCTTTTCCACTCAGTCATCTCTCCGACGTAGGGTTCCTTGCATCTATAATAGAGATCTTGCTCTCCATTATTATACTTTTATAACCCCAAGTAGACATTATTCGTGTTGAATCTCAACGTTTCGTTTTCTCGCCTTAACCTCACATTAGGTAAGCTCATTGTTGGTGCCTTTTCCTCATGTTCCTCATCTATTTTGGCTTTTGTGTCCCCATCAATCCCCACTTGTCTACAATGTTAGGATTCAGGACTACCAAGTACATGATACCCTCGTCATCTAGGTACTTATCTCCGCTATAGCTCACAGGCACTAAGTCCCTGAACTCACTTGGTCTATCTTCTATTTTCACACAGTAGCGGTCTATACCATCTTTGTATATCTTGGCACCTTGCTTGTTGTCATATTGATACTTGATGAACAATAGCTTTAATGTGGCCGAGGGGTCTGATGGTCCTACTGCCATGTTTTCTCTTCCGTTTAGTTTTAATTGTCCCAAGCGTTCTGTGAAATACTCGTAAGATCTCTCTGAAGAAGTATCGGAGATGCCTTCTTCAAGGATCGGCTCTAACGATCGTACTACCCTTTGGTTTACACTCTCCTCCGTTGATACAACACTTGCTTGATCCGCTAAATTTCGGTGTCGAATGTTGATTTGTTTTCCCGATCTCAAAAACATGAAGAAAGTGAGATTTACTGACTGCATCCAAACCTCTTACCTGGAGATGGAGTGATCTTCCAACTCCTACGACTGCATGGATTGTTACTTGATTGGTCTCTGCAAATGAATACACTTGATGGCTATGAGATCACTGTATCATTCCAACTGTCAGTAGATTCAACACTTTCACAATGATTTCAACACAATTTCAGATTATTGACAATATGTCCAATTTGAGTTTTGACAACTCCTGATATCTTACATAGTCTAGGTCTATGAACATGTCAAAACTGAGTCAGATCTGGGCCAGAGGTACACCGATCACGATCGTACTTCTGGGCCCAAATTTGACCAAACTTCATCAGCTTGTTCACTAGGCTATTGTAAGGCTACCTCTTTGATACTTTTGTAACCAAACTCTAAAAAGTCAAGCTTTTACCAGTTCTTGGTTGGAAGTGTCTGTTTTCCAGAATCTGTCAGTTTAATCTGATTTTAGTGCTTGATTAGGGATTTGGAAGCTATCTGGGGTTGTCTTGTGTACATGCTATCCCTCTATATGGTTCCTTCCCAGTTTTGATGTGTTTTGGTCTACTGAAAGTCAATTTCTAAGCCAGTTTAGCAAGATTTGACTTGGATCTGTATTCAATGGTTTGACAGGTATTTTGAGGTTTTTGGCTCTAGGTCCTTTAGACTTTTATGTTTGTATACACCTGAGGATCCCACATATGAAATCTGGTCAAAATCTGGCACTTAGGTACACCGATCGCGATCGTAGTTCTGAGCCCAAATTAGACCAAATTTGACATGCTTGTAGACATTGATGTTTTAAGGCTATCCCCCAAGTCTTTTTGCATTTGGATCACCAAAAGCCAAGATTTTACAGTTTCTGGGTCTGTCATGCTAGTTTTTTCCAAGTGGCCTGATTTTCTTGATTTTTGATGTTTTTGGGTGTGGTTGCTTTAGACAAACTTGTTTAGAATCTTATCAGGAAGGCACATGTCAAATCTTGTACAAATCTGACACTAAGGTACACCGATCGCAATCGTAGTACCTGGGACAAATCTGATGAAATTTTGTCTGCTCCCTCTGACAAGTGTTTCCTAGTGTTTTGTGCTACCACTTTGTGATTTGAATCAATATCAACCCTGTTTGGTCAGATTTTAAAAATTTCAGAGTCTTAGGCTTTTTTGCCAAAGTTATGGTTTCCTGGTTTCTCGACTCTAACTTTTGCCCCAAATCTGATTGGAATGTGATTTGCTTATCCTACTCCTAAGTACAAAAATGAAAAAACATAAGGAAATGAATCAAACAAAACAAACACGACGGATTTTGGGTGAGATTTCAGTACTCAATCGAAATTAGAGAAATTGAAGAACAAAAATGCTTTAACACTCTCACTGACAGCTCCCTAAATCTCCTAAGAGAGGATCTAACCGGTCCACTGGCTCTAGACTCCACTAAGCTGTAAACCCTTGTCTAGCAACCTAACTGAGGTGTAAAATGGATTTGGGGATTGATCTTTTTTAAAGAATCTAACTGCGCACTTGGTCACTCATCACCTAAGGTGCATTCCCTGGCAACGGCGCCAATGTTTGCGGGTTAGTGATGGACGTCCATAGCATAGCTCTCAAGCATCAACATATTTATCAATACAAAGGTCCTTCTACACAGCTCTACAGTCGTCACGCCCGTTTACCATGCAAACTTATTCGGAATCCCAAGAAACTTGAAGGGAAGCTATAGGGGACTATCAGGATTGTATCCTATCACTGTCACAACATTTTAGAAAGGTACAAACATCGCGATCGTTGTTAGAAGCTAGACACACCCCACAACAACTAACTACTCGGAAGATTATTATTTTTGTAATTATTCATTCATTGAGGAAAACCTGATTTTTCACCTTGTAAATATTGGGACTTACAGAAGTTTCCAGATTGTATCCCAGTTTTGATAGTGAGATTGAGTAGATGGTTGATTTTGGAACTTTAGGGTTTGAGAATTGTAAGGTATATATACCACTTTTTGACCTTAATGAAGGACCTTTTGTCATTTTTAAAAAACAAGTTTTGAAGTCTGTGAGTGAGCGTACTGTGTACGAGAGAGTGTGAGCTTCATCTTGACGCTACGTGTGCTTTGGTGGTCAGAATCGAGTGCGGAGAAGTGCAGCATGTTGCCCCCGATGAGAGCTACGCGCCGATACCTACATTGCGCGTGTACGGTCCGGTTTTGCGAGCTCCTTCTACGAGCTTCATCTGGTGTTTGGGTGAGCATATGTTGTCCGATTTTGCATTGTAGCATATCCACGCGTTCACATTGAGTAGAACTACACATTAGACACTTTAGATTTTGGAAACGAAGACCTGCAAATTTCGGCCAGACATCCTACGTGATTTTGCACCGTGTGTTTTGGGTTGGGGTTTTGGTTCATAGACCTTAGGAAGAGTAGGAAGTTTCCTCTTATGCACTCTTGAAGGCTGTGACCTAGACAATTGGTAGAGACCTCTGTAGGAATTAGTTAGGAGTCGGTCGAGTGTAGGTTGACACCTTATGCTTGCTTCCACGCGCCTGCGGGTCGAGCTTCGTCCTTAGCTGACATTATATGTTAGGTGAGTTCTTGTTGTGCTGACGTACGTCGCGGCGTATCCGTCCAACATTGGCGCCGTTGCCGGGGACGAAAACCTTAGGTAGGTGACCGAGACTAATCCTTGAGGATTGGGATTTTTGGCTTGCCAAGAGTCTTGTTTTACATTTAGATAAGATCAGAGGGTGGAGGACTCTCTAGGTCTTCGAGGGAGTTTAGGAAGCGTATGTCTAGCCTAGATCCTTTGACTTAGGTAGATTAGGTAGACCAAGATAGTTTTAGGTAGTAGTTGAGTTCTTGAGGAGGAGTTGGAGTGGTAGAAGCGGTGAGAGGAGAGCTTGAGAGTCCGGAGAGGCCAGAAAGCAACCAAAACACCATTATCACCATTTTACATGATGAGTAGGAGTAGAGTAAGTAGGACATCATGATTCAGGATCTAGAGCATTTCATGTATGTATACTTGCTTGGTAAAGTCATCACAAGTTTGCAAAAGGACGCAAAAAAACGCAAAAAGTGTGTCTGAAAGCCTAAGAGAAATCCAAAAGTTACTGTGAGTGTTTCTGATAGAGCTACAAAGCATCAGGAGCATTTCTGTCATAAAAAAATTAATTTCAAGCCAGGAGACATCCTACGCGTAGGATGTCTACAGACTAATCTGGTGGGAATTTTGGGATTTTGAGTTGACCAGTGTGTTCAGAAGGTGGAGTTTACCCTAATTTCAACTGGAAAGTGGAAATTTGACCATATCTTGACAGGATAAGGCTAGATAGACTCAAATTGCCAGACATTCTACCCAAATTGTGCCAAAACATTATTTTGAGACCAAAACCATAAGATGGCTGCATGAGCATGTCTTGCATGATATATTGAGTGACTGAGAGGGGTTTCACCTCAATTGGGTGAGAAAATTGGGTTCAGAGTAGACTTTAGCACTTTTGACTGAAAAAGGCAAGAACAGCTAAAATTTGGGACTTTGGAAATCCAAACCAAAATATAAGCATACCACTGGGTTACAGACATCAAGGGGAAACTGTGGGACAAGTCTGGGGTCAAACAGGCCAAAAAGACATCCTACGCGTAGGATGTCTTCTGTGTGATATTTGACTCCAAACCAAATTTTGAGTATATGAAAGTGATCAGCAACTCAAGGGGAGTCTGTGCTTTGAGTTTGAAGCCATTTTGATGAAAAAGACATCCTACGCGTAGTATGTCTAAAGCAAGAAATTGAAACCAGACTTTGACAGTAAGCATAGCAAGGTGTTGTATAGCCTAAGGCAAGCCTCCTAGTCAATTTTGGTCCAAACTGGAGTTGATTAGACTGATCAAGATCAGCAACAGGCTGTCGGAACAGATTTCTGACTCCTTGACCAGCTAATAGGTGTTCAAATCAAAAAGTAAAAACAGTTGTGGGCTCAGCACATCAAGGGGAAACCATAGTGCAAAAATCCAGGCAAAACAAAGCAAGAGACATCCTACGCGTAGGATGTCTATTGGGGCCTACTGAGGAGAAAATTTGATTGGGGCATAGACAATGAGATTCCAATTGGCTTAAGGGTTCCAGAACTTCTTTCAGAAGTGAATTTGGACTTTGTTTGTCCATTTGACAGAGCAAAGACTAAATTCAGACTTTTTCGCATAAATTGACCAACATCCAAGGGAAGTACAGTTTTAGATTAGCAGACCTAATCCTGAACATCAGCAGTGTATAAAAATACACTAGTGGTTGAGATTAACTCTCCAGTTATACCAATCATTACTAAGATAACCTCTAGCAGATAAATGCTTTGATTCGATTGCCGAAATTAAACACTTGTGTACAGGTATCTTCAACAACAAAGCAAGAAGTTGTGCGGAAACTGATCCTTTTCCAAGTGAGTGGTTGGATTTGTGATAAACTGCATTGATAAGTTTGATGAATTTACGATCAGGAAGATACATTGTTAGAGACCAGAAGGTGGCAGGTGACCAAGGTAGCTTAGTGTCCCACCGAAGAGAGTGTAACTCAGGCAAGGCTACATCCACTAGCACCGATTATTGAGGAAGGTAGTGATACTGACACTTCGTCAGACAAATCTTTCTTCATGATGGGTAGTCAACAGCCAGGAGGTTTCACATATGACGGACCGATGCCAGCAGGAAGCACCTCCCTGAATCCTTTGAATGATTCCAAACTCACTGTGATCTTCTTAGAAGGAACAAACTCAAGGGGAGTCCTAGTCTATTCTGACTATCGAGGACGCAAATGCATTTGTATCGAAGAGAGGCCAGCTCAGAGATTGGAGATAATCTGAGTCTATGATGATGGAGATAGATTCCGAGATGAAAAGGGGAACCACTATCTGATAGTTAGTAACCCTGAAGATTACAACAGATATGGAGATAACGGGGCGAAAGGGAAAATGGTTTCAGAAGCTCAAGAACCGCCACCAAACATTGATCGGCCCGGAGATATTTTTATGTATGATAAGAAAACAACAAGGGTTCCAACGTATAACGAGAATGTGGGAATCTACAAGCATGAGAGTGAGGGCATAGTCACTTACTTTCGCAACAAAGAACCATACGTAAACAAATTAAGCAAAGACAAGGTTCTTTACTTATTCTCTTATGAAACTGCCATGGGGAAGGGTATAGTTTTTGTTGATAGATACGAGCGAGAATACCAATGTATTCTCCCAGAGGAGGTAGAAAGGGCAACAGGTCCAGGAGCATCAGCATATGCCCCTGAAGAAGTTCCAAGAGCCACCTACACCCCAAGTAAGTCGACAAATCCCTTTTTTGATGAGTATGACGCTACCTCACATTCCACCCGACCGAAAGCATTCAACAACCAAAACCCACCAGCAAACCAGCCATCATTGCAGGCATGGCTCCGACAGAGTGCAATAGCAGAACAAGACCGAAACCGAGATGGTTATCAGGCTGCACGAGGTCTAAGGGATTTGCAAGAACCACCACTCTATTCAAGGTATCAAGGAGAGAGAAAGCCAAAGACTCAAGGGTCAACAGAGCCTGGAGGACCACCCATAGAGCGTGTTCAAAGAGATGAACCATCTCTGGCAAGAACTGTTAGTAACTATGGCTTAGGAGCACCATTGGGAGAGGAAACAACCTATTACAGAAGACCTGAGGAGGTATATCGATTAGGACAGGGAGATCCAATGATGAGGTTTGTAGACCATTGGAGAATTAGACCTTCTCAAGTGCAAAAATGGAAGCAGAGACCCAAGAGATCATGTAGCAGCCTTTGTGCGTGTAATTAGAGCCGAAGAGGTGTTAGACTTTCCTACCCAATTTGCAGGGTTTGGACTAACCCTAGAGGATGATGCTGCCACTTGGTTTGACTGTGTAGAGCGTAGAGACTTTGAGTCTATGGAGGAAGTGATTGACGAATTTATCGAGGAATTCTCACAAAGGGAGATAGCTCATAATACCGTCTCACAAATCCATAAATTCAAACAGAAAGATGGGGAATCTGTACGAAAGGCAGCCCTAAGACTAAAAAGATATGTTAAGTTTTGTCCTGTTGAAGAACTGCCAACTCAGTCCAGACTCATGCTGATATTCATCCAGGGACTAAGGAATGCGGATCTCTAGAAAGACTTACACATGAAGAGGAGCACGACATTGAATGAGTTGACCAAGGAGGCTCTTTACCTTGTGGACAATTGTGCGGTCTACAAAGAGGGGGAGTTCAAGGACCTTGACGATGATTCGTCTTCACAACAAAGTGGAAGCAAGTCTTCTAAGACATCACTGCTAAAAAAGATTAACTTGTACGCCAAACCCCAGGCTAAACAACCCAAGTGGTGTGCTATTGAACAAAAATGGACAAACCATGGGACCGAGGAATGTTATTATAACAAGGGGTATGTGAGAGAGAGACCTTATGCTCTCCAAGCTCCGGTAGCTTCTCCTCAAGTTCCACAGATGCCTAGATATCAAGCAGGTAACCTACCAGGACCTGTAGGTGTAGAAAGACCACAACCGGTGTTGGGGCAACAACCACCCCTACCAGGATTACGACCAGTTGGTATAAGATACACACCAACCGTAACTGAATCAGAGGATAAGGCTTTGGTGCCTATGCATGCATATTATGAAGATCCCAATGGATATGCGGCAAACCCTATCTATTATCCACCGAAAGATCCCTCGACACCAGAACCATGGAGCATGATAGGAAATACAGGACCACTAAGTGTTGTACAGACAGCAAGCGAAGGACGATACAGTTTGGATGAACAAACACTGATGTTCATATCCAACAGGGGCATGGGCGGATAGAGACATGCATACCAATAAAGAGGAGCTCAAGGAGCACCTCAACAACCCAAGGGACCCTGCTACAAGTGTGGTGGAGACCATTGGCTACGAGACTGTCCTCATGATGAAATCATTAGAGTCAACGCATATTGCACTGAGTGTGGAGTTACTCATTTGATTCCCGATTGCCCTAAAAACCCGAGCAAAGGACCAAAAACCACCTTGAACATGCTAGAAACAGTACCTTCCAGTGGAGGGTCAGAAAATGAAACGGTAATACCCATTCAGGTAGTAACATGAGCCCAAGCTCAAATAATGACGAACCAACCCATAGTTGAAGAGCCAAAAACCGATGCCCAAAGTTCAGAAACAAAAGATCAGAGAAGCACTTGGAAAGCTAGAAAGGTGCGTACGAAAGCTTGGAAGGAACGAGAGCAAACAGCTCTATCCGAGGAGTTGAAACAAACAAAGGATAGATTAGAGAGGTTAGAGGATCTAGCTAGCCTAAGCTCACACAACACGGCAACCATAGCACCCAAGGAAATAGCAGAGCCCAAAAGTGCGGGATCAAGAGGATCGGTACTGGCAGACAAGGTAAATGAACAGTTGGATGCGCTTCTAAAAGCTTATGAAGCTAGACTCGAAAAGAACCAAACCCAGGAGCAAAGGTGGATGACTTATCCATATGCAGAAATAGAAAAACAGAGGTTGGAAATGTGCAAAAAGATGATCGAGACAGCTCAATCATCAATGGAAGACCCGCGGGGTAAACCTGCAAATTGGCATGAGGCACCAGCTCCAACCCCTATCCAACCAACTTTAGAGAAACATGTAGAAACAAATGAAAGACTCACTAATGCCTATGAGTCCAGAGGAGAGCCTATCATAGTGCCAAATACCATAGATGAGGCAAGTAACGGGTTCCAGCCTAAAATATTGGTAGAAATGGGTAAGGACTGTAACAATCTAGACGATCTGTGGAAGCAAATCCGTGAGGCCAACGAGGCTAATAGGATGAGTAACCACATGAATAGCACGAGAAAAGAACAGAATGTAACCTTACCTCCTATTGAAGAATTTGAGGCGAGATCACAAATGAACTTTGAGATACATTCACAAGGGGGAGACCAAGGATCAATTAGTTCGGGGCACAGCCAACCAGACTCGCTGAGAACTTTACCCTCTTACCTAGGAGAGTATGAAGCTAAGTCAGAAGTGAGAGAAATCCCAACTCAAAGACTTTCTTCTAACAACGTGATGGATTCACAAGGATTGATTGAGTTGTTGTCCACTCCGGTGGCATACACCATCACAGTAGCAGAACTCCTAAGGTTACGGTGAAACATGTGGACCACAGTAGGTAAATGCCTAGAAAAATTTAGAGTGAAAGACCCCACCTTGAAGCTACAGGAAGGGATCACAGAGTTGGACAGGCCTCAACTAAACACTAGGCGAGTATCATTGAACAAGGTTGGAGCGTACTGCGAGGGAGAAGATGGAAACACCACGCTACCAATAGAATTCCAAGGAGTATTTTCCAAAGCTATTCTTGACAGTGGAGCGGGAGTTGCTATCGCCACCAAGGAAATATGGAAAAAATGGGGAAAACCAGCTTTGAGGGCTACCAGAATGAAACTGCAATTGGCGGATGTGTTCATGGAGAAGCCTCTAGGACTCTTAGAAAAAGTGATTGTCACTTCGTGCGGAATCGAGTATGAGCATACATTTGCAATAGTCGATTTCAACAAAAAGAACAATTATGAGATCATCTTGGGACAACCATTCATGCGACAATTGATGATGGTCCAAGATTGGGGTTACGACCACATATACCTCAGACATGGCGAGACAACAACTAAAATACACCTAAAAGACCATAGTTACAAAGATGTGAACCAAACACCTGTGTAAGAGTTTGATTCAGCTACAGTAGCAGGATCAGAACTCCCGGCATGGTTAGGGCAACAAAAAGAGCTATGGATGTGCGGAGCTTCACATTGTGGAAGCCTAAGAAGAGAGGAATGCGTCTTAGAAAGAGTGGTAGAGGACAAGGAGTATATTCCGGAACCTTTCCCTGAAGATGCCTTGGAACCTCTAGAATGGGAACACATACTAGCAACATTGGATGTCTGTACCATTACAGATAGTCCAACAACAAAATTTTGCGATAAGGATGGCTATGATGTGCTACCCTATTACATGGTAAACATTATACCAGGAGAAGATGAGACGGTAGAACCACCAGAACAAGAAGAGTTTTATAACTCCTCTGAACATCTGGAAGTAAATGATGATGCAGATAATGAGTGTTCAGACACCTCAAGTGAGCGTGGAAGGGAAACCGAGAATATTAAGTTTTATGATTTCACTAATCAACACCCTAGACGTCAGGAACGCTAAAGGAGGAAGCGAGCAGGAAACAAAGGGAGAGAGAACCTGATGCCCAGGATAAAAGGTAAAACTCACTATTTGATGCTTGTAAAAGCAGAGGATTGTGTGAAAGATCAAATATAAGGAAGATTCTCAAAAAATCAAAGGGAACGAACGCGAGAGGAAATAAAACAGGAACGAAAAGCTAAAACAGAAACAAAATCACAAAAATCTCAAAAACCAAAAAAAGAAACAACAAAAGACCAAGAGTGGACCAAACTGGAGCGTAAACAGAAATACCAAGAACTGAAACGGTCTTTAAGAGAGATATGGACTACTTAAGAAAATAGTGATGGTAAAGGGGAGTCAGAAAAGGAGAACATGAATGTACCATCACACTATCAGAAATTTACTATCTAGGACAGAAAAATCATCATGACACCACCAGTCAGGGAAAGAACCAACCGAGAATCCTATGATGGGCCAGAAAATGCAAAAAGGATAGACCTTGCAGAACCAGGTGAAAAGCCTCAGCCAGTCTATATAGCAAATGATTTAGAGCTTGAAGAAGAAGAATGGCTAACACAACTTCTCAAGAAGTATAAAGATGTGTTTGCATGGTCCTATAAAGACCTCAAAGGAGTTGATCCATCGATATGCCAACATACAATCCTTTGAAATCAGATGCAAAACCTAGCAAACAACGTCCTTACACATATAATGACACATTTGCTAAACGAATCAAAGAAGAGATTGATAAAGTGATGGAAGCTGAATTCATCTATGAAATCGAACATACAGATTGGGTGTCACCCATTGTGGTAGTTCCCAAAAAGAATGGAAAACTGCGAGTGTGTGTAAACCTCAAAAAGGTAAATGCAGCCACCATAAGGGATAATTATCCCTTGCCAATCACAGAACATGTACTTGAGCGGGTGGCCGGGAAACGGGCTTATTCCTTTCTGGATGGGCTTTCAAGATACAACCAACTGGCAATAGCAAGGGAGGATCAACACAAAACAGCGTTTGCCATAGAATGGGGAATATATGCGTATCGAGTTATGCCGTTTGGCTTAACTAATGCCCCAGTCACTTTCCAAAGGTTGATGACTCACGCATTCAAGGAATACCTAAGAATATTCTTAGAAATTTACATGGATGATCTTTGTGTACACTCTCTTCTACGAGAGGAACATATTGACCATTTGCAAAAGGTCTTTGAAAAATGCAAGACATATCGAATCTGTCTTAACTCGGAAAAGTGTGTATTCATGGTTAAGCATGGCCGCATCTTAGGACACATTGTCTCAAGAAATGGCATAACCACTGACCTAGACAAAGTCAAAGTCATTGTAGACCTACCCAGGCCTACTAATGCGAAACAAGTGCAATCCTTCATGGGACACTGCGGATATTATCAAAGATTCATATACATGTATGCGGTTATCGCACAACCTCTGTATTTGTTATTGCTATTCAATTTCGATTGGACCGAGGAGTGTGAAACTTCATTCCAAAAGCTGAAGGAAAACCTGATATCAGCACTTGTACTGAAGGCACCAGATTGGGAAAAGATATTCCATGTTCACATTGATGCTTCTGCATATGCCATTGGAAGTATTCTGGCTCAACCTGGAGAAGGAACAATGGATTTTCCAGTTTGCTATGCGAGCCGACAGCTAAACAGTGCGGAAAAGAACTACACAACCACCGAGCAGGAAGGGTTAGGAATGATTTATGCTGTAAAGAAATTTTGGCATTATTTGCTTGCAAACAAATTTGTGTTCTTCACAGATCATCAAGATCTTTTGTATCTGGTAAATAAACAATGCAATACAGGGAGAGTCGTACGCTGGTTTATTATATTGTTAGAATTTGACTTCACAGTGGTGGTCAAAAAGGGTAAAACCCATCTACGAGCGGATCATCTTTCAAGGATACACAATGGGGAAGCTCCTGAAGCAGTAGATGATGGCATACCAGATGCTTATCTTTTCAATATTGAAATGGTACCCAAATGGTCTCAGGAAATTGTTAGCATTCTTTCCTTTGGAAGTGGGTTTGATAACACGGAATACAAATCCAAACAACAAACAATTCGACAAACAAAAAACTTTCAGTTGATAGCAGGATGGCTGTATCACCTTGGATTGGACCAAATCCTACGATTATGTATAAATCCGGAAGAATTCGAGTGCTACCTTGAAGAAGCACATGTTCAAGATTGTGCATTTCATTGTTCAACAGTGAAAACACACCAGAGACTGAAACAGTTAGGGGTTTATTGGCCAACTATGTATGCGGACACACATTCTTATGTTACCAATTGTACTATATGTAGTGCCAAACGACCAGTGGATCACGCGACATTGTTTCAGGTAAACATTGCACCTGCATGGAGTCAATATATCATTGATTTCTTAACCACCAGAACGTTCCCTGAGAACATCACAAGAGCACGGAAAAAAGGTATAGAGCTGGAAGCTCGTGACTTTCAGTTAATTGGGAACCAACTCTATAAACGAGGAAAGGACAATCAACTTAGAATCTGTGTAAGTGAAAGCAAATACCTGCTGATTCTAGAACATGCACATAGCGGAATAAGTGGAGGCCATTTTTCGGGCGATAAGACGACAAAAATTGTCTTAACCGGCAGGAATTTGGTGGCCTACATTGCACATGGATGCTGAAAAGTTTGTAAAGCGTTGTGATGCATGTCAGCGCACCAAGGTGCCAATAAAAAGAGATGAGATGCCACTACGGCCAATGAAGGGAGCAAGAGCATTTGCAAAATGGGGCATTGATTTTGTGGGACCTATCTCACCCCCTGCATATCACACCCATATCCAATATATCATTGTGGCTACGGACTATCTCACAAAATGGGTCGAAGCCAAGGCAACGCAAAAAGCTGATGCACGCACCACTGCACAATTTTTGTATGAGAATGTTTTTGTACGTTACGAGTTACCAATAGAAATTGTCAGCGATCGTGGGATACATTTTCTCAATGAAGTCATTGAATATCTGCTAGAGGAATTCATGGTCATACATAGGAAATCTGCTCCATACCATCCACAGGCCAATGGACAAGTTGAGGCCACAAATAAAACACTATGCATGGTTCTCACTAAAATAGTGTCAGAATCAAGAATAGATTGGGATCAGCAGCTACACTCAACACTATGGGCATACAGGGTAGATTACAAAACATCGATAGGAATAACACCATACAACATGGTGTTTGGCCTAAATGCTATACTACCAATAGAGTTTTTAATTCCAACTCTATGAGTAGCAAAACACTTGAAATGGACTGGGCATGAGCTCTCTTCAAGAATAGATGATCTTGAAAAGCTAGATGAACTCCGCTTACGAGCTATAGCTTCAATCTATGCTAAAAAGAGAAGACAAAAAGAATTCTTTGACAAACATGTGCGCACTAAAGAGTTCAAAATAGGTGATTACGTACTTGTTTATACTTTGAAGCAACATGCCAAGAAACTAAGTGAGGGATGGGACCATTTGTGATTAGTGATCTATCACAAAGTGGAGCTGTCAAGCTTGCTACATTAGCAGGTGAAGAAATGCCAAACTGGATTAGTGGATGTCGACTGAAGAAATATCATCTACCACTCACACAGGAGATGCTCCAACAAATTCATCAAGGGAAACAAAGAATGAAGGAAAAATAGCGAGCACGAGAGGAAGTTCAAGCAGAGGCAAAAGAACGCATTCCAAAACGAAGACTTCTGCGGCAACAACAACAAAGTGGAGCACCATTGCGAATCAATGCCATTTGACTGACGAAGATGGAGGAAGACACAGTGGAGCCAATAATTGCAGTCAAAGTGGGCATCAATCAAGTTGGATCGATGGCATTGCTTGATTTTGGAGCTCAAGCAAATTTGATCTCTTACGGATTATACCAACAGCTCAAATTCACAGGTCCACTTCATTCCACTCCTCAAGTGCTGGAAAGTAGCACATCACACCCTTTGAAAACATTGGGATGGACTATATTGCATGTACAGATACACCAATATATTTACCCACACAAATTCTATGTGGTGGAGGATGAAAGCACACAACACCCAATGATGTTGGGACAACCGTGGCAAAAAGAGTACAATGTGCAGATAGATTGGAATTCAAAGGCAGTCAAAATTCAGCATGCACATGAACAACAGGTGATAGCCTTTGCTCAGCAATACCAGAATAATCAGTTGCAAGCAATGCAATCACTCGAAAAAGTTCCAAAAGCAAAAATGCCACCAAAGAACAACATGATACCTGAGACCAACAATCAGGTCAAGGCCAATCATGCTAATGACAGACATACGAAGTCACCGGCTGCAATGCAAAGATCTAGGTTACCAAAAGAAGGGAAACAAGTATGGATGCGAAAGGATAGAACTGCCATGGCAGACAAACAACAATGCAACAAAAGAATTCCAACGAAGCAGATAGTTCAACCAAAAACCAAGGGCATAAAACAGATATGGATCCCAAAGAAAATTCTTAGCCATAACCCAAATGTCACTCGCATTTGGATACCAAAACAAAAGCAAAAGGAACTCCCTTCAGTACAAGAAACAACGGAAGGCAGACAGCTGCATTTAAAAAAGGAGAATAGACTTATGTGGATGCCAATCAACAACAAACCAGTGGCAACCAAGGAAGTGCCAAAACATCTACAAAAACCAGCAGAAACAAAATACCAATGGAAAGAAAAGAATTTACGGCCGACGGACATTCCAGCCAAGCCAATCTTCTCCATAGAAACAGCTATGGCTATATCAACAATGTCGGCAAAGCAATTGCCTTTTGCAAAAAAAATAAATAAATAGAGAGCAATAGAGTTACAACTGTTACTTGCAAAGAAAACAAGAAACCTCGACGGCGAATCCCAATAAGCATCTTGCTTATTCCCTTCTCTTGCACAACATTAATTTTTCCATGCATTGATCGAGTATGCATAAAATAGGGCCAAATTAATCGGCCAAGCATCAGCACAACTTTTTCAACCTATGGAAGGCACATACTCCGAGGTGATACCTTGTCGTCCGGGAGGACTCCGGCTAGGAGGGGGGGAGGCATTCTCAAATGCGGAACCAATAGCAAAAAGAGCAAAAACGGGCATGATTTTTGACTATTTTCAGGGTTGTTGTTTGATTGCGAAATTTTCTGAAGTAACCCAAGTACATATGCCCTTATACAGCATGTATCTATATGTATACGGAGCCAAACGCCAAATCAAGCCCCTATGTGTGTGTATATAAGTAGAAATAGCCATTTTTCGAGCAAAATAGTGGTAAAACAGAGAAATCCGGCCATAAAAATTGCATATGAGTGTATATAATGTTTTGCCGTGATGTTTGTGATTTATTATGATTTTTGGGGATTTTTTGGGTTTGATTTGCTATTTTCCTTTTAATTTTGCTAATTTTCGGTAGAAAAACTTCAAAAATACAAATAGCAGGTGAAAAAACGGTCGTAATGAAAAAAAATATATGGGGATGATCAGTGACTATAGGAAAAAGTATGGTACAGTGGGGGTGCAATTATGAGATTGGAGCGGAAAGCGTGTTTTGGCCAAGTTTTGACCGAAATGCCAAATTTATGGTAAACAGAGCAAATGGAGTCCAAATCAAGAAATTTTTGAGCCTAAACCGCATCTCGCAAGAAGATAGGAGCACATGTCAAATTTCATGAAAAGTGGTTTGGGGACCTCCATTATAAGAAATTTTTACCTCATTTTTAGCTCATTCTCACTATTGACATTGTGGAGAGAGCTTCTGCCACCTAGAGCGGACCGACCTTCCAGCAACTTCTATGACGCGCACGACTACCCAACGAGCTCCAGACATGAGAGGTAGGCTCACCACCTTGAGCTTTTCGTGCATGTTTGTCGTTTTGTCGCGAAAACTAGCGTAGGGGTCATACACAAAGCAGGCTGTAGAGACCTACAAGTAGAGACGGCGGCCTAATGGCTAACCCAAAAGCAACAATACTTCATTGGCAGCTTACCCTAGCCTAGGAGACCAATCCTGGATGTCCAAAGGCAGTAGAAAACCATCGAGAAAAACCCTAATTCCTGGAAACCCGCAAGAGGCCACCAAATGGGAAATTGGCGAAACGGCGACCAAATGCTACCAAAATTCATGGCTAGGAGCATCTCGACATGCTCGACAAGTCTATGAGACCCGCATGACCAAAAAGTGACCTGAGGCGGCACTAAACTTCAGAAACGGCATCAGACATACAAAGAGTCAAATTGCTCTTGCGGCCAAACCGCAAGCCCGTTTGCCACCAAACTTCACGAGCGGCTTTCCTAAACCATCAACAACCAAGTCCTATGGTGCTAGACCACCACAAATCATCGAAGGTATGTAAACGCAACCACGGGTGCTTCTAGAGCGACAAATTGCCAAATGAAGCTCCGGTGAAGCCAAAGTCGACAAAAACCATACGGCAAGGATCCCCAAGGGATCGGGAAGCTATGGAGATCAACATCAAGAAATTTCATCGCCAAAAAGCACTCCAAAAGTTAGAAAATGGCTCGGAGACTCTGAAGTGCACACAGGGAGTTATTCTCTATCCATTTGACTTTTTTGTTGAAATTAGGCTCAAAAGGGACTCAGGGGGACCAAGGGAAGGCACTAGGAGCACCATCCATGAAAAAATCATCAGGAGACATCCTACGTGTAGGATGTCTCAAGGACACTTCTGGCCACAAACTCCAACATTTTTCATCATACACATTTTATGAATGACCTTCACATGCTATCCACCAAGTCTCATCAGATTTGGACCAAAATTGACCTCATATGCATGAAAAAACGCAAAGTTAGGGCATAGAGGCAATAATGGGCCATAGACCTACCAAATCTTGTCCAAATCACATGAAACTTGCACAACACATTCACCAACACATCACCAACCAATCTGTGTGGTCAGAAGCAAAAATTGGTAAAGTAGACATCCTACACGTAGGATGTCTATTTGACTTTTTTGGCCTGCAGAGGATGTTTGTTCATTCCAGATCCAATCTCCTCATCACCAAGAGCTCATATATCAATTTTGAAGCCATTCTAATCATTTTTGACTCCCAACACCTTCAAGATACACTTTTGAAGCCCAAAAACACCCCACAGGCCCTTACAAGCATCAATCCTTGTCCAAATCCAAATCCAAGAGCATAGCCATGTTCCATAGGCCAAGGACTACCCACAGAACAAATTTCATGTCATTTTGATGAAAAATACATCCTACGCGTAGGATGTCTCCATCATAATTTAGGCCTTCTGTGCAAAGAGTGACATCATGGGAGCCAATACCATGGTGCAATGAGCCCATATACCAATTTTCAACCCATTTGGACATCAATTGCTACCTATGATGGACTTTCTACCCAATTTGTGACCTAAAGCCTGAAACAGCCCAAAAATCCACTTTTTGATATCCAAACCCAAATCCAAGCATATAGCCATGTTCCATGAGCCATGCACTACCAGCATGCCAAGTATAAACCAATTCTGATGAAAAAGGCATCCTACGCGTAGGATGTCTAAATGGAAAATTTTGGCCCGATTTGCAATGTGAGCACATGCACAGCTTCACAAGTTCCTTTTAAGCTTTATTTTCAATTTTCAAGTCATTTGGATAAGTAAAACTCAATTTCTCAGCTAATATGGAAAAAACGCTAACTTCGGACTACTAAGTGCAACAGGATCTATGGCAGCCGCGAAGTCACCGACAAAGAAGAAAAGAATGACCATCAAGGATTACCTGGAAGAAGTGGAACCCTTCGTCATTCTAGAAGGAACACTAAATCCCACTAGCACATGGATCCAAGAAGATCTGTTAGAGTCCAACGACCTAAAGATCTACCAAGAAGTGTTCAAATACACTGAAGGCAATGTCATCGAGCTACCAATGCTGCATGAGAACTCAATGAGTTCGTAAGAAGCAAGATGGCCGGGTACTTGGAGAAGATTGATCTCCACAACTACTTTGCAGCAATACCGGCAGGGGTGGACATAAAGAGAGTCTGGGAGTTTGTGACAACCATCAAAGAGGATGGAGTGGCCAAAGTAACAGATCTACAAGGCAGGCCAAAAAGAGAAATAATCATCACTGAGCAGGGTGTAGCAGATGCACTAGACCTCTCGAACGAGGGGGATAGTGTAACTAAAAGAAGGGATGAGGTCAAGTTGTACAATGAGAAGAAAGGGAATTACACCTTTGAAGATATTGCCAACCCAAGAGTAGCAATCATGAGCCAGTTATACAACCAATACTTCCACATGTCTACGAAGAGGCCACAAAAGTACACAATGCCGCCAGGTGCAATTGCCACGACATTCACTTGGGCAATCGACGCCAGTAACCTCAGGCGCGAGTGGCTTCAACCCTCTCTCCCATATCCATTGCTGAAATATGAGGCAGCCACCATCAACAAGCAGATAAGAGAAGAGCCGACCGTACCACTTTACAATGCAGATACCTCACAACCAGAAGGGGTTAGGCTAATTGTTGATTCTCATCCAAAGTGGAGGAAGGCCTGGCTCACAAAGTACCCACAATACCTAATCCACTTGGTAGAGGCACCTAAAAACATCAGAGACAACCTCAGCTTTTGTCCTCTACCAAGGATCAGGATGTGGAAAGCGCAGGAAATCTTGCAAAGCAGCCAACCCACTTGGCTGAATTACCCTAAGCTGCCAGGCTTGAAGTCAGGTGAGAGAATAAGTGTCAAATACATGGTGAAAACCCTAACGGGCGCTATCAAGTTGTTCACTGGCTCACCTGACCTTACATGCATCATGATGAAGAAAATCTGCAAAACCCTCTTAGCAGTATTTGAGACTTTCAAGCCAGGCCAGGTGACCGACAACATCTTTTTCTTCCAGGATACTTACAGATGCGCTTATGATCTGTCTGGTCAGCCTTCCAAGGAGGTGATACATGCGTTGTATCAAAGGATAATATTTCTACCATCCTATCACCTCCAGGCTTTTGAAAAAGCATTCTACACAGGCTACTTCACACTAAATACAGATATTTTCGGCCCTACAACGATGAATCTACATACAAGATACGAATCACTGATCAAGATGCGAGAAATGATACGATGAAGAAGCGGATCAGCGCGGCCATTTCGGGGACGACATGAGCAAGGAGGGGGGGAGTGTAGAAGCTAGACACACCCCACGGCAACTAACTACTTGGAAGATTATTATTTTTGTAATTATTCATTCATTGAGGAAAACCTGATTTTTCACCTTGTAAATATTGGGACTTACAGAAGCTTCCAGATTGTATCCCTGTTTTGATAGTGAGATTGAGTAGATGGTTGATTTTGGAACTTTAGGGTTTGAGAATTGTAAGGTATATATACCACTTTTTGACCTTAATGAAGGACCTTTTGTCATTTTAAAAAATACAAGTTTTGAAGTCTGTGAGTGAGCGTACTGTGTACGAGAGAGAGTGTGAGCTTCATCTTGACGCTACGTGTGCTCCGGTAGTCGGAATCGAGTGCGGAGAAGTGCAGCGTGTTGCCCCCAACGAGAGCTACGCGTCGATACCTACATTGCGCGCGTACGGTCTGGTTTTGCGAGCTCCTTCTACGAGCTTCATTTGGTGTTTGGATGAGCATACGTTGTCCGATTTTGCATTGCAGCATATCCACGCGTTCACATTGAGTAGAAATACACATTAGACACTTTAGATTTCGGAAATGAAGACCTGCAGATTTCGACCAGACATCCTACGTGATTTTGTACCAGGTGTTTTGGGTTGGGGTTTTGGTTCATAGACCTTAGGGAGAGCGACCTATTGGTGTTAGTAGGGTCTCCTTCAAGTTCTATGGTGTTTCGGGATTGTTTGATGGGTGTTCGGCTCTAGAAAGTGTTGTAGGAAGTTTCCTCTTATGCACTCTTGAAGGCTGTGACTTAGACAATTGGTAGAGACCTCTGTAGGAATTAGTTAGGAGTTGGTCAAGTGTAGGTTGACACCTTATGCTTGCTTCCACGCGCCTGTGGATCGAGCTTCGTCCTTAGCTGACATTATATGTTAGGTGAGTTCTCGCTGTGTTGACGTCCGTCGTGGCGTATCCGTCCAACAATCGTTCATCCCAAAGTCAGCAAAATCAGCGAATAGGTGATCCTAATGGGTCGTTTTAGGGTCCCTAATGCCCCTCCTACAGTCAAAACAACATAAAACACGCATATAGACACTCAAAACAGCGATTTAAGGTCTCAAACTCGTAGTTGAAAACCTACACCGAATTTTAAATGATTACACTTGAATGGAAGATCAAGGTAAGAGGAACACAATGCAATAAACAAATCTGAATTTGGATTACCGTAGCCACAATGGCGAAGATTACAAGTTGGAGCAAGAAGGAGCTCTCAAACGTATGTTGTCTTCTCAGTTTCCCATCAAAAAGATAATATTCAACTTACAAAAAATGACCTTTATAGTTTAGGTCTTTACAAATGGCTTGTCCGGCCAAAAGCTCCTAAACTTCTCACTGGCTCTCTAATATACAATTGCTCCCAGAAGAATAATCATAAATCCTTTGACAAGTTCTCGGCTTAGAGATGCTTCCTTACAAAATAATTTTACAAAGGTTTCTCATAAAAATATGATCCTCTTCTGGAAACGGTCGCTTGTCGCTTCGTCCGCCAAACACTGAAGATGTGAAATTATTTATATCAGACAATCCTCAAGTTCCAGTTATGTTTAAGCCATTGACAAAAATATATGCATGCTTTGAATGTGATCCACGCAGAACAATTCTTGTTGATGACTCTCCATACAAATGTTGTGTTTCATTTACAAATAATTGCATATTTCCTTCAAAGTTTGATGAAGAAAATATGGTTGATAATGTTCTCACAGAAGAGTTGCTCCCATATTTGTTGCAACTTGATGAGAGCAAAGACATGTGTGTGTTCATAATCGTTATGGACAAGCCCCAATTTCCAATGACAATGAACACAAAGGTCTCATGGACTATTGGAAAGATCAAAACTCAAGCACTAGGAAGGGAATGGGATCTAAGGGGGCCTCTTTATTTGCCATGGTATTAAAAAGGAGATTATGGAAGAGACAAATGGGTGGATGCCATGTGGACTGAAATGGTGGGTATGGTAGGGCCTAAAAGTAAGTGGTCAAATTTGTACTCTCTTATAAAATATAAAGAGAAAATATCTTTTAAATTTAAAAAACTAAATTTTTCTCTAGATAGTTGAGTAAAAATCAATCCTTTCTCTCTCTACTAGCTACCAGTTTCTCCCCCCCTCTCTCCTAAAAGGGGGTCCCTCCGAAAACGTGCTAATCATTCCCTCCCTCTCTCTCTACTGTATCATCTCTCACTTCACTTCACTTCACCTTGTTTCTCTTTCCTTCATTTCAGTTTTCCCTCCCAAAAGTTCTGTAGTAGAATTTTGAACCTCCTTTCCATCCTCAAGATTACTGCATTCTTGAGGGATGTATTCTGCTCAAGCTGAAGTTCTCCATTTCTCCATGGGCTTCACTAAACACCTCTAGCTAAAGCTGAAGTCTACAACATATCCTTCTGCTAGATCATCCCTCTTTCTTTCTCAACAGGGTTCCTGCTCCTTCTCCATTAAGCTCTCTAGAGAGAATCTACTTCCCTCTCAAGCTTTACAACATTATCTTCCCCATTAAGCCAACAAGCAGGTGGAGCATAGCAGTAAGTGGCATCCTTCACCTTTGTGTACCATCAAGAATCTTTCTCTTTATACAGCTGAGAACATGGATGTGCAATGTCTAATCATAAGTGTTTGTGTGCAAGTTGTGCCACTATTTCCCATGGCATCATCAGGTACTTGGTGACCTAGGAGTGTCATTGACCCCATTTCATGCAACAATGTACAAGACGACAATGGATATTGGGTGACGATGGAGTTAAAACGAATGATGTGGGTGACAACGCAGTCCATCTCAAGAGGTGCACACTAGGTCTCAAGGAGACACATGCCTTCTCGAGCACACCATCAAAAGGGAAGAATCATGGAGTTCAAGCAAACACAAGACGGCAAGAGGCTTGCGAAGGTGCAACATGTGTATGTTGCTTCGCAACTGAAGCTAGAGACAATAGTGGCTCCATTGAGGTTTCCTTTAAATTGTAATTTTTACTCCTTTTTCAAGTTTTTCGGTTATCTATTTAGTATTTTTCTTGTGTGTTTCTTTTGATGATTGTAAGATTTCCATTGCTGTTTGTTCATGTTTACAGATGTTTTTCCATCCAAGTTTGTAGAGTGGGAGCCAATAGAGTCCTTCACAGGACCTTTTGAGTCCATCCACACTAAGCTTGGAAAGTTTCTCTATGCTGGTTGTCAATCCTCTGGCTTGCCTCATGTGACCTTTTTTTTTTATAATCATACTTATGTCACACCTAGGCAAAATGGATATGGTAATCTGTCTCTAGTTCACTCGCCAACCTTAGAGAGTTTGGAATGGCCTAAGCTAGACAGTGCCTTGATCGCAGCAACCAAAAGGATAATCGATGTGGATGTGCAAGCAGTAATGAGGTGCACCTATGGTTCCCACAAAGCCACGGTAACATGGTTTATGTCTCTTCATGTGTTTGCGTTTATATTTTGACTTTAGAGTGTTCACAGGACACCAACAATGTGGACTTGCAAAGGGGTAGTGCGATCAACGGGTTTCTTGTAGCTGGTTGGGAAACTAAGGTGGTCAACCACCAGGGAGATAGAATCAAGTGCTCTGTAGTTGTTGACAATGTGGTGTTTCAATACAATATTGTGAAGCAAAGCTTGTCGAAGGTCTTTCCCTATAGAAGATGGAAGCTGACAATGGGAGAATGGGAGGCACTAGACTTTGAGGTTGATGCTAGAGAATTAGTTGACCTACAAAAACGTCCCCACAACGATGCAGTGCACCACATTATAGTGAACAATGACTGGTATCTCAGTCACCTTCGTGAGTATCTTAATCTCAGATATACCTTGCCCAAGTAATATTTCTTTGTAATCAATGAAAAGATTGTTCGCTTTAGAAAAGAGAAGAGCAATCTGTTTGAGAACGTTCCATTTTCGTGATGTATTTTTGTAAAAGCTTGTAACTGAGTGGAATTTTGCCCACATTAATACAGACGGTGTTTTGAATCTTGTTTCTACGCATACTTGTTTATTCTCAACTTCTTCAAGTTTTTGATTGAAACATGCAATTTATTTGATGTGGAGCACAAATGTTTTCAATGTTGGTGTCTTTCAATGCTTTGTCACATGATTTTGTTTAAAATTAAAGTTTTAAGTTATTTGACATTTATTTAAGTGATTTTTAAAAAGTGACTTTGGGTATATAAGTGACTTTCTAGTTTTTAAACTTCATTTCTCACACTCAAAAAGCTCTAGCTCTAAGCTCTCTTCGCATCTTCTTCACGACGAACCCATGGCAATGTCTTACACAATTAGAAAAGGTAGGACCTACAAATCGAGCAGAGGCATTTATAAGATTTCTTGACTACATGGCGCAGCACATGGAAGAATATGCCATAATCTTTCAGGGATCCGGCACGGCATGGTTGCCAGTGGATTTATTGAAGCATCTCTATGTGGCTGACAAAAACTTTCGGTTACGCTTGCTGAGGTTTATTAAAGGCCTCACGAAACGGGACTACAGGATAGATAATGAGGATGATCTCATAGATTTGGGCATGGGGTGCATAGGCACCCAATTTATTTCATGGGACATGGTTCTGGCATTACTTGTGCTTGAGGGCATGGATAAGGGAAAATCAAAGGAAAAATTCAACCAAAGACCTCCTTTGACCATTGTGGAGGAATCAAATGAAGTTATCAAAGAGATTGATGAGCAGACCGAAGCATCTATGACACTTGTACTCTTGCAAGATCCCAGCTCCACTGAGGAGGAAGATCGAATGATAGAGGGAGATGAGGTGTTGGAAGAGGTCCCGGACCTCCAAATTCTCACTTTGGATCCAGTGGTGGTAGATGATCGTCAGTTTCTATTCCTTGACGATGTGAGCGGGATGGAAACACACAGAACGCCTCTATAATGACCCGACACACACTCTTGGGAAGATACACACACACACACACACACACTATGGGGCACCACTCGGCTTACACAACCCACCTGGCCGAGATAGGGAACACACCTATGGAGTGAGAGGAGAGAGACTATCCATTTACCCACTCCACATAGAGACACACACACACACACACACAAACCCAAAAAAACTCAGCTCAAAAGAGGAGAACTTCTGATGTTTAGATACAATTGAGCTTGGGCCAACACCAATGGGGCAAATAGCTCACATAATATGGGTAAAAGATACCAGATACAATCACAAATTGGAGCAGAAGCTTCGCTCATAGGAGAAACTTACACAGCCAAAACAGCAGAAAAACCATGAGTAATTTGGCAAAATAGACAGCGCCATCGCGTCCAGAACGGCCCAAAACCCCAGTCTACAATGTCAAAGTGCTCAAATCCGACCTCGGATGAGCAGTTTACGGCCAAAACATGCTCCAAAATGAGCAAAAACACAGTTGCGGCTGTTCCTCCTCTCTTCTCCACGTTTTTTTTGGTCTTCTCTCTGTTTTTTCAGTTCCCACACTTAGCTTTATCACTTGGGCACCCTTGGCCTTTTAGTTGACCTCAAACGGACCCCGAACAGGCCAAAAACTGACCTCGTAGTGCATAGTTGTCACCTTTTTGCATCATCCGCACACCTGGCACTCAGCTTCTTTCATTAATGCATCCCACCACCACGTGAAGTGGCCCCAAAAAGTGGTCCTCATGATGACCTTTCTGCATAAGTATCACAAGAAAACACCCACGTCGTGTCCATACTTCTCCGCGTGCAAGTATTGACCCCGTTCAATCTCCTGACGCCACTAGATGCCATCTGACGCACCTGCTTACCTCATGTCGTCGGCCCGCGGATAGCTTCCTCGAGAAGCTTTACGCGCTACCAACTCCTCCTTATTGTAGAAAAAACACACTGGTACTGGTAATATTGAAAATCGCTGCACTATGTACACCCTGTCCTACTTGTACACACGTGGGCCCCACGTAACCACCTGGCTATGGAAATTGGGCAATCCTTTATTCGATGCACCATGCATGTGTATGTACATATGTGCAATCCCTTGCTCAAAAAAACTCCTGACATAATTTGCCCATCCCGTAGCCTGCTAGATCATTCATGATCAGCAGCAGCAAAGAGAGATATGAGACTCGCCGCATCACAGGTCTCCTTATCCTTCACCAACATTGCTTGCTCCACAGACATCTCATCTTGCTCCACCATCATTAACCTGGCATGATATAATTTAAGACGCAATCCATTTACCCTTGACTTATGTAGAATCCCATCCAGGTTAGCCAACTGATATGTACCATTTGGAAAACACTCCACTACCTTGAAAGGGCCTTCCCACTTAATCTAAAACTTCTTTTGGAAGGTGTTTTCCAGCTTACTGTTGTAACGCAAAACTAAGTGATGCTTCTTGATACCCTTAATTTTGACCTTTTCATTTATCTTTGCCAAAGCCCTATCTTGCATCTGCCCATAATGTTCCAATGCACTCATCCTATCCCGTTGAACCTCTTGTAGCTGTAAGAGCCTCTCTTCAAATGCATCACTAGGTGGCCCAAGCAACTTCTCTAACATCTTGACTGCAGGCAACTCTACTTCCACAGGCAATAGTGCTTCTTTTCCATACACCAAATGAAATGGAGTAAACCCTGTACCTGTCTTCACCGAAGTACGGTAAGCCCATAATGCACTAGGCAATTCCAACTCCCAATTCTTTCCTTGGTGCTCTGTCACTTTCGAAAGAATCTGTACCAACTCACCATTGAATCTTTCATTTAAGCCATTAAACTGTGGGTAATAAGGAGTGGTATGCTGGTGCCTAATCTTCATCTTTTCGCATAAAAAATCTAGCAGTTTAGCTCTAAAGCCAGGCCCCTTATCTGAAAGTAGCTCCAGTGGCACCCCAAACATGCAACATATTTCATCATACACAAATTTTGCCACATCCTTTGCAGTGATTTGTTTTACTGCTATAGCCTCTGCCCATCTAGAGAGATAGTCCACTGCAGTCAAAATATAGCTTTTGCCCCTGCTTGTGATAGGTAACGGGCCTATTGCATCAATCCCCCACTTTTCAAACACATCAAACGCCATAATGGTTTTTCGTAGCTCTGGCTTCAACGCTCTCTTCCCAAATTCTTGACACCTATTGCAAGACCTACACCAATGGTGAACATCCTTGTGCAAACTAGGGCATACATACCCCTCTTGCAAAATCTTATGCAAGGTTATCTTTAGAGCAAAATGGCCACCACATGCGCCTTCATGATTCTCTTCCAACACTATGTTAAGCTCCTCCCGCTAAGGTACACGTCTCAACACGAGATCAGCCCCTTTCATGTATAAGACATCACCAATCAATTTGTACCTATATGCTCTACGCACAAAACCATACTTCTTAGACTTCTGAATATCCTTTGGAATAATTCCTGTTAGCAAAAACTCCTCTTCTTGAGCCAAACTTTCCCGGCCATGATAAAGAGGTAAAGTGGTCCTCAACACAAATAGCTCCCCAATCATGCCTTGAGCTGCTTCATGTGCCTCTCCATTTAGAGCCGTTCAATGTGTTTGATGCTCCATGCTTCGAAATTTTTTAAGAGGCCTTTAATTTTGAAGCACATTTCCTTCAATGAGGTGTTCTTGCTCTTCCACACACCCAACACTTTCTTCACAACTAACAAGGCATCACCTTTTATGCTCAACCTTCTAACCCCATGCTTCCAAAGTAGCATATTCAGCCTCATTGTTACTATGAGCATCCAATTTGAACCCTCTCTTGCATACTAGCTTCCCCTCTGGATCATAAAGTGCTATACCCCTTGAAGCCGCATCATGGCTCTTTCTGTATGAACCATCAAAGAACAACACATGTGCATTGCTGATCTGTGGCACTTCTTCAACTACCTTTCTCACCACCTCTTCCTTAACAATAAGGGGCTTCTCCTTGTAGGTCAACAAATCAGCTAGGGTAGCCCTTGTACTGTCTTCCGCTAGGAAAGAGAACTCAAACTCTTGCAGCTCTATTACCCATTTCTTAACCACATTTAACATGTTAGTGCCATTAATTAACTGTGGCAAAAAGGCATAACTCGTCAAGAAAACAAAAGGTCGTGGTAGCAAGTAATGACGAAATCATCAACAAGCAAATATTACACTGGCCATCACTAGCTCTACTTCCGAGAATTTTTTCTCTGCTACCAACTTCACTCAGCTTGCACAATACACTGGCTTCATATAATGGGTGCCCTTCCCCTTTTGCAATAGCATGGCTCCAATGGCATCATCCCCTACTGATGGATTTACAGAAGCTTGCATGGCTCACAGACCCCCCAACACCTCTTTGACCTCTTGAAACACCTCTTCACACTTGTCATCCCATTGCAGTGGATCATGCTTTGCCAAGTGCTGTAATGGATAAAGAAGCTGCGAAGACAATGGAATAAACCGTGCCATGTACTTCACTTTGTGTATAAAAGTTGCCAATTGCTTCGTACTCGTAGGTGATGGAAGAGAATAATAGACTTAACCTTATCTGGATCAGCCTCAATGCCATTTTCTGACACCATATGGCCCAATAACTTCACCCTTGGCTATGCTAGATGACATTTCTTTGGATTTAGTTGTCCTCCACATTCATCATATCGAGCCAATACCATCTGCAGCTTCTCATGATGTTCAATCCTACTGCTGTAGACACAGAAGTCATCCATGAAAGCTTTAACACAACTACCAATGAATGGTTCCAATACCCAATTTGCTCTCTCTTGATAGAAATATGGTCCATTTGACAACCCAAATGGCAATACTGTGTAGCAATAGCAGCCCCATGGCATAATAAAAGTTGTCTTTGTACGGTCTTTAAGAGCAATCTTCAATTGAAAATAGCCTGAAAAACCATCACACACACTGTACCTCTCCTAACCTGCCACTGAATCCAAGATCTGA
The DNA here is from genome assembly GCF_014529385.1 of Adiantum capillus-veneris. Lineage (NCBI taxonomy): Eukaryota > Viridiplantae > Streptophyta > Polypodiopsida > Polypodiales > Pteridaceae > Adiantum > Adiantum capillus-veneris. The sequence goes on along the minus strand of NC_140934.1, from coordinate 24,439,797 downwards.
TCAATGAATGGAAGAGGATATGGGTTCTTCTTAGTGGCTACATTTAAGGGTTTAAAATCTACACAAATCCTCCACTTTCCATCCTTCTTTGGACTGACCACTACTGGACTCACCCATTCTGTGGTCTCCACTGGAACTATAAACCCTGTCTTCAATAACTTTTCCACCTCTTCTCGCAAGGCTTCCATTTGCTCTTGACCCATCCTTCTTAGCCTTTGCTGCACTGGCTTAGCACCTTCTTTCAGCTCTATATGCATCTCTTCGCCCTTGAACCCTCTGATCTCTTCATATGAAGTAATGAACAAATCAGGAAAACTAGCTAGCATGTGCAAATATATCTCCTTCTCCATAGCTGAGAGATCTCCACTGATCATTCGTTTCATCAATTCCTGCTTCTTTGACAATTCAACCTTCGTTTGCATCAGCCCTTCAATCACTTCATAAGGCCCTTCACTTTCATCCTCAACTTCATTTGCAAATGCGATTACACCAGACTCCTGGATTTCTTTATCCATCAAAAGAAATGCAACATCAGCATCCTCATCACTGCTGGTAGTGCTATCACTGTCCTCATCTGTCACCATGGAAGAGTCTTCATCACTAGACCCTTCCTCATCTTCATAAATCTCCTCTAGTCGTTTCCTTGTGTCCATATTGTATAGCTTCTTGGCACATGTCTTTCCATAGAGGCTAATCGTACCATGTCGCCAATCTTGAACAGCTCCCACTGCACGTAACCATGGTCTGCCCATTATAATAGGATATGCTCCCAACCCTGCTGGCATCACATGAAAATCAACCACTGCCTTTGCATCATATGCCTCCACTTCTAAGCTCTTTACAACACCCAAGCATTTTACTTTTTGATGGTTTGCCAATCTGATCCGAAAACCTGACACCCCAGCCACTGTGAGGCCCATCTTCTCAATGCATGAGTGTGTTATGACGCATATTTGGGCTCCGCCATCCACATAACCTTCTCCCAAAGTTTTCCTTTTATGCCACACATCTACTATTGGACAAATGTATGGTAGCTCATCCATTGCCAACACCTTCACTGAACCCCTCTCTGGCTCTTTCTCCATTGGGTTAACCATCCTCTTCCATTGTCACTGTAGCTTAGGCACCATCTCTATAAGCTGCCCAAAAGTAACATCTGCCTTTTTGCTTGTCAGATCCTCCTTCAAGTCATAGCTTAATTGCCCATCCCCTGGTGGAAAATCTGAAACATGAAACTTGTGACGAGCCCTCCTTTTTCTCTTGGCCTTGACATCTTCACCTTCTTGACTCTTTCCCTTCTTCTTACTAGGACCCGGGGCACTTCTTTCTTCCTTTTCCTCTATGGTCCTCTTCCCAATAGGCATCACTAATGTATCCTCTAGCTTTGATGCCTTCTCCAAGGTGACTACACTTAACACTTTTGTCTTTCCCTTTTCCTCTTGGGTTAATCCACTGGTTCCTTCTTCTTCCTTGATTTCGATACCATAATCATTTGACCTAGTTAGCAACTGTCTTGGCAATGGATACATGTCTCCCCACATCCTTGGTGTTTTATCACATTGCGGGTTGATGTGACCCAACTCTCCACAATTGTAACATGTGGGCGTCTGCCTCCAAAACCTACCATTACTTTGTCCAACACCATTCCTAGGCCTTTCTTCACCTCCTGGCTGATTTGCAAACCTCCCTCGACCTTGATTATTTCCCACTTGACCTAGCATGTTTAGGCTGAGATTCTTCATCAAAACTACCACTTGCCTCATGTCTTGCCTTAGCCCATCATCTTGCACCGATGTAGTGACCACTACTGGCATAACCTGAGTAGTAACAGGAACCACTGGTTCATGATGAACCCCTGACATGCGACCTTGTAAAGACTCTATAGCGTGAAATTCAGTCCTCATGGGCAAAGACTCCACCCCTAACTAGCTCATTTTCCTCAACTTCCACTCTTTGTTCCTTGCTACCTCTAGTGCATCTTCATATGTCCTAGGCTTCTTTAGCTCCACTCTCCAACGTATATTCTCCCAAAGACCAGCCAAGAACCTGTCCTTCTTCATCATGTCAGGCAGGCGTACCTGTGGTGCTAAGGCCTTGCACATTCGCTCCCATGCCAATGAAAACTTACGTATGTACGCATCTACTAGATCACCTTCCTTTTGCACCAAACCTTGTACTTCTTGCCACACTTTGTCAGGATCTTCTATCTTCACAAACTCCACTTCCAACCCATGCCTTAGATTGTCCCAACTCAATCTTACAGGTGGATCCGCTGCACGCAACTCCTCTTCAAATGTTTTGGACCAGACTCGTGCATCACTCTTCAAACAAATTTGGAGAAGACGTAACATCTGTGCAGGGTCATGAATCTGGTTGCTAATGCAGACAACCTCCATCTTTTCCAAAAAATCTTCCACATCTTCATCACTTCTTCCATGAAACTGCGGATAAGAGAAAGCCATGGCTACCCAAGTTACAATGCTTTGATAACCCCTTTGAACACACGTGCAAGAACCCAAAACTTTTACTGACTCAATTCCCAGAAACTTCAATGGAGCTCAACTTTAGATAAGGATAAACACATGCACATCAAATGAGTTTTCATAATTGATCATTGGAATTACAACAGGAAAAGGACATTCCAAGATCTCTCGTAATCTTCTTGGCCCGAACATAAAGACTATGCGCTGCTTGGAAAAAATCTTCCTGGACACATGAACATTTATCTGGATTCTTTGAGTTAAATGAAATGGAGTGAATTGAGGGCCATTTCGATCATCCATTAAAGCCAACCATGCAGCTCCCAAGAAGGCACACCTGACTTATCCTCTGATTTTGCCAAAAATTCAGCAGCATCACAGCATAAATGGCTCAAAAGACAAAAAAACCAGCCATCACAACTCGAAAAAATTTTGACAGAGTTTCCCCAGAAGTAGAGCAGTCGGAACCCAAAATATAGATTGTATATGTATGCATAAACTGTCAACAATAGAACCCGAGCATCAAATAGGACTCACTAGTACATAGCCTATGGCGAGGTCACGAAAAGGGTGCTCCAGCTACCTATATCACCGAAAGGATCTCCACATTTGAGAATCCCCCAGCTCAATAAAACCTCACGCTCTCGACCCTCACACGAAGGCTTATGCAAATCTCGTATAGTCAAGTCTCAGAAATGACTATTTTCCAGACCAAATGGCTGGGACTGCCAAATAAAACCAAATATGGCTCCACAGATGCGTACAATGGCAGTTTCCACAAGTAACGTACAATCCAGCAAACAATGCGCTCAAACAAGCGCCAAGTGATGCATACCCACAACAACTGCAAGTGACATCACTGCTAGTATATCACTGTACTCTAGCTACCTGTACCTGTGTGAATCACCTGTACCTGTACCTGTCCCTGTAACCTATAACCTGTAATCTGCAACCTGCAACCTATAATCCTGAATCTCGAATCTCGAAGCTCGAAGCAGAAGGTACTCGAAGAAGATCCTCCGTGGGGGCGCCAAAAGAATGTGAGCGGGATGGAAACACACAGAACACCTCTATAACGACCCGACACACACTCTTGGGAAGATACACACACACACACACTATGGGGCACCACTCGGCTTACACAACCCACCTGGCCGACACAGGGAACACACCTATGCAGTGAGAGGAGAGAGACTACCCATTTACCCACTCCACACAGAGACACACACACACACACACACAAACCCAAAAAAACTCAGCTCAAAAGAGGAGAACTTCTGATGTTTAGATACAATTGAGCTTGGGCCAACACCAATGGGGCAAATAGCTCACATAATATGGGTAAAAGATACCAGATACAATCACAAATTGGAGCAGAAGCTTCGCTCATAGGAGAAACGTACACAGCCAAAACAGCAGAAAAACCATGAGGAATTTGGAAAAATGGACAGCGCCATCGCGTCCGGAACGGCCCAAAACCCCAGTCTACAATGTCAAAGTGCTCAAATCCGACCTCGGATGAGCAGTTTACAGCCAAAACAGGCTCCAAAATGAGCAAAAACACAGTTGCGGCTGTTCCTCCTCTCTTCTCCATGTTTTTTCTGGTCTTCTCTCTGTTTTTTTAGTTCCCACACTTAGCTTTATCACTTGGGCACCCTTGGCCTTTTAGTTGACCTCAAACGGACCCCGAACAGGCCAAAAACTGACCTCGTAGTGCATAGTTGTCACCTTTTTGCATCATCCGCACACCTGGCACTCAACTTTTTTCAATAATTCATCCCACCACCACGTGAAGTGGCCCCAAAAAGTGGTCCTCATGATGACCTTTCTGCATAAGTATCACAAGAAAACACCCACGTCGTGTCCATACTTCTCCGCGTGCAAGTATTGACCCCGTTCAGCCTCCTGACGCCACTAGATGCCATCTGACGCACCTGCTTACCTCATGTCATCGGCCCGCGGATAGCTTCCTCGAGAAGCTTTACGCGCTACCAACTCCTCCTTATTGTAGAAAAAACACACTGGTACTGGTAATATTGAAAATCGCTGCACTATGGACACCCTGTCCTACCTGTACACACGTGGGCCCCACGTAACCACCTGGCTATGGAAATTGGGCAATCCTTTATTCGATGCACCATGCATGTGTATGTACATATGCGCAATCCCTTGCTCAAAAAAACTCCTGACAACGACATTGTCAAAACATTAGGACTCAGAGAAGATGAATCGCTCGTAGTGCTTGCTATCTATGCGGGCATGAAGGATCCCAGTGAAAAGGAAGAGAAAGTCAATTTTCAAATTGACTTTGACGACCAAGATCTCCCAGCAAGCCTCTCTTTCCTCCCCAATGAAAACGAGCAATAGTTGGTGCAAATAGTAGAAAGTACACTAGTGGAAATAAAATCATGTGCCTCTTTCTACAAAAGCGTACCGGAGAGCACATTTCATCCACACAAACCACTGATCATGATTGGTAGAGATTATCGATCTAGCATCGATCTTACAAATAAAAATCTTAAAGAGAACGATGAAGAAACCGAGGTAAACAAATCTTAACCTGGTAGAATTTCTATTACTCCTTACTGCAAGTGTTAAAACCAATTAAAATGCTTTGTAGACAGCATACCATGTTGATAAGTTTGCAATGCGTACTGGAGGTTCGCACAATACCTCCATGGGTAGGGATAGCTTGCCTTGGCACTACCTGAGCCACCTGGGGCCATTGATTCTTAGAGTTGCTCACACACAGTTCTCCAAGAATGGTTCTACAGAGCTGCTAAAGTGCAAAGCATTAAGTGGCATACTCGCTAAAAATTCTCTCACCCTAAACGCTCACAAATGTATATTGGTGGACCGAGAGGTAGCATTGTATGCCTTTACAGGCAAGCACCCAGGCTCGGTCCTCTCCTACTATGCCTTGACCCTAGGTCAAAGGTTGAAAAACCCAAAGGAAATTGTCAATAATTTTTCTCACCATTCAGTAATTGTTTATTTATTCATATTGTCCAATAATTTTTATTTTTGCACTCAATGCACACACATGAACAAAACCTTGAACATGTAGCTAGCAGGAGGTCGGGGGACGCGTCTCGGTGATTCTTTTGCAAAATGGGGCGACGGGTGGGGGGGGCGTACGGGGTCAACAAGACCAAATAACACATCGGCAACACTCGGAGGCGTTGAACGGGGAAAAGAAGCCCCTGTGCGCCATGGCATGCAGGGAGCAATTTTGACACTACTAGACCGTCCGACCCCTTCAGGCGTCGCCAATGTGTTATATGGTCTTGTTGACCTTGTACGCCCCCCCCGGTCGCCTTGTTTCACAAAAGAATCACCAAGACGCTCCCCCCGGCTGCCCGGTGACTGCATGTTCGAGAGAAGAGGGTAAGGAAAAAGGACATTTTAAAATTCATTTATCCACCTCTCTTTTGGGTTATTAAATAGACTATTCAAATTAAAACAACGAAATGGTTTTTTTTTTAAATCTCAGCATAGGCCTTTTTTTCCTCTTTTTAAGGCTTGGTCAAACTTGGCTTAAGCTTTAAGCATTCCCTTAAACTGCCGAATAAAGAGTTCCTCCTATACCCCATTCGCTTCCTAATGGATGGTGTCAAAAGGAGATAACCACAAATAAGCTACCAATGTTTGAGAAGCTAGGAGACCTTTTTGGCAGGCAAGAGGATTCAACTATTCCAAGCAGGAAAAAGGAGATTAGAAGGAACAAAATAGTAGAAATAATGGCAAAAAAAAAAAACCAATGTTGATATGATGAAGGGAGCACAATTAATATCCTTAGCAAGGAAGATGGGTTGTGCCACACCATCATTGAAGACTGTAACAACTAAGGCTTTTGTGAAGAAGCTACTAAATGAGCACAATCTTCTCAAACACTAAGGTACTACTCACTAGAAATCATGTTGAATTTTCAATAAATACTTTTGCAAATGATATTTGTATTTTGATTCAAAACACTCACCTCATCATGGTTTCTTATAGATTTCATCCAGATTATTCTTTGAAGGAGTAATTTGACATGGGAATTTGGACCATTTCATTTAGATGAAAGAAGAAACCTCTTAAAACAGCCATGGGTTACTTTGCAAAATTTTGTGTCTTTGCAACTAAAATCAATTCACACAAAGATTATTCTCTGTGTTTGAGTTTTTCTTGATATTGAACCATTGGTTTTTAGACCAACTGTCACCTAATTGTACTTCGCCATTGATTTTTAGACCAATTGTATCAATTGACTTGGAGAGCTTTAAAGTTTACTCATGTATTGACAAATTGCTCTACTTTTATAAATCACATGGTTTTTTAGTATTGTGATACCAATTTAAGATTCTTTTGGATGTCTATAGTGATGAAATGTTGAATGCTAAAACTATCAATTTTGTTTTAAGGTTTAAAAATGAATATCAACTAAATGTTTCATGTTTCTTTTCGAGCCAAAAGAAAGAAATATGTTGTTTTTAGAGTGGAATAATTCATTTGAAAGAGAAAATTCTTCTATTAAATCTTTTATGGGGCCTCATCGAAGCCATCAACCACCCCCTACTCAGTTACTACTTACCTTGAAGCAACAACGGAGGGTTCTTATCTTAGATATGGAGGGTTTACTACTTCATTCAATTGAAATGTGGCACGGTGATATTGTTCCATCATGGGCCGAGCACATGCAAATTGTGAATGACAAAGATGAAGTTTATCATCTAATGCGCTGTGATGCAGAAGCTTTCTTGGACTTTTGTTTTGATTATTATGAAGCTTGGATATGGAGTTGCAATAACCTAAAAAAAGATCAACATATACTTGAGATGTGCTTTCCTAGGCATTGCTCAAAGTTCAAGATGTTTATGAGCAATAAGAATTGTCAAAATCCAAATATTATGATTGGATATAAAACAGTTTATCATAAGAATTTGACTTTGGTTTGGGGGATGTATGAGGATCTACATGCTAGCAACACATCAATTTTCTATGATACTCCATATAGAGTGATGTGAAATATGCCAGGAACTTATCTCATATTTTCAAGATTTTGGAGACAAACACCTGAACAACTTGAATGCTTCTTAGAAGGAACAATAGCTCCTGGTTAGTGGGATGGTTGTGTGCAAGAAACAAGAGGAGTGATACTTCCAATACAGTTGTGAACAAGGTAGAGGATCCTAAGACAACTTATGTCATGAATTTCTACTTGTCAAGAAGACAGTGTTGAGAGTCACATGTTGAAGTTGTTTGGCAAGGATGTAGTGACAGAGATATCAATTGTACACAAAACCACTGATCAATTAGATGTGGTTCATTGTAAATTGTTATTCAAGGTGAATATAAATTGTACATTTATCTTTCATTCAACCATTTATCACTTTATTTTTTTCTACTTGAAGTGTACTCTATTGTAAGGGGACTTCTGTTCAATCTAATGTGTTTCACATGGAGTGCACCTTAACATTTGGTAGACTCTTTATTAATGGAGTGCATCCTTCTTATGGGTTCTCTTTTTCTTGTTGTTTTGAGTAGAGAATTATCTATATTGTGCTCATATCTTGTGTAAATGGATCCACTATAAATATTTAGGCGTCGTTGTACATGGGATTTTTCCACAAAGTTCACCCTAGTGAAAGGGGACTTCTTTATTAATGGAGTGAATTCTAATTTAAGGATACAAATCTTTCTTTGTATTTTTAGTTTGGAATGTCATCAATATTTTTGTTTACATTGTATAAATGGATTTAGTCAAGAGAACCGTTTTTGCTTTAGGACACAAGTACAACATTAACAATGTCCTTTTTTCTTCAAAACATGAGTACAACTTCTTATGTTGGGTCAATGGGTGGTATATAGTATTTTGTACTTAATATAAGTTGTATCAATAGAAGACCTCTTTTTTTATACTCATCCAATAAAAAAATATTCAATTGAACAATGTTGTTGTCATATTAGCATGGAGATTCATACAAGAGTCACGGGGGATTCACTCTATATACAAAACGGGACGCCACCTGCGAGCAGACAACTTTGATAAAACCTCTATATACGACTCATATTAGGAAATATGACCCCTCTTTCTACGATTATACGACAATAAATGAAGAAAAATATCATACTCCTATCTTACATATAGAATTTAGGTCTCGCATGATCTAACATAGTAAAACTAGTCAAAGAGTGTATAGCATAGTGATTGACAACATACTAAGGAATCCCTTCTGTTGATAACTAGATGTACCCTCAATGTGTCTTAGTTTGAATTTCAAACTATGTGCCCAATCAACCTGCACTCTGGCTATTCGTCCAATTTTGACCCATCTATATTACTCAAAAAACATGGTTATAAAGTTGTGTTAGGTTCTCTGTGTAAACTTGCATCGATACAAACTCTGTATAGCTTTCATCCCTCAACAAATGAACTATAATCACAAAACAAGCAATTGATACAAAGGAGGGTTGGTTCTTACATGTATCTTTGTAGCTATTGACTCACAAGTTCGAGGGCAGACTCTTTTGGGAAGCCATAATTTTGAAGCACAAAAACTTCCTCTCATTTTTTCTGTTTCTTACTTCCCCCCCCCCCCCCCCCCCCCCACAAAATATGATACCCCCCTCCCTTATTTTTAAGCTTGGGAAAAAATTATTGGGGGCTTGTCCCTAACTTATACATTTATGTAACTTGTAAAAAACCCCCCCTCGATTGCACTTACGTGGTGCAGTAAGTTTTTCATGGTGAATCCCCCGGGACAAGAACATGCCATGTTGTTGAGATGTTGGCATGGGAATTCATATGCGTGTATTCATGCACAAATAAAAAATTTCTTATCCAAATCATACAATTTATGAAAAATATGCAACTATAACCCATTCATTTAGAACATAATGTCAAAATGCAACTCTTTATCATAAAATCCATTAGTGATATTAGTTTAATTCTTCTTCCATAAGACTTGTGTTTTCCAAATATATTTAATGATAAAAACAATGTACTAAACACAAGAGCTTTACATTTATTATAGTTGCAAATAGATTGAAATTTTCTTTATAACAATTGTTTTTTCTCGTAAATACACATATAATAGCATTGACACAAGTAACATGGAATTGATTGAATAGTTTATAATGGCCAAGTGGTGGATTTAAAAACCCCATTGTTATAAAATGTATAAAATTAGGATCACTTAACATAAGTGTAGCTGAATACCTAAATGTCTTATCCTCATGAAAATGTTCAAAACAATACATCTATGTGCATAAAGTGGAGTATCACATGGTATTCTATAATGTAATATACATGATCTTGACACTTCTTGATGTAGCTTTTAAAAAATCTAAATAAGAAAAGTGAAATCAATATCTTAAATAAAACTCATTTTTTTTTGTTTTTTAATGGTCAAATTGGCTATATTCATAAAAATTGAAAGTGATCATTAGCCTTGGGAATGGGGCTTTTCTCACTGGAAACCTTATTTATTTCAATAGAGAACTTAGAAATATATATAGGTACTCATATTAACATACCACTTTGAGTGTAGCTTGGACAAGAGGTTGACTTTGTATTCCTCCATAAGTTAAGGGAACCTAGCTTGGACAAGTGGTGGGATTTATATTCCTCCAAGGGAGCCTAGCTTAGATAAGTGCACCATGAAATCAACACTCTTATGATGCAACCAATCATATGATACATGTTTCATGTATGCTTCATGTCTCAAATGAAAAAATCCTAGACTAGCAGCGAACTTTGCTTGGATGAGTTTGAATGTCATAGAAAAGTGAGTTGTTTTCCTCAATTTGGGTCCTAGCTTGGACAAGTGGTGGACCTTGAATAAGTTTGGTACTCATTTTGAACTTAGCTTGGATAAGTGGTGGGCCTTGAAATTTCACCTTGAGATAAATCATAGGTAGGACAATAAGACATACACAATGATAATAACTGGAATGCACTAGTATCTTAATGGTTCAATTGACTAAAACCAAGAAATTTCATGTCCAATTTTGTTCTCAATGTGTAATCTGTGTGCATAAATTTGAATGAGACCTTAAGCAAATTGACGTCTTTGACAAAAATCTCATTACTTTATACATGATATGTTGAAAGTTGTCCAACCTAGGAATTGGGATTTTTCCACTTTACCTAATATAGTCTTAACACACTCCTTCTGTGAATACAAAACATCAAATTGCAAAAGTTCAATTCCCTCGACGTTGCAAACCATATTTACAAGGGGATTGATGTTATTTGCTATGTAGAGGACCATATCGCAACCCGGAACCTTGGAAGTAGAAACTATATAAATTCCATGGTTCTCAGACGCACAATGGCTTTGCGATTGCCTATGCTGAAGCTGTGCAGGTTGATGAGTTTTGCATGGGGATCATACGCCTCCCAAAACAACAACAATCTGTTGATGCCAAAATAATTAGTCTCTGCAAACATTTTGTAAAACAAATAAGTAGTTAGACAATAGGTTAACTTTCATATTCTTCTACATTGGTTATTATCAAAACAATCATGTAAATGTCTAGCAAAGGTCCATGCTAGGTTTGCTTGCCGTGGAGGTTGTCTTGTCCAGTGTTGACATCGTGAAGCTTGTTCTCACTAGTCCCTTGTTCTTCTGTTGTTTGAGACTGTTGTATCTCCAGCGTTGAGGGCTCCATTGCACCTAAATTAGCTTCTACTGTGCTATGATATGTTTGTGTATCAGGCATAAATGACTCGTGATTTTCAAGCTCAGCAGGTGGAATTGTGGCAGAGGTGCGCTCTGCTTGAGGGTTAGGGTGTTCTTTCTCATCCCCTCCCTCTGCATAAACTTATTCCTTTTGAAACCCTTCAAGCATAGAGGGATTTTCAACATTTATTTCTTCCTCAACCCCTCGATTTATGTGATCTTGCTCTTGTGTGGGCTTTCCCTCATCTGGAATTTTCTCCTTGTCAAACTCTCCCTCTGCATCATTTATCTTCTTAGAAGTTGCTCCCTCCTCTTGCTCCTGTCCTTGCTCAGATGTCCTTATGAAGTCTGTTTACTGATGTCCCTCATCAGTCATCATTAACTCTACAATGTGGTCATCCAATAGTGTTTGTTCTGTATCCATGCCCACGGGATGTGAAATTGAAAGTAGATGTCTGATTAGGGTGGCACGGTATTGGTGCAAATATTGTATGGTGTACTTCTCCAATGCACTTTGCAAAAGAAAAAACAAAAACAAAAAGGAGCTGAGACACATTTTTGTCCAAACATTCACAATGTTATAGTAATCCTTTGCAAAATGCATACCTTTGAAATGAATGGCTTTAGTGCAAAAAAGCTCTGCGGTATATACTCAGCATGGAGGAGGGACCTCCATCCACACGAGTTGGCATCCGTCTGTAAAGGCACCATGACTTCCTTAATTTTTTAGCTCTACAGCTCTAGATTTTTGCACATCCTTCCATATGTGTGCAACAGTATTTTTATGCATCTGCAAAGCAGGAGGAGTTGGTATAAACCCATCACAATAATAATCTTCATAATTTATGCAAAATAAAACCAATTTATAATTCTCAATACTCAGAGTCTTAATTATAGATGCGTTCCTCAAATTGTGTTAAGTGTCCAGACAACTAGCTTGTCAAGTTCAATGCAAACGAGGCTCAAATGGTGGTTGCTCTCATAAGGAAAAATTATGGTTGTTAGTTGCAGCATTGGACAATGGGCAAGCCACTTTTTGAATGTGCTAATAGGGGTGTTTTTCATTCTGAGAAAGATAAAAAATTGGGGATCCAAGATGTATATTTTTGTATGACTTTGTGCAGGTAGCTGGCTCTTGATCAAACTACAAGACAGTTACTAGTTGTTAGTCTCTAGCTTCAAGGCTAAATAAAAATATGCTAGAGCTGGTGAAAGCATCTAACGTCAGGAAGATATAGACAATTGAATTTGTGATTTGAGCATCTGGATCCCACAATATATTGAAATCCATAGAATCTAATGCAAGTCTTCTTATACCATCTTTTACCTATATATCTATTATGAATCCTTCCTCCATGGATGATAAAATTTTGTTGTTGTTGACATGGATTTTGTGTGTACCAATGTGGTAGGCTGTTAATCTCTTCTTCTATAGCATTTGATGCCTTTTCCTTCTCTTTCAGTTTATTCATCTCCTTTGCACGCCTATTTTCCTACTCAGCCCTGGTATTCACATCATGGGTGACTTCTACAATCTTCACCTCTGCCTGTAGCCTTGATGAAAGAATAAGAAAAATTTCCCTCATTTTATTGTCTATAAATTCATTGGGCTGGAGCAGCTTATCATATCTCCACCTTACTCTTTTCAAAGTTTCACTGTCCTTGTCCATAATCGTTACCCTCTGTGCATGTGCTGCAACAATTGTTATGTCATTGAAATATTCTAGCAAAAAAATCTTCTGCTACCTCTTGTAGTGCATGCAGTGCAATAGGTTTCCACCTCATGGTCCCAAAACATGCTTCCTCAACTATTGACCTAACTAGTCTTTGGAATAGAAGCTTTGGTACTAGAAGCTCAATACATTTTTGAGCCTTCTTGATTTCTTTGAACAACTTGACGTGTCTTTGTAGCCTCTTTATCCTTGGAGCTTTCAAGATTTTCATGGTCTTTCCTAGTCTCTTCTTTATGCTAGCAAATCTTCCTCCTGCTTTAGCAGCCAAACCTGGTCCTTTGCCTACCTTTCTTGCAGTCTCCTTTGTTTTTTCCATTTACCTATAATCCAATCTCTCTCTCTCTCTCTCTCTCTCTCTCTCTCTCTCTCTCTCTCTCTCTCTCTCTCTCTCTCTCTCTCTCTCTCTCTCTCTCTCTCTCTCTTTATGTGTGTGTGTGTGTGTGTGTGTGTGTGCGCGCGCACAAAAGTGGCATTATGACACACGGGTGCAATTTTAAAAAAGATAGATTGATATCCGCATGCCATTGTGCACACTAGTCCAAGTTGTTGTCATATATCATTTTGGACTGCCATAAAATTTCATTTCTTCTTTATTACACACAGGGACACAAATACCCCCCCCCCCCCCCCCTCCCCTCTCTCTCTCTCTCCCCCTCCCTCTCTACCTCTCTATTCCTTTCTGTACCCTGGCCCTTCTTTTGCTCCCTTTTTTCATTCCCATATCTGTCTATCTATCTGTTAGAAAGTGGCATTATGGCGCACGTATGACGTTTTGATAATAATAAAATTATATTCGCACGCCAATGTGAAAACTGGACAAATTAAGGGCAGTGGCCATTTTGGCTTATATAGTAGTCCCAATAACATACCATTTCCAATTTAGCGTGCACACACACAACTCTACTCTCTCTCTCTCTCTCTCTCTCTCTCTCTCTCTCTCTCTCTCTCTCTCTCTCTCTCTCTCTGAAGTATGTAGGCTATATCTTCTTCTTCTTCTCTTCTCTTCTCTCTCTTTGTCTCTCTCTCTTTCTGAAGTATGCAAGCTGTATCTTCTTCTTCTTCTTCTTCTCTCTCTCTCTCTCTCTCTCAAGTATCCAGGCTGTATCTTCTTCTTCTTCTCTTCTCTTCTCTTCTCTCTCTCTCTCTCTCTCTCTCTCTCTCTCTCTCTCTCTCTCTCTCTCTCTCTCTCTCTCTAAGGTGCTAGAATAAGCATGCCAACAAATGGTGTACAATCGATTAAGTGTGCAAGTGAGCTCTCTATCAAAATTATACAGTGCAATAAATTCCCACTAGTTAATTTTAGCTTTTTGACACGTGTAAAGCATGTAGTTAATCTTTATCGTGCATGGCAGTAACGGTAATATGGACGATTATATTAAGAGAGAGAGAGAGAGAGAGAGGGGGGGGGGGGGGGGGGGGGGGGGGGGAGAGGTACAAAATGATGTGAGACAGTAGAGAGTGAAGGCTTGAAGTGTGCCCAAGGTACCAATGAGGTTTTCATCTCTGAAAGATTGCCATGCCAAGCCCAGGAAAAGGTAACACCTACTATTTTTTATTTATTCTACACGTAGTTTGATCTAAATACTGAGAGAGAGAGAGAGAGAGAGAGAGAGAGAGATGATATTTTTCCTTGTCTTATGGTGCACGGACGGGGGTTGTTGGTTCGTTGATTGTCCTTCACACGTCGTAGAGCACAAAATGGGTAGCAAATCATGGAGAGTGGAGGATAGGCACTCAAAGAAGAGGAGATACTCTACTAACCTCTTTGAAATGCCAACATGACCTATGAGACCAATCTCTCAAAGAGAGAGAGAGAGAGAATCAAAACTTTTTTGTTGTCATATGGCACGCATATATGTAGTATTAGTCTGTCGATTGTCCTTCGCACGTTGTGGAGCATATAAGGTGTAGCAAAACAGGGAGAGAGAGGAGTTGGAACTCAAATAAATTGAGCTTCTCTATTAACCTCTTTAAAATTCCAACATGACCTATGAGACCAATCTGTCACACACACACACACACATGAGAGAGAGCTTTGTGATAGTTGAGAAATGTGTAATAATATTTGATAAAAAAGTCAATTGCTGGTGTGTCTATGGTATGTGGATGAAGCTTCTTAGTCTTAATACTTACCTATTATTGCATGTATTATGTTTTCCTTAGGATTAAGATCTCATAGAATGAAAAGGCAGAGGGTCGATTTAGAAATTGTCTTAGGTGAACAGGAAGCAGAAGGGAGACCACCTTAGTTCTTTAAAGAGAGATGTGGACTTTGTGCAGGACAAAGATATATTTCTTGGAGATGATGTTATGGGGACAGAGGAAACCCCCAATGACTCAAAAGCATCAGAACATGAAGAAGTGGCTGTAATCTTGAATCTTCAAGTGACTAGCACCAAAAAGAGAGACATTGATCTTTCTTCTGCTTGTGAGCTAGCTACAAAATGTAAGGAGGAAGGGGATGAAAGGACTGTTTGATTTTGTAGTATCTACAGGAGCTGCTGAAATGTTTGACAAGGTCTCTTCTATCTTCAATGCCCCATTCATTCTTGATGACCTTATAGCTCAGCACAACGATTTCCTCAAGTCTAAAAGAGACAGGTTTGAGCTTGAGGTCCGAAGGGGAAGGGTGGTTCTTCCTGACATGGTGGTGTTCCACTTAAAAGATTGTTATTCCACAAGACGGTCATACAAGAAGTACCATCAGCTGCCTATCATCTATACACCCTCATGGTGTCCTATGCACAAACAAAATTGCAAGCTAATTGAAGAATCCTTTTTGTCATAAAAACTAATATCTAATACTCCCAAATGATTTTCTCATGTTAAAGTGATCAATTAATATGGGGAAGTACCAGGGGAGTAAAAGCTAGAATATTTGTAAGGCTTCTAGACCAGTCTCTGTCAGGGATCTAAAGGAGGGAAAATAGGGATCCAAAGGGGGACAACCTGCAAAAGAGAAATGTGCTACAATGGGGCTTAAAAGACCTAAGGTTCAGCTCCATTAAAACTTCCATAGGCTAAGGTTCCAAAAATTAACTCTTTTATCCAATGGCCAAAGCAAGGGGAATATTGGATGGTCATGGGAAGACTAAAAAGCCTTCCCAAATCCATAGGAAGGAGGGGGCGAGCCCTTATTGTAGGGATTAGAGAAACACACACACACACACACACACACACACACACACACACACACACTCCAAGGCTCCCCCTTTGCACAAAGGGAATACTAGACAACGTCAAGCTCCTAGGCCAGTTGCCCCCAACCTCCCCTCGAATCCTATTGGATGGCCATAGAGGTGGACCAATGAGAATTAGGCTAGAGTAAAATTAGTCTAATCAATTTAAAAATGCTTGATAAAATAACCGATAGAAATTAAGCTCTCTAGAAGACTATTGGACAATCTACCAAGGGGTCCAATGAGCATTCAACAGCTATGGCTTGCCTGATTCCTATTGGCCAGAAGATTAAGAGGTCCAATGAGAGTTTAATTGAATTATTTAATTACCTAAATCTCTCACAAAAGGGGAAAAGGGGACACATGTCACAAGGCTAGCAACTATGCTTCTAAATTGTCATTGGCTAAGCTTTGCAGGAGCCAATAGGATGCCAACATGAGCAAATAGCAAGAGGGGTCGACCAAGATGAGGGAAAAGGCTGCATTTTACTCCAACTCATTGCCACACACACACACAACTAATGTGTGCAAGAAGAACTCCATCTACTTCTCCAAGCATTGAGAAGTAGGGGCCTTCACCAACAACTCTTGGGTATGGAATGCAAATCCAACCAAGAGCCAAGCTTCAATGGCATGCTCATCTCCTCTACCATGCTAATTACTAAGCTAAACTACACTATTAGAGTGATTATGTGAGAAGAATACTTACTTCTTGTAAGATACCTCTTCTTCCTCTCAATCTATCCTCATTCCCTGCTAGCTCTCACCATTTTTGAAGATGTGTGAGGTCTTGGGACAGGCTAGGGACACTAGGTGTGTTTTTCAAGCATAATTTGGTGCATGAAGCTTCCATCTTCATCACCAATGAGTTTTGTCAAGGAACACAAGAATTGTATTGTACAAAAGTCTTCTTTGATGGGAGAAGCTATAATACAAAGCCTTTATGGAAGGGGAAATGACTCCATATAAATCCGGTCCTCACCTATTGTTACTTGTTCTATTTCTCTCTCTTTTCAAGTATTGTTAATGCCAAATTAGCTAGGTGTAAATTGCTATGTTGCTTTCTCAAATTAAGTACTCTCTCTATGCTCATTAGGAACTTATTCTTAATGAAATGCTCACTATGTTATCATTTTCCACTACACACAAGTTACTAGTGCATTGAATGTTACATTGGTATCAGAGCTATTGGTTTCTTTTTTCATGCTCAAGAAGAGAGGTCCTCAAGCTTGCTACAAATGATTGGTGTTATTAATTTGCAAAAGAGTAAGTAGAATAGGGATTTTTCAACCTTGAAACACGCCTGCTTTATGCAGTTAATGGGGATACCGTTGAGAGCTATGGTCTTAATAATGGAGTCATATGGGGTTTACCTATGGCTTACCCATAGGCTTGCCTATGTCTTAACCATTATTGAGCTATTAGAAGCTTAACAGGAACCGGTGCTATCTTGGCTCTGCTGAACCCTCTCTTCTATTCCTTGCAATTAATAATATTGGATCCACGGGTATAGATGCTTGAGTGCTTATCTTTGAAGGTAGATAGGAGTAGCAAATAGGGCTTCAAGTGCCAAAGTAGAAGTAAAAGTTTACACCTAAAATTTGCTAGTATGGTTGACAAAGTAAAAGAGATTGAAACAAATGTTGATAGCTTTGATTTTGCTAATGAAAGAGCAACTAATGATGCCCCTATGCTTGTAAAGTATCTTGTTTCTAGGATTCAACAAGCCCTAAGCAACCCATCCCTCCAAGGTGAAGTGCTACAACAAGTGCGCACTCATGGTATTCTCCAAACTCCCCACCAAGAAGAGAGAGTACCTAGGAAGCCTCCTAGTGAGGCTTCCAAAAGAGCACTCTCTCCAATAAGGGAAGAAGAAGAGGATCCGTATGAAAGGCTCAAAAATCTACTACTTGATGACGTATCTCCTTCCCAAAGGAGAACCCAAGTTTCAATGGTAGAGCCCCCACCGAAATAACGAGAAAGAAGTGAGTCTCCTACTACCTCAATGGAGGTGGACGAAGACGGTAGGCAAAGCGCTCTCCAACACCCCCTAAACGGAGAAGACCATCGCATACTTCTCTACACCATAATTCAAAGAGGGACGAGAGAGAACAAGAAAAGAAAAAGGCAAGAAAGAGGTCACCCTCTTCTCCATCTTCTTCATCCTCTTCCTCTTCTAAAAAAAGTGCCGGTGTAGACAAGGAGGAACAAGGGAAGAAAAAGGCAAGAGAGAGGTGACCATCTTCTCCATCCTCCTCATACTCTTCCTCTTCTAAAGAAAGTGATGGTGCACCTCTTGAACCACCTAAAAGAAAAGGCCATAGGAAATCCTATGCCACCTTGCAGAGGTCTTCCAAGATCAAAAAGTTCAAAGAGGGAGGAAAGAACATCTCTTTCCTTACCTACAATGGCACTTTTAGTTCCTGGACAAAGTCTTGGCCTTTATTCAACAATTCGATGCGGCGTTTGGAGATGAGGGATTCATGGAGTCCTCTAAGCTACGTCATGTAGCCATGCATTTTCAAAAGTCCGCCAGGCAATGGTGGTCTAGCCTATTGGAAAAAGGTGAATCTCCACGAACATGGAAAGCTTTAAGAGCTTCCATCATGAAGCAATTTTTGGCTATCAATGCCAAAGACAAAGTACTCACTGAATGGTGAAGCTTGAAGCTCTCTCCCTACAAATCCATTCACAAATATGTAGACAAGTTTTGGGATTTACATCTCAAAGCCACTGTCTTCAAAAACATGGATTTTGGAGAGAAAAAACAATAATTTTGTGCAGGTTTAACTGAGGATCTGGAAGAGTATGTTAACTTCCCAAAGGCCACGCACCATATCTACGTCATACACCATACCATGGTGGCTTCACAAATTAACTCCCAACAAGGGGCTAAGCGAAATCTTAAGCCCACGAAAAACAAGGACCACAACGAGCCTAAGGGGAAGGACAACGTCCAAAAGTCTCCCAAAGGCAACGCCAACAACAACAAATCTAAGGAGAAGGGCATTTATAAAGGTAAAAATAAACTCTCTCCTAAAGAGCTTGAGTGTTATCAAAAAGATAACTGTTGTTTCAAGTGCGGGGAGCAAGGGTATACCTATCCTGCTTGCCCCCACAAAAATACACATAATGAGCCTCCTAGAGCTACCGTGGTCAAAACTCAAGAAGTGGATGCTCATCACAAAGGATCTCCTGTATGCCATGCTTGGGGAAAGGTAAGAGAAGATGATGCTTTTATTCTCTTTGACCCTAGTTCTACTTCCAATTTCATATCCACAAAGTTGTCCACCAAAGCCTATGAGATGGAAGATGTCCTACCTGTCGATGGTGCTTTCAAGGTGCAAGAAGCCTCAGTCACTCCCTTAATTGGGAAATTGAGGCTCCATGATTAAAGCTATGTGTACAAGGAGGATTTCTTTATCTCTCCTCTCAAGCACGAGGATGTAATCCTAGGGGCACCATGGTTTGATTGCATGGCTGCCAATGTTAAATTCCCTAAAAGGAAAATTTACTTTAGGTTCAGGAAAAAAGATATGTACATAGATGCTAAGGAGTTGGGCAATACCATACCTCTTGTACATAAGCAAGCTTTTTATAAGTCAATAGAGAGCTCTATTTCCATGTACATGATTTTTGTTAAAAATTTCTCAAAATGAACCTAATGCTTTAGCAAAAGAAAATATAAACAGTCAAAAGGAATTAGAGTTATCCAATTTCCTCAAGGGATTCCAAGATGCTTTTATTGATGATATCCCTTGTGAACTACCTCCCAAACGAGGCAATGACGACCATGAGATTGAACTTCTTCCAGGAAGTTCACTACCTAATAGACCTCCTTATAGAGTTTCCCAAGCTCAATATGAGGAGATTATGCAACAAGTGCATAAGTTAGTTGAGAAAGGCATGGTTAGGCCTAGATCGTCTCCATTTTGTTCACCAGTGTTATTAGTACAAAAGAAAGACGGCACATATTGTATGTGTGTCGACTATAGAGCACTAAATAGGATCACACCAAGAATAGGTTTCGTGTTCCACGGGTAGAAGACCTATTTGATAAGCTACAAGGGTCAACCTACTTTAGTAGAATTGACCTAAAACGTGGCTACCATCAAATAAGGATAGTTGATCAAGACATTGTAAAGACCACATTTCGCACTATGTTTGGTCTTTACGAGTACATTGTCATGCCTTTTGGCTTGACTAATGCACCAGCCACATTTAAGCGCTTGATGGAGAAGCTATGCAGGCCTCGCCGAACCTTTATTGGGGTGTTCTTTGATGTTATAATCATCTACTCTAATCCATTAGACGAACACAAGCAACACATCTAGGTAATATTTCAAGTTTTAGGAGAGAATAAACTTTATATTAATTGAAAGAAAAGTCAATTTTTCTTACAAGAGATTTAGTATTTAGGTCACATTATCTCTCAAGATGGCATCCAAATGGATCCATCAAAGCTTGAGGTGATAAAAGGATGGCCTAATCCAAGGAATCTGCATGAACTGAGAAGCTTTATAGGTATGTGTGCATACTATAGATGCTTCATAGAAAATTTCTCACAAATCCCAGGACCATTACATGACCTAACAAAGAAAAACATTAAGTATATATGGTCCACCAAGGAGAATAATGCTTTCAAAAGGCTTAAAGAAAAGCTTATCTCTCAACCTGTGCTTCCACTACCAGATCTCTCAAAGCCATTTGAGGTCCAATGTGACGCTTGTGGTGATTGCCTTGGAGCTGTTTTGCTCCAAGAAGGGCACGCCATAGCCTATGAAAGTCGAAGGCTCGACCCTATTGAGCAAGCTCTAGGCATATATGAGATGAAACTCTTAGTAGTTCTACATGCTCTAGATTTGTGGAAGCACTATTTACTGGGGACTCCTTTTATTCTGCGAAAGGATTACCAAACCCTTAAGTAATTCATGACGTACACCAAGCTCTCCGACAAAAAAATGAGCTGGGCAAATTTTCTTTTGCAATTTAATTTTCATATTGCTCACATTGCTAGCAAGCATAACCAAGTAGCCGATGCACTCTCAAGACGACCAAGAGTGAATGCGGTATCCCTAGCAACTCACAATGATCTATCTTCTATGATAGGTGAGTATGCTATCAATCCCAATTTTAGAGATTTGATTTCAGCTCTTGCACTAGGGAAGAACGAAGAACCATTTACCCTACAAGATGGTTATCTTCTCTATGGCAATAGACTATGCGTTACTAACTCACTACGTGAGAAAGTAATGTATGAATATCATGCTCCTCCTTATGTGGGTCATAGAGGGATTCAGTCTACCCTAAAAGGGATAGAAACACATTTCTGTTGGCCTGCCATGAAAGCAAACATACAAGAGTATGTTTCAAAATGTGTGGTATGCCAAAAGACAAAGTTTACTAGAATAGAGGGAAGAAACCTGGATTGCTTCAACCATTGCCAATCCCTAATTCACCATGGGAGAGCATATCCATGGATTATATCTTTGGACTACCCAAGGCTATCCATGGGAATACGAGAATATGGAAAATAGTAGACAGGTTTAGCAAACAAGCCCATTTCATACCTGTCAAAACGACTATCAAGGCCCATCAAATGGCAACCCCCTTTATATCACAAATCTTCAAATACCATGGCTTGCCAATGTCTATAGTGCCGGATAGAGATCCTAGAATGACCAGTAATTTTTGGAAGGGTCTCTTCAAGAATTTAGGTACAAGGCTAAACTTCTCTTTGGCCTATCATCCCCAAACGGATTGCCAAAGTGAATAGCTAACCTAATCATTCTTGATCTACTAAAATATTATGTCACAGAAGTAGATCAAAAGTCGCAATGAGAGAAGTACTTACCCTTAGTGGAGTATACCTATAATAACATTGTACATACTTCCACGGGAAAAGCACATTTTGAGGTGATAGAGAGAAGATCAAAAAGTCCCCTGCTACTCAAGGTACATGGGAAGATCTTTGATGTTGATGAATATAGATGAGACCTACAAGAATCTTTCCAAAAGTTTGCTATATCCATCTCTTAGCAAACTGGCAAAAGGATGTTGCTGATAAGCATAGAAGATCCCTAGCCTTTAAACAAAATGATTGGGTCTTGCTCAAGTTTCCCAAGGCTTGATTAAGGCACACTACGAGCAAGAATCCTACGGGACACCAAAAGTACTATGCTAAATTAGGAAAAAGATACTATGGCCCCTTTCAGATTCTTAGGCCAATCAATGAGATGACCTATCAACTCAAGTTGCCCAACCATTGGCTCATGCACAATGCTTTCCACGGGAGCCTATCAAAGCCTTACAAAGGAGAGGCACCTCAAGAGTCAATTATTGAAGACCCACCAGAGACCAAGAAGACGTATTGTAGCCCGAGTCCATTCTCCAAAAGGATAACCTAAACTTTGTCAATGCTTACAATGATTCCCTAGAGTAAGAAAATGTAAATATATATAAATGAACAAAGTATTTGTCTTATAAGACTCTCTTTTTCTTTATTGTGCACACATGTTAATAAATATGCATGCTTAGGATCATGTTTGAGGGGAGGACGTCTCTTGAACACCAAGTGGAGTTTGTCACTCTACTATTGAAGATTAATACAAACAAAAGTGCATACATGCTTGTGGTAGCCAAGGCTCTCAACCACCAAATGGACTAGTCATCTATTCTGGAATGGTGTCGTAGGGTACAATAGGGATCCTCTATCCGCTAGCAAATAGACTAATAAACTAGGCTTTATCTTCTCTACCCCATAGTCGAGGACAACTATGATATCAAGAGAGAGCTAATGTCATAAAAACTAATATCTAATACTCCGAAATGATCTTCTTATGTTAAAGTGATAATTTAATATGGGGAAGTACCAGGGGAGTAAAAGCTAGAATATTGGTAAGGCTACCAGAAGGATCCAAAGGAGGGAAAATAGGGATTGAAATGGAAACAGCCTACAAAAGAGCAATGTGCTACAATGGGGCTTAAAAGACCTAAGGTTCAGCTCCATTAAGACTTCCATAGGCTAAGGTTCCAAAAAATAACTCTTTTATCCAATGGCCAAAGCAAGGGGAAAATTGGATGGTCATGGTGTTAGCAGCAGCTAACACAGGCTACACCAAACATGCATCAAGCGGGAGATATCTATGGTTGTGCATAATATTTCCACTCACTTTGTATAAGTCTTGGGCTCACTTGGAGTTCCAAAGTTGTATATGATAGTTTGATGGCTCAAGCTTAAACCCATAGTAGAAGGGAAAGTGGTGAAAGACCTTAAAAGGAAGCCTTTGTGTAAGGAGGCTTCATTTTTGAGTATCCACTCTTGAGGATCCACTTTTGAGAGCTCCCTCTCTCTAGAGTGTTCACTCTTTGGCCTAGCCTTGAGCTTAATGCCTATGCTTGAGAGGCTAGTGCTAACCATTGTAATTAGTGTAAGCTCTTCTTGATTAATATAATTCTTATCTTCTCATTAGTCTCTTCTTCTACATTTCATCTTGTCATGAAGTAGTATTATACTTTCATTATTCTAGATCTAAGAGATGTATGTACTTCTTGCTAGTAACCACTCTTATCTCTCTATGAGCAATTGATTTGTGATATTTAGATAGGTTTTATGGAGCTCTAGCACCATTCACCTCGTGTGTGTAAGCTATTGATGAAGTGCCTTGATTGACGTGTGGTAATTAGTGTGTGCTTATCATTAGTGTATTTGGAGTTTCTATTCTATGGCAAGTCGGCCTTCGGTGGGCTTGATGTGTGTAGGAGATTAATTGATTAGTGATTAGAGTAGGTTTAGAGTTAGTCTTGCCATGGCTAATCTCTACTTGCAATGGAGGGGTGATCTCTTGAATCCTCTATTCCATTCATCTTAGGCTCGTGCTTCCATGCCCTATCCGGGTTGCCGGATCCACGGATTTAATAATTTTGTGTGGGTTGCGATTAGGTCGTGCTACAACGCATCCCTACATTTGGCGCCGTTGCCGGGGATCGATAACCTAAGTTAGTGAGTTTAGGATGTGTAGAATAGAGTAATTTCACTACTAATCTTGTCGGTTTTTGAGTTTGTGTAACTTAATTTTGGTGTGATTTGATGATGATTGTGAAAGAAATTGATGCTAATGTTAAGTTATGAATACCCCAAACCTCCAATTTCACTAATTGTATGCCAATTTCTACTAATTTTGACTAACCATGCTAACCTAACCACTAACATTTGAAGTGTAAAGTATGTGACATCCCCTTGCAAGAGGTGGAATCATCACTTCAATCAAGTTAATTGTGCTAATTTATGCCTAATTTGATGATTTGAGTGTGTGATTTTTTGACCTACAAATGGTCAATTTTGGAGCCGAATTGATGGTGCACACACTTGTGTGTGCAATGATGCGACTTTGCGTGGAGCAAAGGAATAGCTTGGAGTGTAATTACGATGTAAGTGCACTCACTTGTTATGTCAATTTTTTAATGATCAACCTTATTCCATTTGCTAATTATTTTCTAAAATTAGGTGTGTAACACAAATTGACCTACACTTTGCACCTAACTTGATACACTTTGAATGAAATTGATAGTCAAATTGTGACTAATGAACTTTGTGTGTATCCAAATAATGCTTAATTCTCATCTCAAGAATTCTTGTGTGTACATAAAAATCATTGTGTATGTGCACACACCAAAGAGGGAAAAAACTGTCAAAAATTTAAAGTGTGTGTGCATCTAATTTTTAGTGTGTGCATGCATAAAAAGTGATGTAATTGATGATACATGAGTATGCAATCATGTAAATGATGTGTATGTTAAGCTAATTCAAGCATTGGATAAGCTTAATTGCCAAAAAAATTGGGCAAAAATTGAGTGTGTGTGCCCATCCATGACCACTTGATTGATTGATGGTCAATTGGGACACCTAAATGGTTTTTGATTGTGAAAGGTTCATGAAAAGTATGTGCCATCATTAGGTATAAGCCTAAATTCATTTCCAATTACGAAAAATTCGATCATTTGTGCTTAATTTTTGGATGTGTGCATTGCTTGATTGGGTCAAAATAGTGTTAATTTTTAGAAATTAAGCATGCGTGCATCCAATTATGCTTGATCGAGCTTGCAATTTGAGCATTGCAAGGGGCAATTGATGTAATTTTTGCATTAAATTTTGGCCTAAATTTGAGTGTGTGTGCCTACTCGATGGCATTGGATATCCAAATTAGGGATGAATAATTGGTAGCAATTACCAATTATGATGATTGAAAGGCCTAAAAGATTGGTTTATGTATGATTAAGTGATTTATGATGATTCGATTGATACTCAATTGAAAATGATTGGATAATGACCAATGTCGTGTATGACAATTTGATGGGAATTGGTAAAGATTTCATTGAATTTTGTCTTTGCAAATGCTATAATCAATTATGTGTAGACATACAAACCAAGATGATAAATCCACTTGGGTTTGGATGATTAGGACATAGAGTTATGAGCAATTAATTTTGCAATAATTGCTAATTGGGCTCATATTGACCAATGAGGGAACATATGCATTAAGCGCGTGCCTGAGTAACTAGCATATTGCATCAATTTTGACTTGAAACTTGATCTTTTGTGCCTACATGAAACTGATTTAGAAGCATGTGTCTGAGCACGCAGGTGATTGAAGCAAATCAAATAAGAGCTTAAGTTATCATGTGCACAATGTGAAAATTTGGAAAGTTAAAACCAACATAAACACAAAACGCTAATTATTACCAATACACAATTGAGTGGCATTGTATGTTTGTCATCGATGAGAACGATTTGTGGAAGAGTAAAATGATGCTTGATCCTTCAAGTTAGATGTTTATGTGCGCTCAATTTTCATTAATGAACATGGCCGAGCTTGCAGGTTTGGTCCAAATTTCCTCGCTATCTCTTCCCCTTACCACAATAGTTGTATACGTCCATGTGAACAAGGCTCTTGGGGTGGAAAATTTAAAGCACAAACACACACAACAACTCAGTTGCACAAGCTCAAGCCTCACATTACACATGTTTCTTAGCCCACTTGCTGCATGTATTGAAGGCCCATCACTTGGCGCCCTTGCAATGATATTGATTCACATTTTTTCACAAAATTTGGAGTTTTCAGACCCACCGCATGATTGCTCACAGTGTAGCAGCCCCACTTGCTATTTCCCCGCCCGAGTCGGCTTGACTCTCTCACTCTCTCTCTCTCTCTCTCTCTCTCTCTCTCTCTCTCTCTCTCTCTCTCTCTCTCTCTCTCTCTCTCTCTCTCTCTCTCTCTCTCTCTCTCTCTCTCTCTCTCTCTCTCTCTCACACACACACACACACACACACACACCAGTATCTCACGATCTCTAGCCCACCTCAGACTCGCACCGCATATCCCTGCGACCGCTAATTCGGTTGCTTGGAGAACCAGGAAAGGGCTCTCTAACCTCATGTCGACCCCACCCATTGGCTCACACCCCACACAGTCACGCTCGTCAAGAAGCGTTGACAGCTGTCCTGCATAGCTCCAGCCCCTGCCAATTCTGCCATCTTGCCGTTTATGGCGCCGTGCTACACGTCAACTCCACACACACTCAGGTAGCTTCCAAGCCTCAAAAGGTGCAGTCGCAACCCCCTGGCTTGGTGGTGCATCACACACGCGCACACACAATTCTCTATTGGCTCGTAGATGTGGCTGCTAGTGGATGCTGACCTTTGCTCTACGTAGAGTCCGCTGCCTCTCACTACCCGACACACAAACCTGGCTCTACACCTTTTTTGTTGCCATGTCCAGGGGTCTCACCTTGCTCGCCTTGCTCGTCAA
Organism: Adiantum capillus-veneris; assembly: GCF_014529385.1. Lineage (NCBI taxonomy): Eukaryota > Viridiplantae > Streptophyta > Polypodiopsida > Polypodiales > Pteridaceae > Adiantum > Adiantum capillus-veneris. Next base: position 24,412,928 of record NC_140934.1, on the reverse strand, counting down.
GTCTGCAGCTTGCATCCTCAAAACACCCACACCCCTAGGGCCTACACTATCCCTTCCCCGTTGGGCCTGCTCCCATTTATCTCACGGTCCCGCACAGCTATAGGCCGCCGCCATTAGAAAAAAAAAGAAAAAAGACAGACCATTAAAAATTGCACAAAAAAAAAATTGAAAAGGGGGTTCTCACCCTCCTCCCCTCGAATAAGAAAAAGAAAAAGAGAAAAAAAAACCTATTCATGTCTTTTAGCTCTTTTGAATGACCATCATGCCGAAGTTGGCATACGCTGGCTTTAGGTTTTCATAAATGTTTTTGTGGGCTATTGGCTTTCAATAATTGGCTTTTTGAGCTTGTGGTCACACTTGTCTTCAAATCAGCTTCTTTTGCAAATAAAAGGATCAAGAGGCTTCTCTACAAAGGGGATGCTCGCTCAAGGATGCACAAAGAGCATGAATAGGTGTAATCCTTCCATGATTTTTCTCTTTTTCATCTCTTCATTCTCTTGCTTGGCTTAAGTGAATCTGCTTCTAAGCTATGGTTTTTTCATATTCTAAAGCTAGACATTTTCAAGTTTCAACACTTTGCTTTGTGAAAATTAACTCATCAAAAAATTAGGTTTTATGTGTGCTAATCATAGGTAATTGGCCTTGACCTTAGGTAAATTTAGGTTCATTTCTCATTAGTCCTAGACTCTTAGTGATAGTTTTAATACTCCATTCATTTTTAACATGACCTAGACCTATGATTAGGCTTTAGTCTTTTTAGTCCAAATGCCATTAGCATCTTATAAAGCAAGCAATACAAAAGTGCAAAAAAATGAATCAATGAAGCAAAAAAGTGTCAAGAAAAAGTATCAAAAATGCTACTAGATACATGCAAATAAAATCCTATGTTATAGTGTGTCTTTGTGAGGCCTAGCGCCTTATTGGCACTTGGCACGCGAGGGGAATCACCTTAGCTCACTTGTTCAAGGCCCTAAACCGATGCTCTGGGTTGATAGGGGTTAGCCGTCACCTTGGTAGGCTAGTAGGCTTTTGGAACACCTTCTTGAGGGTTCAAGAAGCCGAGAGTCGCACCTAGACTTGCCTTGGGGTGGTAGCCTTGTGATTGTGCTTTAATGTTTTCAATGAATGACAAAACCAAAACTTCCATGAGCTTCAAAAAGCTGTGACAATGTACTAATAGATTACGAGCTTTTTTATAGCCCGTAGACATGATAGACTTGAATGATTTATTAATATTGGTCACATAGTTTTTAGGCTAGTAGGTTTATGAACTTGCATTAGCCTAGGGTCATAATCGATTGCTTGTGTTTCATGCATAAAACTGAAATTTCAAGTGGTTTAATCTTCACAATAGTTTAGGTGTTTTTTTGCTTTATGTTGTCTATTTTTTGACTATGATTGACCCATCTTTTAGAAGCAAAAAATCACTTTGCATGATTGTTCATTTGTGCTTCATGTTTTATTCATTCTTGGTGGCCTTTGATGCTCATTCTTTGTTCTTATGTTTTGTAGCTCAACATTTCTTCCATGGACGTGCGCCAACTTAGGAAGGGGGGAATGTTAGCAACGGCTAACACAGGCTACACCAAATATGCATCAAGTGGGAGATATCTATGGTTGTGCATAATATTTCCACTCACTTTGTATAAGTCTTGGGCTCACTTGGAGTTCCAAAGTTGTATATGATAGTTTGAGGGCTCAAGCTTAAACCCATAGTAGAAGGGAAAGTGGTGAAAGCCCTTAAAAGGAAGCCTTTGTGTAAGGAGGCTTCATTCTTGAGTATCCACTCTTGAGGATCCACTTTTGAGAGCTCCCTCTCTTTAGAGTCTTCACTCTTTGGCCTAGCCTTGAGCTTAATGTCTATGCTTGAGAGGCTAGTGCTAACCATTGTAATTAATGTAAGCTCTTCTTGATTAATCTAATTCTTATTTTCTCATTAGTCTCTTCTTCTCTACATTTCATCTTGTCATGAAATGGTATTACACTTTCATTATTCTAGATCTGAGAGATGTATGTACTTCTTGCTAGTAACCACTCTTATCTCTCTACGAGCAATTGATTTGTGATATTTAGCATCATAAATTAGGGTGATTAAGTTGGGTCTTAATATTCTAATTTGTGTGTGTGCACTATTCTTTGCTTGTGTGTGTAGATAGGTTTTATGGAGCTCTAGCACCATTCACCTCGTGTGTGTAAGCTATTGATGAAGTGCCTTAATTGACGTGTGGTAATTAGTGTGTGCTTATCATTAGTGTGTTGGAGTTTCTAGTCTATGGCGAGTCGAACTTCGGTGGGCTTGATGTGTGTAGGAGATTAATTGATTAGTGATTAGAGTAGGTTTAGAGTCAGTCTTACCATGGCTAATCTCTACTTGCAATGGAGAGGTGATCTCTTGAACCCTCTATTCCATTCATCTTAGGCTCGTGCTTCCATGCCCTAGCCAGGTTGCCGGATCCACGGATTTGATAATTTTGTGTGGGTTGCGATTAGGTCGTGCTACAATGCATCCCTACACATGGGAAGACTAAAAAGTATTCCCACATCGAGGGGGCGAGCCCTTATTGTAGGGATGAGAGAGAAACACACACACACACACACACACTCCAAGGCTCCCCCTTTACACAAAGGGAATATTGAACACACGTCAGGCTCCTAGGCTAGTTTCCCCCAACCTCCCCTCAAATCCTATTGGATGGCCATAGAGGTGGACCAATGAGAATTAGGCTAGAGTAAAATTAGTTTAATCAATTTAAAATGCTTAATAAAAGAACCAATATAAATTAAGCTCCCTAGAAGACTATTGGATAGTCTACCAAGGGGTCCAATGAGCATTCAGCAGACCAATGGCTTGCCTGATTCCTATTGGCCAAAAGACTAAGAGGTCCAATGAGAGTTTAATTGAATTATCTAATTTCTTGAAGCTCTCAGAAAAGGGGAGAGGGGGACACATGTCACAAGGCTAGCAACTATGCTTCTAAATTGTCAATGGCTAAGCTTTGCAGGAGCCAAAAGGATGCCAGCATGAGAAAATAGAAATCCGGGTCAACCAAGATGAGGAAAAAGGATGCATTTTACTCCAACTCATTGCCACACACACACACACAACTCATGTGTGCAAGAAGAACTCCATCTCCTTCTCCAAGCATTGAGAAGTAAGAGCCAAGCTTCAATGGCATGCTCATCTCCTCTACCATGATAATTACTAAGCTAATCTATGCTATTAGAGTGATTATGTGAGGAGAATACTTATTTCTCGTAAGATACCTCTTCTTCCTCTCAATCTATCCTCATTCCCTGCTAGCTCTCACCATTTTTGAAGGTGTGTGAGGTCTTGGGACTAAGGCTAGGGATACTAGGTGTGTTTTTCAAGCATAATTTGGTGCATGAAGCTTCCATCTTCATTGCACCAATGAGTTATGTCAAGGAACACAAGAATTGCATTGTACAAAAGTCTCATTTGATGGGAGAAGCTATAATACAAAGCCTTTATGAAGGGGGGGGGGGGCTCCATGTAAATCCGATCCTCAACTGTTGTCAATTGCTCTATTTTTCTCTCTTTTCAAGTATTGTCAATGCCAAATTAGCTAGGTGTAAATTTCTATGTTGCTTTCGCAAATTAAGTACTCTCTCTATGCTCATTAGGAACTTATTCTTAATGAAATTCTCTCTATGTTACTAATTTTTGCTACACACAAGTTACTAGTGCATTAAATGTTACACTTTTGGTTCCTTCTATTCTTAAATTCTCTATTTTCTAGTCTCTTAAAAGATCCTTCAGAGGTAATGGAGGAGGAGGATCTACCACCCGATGAACAAGATGATAAGGACATAGAGTCCAATGAGGTTCCCGAGATTGAGGAGGATATTTATCTTGAGGCAGAGGTTAAAGAGGTGCATCGAAGCAAAATACTTTTAGTTAAAACATCTGAAATCAAACTACCTTTAGATGTGTCTAGCTTTGAGAAGCAAGCCACATTGATGCTTCCTGGACTACCAGAGTTCAAATTTGGTGAGAGATCATACATTTTCCTCCATGACATTCAAGGTATTTTAAGGGAGGACTTTGCACTTGCCATCATCTCCATATTTCAAGAGGGTAGGAGTGGATTTGTATCCGATGACAGCAGTGATGATTAGGTGATGGAAAGCTCCACTAACCCAATGGAGTGCCTCAAACTCTGCTTTGACAAGGAAAAAAAGTATAGAGAGACAGTCACAGATGAGGCTACCTTCCAAGCTATCAGAAACAACCTCATGCCATCAACCAGTACTCAAGAAGTAGAGGACTAGTTTACGCATCCCGCATAAGGGTCCATGAGGTCAATGGACCTATGGGGGGATGTTAACCACCGGCGTTCACTTCTAGTAGTCATGGGCCGGGCTTGTCGGTCCAATAGGAAAAGGATAAGAGTGATCGCCAATCAGAGGTGCACTCTAACTGGAACATTCAAGGGTTACTTGGCTAATCATGGGTACCCAAGTGTGAATGGGCGAGCTCATATAAAAGTCATCTAAACCTAAATATCACTCATTCTTTCATTTGTCCAATTGAAGAGTGCTCTTGCTCCATCTCCATCTTCTTCTTCATCTCCTTGTGTGTGTGTGTGTATGTGTGAGGGAGTGAGAAAGAGAGAGAGAGAGAGAGAGAGAGAGAGAGAGAGAGAGAGAGTTTGATCGAGCATTGCGACAGCATGGCAGCGGCGAGGCGGTTGAGCGCGGCACGATGGTAGCTCCCTCTTCTTCGTGGCGAGGAATCCTCCATGAAGGCGAGCGTAGGGTGGTGAGTGACACACCCTTGCTCCCTTGAGCTTGCTAGATTAATCTGGTTGTGTTCTTGCAGCCATTTGTGGCTCGCACACAGTGTACAACAAGTCCCATGCTTTGACACGTATGACAGACACGCATATTTTTGGCGCTGCTACTGGGGAGACGCCTTGCACTAAGCTCGAATAGAACTTTATGTTGCTTTTTGGTGCAATTTGAGATGTAGGAAAGGTAGAAAAAGAAGGTGTGTGGCGGTTGAGAAGGATTTTTGAACTATGTTTCTATTGCGGTGTACTGTTTTTTGTTAATAAGGTGTTGCAATGTACTATTTTCTGTTGATAAGGTGTTAAATTTAAGGTATTAAATCTATAATGTTAGATCTGTAAAGTGCAGTAAGTAGATATGTTAGTTGATTAGTTATTGTAGTACTGTGTTAAACACTGTGTAACAGTAGCTCTATTAGTTGCTAGTAGGTAGGTTAGGTGTGTGTGTGCGCGCACGTGCGGCGTGACCGCGACGACCTTATCCAAAAAATTAAAAAAAAAATTAAAAAAAATATTTAAAAGGAAGGACCGGGGCCGGGAACATTCTCCAAGTCCAAGCCTAAGCCCAAGCCCAGGCTTAGGCCTCAATCACACCCTTTGGAATTACTTATTTTAGCCTCCCACCTAAGTAAAAATCGACCCTTTTGAGGACCATCGGAGCTTCGGATAACCCAACGTTGTGCTATAAAGCACACCACAACCCCCTAAGCAATACGCTTGTTTCCAGCTATCACACGCTCTAATCCAAAAACCGATCGCAAAAAGACATTAAAAAACATCAAAAAATGAGTGAAAACGGGGTGCAAAACGCCTAAAAAATCAAGCGGTTAACCTTCAAGGGTATTTGCCAACGCTTGTAGGGTGCCAAAGGCACATGCATTTGCACTCTGGTTGTGTGCTAGAGGCCAAGAAACTAGTGAGCACTTCGACTTATGCGGGTTCTCAATACCCACCTACCTTAGGTTCCAGGCCCTCGGTGGGGACCCAAGGTAGTACAACCCCAGACCCAAACATAGCGGCTAGTGACTCTTCATCTGACTACGATATTATGGAAGGGCATTCTACACCAAACCCCGAGCAAGTAAACAAAATGTACATGTCTGGGCCCCACAGCCTGGATCTAGTGTGTTTAGTCACTTTATAGAAACCTTTGGTAGAGCTACTCGCTCTGGACCTGCGGCTAGTGAAGTTAATGAAGGTGAGGGAGAGGTAGATTCTCCTTTGGTATCTCAGGGAGAGCCTATACTCCCCAAGAGTGTTCACGTTGATATCCTGACCCCTGCTTTCATGGAAAACCCTGCAAAGCAATCACTCCCCGAAGTTCTACTACGCGATGGTAGGAGTCTTGCCAAGGTGCAAGAAGTTGAGTGCTATACGCAAGCGGCTAGGGAGAGGGAAATGGAGAGTTTCCTAGAACAACACCGAGCCATAAAGAGAAAGACCCTTGGGACAACAGGCATAGCAATCAATCAGTTGGGTGCTCCTGAGTTAGTAGGCAATGAGGTTCAAACTGTGGGGAACAACAATGCTTCCACCTCAAGGGAAACCTCCAGTACATTGGGCCTAGAAGGGTTATTTCTCAATGGAAATTGGGAATATGACCTACAAACTAAAACCTTGATTGATCTGTACACAGGCTACACATACCATATAGGTTGGTTAGAAGTTGTACAATCTACTTCTAGTGCCACAAGTCTAGAGGAGTAGCAACAGATGGTCTACAATGTCATCCATAGCATCATCCAATCGGAGAGGCAAAACCGAGGGATTAACATTCCTTCAATGGGCCTTATGAGATTCTTAGATACGGCAAGGCCAGACAACCGCCACTATCACAGATGGAAACTCCTTTAGTGAGTCCAATGGACCCTTCATATATTGTGTCGCCTGGAGTTTTGGTACAGTCTGAACCCACAAGTAGTAGTTTTACTTTTCCAAAACTAGCTCATCTTTCTCTTTATGACACCACGGCTACCATGCCTACCCCACTGATGGGCATGCCAAGAAACATGCCATGGACCTCATTTGTTCATAAAGCACCGCTACATGGTAGCTCAATGCCTGCAACAGTACCTACAAGTGTGTACCAATCGTATACACCTATGGGTCCTCGTACTCATGTAGCCCCTACCCCTCCTATGCTCCACAACTGCAACACCCAAGCTCGTATTTCAATGGGAATATACCGGCTAGCATTAGCATGTCACATCCGACGTCTGATATGCCTAGGGCCATACATATGAACTTTGGCCCATCACATGGCACAACACCATATGAGGTATGGGCCCTGAGGGCCACACGTATGCCAAGGCCAAGGCTAACTCCCATCCCACATGTAGTACCAGGAGCGCCTGCACCTGCGGGGCCACTGACTTGCTTATTTAGGAGATTTGGCAGCATTTGCTTAAACCATCGATCAATCTATTGTTGAGAATATGTGTAGCACGCCTCATAGAGAGCCTAGAAGTAAGGCAGTACAAATAGACAAGATCACACAAAATTTAGTGGAGACGGGGATGTGAGAAATCATATCGAAGTGTTTGAAAAAATATGTGATTCTCTAGGAGAACACAATGACCTGCGTAAGAGTAATGCTTCAAGCCTAACCTTAAGTGGGAAGGCTAGGGATTGGTATAGAATCCTAAGGGTGGAAGAAAAAACGATTTACCTAACTCGTAGGAGACTGTTCTTGAAAGAATACATACGAGAGGGAGTGCTTTGGGGTGTAGCCTCTCAGGTCCAGAAAGCCCAACAAGAGGAAGGAGAGTCAGTGAAAGACTTTATTAGTTGCTTGAAGCATTTGAATTCTCGTTGTAATCCAAATGAGCGCTCCAATAATAATCAATTGCTTGATAGATTCATTAGGGGATTACTACATGAGGATATCTACAATGGCCTAGTCATTAGAGGTATCACCACTTGGGAAGCAGTCACCACCAATACGATCCAATTGGAGGATAATCTAATGATTCAAGGAGAAAGAGTGTCTACTGAGCCTAAATCTACTAGCTCGCAAGCATTGGGGCATCAACCAATGATCCTAAAGCCTATTGCTAAGGAGCCAAAGATATCTAAGATGACTTTAGCAAACCTCACCAAGGCCATTCAAGAGAGTCTTAGAGACAATCGTACCCCGCAAAACAATCACAGTATGCTATGGTCCGCATAGTACCAGTGAATGCCCTACTTTTAGAGTAAAATTCAATGGGAATTGCAATGCCTGCGGGAGGTATGGTCATCAAGCTAAGGATTGCATAGTATTTGGGTGCACGATGGCCAATAGACCAACCTTAGCATGGACAGACACACCTCGAGTGCCTTCATTGATGTTGGCCCCACCTCTTGAACAAACGTCACATCACATGGTCCCTAGGGTCCAGAATGTTGTTCAAACACCTTACCGCCTCCAATGCTTAGGACCGCAAGTGGGTTGTGAGTCATCTATTGCTTGTTTGGAAGGTTGTGAGGAAGATATAGACCTTAATATTGCCTATGGGATTGATGTGCTTGAAGAAATTCCACAATACTACATGGAGGACTATTGGGAACAAGTCAAACATGTCTATCAAGTAGCTGCTCTTGCTGCAAGAGGCCAAAATATCAATTACAATGCCAAGAGACCACCTCTTCAATGCTATGAGTGTGGAGGTCCACATCGTGTGGCCGAGTGTCCTATTAGGCTATAAAAGAACACCACACTAATGCAAACCAATCAAGCGAGCATGTCTACAATGCCAATACTCATGTGTAATTGATGTGGCATAGATCATTTGATTGCCCAATGTCCAAATAATCCAAATGCACCAAAGATCATGCCAGTAAACTTGATTGAGGTTACCGAGGAGCCATCACAAAGTACACATTTGGTACCAGTAAACGTACTCATACGATCAATGCTCCAGAAACAAAATTATATTCTTGAAGAAAGAGACACGACATCGATTGCCCAATCTCAAAACAAGAAGAAAATATGAAGAAAGAGATCACAAAAAGCAACGAAGGCAGACTCCAATTCAAAGACCAACATAGGGACTGTTGATGACCCCGTATATATGAACGACGTTGAAGAGGATTCTGATGCAGGTGAAACCATGGAGATCAAAATGACCACTAAGAAAGAAACCAACAAGGAAGATCGCCATGAGCCACAATGGCTAGGACCCAAGAAGAAGATAGGAACTTACCCAAACCCTATAGAGGAGATCGAGCGAGTCAAGCAATTAAGGAGTTTGGTAGAAGATATCCAAAGGGATCTAGAGCCAGCACCTAGGCAGATGCAGATTACAGACACATTGTTCCCTATGCAACAACAACCTCACAAAGTCCATAGACCCCTAGCCATACCTAGTGCCATCCAAGAAGAAAGTGACAAAGTCATAGGAAAGTGGGCGTACTCACTTCTTGTTGGAAAGAATGTTTACAAAGGGACTACCTGACCCTATTAAAGAAATGGAGATCCGATCTTCCCCATGTCAAGGGATTGAAGCCCAAAAGGTGACGTTAATTATTTCCAGATTGATGGATTTCATGGCTTCAGAAGTTAGAACCACCATCATGTCCAAACTATATGGAGACCATGAGCTATTCTTAACTCTTGGAGCTTTCCTCAATGGAGAACTGAAGGTTGGGCTACCACAATTTGCACATATGGATGGAGCTAGGGAGATGCCAATAGAGGAGGAACACTTAGATCCACAACCCAACCTAGATGAGAACCCTGTTGTAGGAATACCAACTAACAAGTTGGGACAATACTTTGAGGGTGATGGATCCACTGCAACCATACCAATCACTACCAAGGGATTAACTATGAAGGGAATCCTTGATGGTGGCACTAGGGTTAGCATTGTGACTAAAAATTGTTGGAAAACTATGGGAAGACCTCACCTTGGGACCACAACCATAGTAGTAAAGATGGCCAATGGGTCTATTGTTAAACCTATTGGGATGCTAGAATATCTTAAGATCAAGGCCTGTGGACATAAAATAAGAAAAACCTTCATTGTTATGGATTTCTCCAAGAACACTATGGCATCTGAGATGATCTTAGGACTTCCTTTCATGAGGGAAGCAAAAATGGTGCATGACTGGTCTAAAAACCATGTCTACTTGCAGTTCTAAGGTTTTGTCATTCGAGTGGATCTTGTAACTAGTCAAGCACATCCTCTAAGAAACAGATTTATAATTGATCATGGATCTCACTGCACAATTCACTCGGCCCCATTGAGTATTGTCACACATGTAAAATGGACACTGATGTTGGGGAAGATTCTCCTTATATGATGTACTACCTGGGATGATTGAGTCGGACAATGTGGATTGGGTCCATTTAGTTGTAACCATAGACACTTGGGGAAACAGGGGGACAACCTGGGTAACACTTGAGGGGGATGAAATGCCACCACTCGTACCCTTAAATATGCTAGAAGCATGCATATAGCTTCTGATGACCTACAAGATGAAGGTTTGACTGGCATTGGAACCAGTAGTGTCTCACAAGACTATAGCCCACACAATTTGGGGTCAGAATTATCAATTGAAATTGACTCTGAGGACATTCAATCCTAGTGCTACCCTAGATGACAATCTATCCAAGGGAGCAAAAGACACAAGTAGCGATTCATCTAGTGACTCTTCACTAGAGATTGGCTATAATCAAAAATTAGACAAGAAGAGTAAGAGATATAAGAGGCGACAATATCGATCAAATGTGCATGCTAAAATAAATGAAAAGAAAGCAGTCAAAGAATAGGTAGAGCTTAAAAAGATCCAAGCAAGAGTTGAGGCTCGATAAAGACAACAACGTTTTAGATGCCAACGAGAGGCTAATCTGTGAATCACGGAAGCATTTTTTGAAGACACTGATGATGATTCATTGGAATCTGAGCCACCTCTATGATATCCAATTGAACTAAATAGCCTCTATGGGAGAGTACCATATAACGCATTATTGCATACAAGAGCTCAACATAATTTGTTATCCTATGGAGTTTGGTGTCAGCTAGGAAAACCGCCCCTATCCACACGCACTATCCAAGTCAAGGGTGTCAATAAGAAGAAGACCACTGTTTTTGGAATCCTACACACTCCTGCTATTTATGACAATGGAACCGTGGTTCAAAGATTTTTGGTCATGCCTGTTGGTACTATGGAGGGTAATATAAACCTGGGGCACAAATGGATGTCTGCAGTCAAATGTAATATTGATTGGGATACCGTGAGTATCACGATGCAGAAACCAACTCATGGCCTACCCATTGTTCAATCATTACCTGATGCACTACTTCAAGTTCGCTCATGGGAGAGTACCTTACCACCCTTGCAACTCGATGAGGCACCCAAGGTAATAGAGAACTATTGGCTAAAATCCTCACCTATTACCAATTGGAATAACTGGTTCCAAAAGGTGATGACATCCTTTTAAAGTATGATCTACCCAAGGAAGGGGGGAGTCTTCATTCACGTCACCTATTGAATTACTTCCCTTTTACCCTTCTTTCTTTGACCCTTGAGCTTTTTGATTTTAGGGATTTATATATATAGAGATATAGTAACTAACCACCCTAGTTTAAAACAAAAAACAAATTTTTAAAAAAAATAGTAAAGAGCAAGAGCAATTAGCAAACGAGTGTGCACAATACTAGTCAAAATCATTGACCCAGATCTACACATGTCACATCAGGTACACTGAAACAGAAACCTATGTCATCAAACACCTAACCAACCTCTATTTGTGTTCACAAATATGGCTGATTCTTACGATATTCTTTTTACATGTCCCAAGTAATGCATGTATGTTATCCTCATATTTCTCTGAATGGGAGTCAGTTGAAACACTCGCTTGTGAGAGAAATGTTGAGGAGTTAGAGTGGCTGGTCTGCCTCTTGACTACGATGGATCCCTATTCTATCAAGGAAGTTTTCCCAATTGCCTAAGTTTAACCTTTTTCCCAAGCTGAGTATGCACGCCTCATGACATTCCTAATACTATTCCTCACGGAAGAGGACGATAATGGTGATTGGACAGATGAGACACACGGCCTTAGTGAAGAGGAGTACACCTACCTTGATGGTGAGGATGGCGGTTTAGCCTTAGAGCTACCAATCGAGCTCTTCAACCTCCACTTACATTGATCCTTATCACTTGAGTGATGAAGGGTAGGTAGGATTAGTATGATAGGAGTGTTTCTATTTTAGAGTTTAGTGATCAGTAAAGTTCTTTTTTTCCACTGATGTGCCTCTAGAAGGTGGATGTTTGGTGGTGTCTATTGTGCAGTTTGTGACTACATAAGGATGCCTATTGTGCAGTTTGGTGGTGTCTATTGTGCAGTTTGTGACTACATAAGGATGCCTTCGAAGGACAACAACAATGGATGTTTACATGTTACAAAAGATGTTCTCCATTATATCAGGTGTACTACTTCCTTTTATCTATGCTTTCCACAGTTACATGTTTGCATCTTGTCATTTGAGTTTCTAACAATGCATAAAATTTATGAAGTTGTGACATTGCCAATTTAGATGCTATAATTTTTTCAAACTTCTAGTACCTTGTTCTCTCTTTGAGTTGGTCTATTAGTTGGCTTTTTAAGTAGGTATCAGGATCTTAGGCTAAACTAGGCCACTTAACTACTGACTGTAATTCCTAAATAGTCTATTAATTGTAGTAACTTTAGTAATGTTTTAGGCTATGAGGATGTAGTTCTCTCTAGCTTATTCCACCTAAGTGTGACTTGTGTTGTGGAAGTCCATGTGTTAAGCTAGTATTTGAGACCTCAAGTCCATCGGCTAGTTTATGCTCAAGCTGGTATTTGAGACCTCGAGCCTCCCAGCTGCTGGTATTTGAGACCTCGAGTCCCCCAGCTACTTGTAGAAACTATGACAGAAAAAAAAAACAGAAAGCAAATAGCACAAAGTTCCTTGTATTTTATGTTGATCACACTTAAGTGGTATAAGTGACAAGATCACTAGTCTTTAGAACCTGACGAGCATTTTTAGGGTTACCTACTCTATAGTCGACATTTTTTAATTAACGTTGGTCAATCTAGTACTTACTTTAGCCCTAGCTCTTGTGTAATTTTCTTAGAGTCAACCTAATAAACCTTAACTCAACTGCATTTTATTCAGGTGCTATGCTTGTTTAGTTGGCAATGTTATAATTCATGAATTTTTTTTTGCATCTCCTAGAATATCATGTATGCATCTCACTTATTGCACGCCTGCACATGCTGCCTTTGAGCTTTCACAATGTTGTTTTTCTTCTACTATAGGTACTCCTATCGTGGATCCCGATGCTGCACTGTTATATTCCAAGGGTGGAATCTACATCAGGAAGGGGGGCATGTTAGCCACCACCGTCCACTTCTAGTAGTCATGGGCCGGGCTTGTCGGTCCAATAGGAAAAGGGTAAGAGTGATCGCCGATGAGAGGCGCGGTCTAACTGGAACATTCAAGGGTTAGTTGGCTAAGCATGGGCACCCAAGCGTGAATGGGCGAGCTCATATAAAAGTCACCTAAACCTAAAAATCACTCATTCTTTCATTTGTGCAATTGAAGAGTGCTCTTGCTCTATCTCCATCTTCTTCTTCATCTCCTTGTGTGTGTGTGTATGCCTGAGAGCCTGAGAGAGAGAGAGAGAGAGAGAGAGAGTGATCGAGCATTGCGACAGCACGGCAGGCGAGGCGGTTGAGCGCGGCACGATAGTAGCTCCCTCTTCTTCGAGGCGAGGAATCCTCCACGAAGGCGAGCGTAGGGCGGTGAGTGACACACCCTTGCTCTCTTGAGCTTGCTAGATTAATCTGGTTGTGTGCTTGCAGCCATTTGTGGCTCGCACACAGTGTACGGCAAGTCCCTTGCTTTGACACGTGCGATAGACGCGTAGAAAGGATGACTTTTATATGCAAGATGAGAGCTACATGGTAGTGCCCCCCCCCCCCCCCCCCTCTCTCCCAACCCAAAAAATATAGCTGTCATTGTCTTTATCTAACTCATCCTTTTGTGTAGAGTCATGGATTACTGAAAAGGATGACTTCCTTTGCCTTCAGATAGTGAGTATCGTGAAAGGGATGCAACACTAGGACAATAGCTTGCAAGCCTCTATGAGGCACCCACACTAGTCTTTCACAATGGAATGTCCCAAGAGGGAAGTACTGCAACGTTCGCCCTCAAGATGCTCTCATGCTTTCTAGGTGGACCACTTCTACCACAAAATGTAGACAAAGTTATCCTCGTTGACAAAGTTTTTTCTACAGAATGTTTTGGATATTGTCGTGCAGCTTATTATTACACATACACAGCAATGGCACTCACTTTTGGGAGACAAAACCCAAATGAACTCTTAAATTATGGCAAAAATTTAATGATACAATACAAGGAAATGTGCCAGAAGATATATATCCACTAGATATCTATCCGGGGTACATTGATGGTCGTGCAGCTTATTATTACAGATACACAGAAATGGCACTCACTTTGGGGAGACAAAACCCAAATGAACTCTTAAATTATGGCAAAACTTTAATGATACAATACAAGGAAATGTGCCAAAAGATATCTATCCACTATCTGTCATCAAGTTGAGAGACTTTGACTTGTACTGTATCTATTATATCATTAGGTATCTCTTGTACATGTTGTGACCTAAAAGAAAAAACTCTTGATCCACTTATGGCTAACATATTTTATTGTCTCCCTCCACTTTCTTTGGCCTTCACGAGCACTGGAGTTGTCGAATGCATCTACTCGTTTCCTTTTCCTTTGTTGCAAATGCCTAATTGCTTGTGGTCTTGCCGAGTAGTCCAATACATGTTTTTGATGTAGCCAATGAAGGATTTTGCAATAAAACCACTGAAACAACTCTTTTAATTTGTTTGCCTTATCTTGAGAGCCAGCATGTTGTGTGTCTCTAAAATATGCATTCATGGCCATGTAATAAGACTTTTCCAAGTCTTGTTTAGCAGCAAGCTAACTCGGATATCATTTTTTGGAGCTCTCATTGTAAAAACACTTATTATTTTGATAAATCGAGAATATTGTAACTCTTATTTTACGGATAAACTTTGTAATTGATGAGCCAGGGCTACAAGCTTCCAGATTGTATCAACCTGTCTTTATCCATCTTTAGTTAGAGCTCCCATATTATTAGTTTTGACCACCAAAAACCTTGGCTAAGGTATAAAAGCCAATTTTTGTAAGATATTAGAAAGTTTTGGATAATGAAATACACAGTGTGAGCTAACGGTGCTCACCTCTCTCCTTCTTGCGCTTCCTACTCCCTCTCCGGTTGTCACATTGTAGTCGCGTCTGTTGCATTGCAATCGCAGGTAATTGACGTAAGCATTTCACGATATTTCGTAGATTTTGGCGTTGTCAACCCGCCGCCTAATTTCATCATAACTAGAAATTTACACTTCAAAATCAAAAACTAAGTATAGGCGGGGTATTGGGACATCATTGCTAAGCATTTAGATGCATTCTCGGTCGAAAACGACTAGGTCAAAAATCCATTGCTGTTAATAATCGTAATTTTTGCACTTGATTGAAAATGGGATTTGAGACCACAAGCATGAGTGCTTAGGTCTTATAAACATGTCCTAGAAGTTTCATTACGTTTGCATGTCATTTGATGCTGTAACGGATGTGATTTGTTTGCGGATGAGTGATTGGCTTTTGGTGATTTCAGTCACTTGAGTGTAGCTTGAGTTAGATGCGAGTTGTTTGTTGTTTTTTGAGAGATTGAAAACCTCTTGTAGCCTCTATACATTAGTCGAGTCAGCTTCGTCCCATGAATTGACAATTTAATCGTGGTTCTCGCTAAATCTGCAATAAGATGGGAGTGAGGTTAGACACCCATCCCACATTTGGCACCGCTACTGCCGGGGATCGAAGAGAACTAAAGCAGACACTCATCCCGGAGTACGCCATCTAGGAGGGGTGGAAGTGCAATAAGTAATTAAGGGCAAAAGCTAAAAAGAATGCGGCAAAGCTTGACGTTTGACCATGCATCATGCCATTTCCGTAAGTGACATGTTTTTCCTCTCAGTAACACCATTTTAATGAGGTGTATAGGGCATTGTACATCGGTGTTTTATCCCATGACTAGCCAAAAATGCATTAAATTCATGAGACATATACTCCCTCCCTCGATCGGAACGAAGGGTGTCTAGAGACTTCGGACTTCGCTTTAACTGGAAATACCCATGCATGCATGGAGTAATCATCAATCAAAGTCACGAAGTACAGGTAATTTCCCAAGGACGGAGTTTGCATGGGCCCACAAATATCACCATGCACAAGCTGCAACCTGCATGTGGACCTAACTGAACCATCCTTTGGAAACTTAGAACGCTACATTTTACCCAAAATACAGCCTTCACTAACATGTTTGATAGGTGCTTCAAGAGGCGGCAAAGGAGCAACCATATCACATTTCTGCAAGCGCAGCAAACTAGAAAAATTTAGATGCCCAAAACGTGCATGGCATAGTTTTGCATCTGAAACAACCCTTGAATCTACAACTGCATTTGCAAAATTTTGTCCACACTTGTCATACAAAGTGAGCTTATACAGCCCACTGCACAAAAGGCCAGATGCAACAATTTCATCACCAAAACTAAGCTCATGAATTGTACAACTATCATCCACAAATTTGACTACAAGTCCAAGTCTAGCAAGTGCAGATACAGACAAAATATTCTTCTTGATTCCAAGTACATAAAGTGCATCAGCAAGTGTGAAAGAACTACCATTTGCAGTAGTAAGCACAATCTTTCCAACTTTCTAAACCGGATATGAGGCATTGTTGGCATAAGTGACTGAGTTCCTATGAGGGATAGACTCACTCGAGAGAGGTGAACAATTCATTATGTGAGGTGATGTGCTTTGTAGCACCACTGTCGAAATACCACACATGTGAATCTGCAGCAATTGACGTGCATGCATATGCACAGCAAAATTGTAAGTGCACTCTACACTAAAAGCCCATTCTGCATCAACATTAGCATCACAGTCTCCTTTCACAGAAGACTCAAAACAATGGCTGCATTTATAGTGGAACCAACATTTATAGTGAAACCGCCCTCTTTCTTCTTAGCCTCTTTGGCCTTCAACTTAGGACACTGCTTGATCAAGTGATCATTAGCTTTACAATAATGGCAACACATCTTCCTTTTGTCCTTATCACCAGAATTGCCAGACGAAGTGCTGCCAGCAGAAGCATTGGGAACATAAGTTTTGCCACTCGCAGCAGAACCATAAGAAGTGGCTGCATTGCTGTTACCGCTCTTTTGTTGAGAAGCAATAAAAGCATGTTCAACTACACATTGTCTAGTCATGTTCTTTCTGGAAAGTGACTCTTGCAATAGCAATCTGCACAATGCATCAAACTTGACAACTTCAGGATTTCCTTGGGTCATAAGTCTCCAAGTACTAGCAAAAGTCTGGTAAGAATCAGGCAAGGCATTAAGAACAGTCTACACAAAGGAACTGTCTGAAATGACTTCACCTGCAAACATAAGTTGCTCATTGATATCCTTGACACCAGCAAGGAAAGTGTCCATATCATCTTCCTCATGCATAATCTTCAATTCCAGCTCTTTACGCAACAAAGCAATTTTTGTCTCATTGCGGCTTGCGTAAAGACCAGCCAGAATATCCCAAGCCTGTTTTGCAGATTTCGCTGAACGAATGTGAGGAGTAATGCGGTGCTTTACAAACAATGCAATCAATGCATGAGCCTACGCATCCTTTACATCCCAACGAGCTTGTTCTGTCGTAGGCAAAACAACAATAGCAGCAATCCTTCCACCAAGACCTACAACATCCTCATAATCACCTACATCCTTAGAACCAGGACGTACATCAATGCCCTGCACAATATTCTAGACGCCCTTTGACACAAGAACATGTTGCATCATGTAAGCCCACATAGGGTAATTGTCCCATCCAACCTGTCCTTAGCAGCAAACATTGTGAATACATCTGTGTTGTTGTCAGCCATGGAAAATGTCTGCACCTGATGTGAAAACTGCCCAAAATGAGGAGAAACTGAGTGAGACCAGTACATGCTATATAGCACAACCCACAATAGACTATATAGGGCCTGTTATGCAGAAAACGGCACTGACAAAAATTTTGCACTAAATGACAAAATTGCCTGTGCAAACCTGTCTGTAGTGGAAACGGAGGCCAAAATGAGCCCGAATCAGAAATCTAAGCAGACTAAGATCCACGAGTCTTCCCAAAAATTTTGTCGACCTAGAAACGCTCTCCAAAGCTCATTGAAATCGGAGAAAGCGAGCAGGCGTGTGTTGGAGCTGCTGGCGACTAAGCCCGCGAGGACGAAAATTGCTTTGATACCAATTGTTGGAATTAGGGTTGCAGGAAAACACACACATTTTGGAGAAGAAGAAGGAAGCTCAAGGCACACTATAGAGAGTGTATTACTTAGTGTGCAATGGAAAAGATAGATAGCCCTAGAGTGATGGGCGTATATATAATGCACGAGGAAAAAACCTCCTAAAGAGGGAAAAAATGCCCCGGCGGTCCTAGTGTGTTTGCACACATACATCATTACCACATCTATATGGTAACAAAAGCATCGAATGGTTTGCACAACAAAAATATTTGAAGGGACACAAGGCTAGGTGGACTGAAATTCTTCAAGAGTATGTTGCACGTTAAAGTATCAAAATTATCATTACAATGTTGTAGCTAATGATTTATGTCAAATGAATCCAATTGAGGTAGATGTAATCTTAAGATGGTCTCATCCTACTAATCTATAACAACCTCATGTTTTCTTAAGAATGGCAAGCTCTTATAATAAATTCATCAAAGACTATGCTAAGACTACAACTCCTATGAAAGACCAATTAAAGACTCAAGGCAAAACCTTTAATTGGGGCAAAGAGTAACACCACATTTTTTATAAGCTTAAGGCAAAGAGTAACACCATATTTTGGATAAGTTTAAGGTGTGACACCCATTTTGATTATCGTTGGTCCTGTCAAACCATTTATGCTTGAGACTATTGTCAATGGGAAAGTATCTCTATGGATTTCATATTGGGATTTCCAACTACTATATGTGGGAATGACTCCATTTGGATAGTGGTACCAACTTAATAAGATGTGTCAGTTTATTCTTACTAAGACTATGATAAAACTCTAGAATTAGCAAGTGGGTGGCACCAAATCTCTTGGTCAAGAAAATGGACAGATCTATGTGCATGCGTCTACAATGCTGCTGAAGAAGAGCACTTATAACACCTCAAGTTGGTGTTTAAATCTCTAAGAGAGCACAAATTTTATGCAAATCTAAGAAAATGTGATTTCTTGAAAACAAAAATTAATTAGTTAGGCCATGTTATCTTTTATGTAACATGTTATTAGATCTTCTAGGTGGAGAACTTCAGTATGCTAGTCATGGAGGATCCCAGATGTTACATATTACTATTATTGACTTTGCCTCAGGACACTACATTTGCCACTGTTTTTTCAACAACCATATGCCGTGTAGGAGGTTCTGGTGTAAGTTGCCTTTGCTTTTAAAAGAGAAACTTCATTGTTCATGGGCCAATGGAAGACTTTATAATCTAGCTCAACCTCATTGATAGGCGTCATAACATTACTCAGATGTTCAACCATTTGAGAGATCAATAGGGTTTCATTTCTATTGAGGTCAAATTGGATAGACCATTGGACAACTTCTTTCTAGTTTAGGTTACTTTTGTCCTCAAATTGTTAATCCTTTATTGTTGAGTTTGTTGGATATTTCTCTCTCAAAGGGCCTTAATAAAACATCTCCAATTTTAGGTAGTGGGTGATAGATCTCTTGAATCATTTGGTTGCCTCCCTCTATTCAAGTGCTTGTCGTGCGCTCCTACCCCTTTCCATTGGCCCCCAAGGGAGCTTACCTTGTGGGCCGCCTCCTATTCAAGTGCTTGTCGTGCACTCCCACCCCTTTCCATTGACCCCCAAGGGAGCTCACCTTTACCTTGTCCATCGTATACCACCATGTCATAATCATTCAATATGATCCTAGTTTGCAATTACCACCACAAACTTGACACTTTGGGCCTCTTCATGGATAGTTGGGTAGTAGATGTAATCTTACTATGGTCTCATCCTACTAATCTAGAAGAACTTCATATTTTCTTATGTGTGGCAAGATATTATCATAAATTCATCAAAGACAATGCTAAAATTGTAGTTCCTATGACATACCAAATTAAAGGATCAACGAAAAACATTTACTTAGGCAGAAGCAACATAGTTTATATAAGCTTAAGGAAACTTTAGCTATGGCACTTTGTCTAGTTATTGTTGATCCTCTCAATCCATTTTTTCTTGAGATGGATTCAAATAACAAATCTATTGGAGAAATGCTAAAGGCGTGTAGCCTTTGAAATCAAAAAGTAGGATTCTTGCTCAGCAAAATTATTATGCTTATAAGAGAGCTTTATGCCATCATTCATGCTTTGAAGCAATGGTGAACTTATTTATATGGTGCTCAATTTGAGATTGTTTTTATCATGAGAGCATCAAATGGTTTGCACAATAGAAATATGGGAAAGGACGTAAATCCAAGTGGATTGTGTTACCATATTATGGTAGTGATTGTTAGTATTCAAATTCCTATCTAGTGGTGGATCCAGTATCTTGCAAGAGCAACTTAGGGAGTGAGGATTGTTTTGTGGCAGCGCCTCGCTGTATCTTAGGTAAGCATAACTTTTCTCGATAATGCACTTCATGATGTTGCCCAGTTGGTAGGTTGGCATGAAGTGGGACCCCCATTCGTAGGGTTTCCTGGGGTCAAAGTATCACGTCTTCTATATTTATGCTACTAAATATGTGTCTCGGGTCACTTTTACTGAGTTTATATATTTATTAGCATTAAAGGCCATGTGTGAGGATCGTGGGGCTTCTAAGTAGGTAGGGCAGTTCTATGAATTGCCTCAATATGCAAACTACCCCGTGTACTTTTTGGCATGTTGTTTAGTGCAAAGTTCTAGCATTTTGAGCACACTCACTCTCTAGCATTTTGCACTTGCTAGCATTTTCTATGTGTGTGGCCTTTCTCTCACTCTATCATTTTTCATCACCACCGATCACTCCCTCTCTGGCGTTTTTACTCAACGATCCCTCTACCTCTACCTTTACCTCTAGAGTTTTTGCTCAGCAATCCATCTACCTCTTGCTAGCACTCCCTCTCCTTGCGATCTAGACACCCTACATGTTATGTCATTGCCTGCATGTGGTTCTCGTGCCCATACAATGAGCAGTTTGTGCTAGGAGCTTGAGTACAAGGAGATGTATCGCAATAGATCCGAGATCCAGTGGTTCCCCCAGTGATCTCATGGTTCCAATCGTCGAGGTTTTCTCATGGTTACAAATGATATCATCACCCGATTTACCCTTTTTTGTTGTAGCTTTGACATGGTATCAAAGCCACGACATGCTCTCGTATCAAATTGGTGATCTGTGCGAGTTTTTGGTGCTAAATTTCCCCGGGGAATTCACCATGGAAAACTTATCGCACCACGTAAGTGCAAGGGAGGGGGGTATCATATTTGGGGGGGGGGGGTTGATTACTTGTAACGATTGGTTATCAGTGTGCACTATAACTCCGATGAATTTTCAAAAAGGTCACACATCAAATTTTGCATCAAGCCGCTCATACATAAGGGCTAATTTGGAGCAAGTCAAGGGTTGATTTACACCAGCTTTGGATGGGTCAAAATTGGACGAGTAGCCAGAGTGCAAGTTGATCGAACATATAGTTTGAAAGTCAAACTAAGACTAATCTGCCCACTCCAATTCTACTTCTGCATAGGTGATCAACCAATCAAGATACCTACTCTCCCTACCTTTCCCTCAGATTGGTAATTGAATGGTGAGAACTATGCCATTTGGAAAGCGACCATGATGGTGGTCTTCAACTCTTATGAGCTTGGATGCTTTGTTTCAAAGTAGCTTTCAAAAGTCAAAGGATCCTGTAGAAGTGAAGTTATGGGAGCGTGTCAATGCTCAAATCCTGTCTTTCATAATCCTCATCAGTCATTAGTCACATCCGATTGATGAAGGACGTGAAGTTGATTTGGGATCAACTTTCTTCGCTTATGTTCAAGATTCTCCAATGAAGGAGGTAGCCTTAGAGGTCTACTTGAGAACCCTAGATGTGAAAAACTCATCCATGAGGGATCACATCAACAAGATGTACGAACTTCAGTAGGAGGTACTTCATATGGAAAATTTTATCAGTTCAGAGGACATGGCCATCAATCTTTTGGCCCAGTTACCTCCTTGATATAAAAATTTATATTCTTTGTTGATTACTAGTGGATAGTTGAATACTATTTCTTGGGACAAGATTGTTCCAACTATGTTGGACCTGGAGGAGCGGTTCAATAGGAGAAAGAAGTGAGGCTCCAAAGCCTTGACCAATTCTTCCAACAACAACAAGGAGCACAAGGGTAAGAAGAGAAGCAACAACAACAACAAAGAAAATAAGAGTGATGCTAAAAGAGAAGCCTTGAAGGCAGCTTGGCATTGCAATCATTGTGGGGGCAAGAGCCATTATTGGTAGAAATGTACAAAGTGAGTTGGAGATGCTTCAACTTCTTTGACGATGGTGATGCAATCACTAGCATTTGTTCATTTGGAGATTCTACCCTCAGAGGACTCCCTAGGGACATGGAGGTTGCATTGACTCTTGTGGTTTGAAATGGTTGTGATTGGATTCTAGATAGTGGTTGTGATTGGATTCTAGATAGTGGTTTGAAATGGTTGTGATTGGATTCTAGATAGTGGTGCCTCATGGCACATGACACCTTCAAAATATCTTTTGTCCAACAAATGGGGACATTTTCGTACTATTTTCATTGGCAAAAAATCTAAAATTCCTATTCACAACAAGGGATCTATGGAGTTGATTTTTGATGGGAAAAGGGGTATGCATGTCTCCAAGGTACTTTATGATCCAAAAATGGGATTTCATCTTTGATGTCTATGCACCAGGCTCCATGCTCTCTCTTCAGCAATCAAGATACCTATAAGTGATCTTTGCCATTACAGATTTGTTCATTTGAACAATGATGCTCTTCAGCTTGCTTTTCATGAGCAGATGCTTACACTTACCATATGTTGGGAGTAAGTAGGGGAAATGCATTACTTGCATTCATGGGAAGCAACATCACGATACTATTCAGAGACTTGCTAACGAGCTATTGTCATTTTGAAGTTGGTTCACACCAACCTTTGTGGACCTATGCAGACTCTTTCCCTTAGCAAGGCTCTCTATTTCATGTTGATGGTGGACGATCTCCTTCGATTTACTTGGGCATATTTTCTATAGTACAAGACCGAGACATTTGGCCTCTTCAAGAATTGGCACGCCCTTGTGGAGAAGGAGAGCGATAAAGGCTGAAGACTATTTGATCGGTCAAAGGTCAGAATTTTACCTCCAAAGCATTCACTTGGTTTTGTGTCAATAATGGCATCAACCATGAGCTTACAAATACCAAATTGGCTTTGGAGAATGGAGTTGTGCAGAAAAAGAATCTGATAGTGGTTGAGATGGAACGGACTATGTTTGAGCATTGAGACATGTTGAAATCTCAATGGGAGGAGGCAGTTGCAATGATAGTTTATACCATAAACTGATCTCCAACCTCTTCAATTCTAGGCAAGACTCTGTTCAAGGCTTACGTTGGTAGAAAGCCTAATGTCTCTCATTTTTGGATATTTGGGAGCGATGCATGCATCCATGTATCAAAGGAGCAAAGGGGAAGTTTGACCCCAAGTACAAGAGAATGTTTTTTGTCGTCTACAATTCTCTTTTTGGAGAATATTGACTTTATGACCTAGAAAAGAAGGATGTTGTGCTCAACCATGATGTTGTCTTTGATGAGTTTCAACCTTCAGAGGGGGCTTCTACTCCCAATTATTTCATGACGACCCCAAATTTGCTGATACTAGGAGACCCATGTTATGATTTTCTTCTTGATGAACCCTCTTCTCTAACTCCTATCCTTCAAGCTACGAAGGAGGAAGCACCCATTGCAGATGATACAGGTGGTAGTGGTTATCACCATAGTGCAAAGTGTCTATTGGAGAACTTGGGAAATGCAGCGACTTCAAATTTTCCACCAGATTGTCATGGTGTCGGGACTACATGATAACCTCAGTGAGTTTGATTTGCTGATATAGATGGCACTTTATTACAGATGAACTATGCTTTGATGTTGACAGTGATCAAGGACAGAGATCCTTTGAGAGTTGACGAGGCCCTTTCGCAACCAAAGTGGAAGTTGGCCATGTAGAAAAAACTTGATTCCATCAAGAAGAACAACACTTGGCAGTTGGTTCCACGGCCTACAAAGCGAAAGGTGATTGGCATCAAAAGGAACTTCAACACCAAGTACAAATCTCATGGTTCTTTGGACAAACACAAGGCACAACTTGTTGCCAAGGGATTCTCAAAGACAGGGTGTGGACTATGATGATACATTTTCACCGACTGCAAGGATGGCAACCATTCAGATAGTTTTTTCACTTGCTACCTTTTTCAGGTGGCCCAGGTGGATGTAGTATCTCAACAAAGACTTATAAAAGGAGGTGTATGTGGAGCAACCTCCAAGGTTCAAGGATCCAGTTTTCAAAGCATGGTTTGTAGGTTGCTAAAGGCTCTATATGGCCTGAATCAAGTCAAGTGTCGGACCAAAAGATAGACTCTTTCTTCGTAGAACACTCCTTTTGACTTTCTTTTGCAAACCTAGATTTATACATCTATAGTGAGGGAGGATTGGTGACTCTTGTTCTCCTCTATGTGCACGATCTTGTGATCATAGATAGCCATGTTGAGCACATCCACAGTACTATGGAGACCTTGGTTAAGGAGCTTGAGATGGCAGATCTGGGCTTGTTTCACTACTTTCTTTGATTGGAGATATGATAGATAGAGGGGTGCATCTTTCCCTCTCCTGAGCAATTTATCTAGGAGTTTTTGGAAGCATTTGGTATGACTATGTAAACCTTGGAAGCATTTGATATGACTGTGTAAACCTATATCAACCCCTATGGATCCCAATCAAAAGTTACAATAGTATGACCCCTCAAATGTAGTAGATGCTACAAAGTATCGGAAACTGGTTCTCTTATTTGGGTTCTCAACACCTGGTTTGAGGTCAATTTCCCAGTGGGACTTCTTAGTTATTTCATGTACATACCCGCCAAGTCACATTTAGAGAAAGTTCTTCGAACTCGTATTTAAAGGCGACCCAGTCATTAGGCATTTACTATGCAATTGGAGGTACAAACTCCAAGAGTATTCTACAAGCATGAGTGGTTCAGATCGGGGTGACGATCAAGATGGACTATGGTCAATTACAAGTTACACCTTTTCTTTTGGTTCAGAGCAATTTCATGGAGCCGCAAGTAATAGCCAACAATTGCCTTATCTTCCACAGAGGCGGAGTACAAAGCTGTTTTCAATGCTACATGCGAGTCAGTGTGGTTACGGAGGCTAATTTCAAAGATGGGATTTCCCCAATAGATGACCATGATGTACTCTAACAACCAGAGTTTTATAGCCAACAATTGCCTTATCTTCCACAGAGGCGGAGTACAAAGCTGTTTTCAATGCTACATGCGAGTCAGTGTGGTTACGGAGGCTAATTTCAAAGATGGGATTTCCCCAATAGATGACCATGATGTACTCTAACAACCAGAGTTTTATAGCAATTGCAAGGACTCTGTTGTTCCATGCTCGGACCAAGCATATACAGATACAATACTATTTTGTTTGTGAGAAGATCGAGGATGGCTCTATTTGACTAGAGTACATTCCAACGTAAGATAACCATGTAAATTCTTCACCAAACCTCTTCCACAGGTGACATAATCCTCTCATGCTAGCTCCCTTGGACTTGTTTCATGTCCAAGAGCTGAGAGGGGGTGTTAGAGTTCAATTTCATGTTCGGCGTTGGCTCGAGTATCTCCCAGGAATAGATTAGGGAGTGAGGGCTATTGTGTGGCTATGCATGATCATATCTAAGGTAGACGTACCTTTCCTCGGTGATGCACTCCATGGTGTTGCCCACTCGATAGGTCAGCATGATGCGAGACCCCCATTCCTAGGGTTTCCTGGGGTTAGAGTCTCGATTCTTTTGCAGTTATGCTACTAAATATGTGTCTCGCGTCACTTTCAATGAGTACATATTTATTAGCATTTTAGGAGATCATGGGGTTTCTAAGTAGGTAGGGCAATTATGGGAATCGCCTATATATGCAAACCCCCTTGTACTCTTTAGCATGTTGTTCAATGCAAAGTCTAGTGTTTTGGGCACACTCTCTCTCTCTCTAGCATTTTGCACTTGCTAGCATTTTTGTGTGTGCGGCCTCTCTCTCTAGCATTTTTCATCACCATTGATCACTCTCTCTTTAGTGTTTTTTCTTAGGGATCCGTCTCCTTCTTGCTATCGCTCCCTCTCCCTACCGTCTAGACACCCTACACTTCAAGTCATTGCCTGTTGGTGGTTCCCATGCCTGTACGATGGGTGATTTGCACTAGGAGCTTGAGTACAAGGAGATCTATCGCGATAGATTTGAAATCCATTGGCTACCCGATCTCGATAAGAGGTTTGGTCGTGGTTGTAGACAAGATCATCACCTGATTTGCCCTTTTTCATTGCACCTTGGACAGTGATGTGTGTGAACAGCTTAAGACCTTCACGGCGCTTTTTTCCCTCTTTAGCAAAATTTTTCCCCCTGGTTTGTATAAACACCCGTCACTTTCTAGAGGGCAAGTCTTATCTTTATGTTGACAAAATTACTCATACAATTTCATGTGTTGTGTGCTCTTGAGCTTCTCTTTCATCTTCTCCATCTTTGCTATGTCCACTACTGGCAGGGTTTTTAATAGTGCAATTTTGCAAAACAGGCACTTTGTAGTCTATTGTGGTTTGTGTTATATACTACAGGTTGGTTTTGTGCAGTTTTTCTTCAATAAAGGCAGTTCTTGCCTCAAGCACAATGACCGGCCATGGCTGATAATAATGATGTTTTTCACATGTTATTTGCTTTGAGGAAAAACCCAATGGGGACAACTACCCGCTTTGGGCATACATGATGCAACATGTCCTTGTTGCAAAGGGAATTTGGAACATTGTATATGACCAAGTGCTGGGGGTGATTGTGTAGGTTCTAGAACTTCTGATGCTAGAGTTGTCTGGCCTACTGCTGGGTAGGCATGTTGGGATGTTAAGGATGCGTAGCCTAATGCATTGATTGTGCTTTCCATCTATCATTTCATTAATCCACATGTTTGCTTATCAAAAACATCAAAATAGGCATGAGATTAGCTAGCTTCTTTGTATGCGGGTATGAATTCAGCAAAAGGTGCTTACTTGCGTAAGGAGCTAGAGTCAAGGTTAGGCATGAGGAGGATGACATGAATGTATTTCTTATGGGGATCAAAGATCTCAATGATCAGTTAATTTACATCAGTGAGGTTAATCCTGAGGAATCCATATTCTTATCAAACTTTTGTAACCACGGTTAGGCATGAGACAAAGGGTAAAGTTGATGTAAAGTTTAATGGTATTGTCTCTATATGACTACAAGAGGCCCGATATAGAAAAAAGGGGGGCTAAGCAGTGCACTTTTGAACATGCGGCTACATAGCAAAAGAAGAATGCCGTTGTTGCCACTTTTAATGCTTCTATAGGTAGTAGCCCTCACCCTACAAATAGCGATCAGTTTGAGAAGTCTGGTGGTAGAGGGAAAAGAAACTGAAATGTTATCACTGTAAGGAAAATGATCATCTCATCAAGCAATGCCCTAAGTTTAATGCTAAAGAAGAAAGAGGCAAATGCAACCATTGTAGATGCTTCTTCCAATGCAGATTTGACTGATGTGCCGGATACAAAATGGGTTTTTAGAGTGCAATGTCATTATTATGACCCATCTATTCAGAAGCACATATTTCAAAACCTCTAAATCATGTGTGGTACTTTCATAGTAGTAAAACTAAGAACATTATGTCTAAATGTGATTTGTTCACTTCTCTTGAGACTATCCCTAATAGGAATACTATCATGTGTGCGAACAATGCCGTTCATGGAATTGAAAGATCGTGCTTACTATTGCAAGTGGTAGCTCTTTTACACTTTTACACGCTTTGTATGTACCTCCGATCAAGAAGAATATTTTGTATGTGTTTGCACTTGCAAACACAGTTGTGATGCAATTTAAAAAGGTTGGGTGTTTGTGTATGTTGCCACTATGAGAGTGGTATGTAATTGGTTTGAATTTATTTAATATTGGCATCAAAATGGTATGTAAGTATGATATCATTACTCACAAAGATACTAATGAGGCCACCAAAGCTAACAAATGAAAGCACTATAAGACAATTAAGAACAATTAGCTTTGAATATTACATCCAAGATGAACACTCCATGGGTGATAAGGTATGATAGAGAGTAAAATCACCTAATAGAGGCTAATCCCCAAACCAGAAAACAAGGCTAATGAGATCTACAACATTAGCTATACAATGGTTTAGTGTGAGTGTGTATCCAAGTTTCAACACCACTCAATACAAGTGCAAAGACTATCGTTGTTTGATCCCTTGCCAACAATGTGCATCCACTACGTGTCCATTGTCGAGCCATTGTCTCTTCAAACCTTTATTGCAAATCATTTCTATGGATATATCTCACAACACTAAGGAAGTTGAGTAACTAGAAGTGGTGTGTACTTGTATACTTTAGTAGAACCAAGCCTTGACAACATCCACCATGGTTGTGGTAAATGTGTGCTTCATCTGCAACTCCTCGGCATCTTACATGGTATCAAAGTGAGGGGTGCACCTAGTTAAAGTGGCATTAAAGTGAGGGGTGTCTCTAGTTAAGATTGTGTAATAATACTTAATATTGCCTACAAATTTTCCTTTGTTGTTAAGCAATGGCATTCTCTTCAAATGTGGCTATTATGGGTGCAACATCATTGTCCTAAAGGATTTACTTAGACTTATGGGGGATGTCACATGCATGCAATCATATAGGAAAAAACCCCTATTTATAGACCCTATAGCACTAACCCAACCTCTATCTACAAATGCTAAATCAATCATATACCCCCCTTTCTAGGGAGTTTATATAGTTGACATACCTCCTCGGTAACTTTTTACAAACACAACAAAACATCTCTTGAATGCTTCAAAGAAAAATGGTTTCTACATCATCTAAGTCACATGGACTTTTGTCAAATCTGATAGGTATTTAAGAGGGTTACCCCTATTATATACACTTATGCAACCCCTATTCAAAACCCCCCCTTCATTACACTCACGTGATATCGTACGGACCTACATAGTGAATCCCCCAGGACTATTGTGCATTCATCCATGGCACTACTAACACACCTTACAAAAATTCAAAATCTCCAATTGTTGACTACTACGAATTGATGGATACAATTTTGGGATCAAATGGCATAGGCCCTAGCCCATTGCAACAATGGCCCAATAAATTTAACTCAAAGACCTCTTGCATGCAAGGAAGAGAATAAATGTGGATTCTTATGTGTCATTCTCATGTTTGTAAGTGATTCTATCCTCACTTTGATCCATCGCATCACCAAAGCACTTGAAGCTTAAGCATTTGGCTAGCTAGTATAAGGTATTCTACAAAAATGTAGATAAGATCAAAACAGGTATTCTGCAAAAATGTAGATAAGATCAAAACAAGTATCTCCTATGGGAATCGAGCCGAAACCTGACTTTTAAATAGAGATATTTTTGTTGCAAGAAAAAAAATTGTAAGCCAAAAAACCTACAAGCAGCTTACGCACAAGATCTCAAAATCGATGACAATTTTGACAAAACTTTCTTCAACAAAGTTGTAGACCACGTCCACAAGGATGCAAATTGAGGTGTAGGATTCAAAATCATTTTCTGTTAAGAGAAAACCTTCTACAAACCTGACATGTAATTTCCCACACCTAAATGCCTACATCTCCAAATTGCTCCAAATTCCCCAAGCCAATCCAATCAGTGACACTAGTTGAAGTCCACAACCTGCATGTGTGTGGAAAGGAAAGCAAGGCACAATGTGAGTGGAGCTACCATAGCCAATCTACTGTGTGTGTGTGTGTGTGTGTGTGTGTGTGTGTGTGTGTGTGTGTGTGTGTGTGTGAGAGAGAGAGAGAGAGAGAGAGACAGAGACAGAGAGACAGAGAGATCTCCTTATTATCTATTGCGATGAGATAATAATATGGTCAAGTTAGTGGGTGAGTGAGGTCAACGTGAGTGGCCAGACATGACTAGACTGAGCACATGGGCCTTCACCCCCACATGAAGGCCACCCATGCAGTTGTTTGTTTGTGTGGCCGAGACACGCTTCTCTCTATATACTAAACGTCGAACATTGATCCATCTTTTGGCTAGGAGCTCACCGTCTGGAACGTCTCTCTCTCTCTCTCTCTCTCTCTCTCTCTCTCTCTCTCTCTCTCGTCCGAATAACGGATCACGCACTCGTAAACATAATGCACTTTGTGCTATCAAGCGTAAGGTCTCCACCATTACTTTCTATGGTTTTGCCAAATGCACATTGTGCTATCACGCTAAAGGTCTCCACCATTTCAAATGGAACGTCTCAAACGCTTGCTGATGCAAAAGTCTCAACAAAAATCGACAATGATGGAACGATGTGCCGAAGGTAAGAACCTCTGCACTTGCACGCACATTCGATTCGTTTTCACTAGAAGCACCACCAGTTTCGTGTCCACAGAGCAGCGCCAAGAAAGCAGCAGTATCCGCTGCACAAGCAAACATGGAGAGGAAGAGAATGAGTATTTCTTTTGTAAACTCGCTCAAAGACTGTGCTAAGAAGAAGGATTTGTACCAAGGCAGTAGGATACATGCTGATATTCGCTATAGTGGGTTACTTGAAAAGAACACATACTTAGGCAACACATTACTCAGTATGTATGTCAAGTGCGGTGAACTTGTCAGAGCACAACAAGTCCTTGACGAGCTTCCTGTCCGGAATGTCGTCTCCTGGAGTGCATTGATTGCAGGATATGCCCAACAGGGGCAGGGCCAGGAAGCGCTGGCCTGTTTTCGGCAGATGCAAAGAGAGGGCATCTATCCAAATGCAATCACCTACACTTGCATCTTGAAGGCGTGTGGCATTACACAAGACGCTGAAACAGGCAAGAGGATCCACGATGAAATTGTTAGTCAAGGGCTGTTGAAAGAAAATGTCGTGCTTGGCACTGCCTTGGTCGACATGTATGCCAAATGTGGTGTACTTCAGAAATCACACAAAATGCTTCATGAGCTTCCCGCTCGAAACGTCGTCACTTGGAATGCACTGATTGGGGGATATGCCCAACAGGGGCACGGCCAGGAAGCACTGGACTGTTTTCAGAAGATGCAAAGAGAGGGCATCTCTCCAAATGCAGTCACCTACATTTGCACATTGAAGGCATGTGGCATAACACGGGACGCTGATATGGGCAAAAGAATTCACGATGAAATTTCTAGTCAGGGGCTGTTGAAAAAAAATGTAGAGCTTGGCAATGCCTTGGTCGACATGTATGTTAAATGTGGTGTACTTCAGAAAGCACAAAAACTGCTTGAGGAGCTACCTGTCCGGAATGTCATCTCTTGGAGTGCATTGATTGCGGGATATGCACAACAGGGGCAGGGTGAGGAAGCTCTGGGCTGTTTTCAGCAGATGCAAAGCGAGGGCATCTCTCCAGATGCAATCACCTACACTTGCATCTTGAAGGCATGTGGCACTGCACAAGACGCTGATATGGGCGAAAGAATCCACAATGATATTGTTAGTCAGGGGCTGTTGAAAAAAACCGTCCAGCTTGGCACTGCCTTGGTCGACATGTATGCCAAATGTGGTGTGCTTCAGAAAGCACAAAAAGTGCTTGAGGAGATGGCTATCCGGAATGTTGTCTCTTGGAGTGCACTGATCGCGGGATATGCCCAACAGGGGCAGGGCCAGGAAGCACTGGACTGTTTTCAACGGATGCGGAGTGAGGGCATCTCTCCAGATGCAATCACCTACACTTGCATCTTGAAGGCATGTGGCACTACGCAAGGTGCTGATATGGGGAAAAGAATTCACGTTGATATTGTTGGTCAAGGGCTATTGAGAAAAGACGTCGTGCTTGGCAATGCCTTGGTCGACATGTATGCCAAATGTGGTGTACTTCAGAAAGCACAAAAAGTGCTTGAGGGGCTTCCTGTCCGGGACGTTGTCTCTTGGAATGCACTGATTGCAGGGTATGCCCAACAGGGGCAGGGGCAGGAAGCACTGGGCTGTTTTCAGCGGATGCAAAGGGAGGGCATCTCTCCAGATACAATCACCTACGCTTGCATCTTGAAGGCATGTGGCACTACACAAGACGCTGATATGGGCAGAAGAATTCACGATAATATAGTTAGTCAGGGGATGCTGAAAAAAGACGTCGCGCTTGGCAATGCCTTGGTTGACATGTATGCCAAATGTGGTTTACTTCAGAAAGCACAGAAAGTGCTTGAGGAGCTTCCTGTCTGGGACGCTGTCTCTTGGAATGCACTGATTGCGGGATATGCTCAACAGGGGCAGGGCCAAGAAGCGCTGGGCTGTTTTCAGCAGATGCGAAGCAAGGGTGTCTTTCCAAATGCAATCACATATGCTTGCATCTTGAAAGCATGTGGCACTTCTCAAGATGCTGATACGGGCAAAAGATTTCATGATGATATTGTTAGTCAGGGGCTGTTGAAAAAAGATGTCGTGCTTGGCATTGCCTTGGTCGACATGTATGCCAAATGTGGTGTGCTTCAGAAAGCACAAAAAGTGCTTGAGGAACTTCCCATTCGGATTGTTGTCTCTTGGAATGCACTGATTGCAGGATATGCCGAACAGGGGCAGGGCCACAAAGCTCTGCGCTGTTTTCATCAAATGCAAAGTGAGGGCGTCTCTCCAGATGAAATTACCTATGCTTTGCTCTTGAAGGCTATGCTTACATCGTGAAGGGATATGGCATTATGCAAGACGTTGACATGGGCAAAGAGATGAAGCCTTGCCTATGCTTTGGTCTCGAAAGCTTGTTTACATTTCGAAAGATGTGGCATTACACAAGACGCTGATATGGGCCAAAAAATTCACAATGAGATTCTTTGTCAGGAGTTCCTGAAAGTTATTGGGAATGCAAAAAACAGAATTTTGGAATGTTTTGAGATGTGGAGCGTAGATTGTGGAGAAAAAAGAAATGGAGAGAGAAGTAGTTTGCACAGCATCTATGCCCTATTTTTATCTAGACTCTCTCTCTCTCTCTCTCTCTCTCTCTCTCTCTTGCACTCATATGCATAGATAGAACAGTGTATCCCTGTTGCAGCAGTCACATGTCCCCTGTGTAAAGGTGGCAGTTTCCCTCTATACGAGTTTTTTTGAGTCTGTTTCATTTGAGTCGATGAGTGTTGTAAGAATACTAAGGATTGAGGTCCCTCCCGGGCCTAATCAGTGTCTAAGATGCCATGCTATGGGTCATCAAGTCAAAGATAACGCCAAGGCATTGAGGAGACGGGCTGGGCGGCAGAAAGCTAGACCTTCTCAGTCACTACGCAGACAGACAGCAGGCAATATGGGATAGGAGTCAGTGAAGGCCATAAGAAGAAGGAGAGAGGAGAAGTTTTTAATGTTGTAGCAACAATTCCAAGAGAGGCCTTTTTCAACCCCGCGAGAGAGAGCAGATAACTCATATTCCTTCTCTCTCCATGACCTTAACCACCATGGATACATGCTTGCTTCATTTTGAGTACCTACAAGCAAAGGAGTACCCATGCATGCATGTGTCATAACGCAAACATAGTAGCACATGTAAATCCAGGGAACAACCTAGTCTTGTAGAGAGGTCTTGGTTATTGGCAACTTCTTCATCAAAGCTATCTCTTTCTCCTTGCCTGGTTTGTGAGCATGCAATTCTGTCACTGCCTCCCAGTGCAGACAACTCAGGGAGCCCAACATAAACCTGGTAGGGATCCGCATGTCAACCTGAGTATTTTTCTCTAAGCATAGAGATGGCTTGATATGAAGGGGGTGGATAAAACAAGATAGCTACATGCTTGCTCCATTGGTTGCTGTTCATTTCTGCTTGTCCTCTTTTGAACCCCCAAATCTCCACCCAGGGCCTTTGGGCTCCTTTTCTTTTCTATTAGCGCTCTCCTTTTGTGTCAGTAGCACTTCATGCACCTCCTAAATCGGTACGTCCTGATTTGATAATGGCACCTGCAAGCACAAACTAGCTTGTCAACCATGTAGTCTCAAACCACAATACCATATCCCTTGATGTAAACCCACGCTGCTTTACTTGGTTGGCTTAAGGCCTTTTCAGCATTCAGGCCTCCGGACATGGCTGCTTGGCATGATCTAGGCCATTGCCCTTGAGCCAAATTGCATGGCCAAGAGTCTAAGGCTTGCCATCTTGCACCTTTCAACAGTCTCTGCTCACACATGCTTTTTGGCATGCAAAATGGTGACAATGGTTTGAAAGATTTAATAGAGTACTTGTCCCTCCTTTTGAAGGTCTGCACAGAGCTGGAAGCCAACATCGGTGGTTCTAGCAAAGTGTTAGCAGAATTCATTATTGACATCACCCAGAAGAGTCAGAAGCAGGAAACATCTGCTGAAAGCCCCAAAGAGAATGGCGCTGAGCTGTTTGAGTACTTCGTCATGACAGAGGGAGAATCAAAGATCTGCAAAAGGAGCTTGAGCACGAGGCTAAGTTGTAAGAGGAGGAACAACACAGAAGGCGTGGTGGTGGTAGACATGATAATAGAAGTGCACCCAATTATGATGCTGATGGATCTGCTTGTGTTTTCTTGTCCTAGAGTATATTGGCTTGGCCTCTCTATTTTGCTTCGTGTCAACCTCAAGTTAACTAGGTTATATTTTTTCTCTAACCACCCTCCAATAGCTTAGACCAGGTAGCTTTTCTTAGCATCAGGCATTTGTAAAGCGTCCTATGAGGTGTTTTGTTGAGGGTTTTTGTTTCACTTGCCAAGGAGAAAGAAAACAAAGGGCGAAAAGAGGATAGGGGCTATAAGGGGTCACTCAAAGAGAGGATTCAATGGAGGAGGGATTTGATGAGCCTTAGGTTTGTTAAGGGTGGAGAAGGGGAAACATCAATAGAAGCAAGGTCAAACATTTGTGCAAGCTAAGCTTGGGACATTGATACAAGGTTGTTAACGACCTATGCTCTATTGCTTCTCCAAGCACTTGTCCAAGGTAGGGTGGTGCAATTTGAGTCAATTTAGATTAGCCCATTTAGCTTCTAATTTTCTTTAATTTAATTTTTTCCTCTTGGATTCAAACTACCTTGCCTACTGAATTCAAAGTTTTCTTGCTTGAATTTGAACAATTCAGATGATGCAACTAAATGGAGCTAAATTGTATGTTGTAGAGCATGGTATGAGTTTCATGGAATACAAAAGACGTCATTTTATTATTATGAGGAAAAGTTTGAGAATGGTTTGCATCAAGACACATTTACATTACGAAGAGGGCTTCAACATACTAGTCTGACAAGAGCCCTACTCCATGAATTTGTGGATAAAACTCCATGAAAATCCCACATAGAAGTAGAACAATGCTAGATGCATCCCTCAAGGAAAACTCAATTTGTAATTCCATCAATACAAAATCAAATAGATATTTTAAGTGAAATCAACATAGCATTGAACCAAAGGGATTATGAAAAGCAACAGTCTCCTTTTGGTAGCATTTGGAATAAAGAGGACCCACATGTCTCTTGAGCAAGACAAGTGAGTTCTCCAAGTGCAATCTTTGCAATTCAATCAAAGCCAAGCTAGAAGCCAAACTTAGAAGAAAGACACATTACATTTTATATAAGTCATCTTGTGACAATGCTACTAACCTTGTTGATAAGGCTTCAATGTCCTCACCACCCTCCATAGTTAGTTTGTATAGTTGTTTCTTTACGCTCACTTTGCTTTGTTTAGTTTTGGCTCCAAAATTTTCTCCAACACATCCCAAGATTCATGTGCACTAGAACACTCATCAGCAAAGAGTTCGTCTATGACAAATATCAGTAAAGTTTTCTCATCCTTCGTAGCCAAAGGAGATGCAATTGATGGTGAAAATACCCTACTTTTGGGTAGGATCGAACTCAGGCTACTATTAGCCAAGGTTGGGAGAGTTCTTCGTGTTAAGAGTCCTTGCCTAGACAAGAGCCTAATGAGAAGAGATATATATTGTGCATGGGGCGCTCAAGGAAGTTGGCAAGCATAACGAGAAGCTTTGCTCTCACCCAAGGTGGTCACACATGGCGAATGACTTCTTTGTAGTGTGAGATGAAAACCATCAAGTAAAGGCTTGAATATATTTGTTGAACAATGCCTACAAGAAAGAAGAAGAGGGTCTACAAATTTATTGTGTAATCAAACTCAAACCTTCAAAAATGGTAGGCTTATGGGTGATCTTACAAGCAACCAACAAATGGGGTGATCTTACAAGCAACCAACAAATACGTTGTCTTTACTGCCTGTACAGCTTGTACTTCACAATGATTTAATCATATAATGATACTTTTGTCCCTATGCATTTATGGTTGATAAAGAGACCAAAGTAAGTATTCCTCTTACACCGGCGAGCGACATTTTTGTTACACATTTGGCTAGGATTACCAAACCCACCTCTATTGTCATAGGATTAGAATCCAGGCTACAAGAATGGGCACAAAAACATATGAAGAGCAAGAGCTAGGGAAAGATTATTGCAATGGTGTGCATCCCTTCACACTTTTTGCCAACTGATATGGAAGGTATATTGCACTTCCCTACTTTCACAATGATGAAGCCAAAAAAATCTTTTTTTTATTTCCTTTGAACTTTCCAAATTACACGATAGCTTTACCATAGCAAGAGAGAAAATCACATATGAAGAGAGCATAGAAAATGCAAAGTTGCAAGATGTCTACAATGGAAAAAAGGAGAAGACTCTTTCTAAGGTAGAGAAAATATTTACACAAAACTTACGTGACTATGTGTCATAGTCAATCAAGAAAATGGGGTGTGGTTGAATTTATGTGTATGACACATCAAATGACACGATAAGGCCAGTAGGTTCACTATCAACAAGACCTCGAAGCTTACCAAATCCCAAAAGAGAGAATTTTCCTTTCCCAATTAGACAATGCATACACTTGAATGAACAGTGGTACAAAAAACCAAAAATTTCTGACTTTGCAATAAAGACATGAGACTACATTGAAAAAGGCCACAATTCCTCAAATGGACAGGATGTTAAGAGGGTAGATGCTTCATTGCACAAGGGGTGTGGTTGATTATGCATCTTCTGAGAGCAATCCCACTTGGACCAAAGCTCTTACAAAGATAAACAAGGGTAAAGCGTGCGAGCGGAAGGAATACCTTTCATGAGCTCGCAATGAGCACTTCAAATCATGGAAATGGTTATCCCCAACATATCTACTAATTATAGGGCAACGGATTCGTATGCTAATTATCTGCCATTAATAGTGCACATATCTAAAACCTAGCAAAATTCTTCTACACATGACAGCTTTGTGATAGTGTTTGCATGTCCAATACATTGATGATTATGAAAAACATGATGCTAGATTTTGTTGATTTGAAATTACTAATGTGTTTAATACATTGCGAAGCTCATTTCCACAATTCTTGAACATAGGTCATGTTTGACCTTCAAGGGCGATAATGAAATCTACCTATCAATCAAAGGTCAAATTCGCAAATAAACCGCATGGTTACCTTCTTGAAGGAGAATTCAGCGTCCAAACAAACAAAACACAAATTTTTGCGAAGTGGCTGCACTCCAAATGTATTAACTACTACCAACACAATCTTCTTGGCAATCCCTTTCATGTCAAAACCTTGTGTTGGGCTTTCTTACTCTCACCACGTATGCATGGCCACATTGCCTTGACAATCTGCGAGCCCAAGACAAACCAGGTTGTGCTTCGGGTTCTGCCCACGCAGATGGTCCCCACTTTAATTGAAATTTTTTGAAAACCCTTCCTTGCTAAGCCTATATGGGCTGTCTTAGCCTGGTTTATTTAGTTCATTTGCCACTGCTCGGTATACACTTCGACCATTAAAGAGAAACTCGGACTCACATTAACACCACATCACTTCAAGCCATCAAGCTGGTCAACGTAACTGCAATGCCATTACATGGTTCAAAATGGGACAAATAAAAATTGATCTGCAGACGAATTATTCTACTCACCCCATTAGGTCCTACCCATTCCCTTCAAAACATCCAAAACTAAAAGAAAAATGATAGTCGGTGGTGAGGAAAACTAAAAGTCTTATGAAATTGGAAGGTCAAAAAGTTTTGCACTTTCTATAAAAAGGATGTGCAGTCATTCCCATAGTCTTTTCTCCTCATTTAGAGTTTCCTTAGTGTTTTGTCCTTAAAAAATTTCCTTAGCGTTTTGTCCTGCTTCACGTTCAGTTCCTACACATGTAAGCCATTAGAAGATATATAGTACCATGAATTGAAAACGAAAAGACATTATGTCAACCAGAGCTTCATGAAAAAAAAAAAATGTTAAACAAATGTTGTAACAAATCAATCAAGGCTTTCTACAAACTAATCTCTCTTCTAAATCAAAACATAATAATCTGTCGGTCACAACAAGGATTTTGATGTCTTGAGATGCAGCCAATTCTTTGCCGAAAGGGACTAATGCGGCATTCGCTTTTACAATTTCCTATATCTGGAATGCTTCAAGGAATATATTAGCAGAGGAAGTAATAGACACCTTATATATAAAATACCTAGATGAATCGAGGATGAGCCCAGATTCACATAAGCTGGCACCAGCTGCCACCCAGCTCTGCCGTGTGGGATGCTCACCAACGGAGCAACGATTGTTAAAAAGCATATCAATATGTTTAATGTATGTTCTTGCGCTACTAGACAGAATCCAAAAGTTTGTTTAGGTCTCTTCATCTTAACAAACAGCTCTAACAGCAGCTTGGGGGAAGGCGACCTTCAAGAAGACATTGCCAGCAATGCTATGCACGAACCAAAGGCAGGTGTTTATTGTTAGTGGGCACAGCAACCACATTAGAGAGAGAGAGAGAGAGAGAGAGAGAGAGAGAGAGAGAGAGAGAGAGAGAGATGCTTTATCTCATCCAATGTGAGCTCACAAGGCATGCCCATCTAACCACTCCATCTGCTGGTCCCCAACACTATGTCGATCTTCTCCTTTCTATGTCTCTGTCAAGTTCTATTTAAAGCAGGACGATTCTCAGAAGGAACGGGAAGAACCATGACGAGCCAAGGGAGAATCGTTGAAGAAGAGCTTCAGCAAGTACAAGCTCAACTTGCAAAATTGCAGCAGCTCCTTATGCTGCCAGATGTCCAGAAGGTTTTGGAGGGAGTCAAGAAACCGCAAGGTATTAATAGGCGCCGATGAGCGTTAAGAAAACACTACTAGTGGTAACAACCCACACGAGAAAAACGCAGAAAGAGGTGCTGGGGCAAAGGCCAAGAAAAAGAACTCACTCTGTTCAATGACACAGAAGATGTCTATATCTCTTCCCCATCATACTCTCTTGACTACAGTACCTCTACAGTATCTAAACCCTCTTCTAAGAGGAAAGCTCCTACTATTACTTTACATAACACTAAAGGGAAGCCCAAATTTGTCATCATAGGATGCGAGTTTTCAAATCTGGCGACAAGGACCCCAAGTTTGACAGTTAACCTGGACAGAGAGATCTCCAAGGCACTGTCCTTTATCAAACAGTTTGGAGTTGCTTTTGCAAATAGAAACTTTAGCGAAAAATTCAAGTTGCATCATGTTGGGATGTATCTCACGGAGACGGCAA
This sequence comes from Adiantum capillus-veneris, assembly GCF_014529385.1. Lineage (NCBI taxonomy): Eukaryota > Viridiplantae > Streptophyta > Polypodiopsida > Polypodiales > Pteridaceae > Adiantum > Adiantum capillus-veneris. The sequence goes on along the minus strand of NC_140934.1, from coordinate 24,373,216 downwards.
GCAATTGGTGGTTGACAAAGATTCTGGAAGGTACTCAAGCCAAAACATGGACTCGGTTCAAGGCTGAATTTTATGAACAATTCCTTCCGCCCAGCTTCGAGAAGGATATCTGGAAGAAATGGGAGTGGCTCGACCTGAACGAACATCAAAAATTCACGGCCTATGTAGACAAATATTGGTCGGTTCTTCTAAAAGTCACCCCTTTCATTAAAATTTCCGACGAGGAAAAGATGTGAAAGTTTGAACCACGCCTACAACCACAACTTCATAAGAGCATGAAGGTGTATCTTCATGATACCCTTCAATGGATCATGGAGTCACCAATCATTGTGTAAGACCTACACTCTACTAAAACTACCGTGCAAGAAAAAGAGTGGTATATGACGATCATGGCAACCAAGGTTGATCAGTCTAAGAAGCCAGAGGGCACCAATAAGTGGCTTAAATATCTTTTGCCCGACCACATACAAGCATTCAAGGAAGAAGGAAGATGTTTCTACAAGGGAGAGAAAGGACATATGAAGCTTGACTGCCTGTTCAGCAACAACAAAAGGAACAAGAATCTTCGAAGAACGAACAAACGAAGAATGAACCCAGTCCACCGAGCTGAAACTTTATTCCTGATGTACAAGGGAATACGAAAATGGAGAAAGGGAAGCGTCAGCTCCCAAAAAGCTGGGGATCTCTTAACAACACACGAGTATTGTTACTCTATGATCCGAGATCTACAGACAACTTCATCTATCACAAACTGGTGACGTGGCTGCCCAGTACACACACACACACACACACACACCCTACTGCTGAAAACAGCCCGCTGAATTGCACTGTACGAACTCCCGTTGAAAATGTTGTAGCAGACTTGGACACTCAAAGTCGAGAATCTACCGCGACAGCACAAATAATCACTTCAGAACAGTTCACAATTGATTCGACATTGGCCCGGTGGAGTTTCGAGCCTAGAGATATTGGCCGCAAAGACTGGCGCCCCTTTCGGTATTTCTTTTTGTATTAATCTATGTTCAAAGTACAAGAGTCTAGGCAGGCGCTCACTCTCACACTCTGCGTCGAGATGCTCTCAGTTGTGAGGCCCTGCCCACATATTTAAAGATTACAAGCGATGCTAAAAGCAAAGCCAAAAAGCTGAAAATCAAAAGCTTTTGAAATAAAGTAGAAGAGCTCTCTCTCTCTCTCTCTCTCTCTCTCTCTCTCTCTCTCTCTCTCTCTCTCTCGCCAAAAATAAAGCAAGAGCTTCTCTCTCTGGGTCCGTAACAAAATAAAGCAAGAACTAAACAAAAGCTGCGCCGTAACAGTGCCACGTCAGCATGTACGGAATTCCGTAAAATGCGCCGCAATTTCCGGCCTGTCCGTACGGAATCTACCACGTCAGCAATTCGGGTCTCCGAGGGCTGTCTATGCGGGAGCAATGTGTGTACTGGACAGCCTCGTCACCAAATTGTGACATACCCCCCTCTTGAAAGCATTGTAATCGCCATCCATTACGTCTGCAAAACACACAGAGGCCATAAACTGGCTTAGCAGACACTGACTGTTAGTATTGACACACTAGGAACACACATCTAGCACATGTGTCAATCGACAGTCACATCACACGACATCACAGGACATCACATGACAAATTACATTTAACATTGATTCGGATCTTGGACCATGATTTATCAACAATGCAGTTAGCAATCGCATCTAGATCCACTCAGGACCTCATAGATGCCCAATTGACTAACCCCTATTGCAACCATGTCTATTCGAGATCATTCAGACCAAAATGTTGCAAGTCATTTCGTCTATCAGTTCCTACACTCAAAACAAGTCAAGAACAAATCAATTTCATATTCGGGAATTCCATTTCATAAAGTCATACAGCAGAATACTGTCAGCTCTTAGTATCCTTGAAGCTCAAAGAGACATCAGTGACTCTAGTATTCAAAAATCAAGGCATCTATTGACAAAGGAGTGGAGTAACTCCCCTCTTGTGCAACCCACTGCATCGGATCTCTGGCCAAGCTGAATTCGAGGTTCATTTGGAGTAGACTATGCTAAACCAAAAGCTTCAAGGTAAAGTTTCACAATTTTAGGAGTATCTGCTAGGTCCTCCGCCTCCATCCACTCCCATCCAATGCAGGATAGTTCTTGAATTTAACCAAGAACCGCCTTCTCACTTTATCCTTATTCTTTCTGTCCTTATGTGTCAAAATTTGTTCAGGAACAAGGATCTCCTCGTTTTCTTCCACTTCGGGTTGCTCATCAGGCTCCCCATCTTCGAGCACATCCCCTTTAAAAGGTTTCAAGGGACTCACATGAAATGCATTGTAAATCCTCCAAGTGTCCGGCAGTTTCAGTCGGAAGGAGACATTATTTATCTTTTCAGAGATCTGGAAAAGTCCGTAGTACCGCATACTAAGCTTTGGAAAAAGCATCTCCTTTCCCTTTTCCTTTCTGAGGCATGCCTTCTCAAAACGTAAGAGCACCCAATCATTCTTCTTCAATTTCAAATCGCAACGATGGCGATGTGCTGCCTTTTTCTGTCTTTCCTGAGATTTCTGCAAAGCAGCACGGACCTTGGCGAAAGCCGTGTCTAAGTCGCGCGTATATTCATCAGCTTCAAAAATCTTATCTTTCGTGCTTAGGAAGGGTGGAACCTTCACAGCACCTTCAATAATCTCAAATGGCGCCTTCCCAATCGAAGAGTGTATCATGTTGTTGTAGGCAAATTCCACCAAAGGTAGATACTTTTCCCATTGAATCTTTTGATTCGAGATATAAGACTTCAATAAATCTAAAACCACTTAATTGGCAATCTCAGATTGCCCGTCAGTCTGCGGGTGGAAAGATGAGGAGAACTGCAACCGCGTGTCAATGTTCTCCCAGATCGCCTTCCAAAACAAACTCGTGAATCTCCGGTCCTTGCCGGAGACAATCGTCTCGGGCATGCCATGTAATCTAAAAATATGGGCCATAAACAGTCTTGCTAAATGATCCGGCTTTATTGTTTTCTTCACAAGAATGAAATGAGCTTGCTTGCTAAAATCTGTCAATAACAGTCCAAATACCATCGTGACCACTATGTGTTCTCAAGAGATCAAAAATAAAATCCATTGCAATACTTTCCCATGGGCGGGTGGGTATGGGTAAAGGTTGTAACAATCCCTGTGCTTTATGCCTGTCAAACTTGACCTTCTGGCATACCAAGCAACTGCGCACAAACTCGTCCACATCCAACCTGAAGCAAATGTTCTCACAATGATGTCGTCAAAGAAAGTGCCAACAAATAGTCTATACTTCCGAAAAATCCTGTCCATCATCCGCTTAAATGTCACAGGAGCATTGGTTAAGCCAAAAGGCATCACCAAAACTCAAATAGCCCAAAAGTCGTCCGAAAGGCCGTCTTGTAGATGTCTCCCTGCGCGATTCGGATCTAATGATATCCACTTTTCAAGTCGATCCTGCTAAAGCACGATGATCCCTAAAGTCAGTCAAGTATATCATCGATTCTAGGAATCGGAAATCTGTTCTTGATGGTGATTTTGTTGAGAGCTCTATAATCGATGCACGTTCTCCAAGATTCGTCTTTCTTCAAGACCAGCAACACTGGAGAGTAATACGGAGCAACACTGGAGAGTAGTACGGTGAAGTACTAGGCTGGAGAAGACCCTTTTCCAAGAGGTCTTTCACTTGTTCATAATCTCTTCGTTCTGGGCTCAGTTCACACGGTAAGGTGGCCGGTTCCATGGTGTGCTTCCAGGTATCAGATCAATGGTATGATCTTCAGGACAAGCCGGTGATAACTCGCCTGGCAAGCCCTCTGAGAAGCAATCGGCATGAGTATGGAGAAAATCTTGGCGTTCTTTATCAAGTTCAGACATATTTGCCCTATCCTCATCACTCAACTCTTTCAAAAAGATCGAGTAAACAAACAGACTGGATTTCGTTAATTTAGAAATGGCCGAAGCTGATACAATAGGGGAAGACTCGCCCTTAAGTTTCGCATCAAGTACAATGGTTCTGCCTTCTCTGTGGTCAAAGTCACTTTCCTCGCTCAATAGTCGACCACGGCGTTGTTCTTGTGGTACCAGGGAAGTCCCAAGAGAACATCACAACCTTCCAGAGGCATTATGTAAAAGTCCTCATGCCCCAAATACCCCTGACAATGCAACCGAAGTTTGCCAATGACAGGTGTAATGGCTACGTCCCTGCCGGGTGCCGCTAAAACTGCCTCTGCAAGTGGTCCCATCCGATCGGGAGTGATCTCATGCTGCGCCGCCAATTCTGGTGAAATGACGTTGGCATTGGCTCCTCCATCAAAGAAGATCAGGGCTTCTTGGTCTTTCACTTTGCCCCAAGCTCAACAAAGTTTTGTACTCTCGTCCATCGTGCTCGGATCAGTATCCACGCAATCTAGAACCAGTCCTGGTTTCATCTTGCCTTTTCTTCCACGATCCTCAGCTGCTCCCGAACTCTCAGGCCTTTCGTCGTCCTTGTCGTTCTATTCTTTCTGTGCCTTTTTAGGGCACTTCGCGGAGATATGCCCAGTTTCCCCGCATCCAAAGCACTTCCCCTCCTTGATGTAGCGAGCCCTCTCTTGAGGAGTGAGTTTGGTTCGTGCATCCTTCTCTTTCTTTTCTGGGTTGATCTTCCTCTTTCTACTTTCATTTGTCGAAGTTTGTTCGGCTCTTTGCGTCATGCTCTCATCTGTGGGGTAGGTCAAACTACCTAAGTGGATGGCAAAACCCCGTTTCGCACAACTCATCACTCCTGAATGGAAGCTGACTTTTGTTCTAAGCACAGATCTCGGATCTCTATAGGAAGACCCAAGGTAAACCGCTCAATCTGTTCCTTGAACGAGATCTTCTTAAATGAAGAAGCGGGTAGAAAAGAACTCCAAAATCTCTCGCAATAAGCGCCCACTGTATCCATCTTGGTCATCCGAAGATGGTTCCAAGCAGTTCGTATGTCGCATTCATACTCTCGAGTCAGCCATGAAGAAATAAAAAGCCTCTTGAATTTCAGCCATTTAATTGGCACTGTATTGTTTAAGAGAAGCGAGACCACCAAGTTCGAGCATTCCCCTTAAAATAAGAGGCAGCTCTCCGAATCTTAGAGTGCTCTGAGTAACGCCCTCCTAAGAAAGCTATGTCAAACTCCTGTATAAAAGACAAAGCCTTCGAAGCATCTCTATAACAAGAAAATGTGTCAAATTTAATTGATTGTCCACCTTCCTTAAACTCTCGGACTTTCTTCCTTTTGTCTTCCAGAAAGTCATACTGGTTGGCTTTATAAAAATTCTTCTTCTTTGCATACAAGCTGCTGTCGTCACAGTCTGAACTATCTCAAGACGAGTCCTCTGTAGAACTGTCAACCATGGGGCAAGATTTAGACTTCTTTGCCTTTTTCTTGCCCTTTCCGAAGCTTTGAATTTTGCTTCGCTTTTTGCCTTTTCGGTCTTCTTTGCTCGAGTCATATGAGCTAGAAGAACTGTCAAAAGAAGAAGAAGAAGAAGAAAAAGAATTGGGTACTCCTTCAAATCGAACACGCTTCTTTTGCTTTCTTGCCTTTTCAAATGTAGACTAACGACCCGAATAACCCGGGAAGTCAGCGCCTTTCTTCTGTTTTTTGTCGTGCTTTTTAGCTTTGTTCTGCGCGTCAAAAAGCTAAGCAATTTGTGCATCAACCACCTCTTCTAATTCTTGCTCTGTGTACATCCTCAGAGTAGGAGGTTCCTTCATGGCCGGTTTGAGGGGTGGCACTGTGGTCTTTCGCCACTGCGCATGCACCTCATCGAAAGAGGTCTCACTCATATATTTTGCAAATTTTGGGTCCTTCGCAAAAATAAGCATCATCTTTGTCGCATCGCCGATCAATCATCGACACTCCATCTCTTCGAGCTTCGCCTGAGTAGGCCGAGGCGGGCCGTACTCCTCGCGTGAATCTTCGTTGTGATCTCTTCCCGCACCTCCAGATGCAGAGGAAGTGGACTGATCTTTGCCTGAAGCCATAAGTGCCGCGTAAAAGGGATTCGGATTTCGCGTAGAAGAGAAATCGGTCGTGCTCTGATACCACTGTAACAGACTTGGACACTCCAAGTCGAGAATCTAGTGCGACAGCACAAATAATCACTTCAAAACAGATTACAGTTCACAATTGAGTCGACACTGACCCGGCGGAGTTCCGTGCCTAGAGATATTGGCCCCAAAGATTGGCGCCCCTTTCGGTATTTCTTTTTGTATTAATCTGTGTTCAAAGTACAAGAGTGTATGCAGGCGCTCACTCTCAGACTCTGCGTCTAGATGCTCTCAGTTGTGAGGCCCTGCCAACATATTTAAAGATTACAAGGGATGCTAAAAGCAGAGCCCAAAAGCTGAAAATCAAAAGCTTTTAAAATAAAGCAAAAGAGCTCTCTCTCTCTCTCTCTCTCTCTCTCTCTCTCTCTCTCTCTCTCTCTCTCTCTCTCTCTCTCTCTCTCTCTCTCTCTCTCTCTCTCTCTCTCTCTCTCTCTCTCTCGCGCTCGCCAAAAATAAAGCAAGAGCTTCTGTCTCTATTTCGGTAGCAAAATAAAGCAAAAACTGCCCAAAAGCTGCGCCGTAAACAGTGCCACGTCAGCATGTACGGAATTCCGTGAAATGCACCGCAATTTCCGGCTTGTCTGTACGGAACCTACCACGTCAACAATTCGGGTCTCCAGGGGCTGTCCATGCGGGAGGTTGCGGGAGGTGTGTGTGCACCGGGCAGCCATGTCATCAGATTGTGACAAATGCTGACGGGACAGGCAACGTACGGACTTGCCCAGAATATGCGGCGCGTTTTGCGGAATGCTGATGTGGCAGCAGAGTACGGAAAATTCCTACTTTTTCTCTACGCAAGGGCTGAAAACTTTCTACGTTGGAGCTTTCTGGGACTTGCTTTATTTTCACTAAGCAAGTGAGAGAAGATGCTTTATTTTGATAATGCTTTTGGGACAGCTTTTGGGGCTCTGCTTTTGGCATCCCTTGTAATCAATCTCTTTATGAGTGTTGTTGGGCTCTCACTTCTGAGAGCATCTGGACGCAGAGTCTAAGAGTGAGTCCCAACCACTCCCCTGTACTTTGAGTTGCAGATTAATACAAAAAGAAATACCGAAAGGAACGCCAGTCTTTGGAGCCAATATCTCTAGGCACAGAACTCCGTCGGGCCAGTGTCGAATCAATTGTGAACTGTGAACTGTCTTGAAGTGAATTCTTGTCGTGTCGTGGTAGAATCTTGACTTGGAGTATCCAAGTCTGTTACAGTAATATCAAAGCGCAGCCGATTTCTCTTCTACCGGGAAATCCAATCCTTTTTACGCGGCACTTATGGATTCAAACAGAGATCAGTCGACTTCCTCTCCATCCGGAGATGTGAGAAGAGATCACGAAGAAGATTCACGCGAGAAGTACGGCCCACCTCGGCCTACTCAGGCGGAGCTTCAAGAGATGGAGCGTCGACAATTGATCGACGATGCAACAAAGATGATGCTAAATTTTGCGAAGGACCCGAAATTTGCAAAATTTATGAGCTAGACCTCCTTCGACGAGGTGCACTCATAGTGGCGGCAAACCACAGAGCCACCCCTCAAACCGGCACTCTAAGAAACCTCCTACTCCTAGAATGTATACAGAGCAAGAATTAGAAGAGGTGGTTGATGCACGGATTTCTCAGCTTTTTGACGCGCAAAACAAAGCAAAAAAGCACGACAAAAAGCAGAAGAAAGGAACTGACTTCCCGGGTTATTTAGGTCGTCAGTCTACATTTGCATCAGCAAGAAAGTAGAAGAAGCGTGTTCGATTTGAAGGAGTACCCAGTTCTTCTTCTTCTTCTTCTTTTTCGAGTTAATCTAGCTCCTCTGACTCGAGCGAAGGCAGAAAAGGCAAAAAGCGAAGCAAAATTCAAAGCTTCGGAAAGGGCAAGAAAAAGGCAAAGTAGCCTAAATCTCGCCCAGTGGTTGACAATTCTACAGAGGACTCGTCTTCGGACAGTTCGGACTCTGATGATAGCAGCTTTTATGCAAAAGAAGAAGAATTTTTATAAAGCCATCCAATATGACTTCTGGAAGATAAAAGCAAGAAAGTCCGAGAGTTTAAGAAAGGTGGACAGTCAATTAAATTTGACACGTTTTCTGGTTATAGAGATGCTTCAAAGGCTTTGGCCTTCATACAGCAGTTTGATATAGCTTTCTTTGGAGAGCGTTACTCAAAGCACTCCAAGATTCGGAGGGCTACCTCTTACTTCAAGGGAAATGCTCAAACTTGATGGTCCACGCTTCTATTAAACAAGACGGCGCCAGTTAAATGGCTGAAATTCAAAACTCTTTTTATTTCTTCTTGGCTGACTCGAGAGTACGAACGCGACATACGAACTGCTTGGAACCATCTTCGGATGAGCAAGAAGGATACATTGGACGCATATTGCGAGAGATTTCGGAGCTCTTTTCTCCCAGCCTCTTCATTTAAGAAGATCTTGTTCAAAGAACACATTCAGCGGTTTACCTTGGGACTTCCCACAGAGATCCGAGATCACTGCTTATAACAAAAGTCAGAATCCATTCAGGAACTGATGAGTCATGAGAAACGGGGTTTTGCCATTCAGTCACGCAATTTGACCTACCCCACAGATGAAATCATGACACAAAGGACCGAACAGACTTCGAACAATGAAAGTAGAAAGAGAAAGAGCAACCCAGAAAAGAAAGAAAAGAATGCACGACCCAAACTCACTCCTCAAGAGAGAGCTCTTTACATCAAAGAGGGGAAGTGCTTTGGATGCGGGGAAACTGGGCATATCTCCACGAAGTGCTCTAAAAAGGCACCGAAAGAACAGAACGACAAGGATGAGACACGCCAGAGGGTTCGAAAGCAGCTGAGGAACATGGACGAAAAGGCAAGATGAAAGCAGGACTAGTTCCAGATTGCATGGGTACTAACCCAAGCACGATTGATGAGAGTACAGAACTTTGTCGAGCTTAGGGCAAAGTGAAAGACCAAGAAGCCCTGATTTTCTTTGATAGCGGAGCCAAGGCCAACTTCATTTCCCTAAATGGCGGCGCGGCTCGAGATCACACTTGATCGGATGGGACCATTAGCAAAGGCAGTTCTAGCTGCACCCGACAGGCACATAGCCATTACACCTGTCATTGGCAAACTTCGGTTGCATTGTCAGGGGTATTTGGGGCATGAGGACTTATACATAATGCCATTGGAAGGTTGTGATGTCTTCTTGGGAATTCCCCGATACCACAAGAACGACGCTGTGGTCGACTATCGGGCGAGAAAAGTGACTTTGACTACAGAGAAGGGCAGAACCGTTGTACTTGATGTAAAACTTAAGGGCGAGCTGTCCCTTTTGTATCGGCTTCGGCCGTTTCAAAATTAATGAAATCTAGTCTCTTTGTTTACTCGATCTTTTTGAAAGAGTTGAATGATGATCATAGGACAAACATGTCTAATCATTTTGCTTTTCACAGGGCCTACCAGACTGGGGATCATCCCATTGATCTGATACTGAAGCACACCACCAAACTGGCCACCTTACCGTGTGAGCCGAGCCCAAAACGAAGAAATTATGAACCAAGTGAAAGACCTCTTGGAAAAGGGTCTTATCCAACCTAGTACTTATCTGTATTGCTCTCCAGTGTTGTTGATTTTGAAGAAAGACGGATCTTGGAGTATGTGCATTGATTAAAGAGCTCTCAACAAAATCACCATCAAGAACAGATTCCCGATTCCTAGAATCGATGATATTCTTGACCGACTACAGGGATCCTCGTGCTTTAGCAGGATCGACTTGAAAAGTGGATATCATCAAATCCGAATCGCGCCAAGAGATGTCTACAAGACAACTTTTCGGACGACTTTTGCGTTATTTGAGTTTTTGGTGTTGCCTTTTGACCTGATCAATGCTCCTGCAACATTTAACCGGATGATGGACAGAATTTTTCGAGAATACAGACTATTTGTTGGCACTTTCTTTGACGACATCATTGTTTTCTCCAAGGATGAGGCGGAACGTAGAGAACATCTACTTCAGGTCTTTCAGGCATTACGAGATCACAAGTTGGTGATTAATGCGAAGAAAAGTGAATTTTTCCTACCAGAGATGCACTTTTTGGGACACATTGTCTCAGCAGCAGGTGTGTAGATGGACCCAGCCAAGATAGAGACTATCAGTGATTGGCCCAATTTGAAGAATGTCCATGAAGTTAGAAGCTTCTTGGGATACAAGCGGTTCATTATAAAGTTTGCAGAGGTTGCTTCCCCTTTGCATATTTTGACACAGATAGGAGTCCCTTTCTCGTGGGGACCCATAGAGGTGACTGCATTTCAGACATTGAAAGAGAAATTGACTACACGACCAGTTTTGACTTTGCCGGAATTGCAAAAGTCATGTGAAGTATATTGTGATGCTTGGTGGTCGTAGTCTGGGTGCGGTCTTAATGCAAGAAGGCCATGTTATTGCCTACGAGAGCCGATTGTTCTCAAGGCCGGAATTGACAGCACAAATTTATGAGAAAGAGCTTTTGGCCGTTATTCATGCTCTTACTCAGTGGCGACATTACCTACTCGGAGCAAATTTTACTGTCTTCACAAACATCAGAGTCTACGCTACTTCTTGTCACAGAAGCAGCTATCGGAAAAGCAGATGCAATGGGCGAACATCTTGTCACAGTTTCACTTTCAGATTGTCCATGTGCAAGGACAGAAGAATGTGGTGGCAGATGCTTTGTCTCGGAAGGCGTTGGTTTTGGCTATTTCCGCGATACATCATAGGAGCTTCGAGGATATGGTCGATCAGTATGCCACAGATACATATTTTGTAGCGGGATATTCCATTCAGGATGGCTACTTGATGAAGGAAACCATGTTGTGCGTTACACAGCCGTTGAGGGAAAAGGTTATGACCGAATGCCACTGTCCACTTACACGTCACCGCGGCATTGCTACTACCTTGAAAGGAGTAGAGAGATACTTCTTTTGGCCGAGACTCAAGAAGGATGTGGACAAGTTTGTGCGCAGTGCTTGGTATGCCAGAAGGTCAAGTTTGACAGGCATAAAGCACAGGGATTGTTACAGCCTTTACCCATACCATCCGCCCTTGGGAAAGTATTGCAATGGATTTCATTTTTTTATCTCCCAAGAACATAGAGTGGTCACGATGGTATCTGGACTGTTATTGACAGATTTAGCAAGCAAGCTCATTTTATTCCAGTGAAGAAAACAGTCAGCAGGATCACTTAGCGAGACTGTTTGTGGCCCACATCTTCAGATTACATGGCATGCCCAAGACAATTGTCTCCGACAAGGACCCCAGAATCACGAGTTTGTTTTGGAATGCTATTTGGAAGAACATTGGCACGCAGTTGCAGTTCTTGTCATCTTCGCAGACTGACAGGCAATCTGAGATTGCCAATTCAATGGTACTAGATTTATTGAAGCCTTACATCTCAGATAAGAAGACTCAATGGGAAAAGTATTCACCTTTGGTGGAATTTGCATACAATAACACGATACGCTCGTCAACAGAGAAGGCGCCATTTGAGATTATTGAAGGTGCTTACGAAGGTTCCACCCTTCCTAAGCACGAACGATAAGATTTTAGAAGCCGATTCATACACGCGTGACTTGGACACGGTTTTTGCCAAGGTCCGCAAGGCTTTGCAGAAATCTCAAGAAAGACAGAAAAAGGCAGCAGATCGCCATCGTCGCGATTTGAAATTGAAGGAGAATGATTGGGTGCTCTTACGTTTTGAGAAGGCACGCCTAAGAAAGAAAAAGGGAAAAGAAGAGGCTTTTTCCGATTCTTAGTATGCGATACTACGAACCTTTCCAGATCTCCAAAAAGATAAATGATGTCTCCTTCCGACTGAAGTTGACCGATACTTGAAGAATTCACAATGCTTTTCATGTGAATCTCCTGAAGCCTTTTAAAGGCAATGAGCCCGAAAATGGGGAGCCTGATGAGCAACCCGAAGTGGAAAAACGAGGACATCCTTGTTCCCGAACAGATATTGACACATAAAGACGGAAAGATTAAGGGTAAAGTGATAAGGCGATTCTTGGTTAAATTCAAGAACTATCTTGCATTGGATCCGAACTGGATGGAGGAGGAGGACCTAGCAGATACTCCTCAGATTGTGAATCTTTACCTTGAAGCTTTTGGTTTAGCATAGTCTATTCCAATTGGAACCTCGAACGCAGCTTGGCCGGAAATCTGGTGCAGCAAGTATGCACAAGAGGGGAGTTACTCCGCTCCTTTGTCAACAGATGTCTCAATTTTTGATGCTAGAGTCACTGATGTCTCTTTGAGCTTCAGGGATACTGAGAGCTGAAGACTTTATAAACTGGAATTCCCAATAATATGATACTGATTTGTTCTTGACTTGTTTAAGTGCAGGAACTCATAGCGAAATGAGTGCAGCATTTAGATCTAAATGATCTCGATAGACATGGTTGCAATAGGGATTAGTCAATCGGGCATCTATGAGGTCCTGAGTGGATCTAGATGCGATTGCTAATTGCATTGCCGATAAACATGGTCTAAGATCCGAATGAATGTTGAATGTCATTTGTCATGTGATGTCCTGTGATGTCAAGTGATATCCAGTGATGTCGTGTGATGTGACTGTCGATTGGTACATGTGCTAGATGTGTGTTTCCTAGTGCGTCGATACTAACAGTCAGTGTCTACTAACACAGTTTATGGCCTCTGTCTGTTTTGCAGGCGTAATCGAGGGCGATTACAATGCTTTCAAGAGGGGAGTATGTCACAAACTAGTGATGTGGCTACCCAGTACACACACACCTGCCCTACTACTGAAAACAACCTGCTGAATTGTAGCGTACGAACTTTCGCTGAAAATGCTGACATGGCAAGCAGCGTACAGACTAGCCCGGAATTTGCGGCGCGTTTTGCGGAATGCTAGCGTGGCAACAACGTACGGAAAATTCCTGCTTTTTCTCTACGCAAGGGCTGAAAACTTTCTACGTTGGAGCTTTTTGGGACTTGCTTTATTTCCACTAAGCAAGGGAGAGGAGATGCATTATTTTGATAAAGCTTTTGGGACAGCTTTTGGGGCTCTGCTTTTGGCATCCCTTGTAATCTCTTTATAAGTGTTTGGGCTCTCACTTTTGAGAGCATCTGGACACAAAGTCTGAGAGTGAGTCCCAACCACTCCCTTGCACTTTGAGTTGCAGATGAATACAAAAAGAAATACCGAAAGGGGGCGCCAGTCTTTGGGGCCAATCACGGAACTCCATCGGGCCAGTGTCGAATCAATTGTGAACTGTGAGCTGTTTTGAAGTGAATTCTTGTCGTGTCGCGGTAGAATCTTGACTTGGAGTGTCCAAGTCTGTTACATCATCTCTCTTGATACTGCAGAGTGCCTGAGCCTCACACCTCCTCACCTAGGCACTCCGATCACATCCGTATCTGCATTTGAAGGGTTGACTACCAATGCAACTCCTGTACAAGGACAGCTCAATCTCTAGATTGGTGAGTACATGGACTGAGAATCATTTTTTATGGCACCAATCGAAGAATGTGACATTATTCTCGGTGTACAATGGACCTTCCATATCCAACCAGTCCCAGATTATGTGGAAAATGTTAGGTGCAACAGAATGAATGTTTGCGCTTTGCTCAAGATGAGTGCTCCGAACTGTGCTCAAGGTTCCTTTTGTTCTTATGGAAGGGAGAGCCTTCCATTCTTAATGAGAAAGTGCTATGATCACAAACAAAGTGAATGGACATTGCGCGAGCAAGTGTGTGAGATTGAGAGATAGAGAGAGAAGAGAGATACGACACCAGAGACGTTGTAAAACCCTCCTCCGAAGGCCCCACTCTCGTCAGCGAGAGTGGTCTACTTACGATTGCACAATCTAGTACAAATGGTATGCATGAGACTGATGCAAGTCTAGGCTATGTCGACAATGACGAGGCCGACACTAGAGCTGAAATCTGCAATCTTTTATCTGTTGTCCAAAAACGCTATGGGCTGAAATCTGCGACTAGTCCAAAAACGCTGATTCTGGGATTGTTTTCGTAGGTCTTTAATGCTGAAAATCTGCAGGTTTAGGGCTGAAAACTGAGTTTTCTTCCGGGCTGAATCTGCTACTTTCTTAGGGCTGAACTTGCAGGTACTTCATGGCTGAAAAACACTGCAGGCTGAGGTCATAAATGCTGAAATCTGCAAACGTTGGGACATGCAAAAACCCTAGGTTGATGTGTTTCCAAAAACGCTAGAGAAGGTCTTCAAAAACGCTAGCTAATGGGGGTACTGTGGCGAGGTATTTAGATGCAGAAACGCTAATGGCTGGAACTGCCTGGCGACGATGCTTGCTGAAGAAAACGCTAGATTTGGGTCTTGCTGTAAGGGAGTCTACCAAGGGGTCTTGTTGAGAAGTTGCCAGCTAAGCTTGGCTCATATTGCCTCTTCTGCCAAATAGTGCTACTCTAGGTTTGCTTATATACAAACTTACTCAATTTGCCCTACCTACTTCCAACAAAAGTCACTTAAAAATAATAAGTGAAAAATGTCGAAAATAGGGAAAATAGGCTAAAATCACTGGAAAATTCCCCTGACTAATTTTGATGGATTCTGATGGGAATGCTTATGATCATGATGTGTGCAACCAGAGGATATGCATCTATACTAAGTAATCTAGGCATGCACGGTCTACGAACAGACTCACAAAATTGCCAGAACACTTCTAAATCTAGACTGACTACTTCTAAATCTAGACTGACTAGACTGACTGAACCGTGATCATGTTGTAGCTTGTCCACAGACACATAGAGTTGGATGTGTCACGTGACAGAAAAGTCCCGCACTTTCGATTTGAGGGCAAGAAAGTTAAAAGTTTTTACTAATGCTGGGGATTGGCCATTCCCTATTGTAAGCCATATCTCTATTAAAGGAAATGAAGTAGTGCGTTTTTGCTTACTTGATTTTTGCACGAGGGATGTCACAAAACGGCAACGTACACGAGCACTTAGAAAATCTGAAAATTATAATACTTTGCAAACATGAGAGAAGGGAGAAGATCGACACAGTATTGGGGACCAGAAGATGGGCTGGTCCCCCCCGTTAAGAGTATTCTTTTATTCAGGGAGAATTCTTATACAAGCACGAGAACCCGAGGAAACCCCTCCGTTCTGTAATCTTAGACCCGAAGGTCGTGCTTTCCCGTAAAGGGCTTGGGCACAAGGCCGTTCCTTCCCGTAAGGGACATAGGCCCGAAGCCGTACTTTCCCGTAAGGGACTTAGGCGTGAAGCCGTACTTCCCGTTAAGGGCCTTCCCGTAAGACGGGAGATTCTTGCAAAACAAACCACACAAAGCAACAATTCTCAATGCGTATCAACACCTTATACCTGTCGCTCCTTGCTCGAGGAATCGACCTCCATACTCAGTCGTCACGCGAGCACTTGCAATTTCCGTCGCCAGCCTCTACTCCAGAATCCCAGCGCTAGCACTTCCTGCTGCTTCCGACATGTTGAAAACTCGAACGCTGGCTTACCCTTTTATAGGGTCTAGCACCCGGCGGGAATAGAGGCCCAAAAAGCAGAGCCTGGCGCTCCTAGAGAGAGGAGAGAGAGAGAGAGAGAGAGAGATCGCAATTTCAACCCCCTGCGTTAGCTTTTAGCGCTGGCTTTTTTTTTAAGAGCCTTGCTTGCTTTATTTTATTAATAAAAGGACTGGTCACTTAAAAGTGACCGACCACTTTATAAAATAAAGTGTGAACCTGTTCAAACTTTAAAAACTCACTCAGTTAGTGAAAACAATGCTACACGAACACATTCCAGGCGTCCCCAGGTGCAGGACACGACACAGATGCAATGCAGACACAGACTCCTCGCGGGAAAGCATTTGCGCTCCCGTGACTGTTCCTGCCCATCTTTATTCTTGTGCTTGCGTTCTTACGCGTATTTTCTTACTCAGTTCAGATTTCCTCCTTAGCCTACAGAATGCCCCCTTTTTGATGCACCCGTCACCCATCATGTGACGCATCAGGGGTACTCGTAACCCGGCCCTTTCCACTCAACTTACGGAAACTCCTTTGCGATGTTTACCGTCACCCATCAAATGACACATCAGAGTTATCCGTTCTTGATGGCACTCCCTGTAGCTACAATCTTTTAACAGTTCTTAGTGTACACAATAAAATATCCTTGATAAAGAAATTAATCATTAAAAAAAAAAAAGAGAATAGTCCAATTAGCAACATCCCTCTCGCTTCTAAACAGTTGACCTCAACTATAGTGCTTGGACATATACCTCCAGTATCTCGAGATAAGCTGCTAATTCCTCCTGCGTCATCCACTAAGCATCTAGATTCGAATAGTTCTTAAACTTAACCAAATACTTCCGTGTTATCTTTCCGGATTTGAGAGACCGCTCCTGATGACTTACTATCTGCTCCGGTTGGAGTATTTCTTCTGTTCCCTCAACCTCAGAAGGTTCCTCAGCACTAGGCTGGCTTGGAGGCGGTCCCACATACGGCCGGAGTAAACTGACATGGAAAGCATTATGGATCTTCCAATTAGGCGGTAGCTCTAATCGGAAAGTGACATCATTCACTCGCTCAGTGATCTTAAACGGCCCGTAGTAGCGGGTAGAAAGTTTTACCACCTTCCCCTTATGAGACGCTTGTTTCTTAAGTCTTGCCTTCTCAAACTTGAGTGAGACTAACTATCCGACTGTTAAGTCTAGATTCCTTCTGTGCTTGTCTGCAGCTTTCTTATGCTTTTCCTAAGAGCGTTGAATAGCTCTCCTAACTTGCCCGTAGGCTGTGTCCCAATCCCGGACAAATTCATCTACTGCAAAGATCTTATCCTTAGTTAAAAGGATGGGTGGAAGCAAAGACTTACCATAGAGAATCTCAAAAGGTGCTTTCCCCATCGATGAGTGTATGGTATTGTTATACGCATACTCGACAAGAGGCAAATATTTCTCCCAGTTAGATTGCCGGTCTGACACATAAGCTTTTAACATATCCAATACTGTGGAATTGGCTATCTCACTTTTCCCGTCCGTTTGAGGATGGTAGGCAGATGAAAAATTCAGCTTCGTACCAAGATTATCCATCAAGGCACGCCAAAAATTTCCTGTCATGCGAGGATCTCGATCACTCACAATAGACTTAGGCATTCCATGATGCTTAAAGATCTGTACCAGAAAGACCCTAGCCATATGATCTGCTTTGATCGTTTTCTTGACTGGTATAAAGTGTGCTTGCTTGGTAAACCTGTCCACAATGGTCCATATCGCGTCATTTCCAGTCTGAGTTCTAGGGAGGTCCATGATAAAGTCCATGGCAATACTTTCCCAAGGTTCATTAGGCACAGGCAAAGGTTGTAGCAACCCAGGCGTCTTATGCAGATCATACTTCACTTTTTCGCAAACCAAGCATTCCCTGACATACTTATCAATGTCTGCTTTAAGCCTAGGCCAAGAGAAATATCTTTCCAGTGCTAAGGTCATAAGGAGAATACCCCGATGACCCGCATAAGGCGAAGCGTGTGCTTCATCCATGATCTTCTTTCTTAATGGTTCCGCTACACATATGGCCTGATGGTGGTAGAGATAACCGTCCCGAATGGAATAGGGAAACTCATTCTCTCCACGATGTAGCTTTCCCCAAATGGTGGAGAAGTCTGGATCATTCGGATACAAATCCGGTAGTGCTTCTAATTCTTGGTGATACACCGAAGTGATAGCGTTCACCCTTGGCCGCCTAGACAATGCGTCTGCGACCACATTCTTGCTCCCAGCCGTGTGAAGGATCTGGAAGTGAAACATAGACAAAAAGTTTGCCCATCTCATCTGCTTCTCAGATAGTTTCCTTTGCGTAAGAAAATACCGCAAACTCTGGTGATCAGACTTGATCACAAAATCCGCTCCTAGAAGATAGTGCTTCCAGTTGGATAAGGCGTGAATCACCGCCGTGAGTTCCTTTTCGTAGATTGATGCATGCAACTCTGCGTCCTTAAGCCGTCTGCTTTCATAAGCCATTGCATGGCCTTCTTGATTTAACACTGCTCCGATGCAATCGCCTAAAGCATCGCAGTGAACCTCAAATGGTTTCCTTAAGTCAGGCACTATCAAAATAGGTCCATGGCTTAGCAAGTACTTGAGCCGATCAAAAGCTCCTTGTTGTCTCGATCCCCATCTGAAAGGAATCTTCTTCTTTGTCAAATCATGAAGTGGTCCTGCTACATGAGCAAATCCTCGGACAAACCTTCGATAATATGAACATAATCCCACAAAGCTACGTACATCATGTACCGTAGTGGGAATAGGCCAATCTTCTACCACTCGGATCTTGGCAGGATCCATACTCACTTGATTGTGAGAGACTATATGGCCGAGATAGTGTATCTCTGAGAGAAAGAACTCGCTCTTCTTTGCATTCACATGCAACTCATGCTTTCGCAATTCTTGAAACACTAAGTCCAAGTGCTTCCGATGTTCCTTTTCTGACTTAGAGAAGATGAGTATGTCGTCAAAGAATACTTCCGTAAAAGCTCAATACGGGCTGAAAATGCGGTCCATCATGCGATTGAAGGTCGCAGGAGCATTGGTCAAGCCGAAAGGCATTACCAAAAATTCATATAGTCCAAAGGTTGTGCGGAACGCAGTCTTATGGACATCCTCAGGGGCGATCCGTATCTGATGATACCCACTCTTTAAGTCTATGCGACTAAAGACGCTTGCACCCTGCAACTTATCAAGTATATCATCAATCCGAGGGATCGGAAAGCGATTCTTGATTGTGATCTTGTTTAAAGACCTATAGTCTATGCACATTCGAAACATGCCATCTTTCTTCTGCACCAGTAGAACTGGAGAGCAGTAGGGTGAAGCACTTGGCCGTACTAACCCTTTCTCTAGAAGCTCGTTGACTTGCTTCAAAATTTCCTCTTGCTGAGCAAGACTTACCTGATAAGGGGGTTGATTGGGAGGCGAGCTACCCGGTATGAGATCTATGCAGTGATCTTCCGGGCGTACCGGAGGGAGTTCATCAAGGAGTGTTTCCGTGAAACAATCTTTGTACTTTCAATAAATTGAAGACGCTTAATTTCCAGACTAGAGAGAGAGTCCCTACTGGTTTTATCCTTTTCACGTGCAAAAATCAAGCAAGCAGAAACACACTTCTTCATTTCTTTCTTAATGGAGATATGGCTTACAATTGGGAACTGCCAATCTCCTGCATCAGCATGAATCCTTATTTTCTTACCCCCATGATCAAAAGTGAGGGTCTTTTCCACATAATCGGGAATAGGTGTCGTGTGGAAGTGCCATGGCATACCCAAGATGATATCACATCCCTCGATGGGTGCCATCAAAAATGATTCGCGGTCCTTGTACTCGCCGATCAGAAGATTGAGCTGTCCTTGCACGGGAGTTGCATTGGTTGTCAACCCCTCGAATGCCGATCCGGATGTAACCGGTGTGCCAAGCTGAGCCGATGTGAGGCACAAACGTTCTGCAGTATCCAGGGAGATGAAGTTATCCGTGGATCCTGGATCATAAAGAATCAGTACTCGTTGGTTGTTCAAAGACCCCCAGCCCTTCAGAAGTTGACGCTTCTCTCTCTCCATTTCTCTGTTTCCTTGAACATCTGGGATTGAGTTCGAGCTTGGCGGTGCGGGTTCCTTCCTTGCTTTCTCTTGCCTCGTAGAGCCTTGTTCTTGCCGTTGCTGCTTTAGCGAGCAATCCGGTTTCATATGTCCTTTCTCTCCACAGTAGAAGCATCTTCCTTCCTCTCTGAAAGTTTGAAGTTGAGTAGGAGAAAGATACTTAGTTCGCTTGACAGTGCCCTCTGGCTTCTTAGAATGATCATCGTCCCTAGATGGAGGACTTTTTCTTCCGTGGCCCCCTTGGTCATCGTAGACCTCTCTTAGTCTTGCACGGTAAGTGCTATGCTCCATCTTTCTGGGCGTCCCAGTTGAGTGCAAATCCTCAGCAATGATTGCTGACTCCATCATCCTCTTAAGAGTATCATGCGGATACACCTTCACACTCTTTCGAAGCTGTGGTTGGAGACCCGCTTCGAACTTTCGTTTCTTTTCCTCGTCGGCAATCTTCATGGAGGCAATGACCTTCAGAAGAAGCGACCAATACTTGTCCACATAAGTCGTTACTCTTTCATGTTCCTTCTGGGCAAGCCAGTCCCATTCCTTCCGTATGTCCTGCTCGAAGTCAGGTGGAAGAAATTGTTCATAAAATTCATATTTGAAGCTCTCCCAAGTTCTGGCCTGAGAACCTTCCAGAATCTTGGCTAACCACCAATTACTTGCCGTTTCCTTGAGGTGCATCCCCACATGGCGTAATTTGGATCTTTCTGTGAAGTGCCCATTGGTAAAGGCAACTTCAAACTGTCTGATGAAGGACAGTGCTTTGGAGATGTCTCTCCGTCCGTTGTAGGTTTCGAACTTGATGTCCTTGTCGCCCGATTTGAAGACTCTCATGCGATGTTGAGACTTGCGACCATGCTTCTTGAATCCAGGCTTATCTTTAGGTTGATGTAGGGTAGTGGCAGTAGTAGCGGCTTCCTTCTTCTGACGAGATGATCGAGAAGTAGAAGTATAATCAGGAGAGTGGGATGGAGATGAGATAGAGATGTCCTTGCTCTCATCTAGCAGCGAGAGCGCTTTTTCCTGGCCTTTCCGTGAAATACGCCGTTCATTCCGATCCGAAGATCCTTTGTGCACCTCGGCACGTTCTTCTTCTCTTGCCTCTTGGGGTCTCACGCCAACAGTGTTGTCTGGATGCTTGGCTGCATCAATTCCATTCGTTTTCTTCATTCCGCCCAAGAGCTTTTGGACATCTGGCAACAGTATGATTTGTTGCAAATCCGCAAGCTGAGCTTGCACTTGTTGAAGCTCCTCTTCAACGCTTCTCCCTTGGCCTGACATGGTTCTTCCCGTTCTTCCCGGAATCGTCCTTCTTTGTAGAAAAAGAGAGGAGTCCGAGCTCTCATACCACTGTCACAAAACGGGAGCATACACGAGCACTTAAAAAATCTGAAAATTATAATACTTTGCAAACATGAGAGAAGGGAGAAGATCGACACAGTATTGGGGACCAGAAGATGGGCTGGTCCCCCCCCATTAAGAGTATTCTTTTATTCAGGGAGAATTCTTATACAAGCACGAGAACCCGAGGAAACCCCTCCGTTCTGTAATCTTAGACCCGAAGGTCGTGCTTTCCCGTAAAGGGCTTGGGCACAAGGCCGTGCCTTCCCGTAAGGGACTTAGGCGCGAAGCCGTACTTTCCCGTAAGGGACTTAGGTGTGAAGCCGTACTTCCCGTTAAGGGCCTTCCCGTAAGACGGGAGATTCCTGCAAAACAAACCACACAAAGCAACAATTCTCAATGCGTATCAACACCTTATACCCGTCGCTCCTTTCTCGGGGAATCGACCTCCGTACTCAGTCGTCATGCGAGCACTTGCAATTTCCGTAGCCAGCCTCTACTCCAGAATCCCAGCGCTAGCACTTCCTGCTGCTTCCGGCATGTTGAAAACTGGAACGCTGGCTTACCCTTTTATAGGGTCTGGCACCCGGGAATAGAGGCCCAAAAAGCAGAGCCTGGCGTTCCTAGAGAGAGGAGAGAGAGAGAGAGATCGCAATTTCAGCCCCCTGCGTTAGCTTTTAGCGCTGGCTTTTTTTTTAAGAGCCTTGCTTGCTTTATTTTATTAATAAAAGGGCTCGTCACTTAAAAGTGACCGGCCACTTTATAAAATAAAGTGTGAACCTGTTCAAACTTTAAAAACTCACTCAGTTAGTGAAAACAATGCTACACGAACACATTCCAGGCGTCCCCAGGTGTTGGACACGACACAGATGCAATGCAGACACAGACTCCTCATGGGAAAGCATCTACCCTCCCACGACTGTTCCTGCCCATCTTTATTCTTGTGCTTGCGTTCTTACGCGTATTTTCTTACTCAGTTCGGATTTCCTCCTTAGCCTACAGAATGCCCCCTTTCTGATGCACCCGTCACCCATCATGTGACGCATCAGGGGCACTCGTAACCCGGCCCTTTCCACCGAACTTCTGGAAACTCCTTTGCGATGTTTACCATCACCCATCAAATGACACATCAAAGTTGTCCGTTCTTGATGGCACTCCCTGTAGCTACAATCTTTTAACAGTTCTTAGTGTACACAATAAAATATCCTTGATAAAGAAATTAATCATTAAAAAAAAAAAAAAGAGAATAGTCCAATTAGCAACAAGGGATAAGTCTGAAGAGAGCTTGCTCTTGAGTCTTGATATAAAGCGTTTTCAATTTTATAGAAAGGTACAAGGATTGTTTCACTGAAACTCTTCCTAATAAGCTACCTCCAGAACGTTCGGAAGATCAACGCCTAACCAACCCCCCTACACAGTAAGTCTTGCTCGACGAGAGACGAGCTTCTAGAGAGAGATCTACTATGGCCAAGTACTTTGCCCTACTTCTCTGCAGTTCTACTGGTGCACAAGAAAGGTGGCACATTCTGAATCAGGAATCGCTTTTCAATTCCTTCGATTGATGACATTCTCGATAAGTTACAAGGAACAAGCAACTCTAGTCACATAGACTTAAAGAGCGTGTATCATCAGATATACATACCCGCTGAGGATGTCTATAAGACTGCTTTCCGCACAAATTTAGAACTTTAGGAATTTTGGTCATGCATTTCCGCTTAACCAATTCTCCAATCGATTCGTACCTTCAGTCCATACAGAGCCTTTACGGGAGTATTCTTCAATGACATACTAAACTTCTCTCAAATCAAAAAGAGGAACATCAAAAGCACTTGAATATAGTATTTCAAGAACTGCATAAGCATTAGTTGCATATCAATGCAAAGAAAAGTGAGTTCTTTCTCATGAAAATTCACCACTTAGGCCATGTAGTCTCTCACAATACGCTGAATATGGATCCAGTAAAGATCCAAGTTGCACAAGACTGGGCAACTCCCACTTTTGTACATGATGCACGTAACTTTCTGGGATCATAGTTTTTGTACACGTGTGGTTGCCAAGCCATACTTCCATATTCGACCAAGTACGGGAGCGTACAGAAAGTGATTCCGTACCCGATCGAAAATTTGGGGCAAAAAATTTTCGCCTGCAGTTTTTTTGTTGTGCAAGTTGGGCTACTGACTTTGTTATGCAAGCATTGCAAGGAGCGTGAGATTTGGGCACATCAGCAAGCTGCGCGCTACGAATCAGCAGCCAGCCCATCCTCTCGCTTTCTCTTCCTCACCTTCAGGCTTCTCCCGCACCCACAAGCTAGTCTCTAAATTCTAATTTTTGAAGTTTCTATGGTTTTGTGCTTGTGTATAAAGTTTTAAACATGGTGGTGTAGTATGTAGGCTTTTAAGCATCCTATGTAGTAGGCTATCTGACGTGTGGAATTTTCGAGTAGTCCAATCCGTACTATTCCGTACTTTCGTACCCATGTGCGTCCGACTTGTGGTTGACGTATGGAAAAACTATGTCTAGGATTGTGTTCATATTATCAAAGATTCATCCCTGGCTTTGCTCGTGGAGCAAGACCACCCCATGACCTAACAAGGAAGAAGATCCCTTTTAAATGGGGAACGAGACAAGAAGCTTTTTTTGACAGGCTAAGTACCTATTGAGTCATGGTCCTATAATGATAGTGCCACACTTGAGGAAACCTGAGGTTCACTACGATGCTTCAAATGATTGCATCGGTGTAGTGCTTAACCAAGAAGCCCATGCAGTGGCTTATGAGAGTAGACGGCTCAAGGATGCAGAATTGCATGCCTCAATCTACGAAAGGAACTTATGGCTATATTCACGCCTTGTCTCCCTAGAAGCATTATCTTCTTAAGGCAGATTTTGTGATCAAAACCGATCATCAGAGTCTTCAGAATTTCCTTACACAACAGAAATTACATGAGCATCAGATGAGAGAAGCAAACTTCTTCTCCATGCAAATCCTTCATACGGCTAGAAGTAAGAATTTGGTTGCAAACGCATTGTCTAGACGGCCAAGGGTGAATGCAATCACTTCTGTGTAAAACAAGAACTAGAATCACTTCCCTACCTGTACAGATCGTCACAAAGTGATGACGTGGCTTGACCAACTGGAAGAGAAATGGCCAAGTGGATAAGAGAAACTGAACGGACTAACTTGAAGAACTTATGAAGCACCGGCCATCGGGCCCAACGCCCTAAAAGGCAGAAGCTTGAAGTTTGGTGGACATGCCCATAAAACGCTCTGACTGCTGACGTGGCAGGGTTGTACAAATAGTTGACGTGGCAAGGCTGTACAGAATTCTGAAAATCACGCTCATGTGCTGACGTGGCAGGCTATACTAATTTTCATAAATTACGCTGGCAAATATTGTAGATTCCAACGCTAGCTTTTGAAGCCCAGAGCTTTTGGGGTTTGGTGCTTTTAGTCACAAACTAGGTGACGTGGCATGGCCCTAGGCATGTGGCAAGAAATTCCCGATTTTTCTGCAAGCTGATGACGTGGCAGGATGTACGGCAATCTCTGCAAATCGCGACGCAAATTACGGCAGCTGTAAGAAAATCTCAGCTTTTGCGTTCTGAAAAAGCAATGAAAATACTGAGCAATAATTTGAAAAGCTTTTTGGAGACTTGCTTTATTTTAAGCCTATGTCAAAAAGATGGCAGCTTTTTGGGGCTCTGCTTTTGGCATCCCATGTAAACCTTTAAATACGTGTTTGGGCTCCCACTCTGCGGAGCATCTGGACGCAGAGTCCGAGAGTGAGACCCCTCCAACTCCTTCTACTTTAAGTTGCAGATTAATACAAAAAGAAATACCGAAAGGGACGCCAGTCTTTGGGGCCAATATCTCTAGGCACGGAACTCCGTCGGGCCGTGTCGAATCAATTGAGCTGTGAATTGTTTTTGAAGTGAATCTCTGCTCTGTCGCGGTAGAATCTTGACCAAGTTTGTTATAGTGGTATCACAGCGCTGCCAATTTCTCTACTACCGGAAAATCCGATCCTTTTCTTGCGACACTTATGGATTCAAACAGAAATCAGTCGACTTCCTCTGCATCTGGGGATGCAGGAAGAGATAACGAAGAAGATTCTCACGAGGAGTATGGCTCGCCTCGGCCTACTCAGACGGAGATTGAAGAGATGAAGCGTCGACAATTGGTTGACGATGCGACAAAGATGATGAGAAACATTGCGAAGGATCCCAAATTTGCAAAATTTTTGACACAGACATCCTTCGACGAAGTGCACTCTCAGTGGTGGAGGCCAATGAATCAACCCTCGAACCGGCACTCAAGAAACCTCCTAATCTGAGGATGTTTACAGAGCAAGAATTAGAAGAGGTGGTTGATACACGGATTACCCAACTTTTTGAAGCAACCAACGAAGCCAAAAAGCACGACAAAAAGCAGAAGAAAGGAACTGACTTCCCGGGTTATTTGGGTCGTCAATCTGCTTTTGCCTCGGTAAGAAAACAAAAGAAGCATGTTAGATTTGAGGGAGTATCAAATTCTTCTTCTTCTTCTTTTTCTTCTGAGTTCTTCTAGCTCTTTTGACTCGAGCGAAGAAGACAAGAAAGGGAAAAAGCGAAGCAAAAAGCAAAGCTTCAGAAAGGGCAAGAAAAAGGCAAAGAAGCCTAAGTTTCGCCCAGTTTGTGACAGTTCTACAGAGGACTCGTCTTCATATAGTTCAGACTCCGATGATCATAGATTTTATGCAAAGAAGAAGAATTTCTATAAAGCCAACCAATATGACTTTCTGGAGGATAAAAGCAGAAAAGTTCGAGAATTTAAAGAAGGTGGACAGTCAATTAAATTTGACACTTTTTCTGGATTCCGAGATGTTTGGAGGGCTTTGGCCTTCATACAACAGTTTGATATAGCTTTCACTAGAGGACATTACTCAGAGCACTCCAAGATTCAGAGGGCTACCTCTTACTTCAAGGGAAATGCTCGAACATGGTGGTCCACTCTTATATTGAACAAGAAAGCGCCAAATAAATGGCTGAAATTTAAAAGGCTTTTTATTTCTTCTTGGTTGACTCGGGAGTACGAACGCAATATACGAACTGCATGGAACCATCTCCGAATGACCAAGAAAGATACCTTGGACGCATATTGCGAGAGATTTTGGAGCTCTTTTCTACCCGCTTCTTCATTTAAGAAGATCTCGTTTTAAGAACAGATTGAGCGGTTTACCGTGGGCCTTCCTACGGAGATCCGAGATCACTGCTTAGAGCAAAAGTCAGATTCTATTCAAGAACTGATGAGTCATGCGAAATGGGGCTTTCCCATACATTAAGGCAGTTTGACTTACCCCACAAATGAGATCATGACGGGGCTTCAGGTCTTTCACGCATTACAAGATCACAAGTTGGTGATTAATGCGAAGAAAAGTGAATTTTTCCTACCAGAGATATACTTTTGGGGACACATTGTCTCAGCAGCAGGTGTGTAGATGGACCCAGCCAAGATAGAGACTATCCGTGATTGGCCCGATTTGAAGAATGTCCATGAAGTTAGAAGCTTCTTGGGCTTATGTTCTTACTACCGGCGGTTCATCAGAAAATTTGTAGAGATTGCTTCCCCTTTGCATATGTTGACAAAGAAAGGAGTCCCTTTCTCATGGAGACCCACAGAGGTGACTGTCTTTCAGGCATTGAAAGAGAAATTGACTACAGGACCCGTTTTGACTTTGTCGGATTTGCAGAAGTCATTCGAAATATATTGTGATGCTTGTGGTTGTAGTCTGGGTGCAGTCTTAATGCAAGAAGGCTATGTCATTGCCTACGAGACCCAATTGTTCTCAAGGCCGGAATTGACACCACAAATATATGAGAGAGAGCTTTTGGTCAGTGGCGACATTACCTACCAGAGCCGATTTTACGGTCTTCACAAATCACCAAAGTTTACGCTACTTCTTGTCACAGAAGCAGCTATCGGAAAAGCAGATGTGGTGGGCGAACGTCTTGTCACAATTTCACTTCCAAATTGTCCATGTGAAGCAACAGAAGAACTTGGTGGCGGATGCTTTGTCCCGGAAGCCGTTGGTTCGGGCTATTTCTGCGATACATCAAAGGAGCTTCAAGGATATGGTCGATCAGTATGCCATAGATACAGATTTTGCAAATATTTTCACTTGGATACGGAATGGGGAGGTAGTAGCGGGATATTCCATTCAAGATGGCTACTTGACGAAGAAAACGATGTTGTGCGTTACACAACCGTTGAGGGAAAAGGTTTTAACCCAATGCCACTGTCCACCATTTACGGGTCACCGACATTGCTACCACCTTGAAAGGTGTGGAGAGATACTTCTTTTGGCCAAGACTCAAGAAGGACGTGGACGATTTTGAACGCAGTTGCTTGGTATTCCAGAAGGTCAAGTTTGACAGGAATAAAGCACAGGGATTGTTACAGCCTTTACCCATACCCACCCGTCTCTGGGAAAGTATTGCAATGGATTTCATTTTTTATCTTCCGAAGACACAAAGTAGGCACGATGGTATGTGGACTATTATTGACAGATTTAGCAAGTAAGCTCATTTCATTCCAGTGAAGGAAACACTCAAGCGGATCACTTAGGGAGACTGTTCATTGCCCAGATATTCAGATTACATGGCATGCCTGAGACAATTGTCTCTAACAGAGATCCTCGATTCACGAGTTTGTTTTGGAAGGCTATTTGGGAGAACATTGGCACACCGCTTGCAGTTCTCGTCATCGTTCCATCCGCAGACAGATGGGCAATCTGAGATTGCAAATTCAATGGTATTGGATTTATTGAAGTCTTACATCTCGGATCAAAAGACTCAATGGGAAAAGTATTTGCCCTTGCTAGAATTTTCCTACAATAACACAATACACTCTTCGACAGGGAAGGCGCCATTTGAGATTATTAAGGATGCTACGAAGGTTCCAACATTCCTAAGCACGAAAGATAAGATTTTTGAAGCCGACGAGTACACACGAACTCCGTCGGGCCGTGTCGAATCACTGCTTTTGCCAAGGTCCGCGAGGCTTTGCATAAATCTCAAGCAAGACACAAAAAGGCCGCAGATCGACATCGTCGCGATTTGAAATTAAAGGAGAACGATTGGGTGCTCTTACGTTTTGAGAAGGCACACCTGAGAAAGAAACAGGGAAAGGAGCAACTTTTTCCAAGGCTTAGCATGAGATACTATGGACCTTTCCAGATTTTCAAAAAGATAAATGATATCTCCTTTAGACTGAAGCTGCCCGATACGTGGAGGATTCACAATGCTTTTCATGTGAGTCTCTTGAAGCCTTTTAAAGGCGATGTGCCCGATGATGGGGAGCTAGATGAGCATCCCGAAGTGGACGAAAAAGAGGAGATACTCGTTCCAAAACAGATTTTGGCACATAAAGATAGAAAGGTAAAAGGTAAAAGGTAAAATGATAAGGCGGTTCTTGGTTAAATTCAAGAACTATCCCGCATTGGATGCGAAGTGGATGGAGCAGGAGGACTTGGCAGATACTCCTCAAATTGTGAACCTTTACCTTAAGGCATTTGGTTTAGCATAGTCTATTCCAAATTGAACCCCGAACTCAACTGGGCGGAATTTGGTGCAACGGATATGCATAAGAGGGGAGTCCCTCCACTCCTTTGTCAACAGATTGCCCCGATTTTAGATACTAAAGTCAGTGATGTCTCTTTTGAGTTTCAGGGAGACTGTGAGCTGACAGTATTCTGCTGTATGACTTTATGAACAGGAATTCCCGATAATATGATACTGATTTGTTCTTGACTTGTCTAAGTGCAGGAACTGATAAACGAAATGGCTGCAGCATTTCGGTCTGAAAGATCTTGATAGACGTGATTGCAATAAGGATTAGTTAATCGGGCATCTATGAGGTCTTGAGTGGATCTAGATGCGATTGCTAAATACGTTACCGATTAATCATGGTCTGAGATCCGAATGCATTTTTAAATGTGATGGGTCGTGTGATCTCCTGTGATGCAAGTGATGTCCTGTGATGTGACCGTCGATTGGTACATGTGCTAGATGTGTATTCCTAGTACGTCGGTACTAATAGTCAGTGTCTGCTAAGACAGTTCATGGCCTCTATCTATTTTGCAAGCATAATCGAGGGCGATTACAATGCTTTCAAGAGGGGGGTATGTCACAAACTGGTGACGTGGCATGGTGACATAGCAGATACATACACTCTCACTCGGAGGCAGTTCCGGAAAAGGCGGCAGAAATGCTGAATAGTTTGGCAAAATAGTCATGGTCAATAACAGTGCCATGACGTGGGACTTAACAGAAACAGCTTTGGATACAGAAGCACAACAACAATACATTTCCATCTCCCAGAGTTTCTTCAACTACCCTCGGTTTAAAGAGGGAGTGAATGTCACGATTGTGACTATGTTGCAATATTACATACACTCCTAGTTGCAGATACGCGAAGTGCCATTCCAAGGAGGACCCCTACGCTTGGATGGTCACACCCCTTCACCCAAGAGACGTGCCTCTTCGCCAAAAGCCACACTCCTTAGACGATTGATCACACCCCTTCGCTCTATGGGTGCGACTATTCGGCCAATGGTTGTAGCTCTTCGCCGAAAGGATGTCTTTTCGTCTAAAGTCGTGTCTCTTCACCAAGAGACATGTCTTTTCATTTGTGTCTCTTCGTCCCCTATATAAGGAGCCTATTGTACTCCGTTTCAATAAGTCATCAATCAATCAAACACAGAGTCTTCTGAGTCTTTCTTTGAGTTCAGTTCAGTTTCTTAAGTCTTAATCATAAGTTTAAGTACTTAATAAAGGATTAGTACCTAGAATCCTCACACACACCATTGATCTAATTAGAGATCTAATTCCTAGAAGCACACCATCGAACCAGCCCCCTTACCGTGTTAGCCAGCCCAGAATAAAGAGATCATGAACCAAGTGAAAGACCTTTTGGAAAAGGGTCTTATCCAGCCGAGTACTTCACACTACTGCTCTCCGGTGTTGTTGGTTTTAAAGAAAGATGGATCTCGGAGAATGTGCATTGATTATAGAGCTCTCAATAAAATCACAATCAAGAACAAATTTCCGATTCCAACGATCGATGATATTCTTGACTACTTCAGGAATCCTCTTGTTTCAGCATGATTGATTTGAAAAGCGAATATCATCAAATCCGAATCACGCCGGGAGATGTCTACAAGACAGCCTTTTGGACGAGCTTCAGTTTGTATGAATTTTTGGTGATGCCTTTTGGCCTTACCAATGCTCCAACGACTTTCAACCGCATATTGGATAGGATTTTCAGAGAGTATAGATCATTTGTCGGCACTTTCTTTGATGACATTATAGTCTTCTCCCAAGGATGAAGCAAAACATAGACACCATCTACTACAGGTCTTTCTAGCATTACGAGATCACCAGTTAGTTATCAACATCAAAAAGAGTAAATCTTTCTTGCCAGAGATACACTTCTTGGGACACATCGTCTCAACGGCAGAGGTACAGATGGACCCGGCCAATATTGGAACTATACATGACTTGCCCGATTTGAAGAATGTTCATGAAGTTAAAAGCTTCTTGGACTTGTGTTCTTACTACCGGCAGTCCATTCGAAAGTTTGCAGAGGTGGCTTCCCCTTTGCACATTCTTACACAGAAAGGAGTCCCTTTCTCGTGGGGACCCATAGAGGTGTCTGCCTTTCAGACACTGAAAGAGAAATTGACCACTGGACCAGTATTGACTTTGTCGGATTTGCAGAAGTTATTTGAAGTGTATTGTGATGCTTGTGGTCGTAGTCTGGGAGCGGGAGCGGTCTCAATGTAAGAAGGCCATATCATTGCCTATGAGAGCCGATTGTTTTCAAGGCCGGAATTGACAGCACAGATTTATGAGAGAGCTTTTGGTAGTGATCCATGCTCTTATTCAATGGCGACATTACCTACTTGAAGTCGATTTCAAGGTCTTCTGTCACAAAAATACGGAAGCGTAAACTGACTTTTAATTGTATTTCAAACACTCAAGAGAATTACAGAGAGAGAGAGAGAGAGAGAGAGAGAGAGAGAGAGAGAGAGCTTGAGACTTCATTGGGGACCAAAAGATGGGGTGCCCCCCCCCCCCCCCCCCCCCCCCCCCCCCCATAGAGAGATTATCTTTATTACTAAGGGAGAATCTTTACAAGCACAGGAACGGGGCAATAGCCCGTCCTCTATTCTTTCTTTTCTGCTTCTGACTGAGAGAGTGCGAAAGCTACTCTATGAATACTGAGAGGATTTTCCCTCTGCTATGAGATTTTGGGAAGCGAGAGTCTATCTTCCACAAAACTTAACGGAAGCTCTCGAAAATGAGAGTCTGCCTTCCGCTAACTGTGTCCCTTTATGCATAATCATTCTTGCAACAAAAACAAGGGACAAACACGCAAAATGCACGCACACATGCTTGCTGTAATTTTCTGTCACATAACCTGAAAATGTTACCTGAGCACCTTCCAAAGCCGAAATAGAGACCTTTTACGCAATGGAATCGCACCAAACTTTGTATACGCGTAGTGTAGGTAGAGAAGAACTGGATTCTATGTGTATTTTGCTGAAATTCACCCTAAAAGAGATGATTAAGGGCTGAAAACTGAGAATTTACAGCAACCACACTCTACAAAGAGAGTGCCTACTGCAGCTTCTCGCGATGAAACTTCACCAAAAGCTAGCTATGGCTATGAGAACCCTTGTTCTAGACAATGGGAGCACGAGGCCACCACATATGTCGCAAGGGGCTACTCTCAAGCTTCCATGGAGAGCTCCAATGCGTAGAGCATACTCACGATAGGGGGGTAGGAGCACTGCCAACACTAAAAAATGGGGGAGGGGGTGCTCTTATCAAGCCAAGAGGAAGAGGGAACGCTAGGAAGAGAGAGAGGGTGAGAGTGGGAGTAAGAGAGCTAGTTTTGCATTGGTAAGTGTGCCAAGTGGCACACTTACTTAATAACACTTAATAACTTTAAAACCATTAAACTTTCACATTTAAAAGTCCCTAGGCTATTAATGAAATGTGCAAATTAACTCACAATTGCACACACGGATGCTACTAATGAAATGTTAGTTGCTCTCCAGCACAATGCCATACCGACATTGCTCTTGCATTACCTGTTCGCCTTTGTCGGGCCATTTGGTCCGGCACAAACCATTTACAATAATTTAATTGACTTATCCTAAGGCCCTAAAAATAATTCAAGCCTTAGGGTTACTGTTGTTCTAAGGACCCCATCTCATTGCTTTGCTTGCACTAGCGCGCGTAATTTTCTGAGCCTGAAATCTGAGGCTACTATCTACCCCTTCATTGAAGACCCGATTTCCCAATCACTAGGGCTTCAGAGATATTCTGCTAGGGTCTCCTTGAGGTGCTATAGCCCAAACTTGGACGCACCTGAGGCCCCAGAACAGCTAGATCTATTCTGATGTGCACACAACTAATTAGATAATTCTTTTCTCGTAAATAAATTAATTATTTACAAAGTCTAACATAGTTACAGTCTTCACTGATCACCAGAGTTTGCGCTACTTCTTGTCACAGAAGCAGCTTTCAAAAAAGCAGATGCGTTGAGCTAACATCTTGTCACAGTTCACTCCAAGATTGTCCATGTTCAGGAACAGAAAAACTTGGTGGCAGATGCTTTGAAGCCTATAGTCTTGGCTATTTCCGCGATACATCATAGAAGCTTCAAGGACATAGTTGATTAGTACGCCACAGATCCGGATTTTTCGGATGTATTCAAAGACCGGCGCCCCTTTCGGTATTTCTTTTCAACTCAAAGTACAAGGGAGTGGTTAGGACTCACTCTCAGACTCTGCGTCCAGATGCTCTGAGAAGTGAAAGCCCAAGCCACTATTAAATAGGTTTACAAGGGATGCTAAAAGCAGAGCCCAAAAGCTTCAAAAGCAAAGGTTTCTTAAAATAAAGCAAATCATCTAAAAGCTCTCTCTCTCAACAATTGCATAGCCAAAAGCAGGTGAAAACTGCCGCAAAAATCTATGCCCTGCTCTGCTGTAATCAGCGCCGCAAAAAGCGGGCATCCGTACAACATGCCACGTGGCTGATTCTCCACAAAGTGCGCCGCAAATTCCGTCGTGAATCCCAAAGAGCCATACAGGGTAGCCACGTCATCATTCCTGCCCGCCAGGGATTGTTCCATGCCAAGAGAGGTTGTGTGTGTGTGCAGAGCAACCACGTCACTTGACAGTCACATCACACGACATCACTTAACATCACATGACAAATCACATTCAACATTCATTCAAATCTCAGACCATGATTTATCAGCAATGCAATTAGCAATCGCATCTAGATCCACTCACGACCTGAGAGATGCCCGATTGACTAATCCCTATTGCAACCATGTCTATCGAGTTCATTCAGACCAAAATGCAGCAATCATTTCGTCTATCAGTTCCTGCACTTAAACAAGTCAAGAACAAATCAAAATCATATTATCGAGAAGTCCAGTTCATAAAGTCATACAACAGAATACTGTCAGCTCTCAATATTCCTAAAGCTCAAAGAGACATCAGTGACTAGTATCAAAAATCGAGGCATCTGTTGACAAAGGAGCGGAGTAACTCCCCTCTTGTGCATACCAGATATCCGGCCAAGTTGAATTCGTGGTTCCATTGGGAATAGACTATGCTAAAAAAAGCTTCAAGGTAAAGTTTCACAATCTAAGGAGTATCTGCTAAGTCCTCCTCCTCCATCCACTTCACATCCAATGTAGATAATTCTTGAATTTAACCAACAACCGTCTGATACCACTATAACACACTTAGACACTGGTCGAGATTCTACTGCGACACCACAAGAATTCACTTCAAAACAGTTCACAGTTCACAATATCTCTAGGCACGGAACTCCGCCGGGCCAGTGTCGAATCAATTGTGAATTGTGAACTGTTTTGAAGTGAATTCTTGTGGTGTTGCGGTAGAATCTCGACGTGGAGTGTCCAAGTCTGTTACAAGAGAAGATGGCTGTAACTAAGTCAGACTTTGTAAATAATTAATTTATTTACGAGAAAAGAATTATCTAATTAGTTGTGTGCACACCAGAATAGACCTAACAGTTCTAAGGCCTCAGGTGAGCCTAAATGCGGGCTAGAACACCTCAGAGGGACCTTAGCAGAAATTACCCTGAAGCCCTAGTGATTGGGAAATCGGGTCTTCAGAAAGGGGTAAGCAGTAGCCTCAGATTTTAGGCTCAGGAAAAATACGCGCGTCAGTACAAGCACATGAATGAGATGGGGTCCTTAGAACAGTGACCCTAAGGCTAATAAAGCTAATAAAGCCTTAGGGTAAGTTTCGTGAAATTAAATTTAACGGTCCGTGCCCGGGCGGGCGGCCGGACAAGTGTGAACAGGTAAAGGCGGTGCAGTGCCCGTGCGGCATTGCGCCGGCAGACCTTTGGTGTTCTCATAAAAGAATCATTGATAGCAGTTGTTAGTTAGTTGCACATTTTTTTAATTAATGAGCTAGAAGTTTTCAAAGTCAAAAGTTGAATGGTTTTTAAGTTTTTAAAGTAAGTGTGCCAAGTGGCACACTTACCAATGCAAACTAACTCTCTCACTCTCACTCTTACCCTCTCTCTCTTCCTAGCGCCCCCTCTCCTTGATGGCTATTTAGGAGCCCCCCCTCCCCCATTTTCAGGGCTGGCAGTGCACCTACCCCCCCTAATGTGAGCGTGCTCTACGCGGTGGAGCCCTCCATTGAAGCTTGAGAGCAGCCCCTTGCGACATATGTGGTAGCCTTGTGCTCCCATTGTCAAGAACAAGGGATCTCACAGTCATAGACACCTTCTGGTGAAGTTTCATCGCGAGAAGCTGCCGTAGACACTCTCTTAGTAGAGTGCAGCTGCTGTAATTCTCTGTTTTCAGCCCCTAATCACCTCGATTAGGGCTGTTTTCAACAGACCAACCATAGAAATTCTCTTCTCTCTCCTTATCCTAAGTCTACATCAAGTTTGGCGCGATTCCATCGCAAAGAAGACCTCTGTTTCGGCATAGGGGTGTGCACAGGTAAGAATTTCAGGTTATTTGCAGAAAATTACAGCAAGCATGTGCGTGTGCATTTTGCTTGTTTCTCTTTTGTGTTCGATGCATGAATGAATGAGCATGAAGGCAACACATAACGGAAGATGGACTCTCCTCTGTGAGAGCTTCCGATGAGCTGTTTTGGAAGATAGACTCTCTTTTTGAGAGCTTCCAAACAGTCTCGCAAAAGATGGGAAATCCCCTAAGCAGAAAGAAAGTGGAAACACTTTCTCAGTCAGTAGTCAGAACAGAACAGAAGAAAGAATAGAGGACGGGCGTACGCCCCGTTCCTGTGCTTGTAAAGATTCTCCCTTAGTAATAAAGATATTCTCTTTATGGGGGGGGACCAGCCCATCTTCTGGTCCCCAATGGAGTGTCAAGTTTTCTCTCTTCCTCTAATTCTCTTGAGTATTTGAAGTGCAATTAAACGTCAGTTTACGCTTCCGTATTTTTGTGACAGTGGTATCAGAGCAAGGTCCTCTCTCTCTTCCTGAAGGGATTGACGACTCTTGGCAGACTGTAGAAATGGGAGGACGCGAGATAGAGTTATCTCTCCTTCAACAACAGGTGGAAGAATTGCAGAAAGCTCTCTCCCATCCAGAAGTCCAAAAGATTCTCCATACTCTTGAAAAAGGGAAGGAGAAAATGCTGATGGGGTCGGGAGAAATCCCGCAGAACCAAAAGGCCCCACAACCAAGAAAAGATCCTTTGATTGGAACTTCCCGCATGCATGAGAGGCAGAAGAAATCTCCAGAACGTCATGTGCGGTTTAATCCAAAAGTTCAAGAGCAGGACCCCCCTGATTCCCCTCAGTTCTCTTTCATGAAGGATCTGGAAGACATAGTTTCTTCGGAAGACATGTTTCTCGACGATCCGTCGCAGCAAGAAGTACATTCAAGGGAAAGGACTCCTGTCCCCAAGGAGTCTAAGCATCGAAAGAAGGAGCACCATAAGAAGAAGCACCACAGGCAGAAAACATTCAAGTCAGGAGATAAAGATGTGAAATTCGACACCTACAATGGACGGCGTGATAATGACAAAGCTTTGGCTTTCATCCGCCAATTTGAAGTTGCATTTGCTGAAGGGAATTTTAAAGAAAGATCCAAGCTTCGCCATGTCAGTTTGTACCTGAAAGGCACCGCCAGCAATTGGTGGTTAACCCTTATCCTGGAAGATCGCAAACCCCAAGATTGGACCGCTTTCAAGAAGGAGTTCTACGCACAGTTCCTTCCTCCAGACTATGAGGAAGAGGTAAAGAAAGAATGGGATCGTCTTTCACAGTCAGAGAACGAAACTGTTCCACGCTATGTGGATAGGTTTTGGGACGTTCTCTTGAAAGTCACTCCATTCAAGAAGATTGACGATTCGGAGAAGATGCGCAAGTTTGAAGCAGGTTTGCATGAAGCCTTGCAAAAGGCTATGAAGCTTTACCCTCGAGGTAATTTGCAAATACTTATGGAATCAGCCCGCATAGCTGATGGAATACATGACAAGGGTACTCCCAGGAAGATGGAGCAAAGCACTTACCATGCTAAGCAGAAGGCTCTCCATGAGCAGCCTACCTCTTCTACTTCTTCTCAAAAGAAGAAAAGAACCGCCTCCGAAGCAGAAGCAAAGCCAAATCAGCCCAAGAAAGGGAGATATCTCTCTCCTGCTGAGTTGCGAACATACATTAGTGAAGGAAGATGCTTCAAGTGCGGACAAGTTGGTCATATGAAGGGTGACTGTCCTACCAAACCTCCACAACCACCCTCTTCCAATGCAGTCCCAGATGTACAGGGAAATACAACCAAGGATGGAAAAGAAAGAGCTCTTCTCAAAGCATGGGGTAGTATCAACAACCAGCGGGCTCTTATTTTGTTTGACCCTGGTAGCACAGACAACTTCATCTCTACCAAGCTAGCTGACGACCTGAACCTGCAGCCCAATCATTTCGGAGTCTCTATTCAAGCGCAATCTGCTTTCAAAGGGCAGAACTCAAACTCTACTCCAATCATAGGGAAGTTGAATCTAAAGGTCGACGACTACAAGGATCAAGAGTCTTTCTTACTAGCTTCACTTGAAGGATGCGATGTTATCTTGGGAATGCCTTTGCACTACAAGATGCATCCCATTCCTGACTATGTTCAGAAAACATTATCTTTTGCTCATAAAGGAAAGGAGTATCTTGTACTTGCAGATGCAGGTGATTGGCGTATTCCTATCGCCAACCACATTGCCATCAAGAAAGAAATGAAAAAGTGTGTTTCAACGTACTTGATTTTTGCAAGAGAGAGAGATGTGTCTGTTTCACAACTTTCTTCCTCTTTAGAGCAAAAAAGACTTAAGTTAATAGAAAGATATAAAGATTGTTTTGCAGATGAACTTCCAAATGAACTCCCACCTTCGCGACCTGAGGATCATACAATTGATTTGATCCCAGGAAGTTCTCCTCCAAATCAGCCCCCTTATCGAGTTAGTCTAATGCAGCAAGAGGAAATTCTCAAGCAGGTTAACGAACTTTTGGAGAAGGGCTTAATAAGGCCTAGTACTTCTCCATATTGTTCACCTGTCTTGCTAGTACAGAAAAAGGATGGCACATTCTGCATGTGCATAGACTATAGATCTCTAAACAAGATCACAATCAAGAATCGATTCCCAATCCCTCGGATTGACGACATTCTTGATAAGTTACAAGGAGCCAGTGTCTTTAGTCGTATAGACTTGAAGAGCGATTATCATCAAATCCGCATAGCTCCTCAGGATGTGCATAAGACTTCATTTAGAACAACCTTCGGGTTGTATGAATTTATAGTGATGCCTTTTGGGCTCACTAATGCACCAGCTACATTCAACAGAATGATGGATAGAATCTTCCACTCATACAGAAGCTTTACAGGCGTTTTCTTTGATGACGTCTTCATCTTCTCAGAGACGGAAGACGAACACTATAAGCATCTCGCCTTAGTGTTTGAAGAATTACGCAAACACAAATTATTTGTGAATGCTAAGCAGAGTGAGTTCTTTCTAAAAGAAATCCACTATTTGGGCCATATAGTATCTCACAACCAGGTGAGAATGGACCCTGATAAGATTCAAGCAGTTGTAGAATGGCCTACGCCAACTACAGTACATGATGTACGAAGTTTCCTTGGCCTCTGTTCTTATTATCGACGTTTCATTCGAGCTTTTGCCGCGATAGCAGGTCCCCTCCGTGACCTGACAAAGAAGCGGATTCCATTCCATTGGGGGTCTGGACAAAAACAAGCTTTCGAAAAGCTTAAGTATCTACTCAGTCACGGACCCGTTCTTACCGTCCCTGATCTTCGCAAACCTTTCGAGGTATACTGCGATGCATCTGGAGATTGTGTAGGAGCAGTTTTGAACCAAGAGGGTCACGCGATAGCCTATGAAAGTCGGCGCCTTAAAGATGCAGAGTTGCATGTCTCCATATACGAGAAAGAGCTAATGGCAGTAATTCATGCTCTTTCCATTTGGAAACACTATCTATTAGGAGCTGATTTTATTATCAAGACAGATCATCAAAGTCTTCGCTACTTCCTCACACAAAGAAAGTTATCAGAAAAGCAGATGAGATGGGCCAACTTTCTTTCAATGTTTCATTTTCAGATTTTACACACTTCTGGAACGAAGAATGCAGTTGCAGATGCTCTCTCCAGGCGTCCAAAGATCACTGCACTAACAACAATTTATCATGAGGAACTAGAATCTCTCAGCGAGATGTATCCTCAAGACCCAGACTTTGCCACAATTTGGGCAGATCTTCAAGCTGGTCACTCAAAGCCACCGTATTCTATCAGGGATAATACACTCTATCGTCAACAAGCAATATGCATAGCTCAGCCCTTACGACAAAAGGTGATGGATGAAGCACATAATTCTCCTTATGCTGGGCATCGGGGAATTGCTTCCACCACTAGTGCCCTCG
Organism: Adiantum capillus-veneris; assembly: GCF_014529385.1. Taxonomy (NCBI): domain Eukaryota; kingdom Viridiplantae; phylum Streptophyta; class Polypodiopsida; order Polypodiales; family Pteridaceae; genus Adiantum; species Adiantum capillus-veneris. The sequence goes on along the minus strand of NC_140934.1, from coordinate 24,334,225 downwards.
AAAGGTATTTCTTTTGGCCAACACTCCGTGCGGACATTGAAAAACATGTACGTGAGTGTTTAGTATGCCAAAAAGTGAAATATGACAGACATAAAGTTTATGGCAAGCTTCAGCCGCTCCCTGTGCCTAACACGCCATGGGAAAGTATTGCCATGGATTTTATTACGGATCTTCCTAGATCCAAGAATGGAAATGATGCAATCTGGACTATAGTAGACAGGTTCAGTAAGCAAGCACATTTTCATCCAGTAAAAAAGACGATCAAAGCTGATCACATGGCTAGAATATTTCTAGCTCAGATTTTTAAACACCGTGGATTGCCAAAGACTATTGTCAGCGATAGAGATCCCCGCATGACTAGTCTATTTTGGCAGGCATTGTTTGAAAACTTGGGAACTAAGCTTGATTTTTCATCAGCTTATCACCCTCAAACAGATGGTCAAAGCGAAATCGCTAATGCCACTGTTTTAGATCTCCTCAAGTGCTATGTTTCGGAATGACAATCCGAATGGGAACAGTACTTACCAATAGTTGAGTTTGCGTATAACAATACCATACATTCCTCAACTGGTAAAGCCCCCTTCGAAATTATTTACGGAAAGCCACTCTTACTTCCTATTATGGTGACCAAAGAAAACATCTTCGCCGCAGATGAATTTGTGCGCAATATTGATATTGCCCATCAACAAGTAAGGCAAGCGATTCTTCGTACTCAAGAGCAACAGAAGCGAAAAGCAGACAAGCACAGAAGGAATCTCAATCTTGAAAAAGGACAATATGTCCTACTTCGGTTTGAGAAAGCTAGATTGAAAAAGCGGGTCGGCAAAGGGAAAGTTGTCAAACTTTCCCATAGATTTTACGGCCCTTTCAAAATTACAGATAAAGTCAATGATGTGACTTTCAGATTGGATTTGCCTTCTAACTGGCGCATCCACAATGCTTTTCATGTCAGTCTCCTCCGACCATATGTTGGACCTCCTCCAGTGGCGCCCGTACAAGAAGATCCTCCAGAAGTCGAAGAGACTGAGGAAATCCTTCAACCTGAACAGATAATACACCACTCGGAGAGACAACTCAAGTCGGGGAGTCTACATCGAAAGTATTTAGTCAAGTTCAAGAATTACACTCCTTTAGATGCAAAGTGGATGACTGAGTCCGATCTCAAGGACTACCCTGACATCTTGCACAGTTATGTTGACGCTCTACAGTTGAGGTCAACTGTTTAGAACCAAGAGGGATGTAACTAAGTCAGACTTTGTAAATAATTAATTTATTTACGAGAAAAGAATTATCTAATTAGTTGTGTGCACACCAGAATAGACCTAGCAGTTCTAAGGCCTCAGGTGAGCCTAAATGCGGGCTAGAACACCTCAGAGGGACCTTAGCAGAAATTACCCTGAAGCCCTAGTGATTGGGAAATCGGGTCTTCAGAAAGGGGTAAGCAATAGCCTCAGATTTTAGGCTCAGGAAAAATACGCGCGTCAGTACAAGCACATGAATGAGATGGGGTCCTTAGAACAGTGACCCTAAGGCTAATAAAGCTAATAAAGCCTTAGGGTAAGTTTCGTGAAATTAAATTTAACGGTCCGTGCCCGGGCGGGCGGCCGGACAAGTGTGAACAGGTAAAGGCGATGCAGTGCCCGTGCGGCATTGCGCCGGCAGACCTTTGGTGTTCTCATAAAAGAATCATTTGTAGCAGTTGTTAGTTAGTTGCACATTTTTTTAATTAATGAGCTAGAAGTTTTTAAAGTCAAAAGTTGAATGGTTTTTAAGTTTTTAAAGTAAGTGTGCCAAGTGGCACACTTACCAATGCAAACTAACTCTCTCACTCTCACTCTTACCCTCTCTCTCTTCCTAGCGCCCCCTCTCCTTGATGGCTATTTAGGAGCCCCCCCTCCCCCATTTTCAGGGCTGGCAGTGCACCTACCCCCCCTAATGTGAGCGTGCTCTACGCGGTGGAGCCCTCCATTGAAGCTTGAGAGCAGCCCCTTGCGACATATGTGGTAGCCTTGTGCTCCCATTGTCAAGAACAAGGGATCTCACAGTCATAGACACCTTCTGGTGAAGTTTCATCGCGAGAAGCTGCCGTAGACGCTCTCTTAGTAGAGTGCGGCTGCTGTAATTCTCTGTTTTCAACCCCTAATCACCTCGATTAGGGCTGTTTTCAACAGACCAGCCATAGAAATTCTCTTCTCTCTCCTTATCCTAAGTCTACATCAAGTTTGGCGCGATTCCATCACGAAGACCTCTGTTTCGGCATAGGGGTGTACACAGGTAAGAATTTCAGGTTATGTGCAGAAAATTACAGCAAGCATGTGCGTGTGCATTTTGCTTGTTTCTCTTTTGTGTTCGATGCATGAATGAATGAGCATGAAGGCAACACATAACGGAAGATGGACTCTCCTCTGTGAGAGCTTCCGATGAGCTGTTTCGGAAGATAGACTCTCTTTTTGAGAGCTTCCAAACAGTCTCGCAGAAGATGGGAAATCCCCTAAGCAGAAAGAAAGTGGAAACACTTTCTCAGTCAGTAGTCAGAACAGAACAGAAGAAAGAATAGAGGACGGGCGTACGCCCTGTTCCTGTGCTTGTAAAGATTCTCCCTTAGTAATAAAGATATTCTCTTTATGGGGGGGGGACCAGCCCATCTTCTGGTCCCCAATGGAGTGTCAAGTTTTCTCTCTTCCTCTAATTCTCTTGAGTATTTGAAGTGCAATTAAACGTCAGTTTACACTTCCGTATTTTTGTGACAATGGCCCTAAACGTTGGAACTCTACACTGAACATATGCCATAAAGTACAAGGAGAGGTTGCCTATACAGGCAAATGCCTTACCCAGCCTCAAAACCCCACAAACCCATAAATGGCTAATAAACTGCTAACGAATATGTAAACTCACTAAAGTGACCTGTGACACATGGTAGCACAATTGCAAAACACTTGAGACTGTGACCCCGGGAAACCCTAGGAACAAGTCCCGCCTCAAGCCAGTCTACCGGGTGGGCAACACCGTGGAATGCACCGCCAAGAAAAGGTACGTCTACCTCAGATACAGCCGAGCACAACCACAAACCAACACCACCATGTAAGAGTCTAGAAATAACATATGTCGACAGATATCATACGTAATTAAAAAAAGTTAAAACAGAGGGTGAGATACCAAGGTGCATGAAATTTCTATAATCTTCAAACAATAAGACTTTGGAATATAGAAAGAGCCTAGAGGTTAGAACTTAAGAGGCTAGAGTGCAAGTGCACACTTCAAACTTGTAAATGCCAACCTCCAAACTTCTAAGGCCTAGGCGTTAAACTACAAGATTGCAAATCCCAAACTTCAAAGTCCAAAATTGCAATTTCGGCATCAATTTTACACGGGGCTTAATTTTTCAAGCTTAAAAGTATGAAAATGTGATTTCATACTCCTCCATACGCCAACGGTCGCATCATTTGCATGACGAATCATACGAGTTTGAAAAAAACTATGCATGGACTCTATAGTGTATCCATTGTAGTTTGTATTTGTCATCATGCCAAATGCAATGTGCATTGAACATCGATGAGTTCAACTCCAACACACAGATCCAGATCATATACTGAGAGCACCACCCCCTCTATGCCACTCATATGCCTCTAGTAAATTTTGCACAAACGCACACATATACTTTAGAAATATATGTGTGCATATGCTTATGAAACATTTACATAAAATAAATAGTTTCAACTCCAATGGCCCACACTATAAAGATGGTTTTCGTCAACTCGTCTCAGGACTTTTCGTCAATTCATTTTAACTATATAATATACAATCGGCAAAAAAAGGGCAGTCCAAAATATAAATAAGAATGTTATAAATATGTTATGTCGCAAGACTTTTTGTCAACTCATTTTAGCTAGATAAATTTAGCTAGAATCAGCAAAAAAAGGGCAGCCCAATATATTTTTTTATAAAACATTCTTTTAATACAAAAGTAACAAAAGACTCCAAACATAAGAGCACTCGTACTCCATGCCTCATATTCTTGCAAAGACTCCAAACATGGGAACACTCGTACTCCATGCCTCATATTCTTGCAATGAGAACTCCAAGATTACAAAACAACACTCTTACGGTCCACTCAGTATAAGAAACATAAGACTACTCATACTCCACGCCTCTTTATTTAGATCCATAAGCAACTCAACTCTATGTCCACAACAAAGCAACAGAAAACAATCAACCATTCAAAGTAATGATGTAATGAAAAAAGCATGCACACTTACCTTTTCAAAACCTAAAATGTTGTATCATTTGTGAAGGATGCCTCACACTTTGCAAACTTCTTCATTATGTACTGCCAAGAAGGAGATGTGCATAATATCGTTGAATAATATGGCAACTAATGAAGAAAACCAGGAAAAAGTGACTATTCTCGAGCAAGATAAATTTGATCAAATGGTCATGCTTTTTTTTTTTTTCCACAAACAAAAAGGGTTCAAGGCTTGTGCAATTCTCCACAACATCAAACTTCAACAATCAATCAACTTATTTCGGTACTAACAAATGCTTTACCTGTAAGATCAGCACTATCACTCTAAGCCTGCCTGGCATTCCAAATCCCTTCAAAATGTGGCTGCCAACCAACCCACAGTGAAGTTGCACAAGCACAAGTTAAGAACACAAATAAAAGAAAAATTCATCAATCTAGTACGATCCCTAAAGTTTCAGACACTAGGAGGACTTTTTTCCTACCATAAAACTAGTGGTTTTCACAAACCGTTCATCCAGTGAGTGGCAAGCCTCCCATAACCATAAAGCCAGCAGAGACTGCCAACCAACAAATAGCCATTTAAAAGACCAGAAAACCAAAAAACGCAAATCAGTCCAATTCCTGAAAAGCAGAACAACCTCCACAATATACTGAATGAAAAAACTACTGCAAACATCTTCAGACTGAACCATTGGTCAAATGAAATTAACCGTGTTCCTCATTTAAATGTACACCCTCCTCTCTGCAAGCCTGCAGCCTAGACCTGAAGGCACAGATACAACATGCTCAAGCAGATAAAGGAGAACAAGTTACAACTACTCTTCTACTTCATAAACACAAGTAAAAATGCCACAAAACATGGACTTAGTCAACTGAAGTTTAGCTGCTTATAGAGGCTCTAATGAGCTCCCTAGCAACAGAGATCAGATCCGTGAACCCATAGAAGCACTTGAAGTGAATGACTTTGAAAGATCTCGCTTTGAGGCCTTGCGCTTCTTGGAGCTCTTCCTTCTCTTTCCACTGCTATTTCGCACTTCAATTTCACCCTCTGAAGAACTGTCCTCTGTAGAAGTTGATCTGCTTCTACGTTTGTGTCTTCTTTTCTTCCTTTCCTTGAGACCATGTTCGCTTCCTCGCCTGTGCTTTCTCTTGTGCCTCTTCCTGGGCACCTCACTGTCTTCATCCACACTCTCATGTTTGTGTCTGTTTTTGTGCCTTCTATGTTTACTCTTACGGCTCTCGTTCTTAGTTAATCCAGCTGCCTGTTTCTTGCTGTCCCTAGACCTTGACCTCTCCCTAGCTTTATCCTCATAGCTACAAATCTGACCATCAGGATTACCCACATGATAGTCATCATCTTCAGCAGTGTTCATTTCTTTTGCTTTCTTATGATCAGGAATGAGATTATGCCCCTTCCTGGCATCCACATCTACAAATTGGGCATCAGAGTTCAAACCTTCTTCCTTCCTTTCATCATGAACTACATTTGCAGGCTGTGGACCCTCAAAAATGAGGTCATTATCTCCATCAGTCACTTCCTTTGGCTCTTCCGATATAGCAACTTGCTCAAGAGACTTATCATCACATACTACAGCATTTTCATGGCCTTTATCTGACACAGCATGGAGCTCTCCTGCAACCATAGGAAAATCATCATGTTCAACAAAGCTAGCACTGTGCACAACCACCTCCTCCTTAAGGTCACAATCATTTGCATTAATTGTCAAAGAACAGCTCCTTTCAGTAAATTGAGTCTCAGAGAACTTCGACTTTGCCCTCTCTTCAAAGCTATTATAATCTCCCTCTTTACCAGACATGGCTTTTCCTCTCACCACCTTCTTCAGATCATGTCGCCAGTCATCCATCGATTCCTCACTTTGGCTATCATCACCAGAGATGGCATCAGAGCTTCGTGTCTGCTTTCTGAGCCTGCGTCCATGACCAGAATAATTTTTCCTAAACTCAGAATCTTCTGCTTCTGACGCAAAATTCTTCCCAGGTAAAGCCAGTATGTCATCATGATTCTCTGAGGAACCCGCTTCAGGGATTTCATGACGCTCCTTGACACTGGCTTTTTTCGAAGCATTTGTATACTTGTCATCATCAACTGAGACTGAACGAGACCTTGAGGGAGAGCTAGATGACGCTCTTCCTCCCTGTCGTGCAGCACTCGATCCTTCATTTGTCCTCTTGAGACGGAAAGCAGTTTGATTCCTGCCTGTTTCTTCGCTTAACTCCGTAAGAGGAGATTTCTCTACTATATGGTCGCTTGAAGATTTTTCCTGGCTCTCACTGCTGCTGCTGCTTCTTGCAGGGCTTACATTAGCACTCCCACTGATGACAGAACGGCTCCTTGTTGCTTCTCTGGACAAAGATTGCTCAGAGGTAGGTCGTGATCTTGGTCTGTAACGTTTCACAGGTGGAGAGACACTTCCTTTCCTTGAATCTGTTGGAGATCCTGTCTGAGACCGTTTGCTCAAAGGGGGAGAAGGGGTTGGGGATCGCCTCCTAGCCCTGCTCCTATCCCTTTTTGGAGACCTTGACCTTGTTCTCGACCGCCTCCATTCTCTGCTTCTACTTCGCCTGCGATAATGATAATCATAATCTCTGCCATACCGGTACCGCGAATAGTCATTGTAGCCTCCTCTATAGTAGCTCCTATAATTACGACCCCTGTATCCATAATTGTCCCTGGAACGATAAGACGGGTAATAGTCACGCTTGTACCGTATAGGGGACAATGATCGAGAATGCCCACGTCGACGTTTGATTGGAGACCGTGAAGGAGACCGTGACTTTGATTTTGACCGTGAAGGAGAACGTGATGGTGACTTTGACAAGGACCTGCATGCATCACAAAGAAAAGCCTAATAGTACCCATGCCCTTACAGTCAGTATTGCATGCAGCAAGGTCAATACAGCACCTGCTCTTACTCCTCTCAGATGTTTTCTTTTCCGATGCACCAAATCCCTCCAACTGCTTGCTAATTTCTGCCGCACGAGCAGCAGCAATTTCAGCAGGCGTCTTGACTGTATTGGATAGTGTTTGTTGGGAAAGTGCATACTGTTGCAGCAAAAGGGACTGCTGGATATTGAGCTGCTGAAGATGCATCATGGCGGACACCGCAGGAGATTGGATTGAAGCTAACGTGCTTAGGCCCGGTTGCACGGATGAGGGTTGTGCTGTTGACAAACTTGGGCTGGTGGTCTGCACTGTGGGTAATGGGTTTGAAGAATCCATGCTTGAACAATTGATGCCTGACCTCTCAAAACTCACTCAAGGAACTCACTCAAGGATCCCACGCTAGTTATGTAAATCCTTCCATTCACTCAATATCTTCACGAACAGAGCATAGCAAGGTTAAGTTTGAGGTATCTAGACATTGTTATAAACTTCCATGACCACACCTGCATACGGAACGAAAAATAGAGAAATGAGGGCTAAAGCTTGCACCAAAAACCTCTCTCTCTCTCTCTCTCTCTCTCTCTCTCTCTCTCTCTCTCTCGACACACAACAGAATCGAAGAAGTACTCCGACCGATCACGGCGAGAAAAACACAGAAATAGACGCTATACCTTCACCAGAACAAGGCAACCGCTACAGGTTGCGTGAGAAAGGAGAGCTGCTGTTCCAACGTCAGAAACCCCTAATCTCTGCAAAACAAGAATACACAGGAAGAAAGCTCCAGTACCTCGAGTCAAAATCTAATTGGCTGCCGAATTATATGACTTTTTTTGTCAAAGCAGGGGATATGGGAACTCGGTGGAGACGCTTACACAAATGCATAAATGCCATAATGTATGAGTTCCATTAATAGCATGAGACATTTACTTATCGTTTTTAGCACTAAAGTGAGCTATGCAATAAAAACAAGCCGACTCTAACGCGCAGACAGCAACACTGCCTGTTTGTTAGAGAGAGAGAGAGAGAGAGAGAGAGAGAGAGAGAGAGGGGCTGCAGCTTGCACCTGGAGAACGCTGCTCTTGACTACTTTGATCGGCACAGAGAGAGAGAGAGAGAGAGAGAGAGATCTTGCTTTGGCAATGCAGATGAGAGAGAGTTAAAGAGAAAGATACGCTAGTTTTATTAGTAAGCCTTAAAAAATAGCCGCAATTTGGTAGGCACCACGCCTATATCACCACCTGCAATTTATTTTTATTAGTAAGCCTAAAAGAATGCCTAAAAAATGTGTACACAATTTGGTAGGCACCACGCCTATATCACTACCTGCAAGCAAGCAGTGCCAATAAGGATGTGAGCATATCGAAGGGATCCCTACCAAGTTTTTTGTGAAAGCCTTGTAATTTTGTATGGGTACACATGGAATTCCAAATAGGTCCCAAGGTCGAAGTGAAGTCGTATACTAAGGTGGAGATGCTTACATTCAATAACGCGGAGATGTTTACATTCCAGTCCCTAGGAACGCTATGGGCCGGTTTGCGGAGGAATGACATCAGAATCCATAGTTTAGAGCTTCTTGCATGGGAAGATTATGCATTGTTTTTTAGAAATGTGATGTTTATGGCATCATGAGAGACATTTGAGAAATGAGCAGAGCCTTTCCTTCTCATGTTGGACTGCAAGACTGGAGGCAACAATCTCATGTGCACATGGAGGATATTAGAGAAAAAATTATCTTCTTGTACATTTGTTATGACTCTTGTGTATTGTGCCACAAGAAGCATATAATATATTCATATCAAAGGATGCTTCAAATTGACAAGTATTACCACCTTGGCAAAACTACAGGTTCGTAATCTGCATCCAAATCTACATGCCTATGTGTTTGATTGGACAACACATAAAGACTACAAGGCAAGGCATGGCTTCCGTTCGTATAATTTTTGGGGAGACACAGTGCCAACTCTCCCACCATATTTTTGTATGGCAGGCATCATGCACTATATGCTTTGCATTTTTCACTCAATGCCTCATTGCATGATAAAATGTTCAACTATCTCCATTGTTTTCATGTAGCTTAACACAAGCAACATCCTCTTCCTTCCACACTCAAGTGACACCCAAACATGATTACCACGTTGGTAGTGTACTTCGACTTTTAGAGTTCGTTAATACTTTCTATATTTTCATTTCATGTCTATTAAATCGTATTTCAATTTTTGTTAAATAATCAAACTCTCTAAAATACATTATTGGTAGCCATAATGTTCCCAACAACATTCTATAGCAACACCTACCAAGCAAGACTAGTTTAGGATGAACATCTTGATTGCGGGGATCGACATCTTATATATGGAACTCCTTCTGTGTGATAGAGGCGCATATATCTATGAGTTTTTTTTTTTTTGCACTCCAATGTTGTTTTGATTAACAAAGATGTAGAAAATACTATAAGGGGAGCCAATTTTGTGGCCAGTATGCTCCCACGATTGTCGTGTTTGAACTTTTGGTGTTGTTTTGAGAAACATTGCAAGGGGCGCCAATTTTGGGATCTATACTCTCCCAATAAAATTTTCTCACCTATGCGTTGAACTCTTTAGAGATTTAATTTCAGTTTGGGTTTGCATTTTCTTCTGTGATTCGAGTCTATTGCAGAGTTTACCATCTGTCTCAGTGTCAACTAGCTATCTTTGTGGTGCTTGTCACTACCTCAATTGTTCATTAACCTTTCAAAATTTAGTGGGTGTTGGTTATATGTGCCAAAAGCAATGTACACGGTTTGACCAACCATGTCTTTTGCTTTGCATTTCCATCTTGCACTAGGAATCTGGAAAAAAATGCTAACTAGCATTGGATTTTGTATTAGCGCATTGGAATTTTGGCTCTTCTTATGCCTTTCAAGCTTGTATTCTTCTAAGCCTTGTGTTGTGATTGGGTTGCAGGTCATGGTTGGGATGCAGTTGCCAGTCTGATCATAGTAAATGAGTCATCGTGGTCATTTGACTAGTCCAATGCAGTCTATACCAAATTCATTTAAAAAGGCATGCAAATGACTTTGAATGTGAGCCTTTGAAAAGGACTCAAATGCAAAGATATCTTGAGCCTGTTGGATGTGGTACTTACAGGCGTCTACATGAATTTTGTATAGGTGAAACAACAAAAACTTAAAGCAATCCATCAAAAAGATGTTTACACACTATTATTAAGTCACTTTTTAATTTTTTGAAAGTGGTTTGTTAATTTTTAGATGAGTTTACTATTTTCTTTTAAACATGATACTTTTTGAGGTAAAGGCAGTGTGCATCGTCCTAAGCCGGACATCCAATGTCCGACCATCCATTGACTCACTAACTGTTAACTTATCTTTTTCTTTTGTATACAAAGAATAAAGAGATAACGCTTACAACTCTATTTTTGTTGGGGTAAAGGCGTTGCACCCATGTACATCGGACCGGATGTCCGATGTTTGCGATCGCCCACTATGTTAGGTTTAGGCCTCGTGGCTAGCGTTGTGGCCGGGCGCCCACCCATCTCATTATATTCTTTTGTTCATAAGGTCAATAAAGAGAAGAGGGTCAAGAACTCTTTAATGCTCCACCACACCCTGTGTCTGCTCTATCCCCTTCCTCTTCTCTCATTCTCTCTCTTGCACTCTCCATAGCCATTTCCCACAAGTGGTATCAAAGCCCAAGAGCAGGATCCCGAGCCCTGCATCTCCCCTCCCCTACTCGTGTGTGCAGCAAGTCCAAGCATAAGAGGAATCTTAAGAGCTTGGGGTGGATCTGCAGAGAATCAATGCAGATTGAAGCGCTGGTGAAAGCAAGCAAAGTAAGCCGTTTTGCTTGGGAAAGAGAAACGAGGAGTGGACATAACGAGCAACAGTGCATATTGAAGAGCTTGGAATCGAGCAAATTTGGGTTGTAGCACCGAGTAGCTGCAAGGCAATTACACACACTCAATTGTTGAGCAGAACCAAGCAACAGGTTCGAGTAGAAGAAGCATTGCGAGCAGTTGCAATCGGGTGCAACAGTAGAACTAAGACAGCGCCACACAAAGGAGATCGAGAAAGCAAGTGAGAGAGCATCCTCATCTTGCACACACACACACCCAATCTCGATGCTCGTCAGTTTCTGCAGGTTTCGATCAGTGATAAGAAATTTGTTTTCTTTTTAATTGAGCCTCACACAAGGCTTGCTCCCATCCCGGCCCTCAACAAGCCCGGGCCACCCCCGCTCCTCACACAAGCCCGAGAGAGAGAGAGAGAGAGAGAGAGAGAGAGAGAGACCTTCTAAGCGAGTAGTGAGTGAGAGAAAGCGAGTGAAATAGAGCAAAGTTGTGAAAGATCGAGCGAGTCAGAGGGAGAGTGAGCGAGCAGGTTTTCGGCGACACTCTTTACGACCTTGACGTTGACGGCCTCGAGATTGACGACTTGTCGCTCCGCACCAAACCTCGACAACTCGCCGCACCGCATCGGCACCGACATCGCATCGATTTCAACACCAACTAGGCGATTTCTCGATTTTCTCGGCTTTCCTTGACGATACGACACATCACTTTCACTACCATCCTTGTGTTTCGACACACCGATACCTATTCTTATGGGCGGATTTCGATCGAGCACGCCGATCGGACTTTACGGCACGATTTTCGGCTACGACACTCTTGGTGGCTATTTGACTAGCTCATTTTTGTCCGACGGTGGAAATTGGCACATAGGTTACATGGGGCTTTTGAGCCCGTTTACACACAGATTCTCTAGGTTTTCAGATGCTTACAGACACGGTGCTTTCACATGCAATTTTAGCAGTCATTTTGATAGCAGTTTCTTTACAGACAGATGTGTTGACAGATGCATGTTTACTTTAGCACACCGTAGTGCTATTGAGCTCTTTTGAGAGCACATACCCCCGCATGCATCACTTTTATTGCATGCAATAGATTTTGGTACTTGTTTGCACTCATGTACGTTGAGTTGCGGACATTGCCTATTGTACTTCATGTGGAGCCATTTTTTGGCTATTTTGGCAGTTTTCCCAGCCGTTTCTGAGACTTGGTTTCGAAAGAGCCCTTTTTGTGGCTTTGGCTAGTCCTTTTATGTCTGCTTTAGCCTTTGGAGGGTCGATAGTGTGAGGTTTTCTTTGAGCTGGGATATTCTCGAATGTTGAGATACCTTCGGTGATATAGGTAGTTGGAGTTCCCCTCTTACGATACCCTTGCCATAGGATATGTATCTGGGTGATTTCTTGTGCTTTTGATGCCAAGTTGGCGGTCAAACAGCAGTGGTTTGAGCAGTTGATGCCCAATGGTTCTTTTGAGCAGTTTATGTGTTTTTTAAAATTGAGTTTTGACTCCTCATACAAAGAAAACTCTGCCGGATTTTTCCTGCGAGTCCATTTTATATGTTCTTGGCACTTCTAGTTGTTCTTACACAATGACTTTACTACTTTTGGTTTGAGTTTTCGCTCCTATTCTAGGTAAAACTCTGCCAAAATTATCTCAGGAAATTCACCATAAAGTTTTTGGCTACATTCTCTTGAGTCATGGCTGCGAGTAGTGCTTCCGAAAGAGAAGAGTACTACATCAAAAAGTTTGATGGCTCAACTTTGTCATTTGGCGGCAGCGTATGCTAGATGTTTTGATCAACAATGGCATGATAGCACCCTTGAGTGTAAGAAGAGAGAATGCATACACTAATGATGAGTGCGATGACTTAAATGAGCGTGCTATGGCGACCATTCTCTTGCACCTTCGTGAATCCATTTACTTTACCATAATGGATAAGACCAATGCCAAAGATTTGTGGGATGCTCTATGTCAGGCTTGGGATGGGAACAATGCCTCGAACAAGGTTTTCTTGATAAAGAAATTGATGTGCATGAACATGAAAGAAGGCAGTAATGTTAGTTCTCACTTGAACAAGTTCAACAATGTGTATTCACAACTTATTTAAAAAGGTCTCAATTTCGATGATAAAATGAAGGCCATTTTCTTGCTATGTTCAGTACCATCGTCATGGGATACCTTCAACGCAGCCATAAGTAATTCTACACGCATAGTTTTTAGCAATGTTGCTAGTGTGTTTCTCACTGAGGAGATTCGACATCAATCTCTTGATGCAAGTGGGCATGGTGATTCATTTGTGTCTAGTGGCAATCATGACAAGAAAAGGCAGGTGGTCGTAGTCGCAGTCGTTCACAAGACCGCAGGCTGCAAGGTCGTAGCAAGAGTCATGGCAGACATCAAAAAAATTGAGTGTTACTCCTGCCATAAAAAGGGACACTTCAAGAAAGATTGCCGCACAATGCAGCATGATAAAGGCAAAGAGAAAGCAAAGTCTGACAAACCTAAAAGCAGCACGAAGATTGAAGAGCTTAATGTGGTTGAGTATCCAGCCATTGAGACAGTTTCTGACGTGCCAATTGATTTTCACATCGGATTTTAGTCCTGACGCATTGTTAGCTCTTGACGGGTGTTATGTGCAGAATTGGATTGTGGACTCAGATGCTAGCTTTCACGTGACGCCTCACAAGTAGTGGTTTTCTACATACAATGCCACACATGGCATGGTGAAGCTAATTCTAATGATCTTGATATATGCGGTGTGGGCAACATCAAGTTTTCTATGCATAATGGCATTGAGTTTATGCTACACAATGTCATACATGTATCTAAATTGACAAAGAGTTTGATGTCCGTTGGACGGCTGCATGATTTGGGTTACACTACCATATCTGTTCATGGTTCTTGGATTATCAAGGAAAATCTAGTCATGCTTAAAGGCCATAACTCTAGCTCGTTGTACTAACTTTATATCTCTTCCGTGAAAGAGAATTCTATTTGCGTAGCCGAGTTGCCGTCTACAGAGTTGTGGCATAGCCAACTAGTACATATGAGTCAAAAGGGATTACAGCATTTTGGTTATATCCATGTGTTGGATTACTCTAACTTCTCTTTATATGAGCATTGTATCTATGGCAAATAGATTAGGTTGACATCAGCGCCTTTGGACAAGGAGTTAGGGGGTCCTCTAGATCTTGTTCGTAGTAGCGACTTGTACGGACCTATGCCAGTCAAGTCTCTGGGGGGGAGCATTATACTTCCTGACATTCATAGATGACTCTACTAGAAAGGTGTGGATTTATCTCTTGAAACAGAAGAGCGACATCATGTCTTTCAGAATTTCTTAGCATTGGTAAAGAACCAATCGGGTAGAAAGCTTAAAGCTTTTCACATTGACAATGGAGGCGAGTACATCTCCTCCGAGTTCAAGGACTTTTGCAGTAAAAGAGGCATCAAAAGACAGTATACCACGCCTTACACACCCGCCCAAAAGGGTGTGACTGAGAGAATAAATAGAACCATTTAGGAACGGGTCACTTCTATGTTGTCTACGATCAATTTACCTCAAGAATTTTGGGAAAAAGCTGTTATGACGGCTGCTTACTTGGTCAATCGGTCACCTAGGACACCACTAAAGTACAAGGTTCCACAGGAGATGTGGACGAGCAAAGAGCCCAATTATGACAGGTTACGTGTATTTGGGTGTGAGGCATTCTCAATTGTGCCAGAAACACTTAAACAAAAGCTCGACCCCAAATCACACAAGTGCATCTTCATTGGATATGGTATGGACGGAGAGATGGGATATCATCTTTGGCACCCAAAATCTAAGAAGGTTATAGGCATCTCACTGGTGATATTCAACGAGTCTAAGATGCATAGAAAACCCATGAAAGACATTGAGTATTACAGAGTACAGTTTGAGTATGTTTCCTCACGATCCGCTAGTTACACAGAATGTTGGACGTGCTATGCACCTTCCACTAGTACACACACACATGTTGTTCCAAAGAGAGTGGACTCCAACAATCAGGCACTTTGGAGATCTACTCGTACATCTTGTGCACCTAAGCGTTTTGAGCCAGGATTGGACTATTTACCAGTCATTGATTGCGGTGAACCCACTTGCTACAAAGAGGCCATTCAAATGGATGATAGCACGAAGTGGGAAGAGGCTATGCAATCTGATTATGACTCGATATTGACAAATGAAACTCGAAAATTGATAGAGTTACCTGCGGGTAAACAGGCATTGCTATGCAAATGGGTATACAAGAAGAAGTATATCCCAGATGATCTTAAGCCTAAGTATAAGGCAAGATTGGTTGCAAAAGGGTTCAAGCAAATGAAAGGCGTGGATTTTGATGAAATCTTTTCTCCAGTGGTCAAAATGACTACATTGCATCTTATGCTTGGTCTAGTAGCCATCGAGGACATGGAATTGGTCCAAATAGATGTGAAGACAACGTTTCTTCATGGGGATCTTGAAGAGGATGTCTACATGAAACAGCCAGAAGGTTTTGCAGTAAAGTCTGAGAAGCCAACATGGGCAGAATTGGTGTGTAGACTCAAGAAAGCTTTGTATGGGTTAAAGCAAGGCTCAAGGCAATGGTACACCAAGTTTGATAAGTACATTCAATCCCAGGGTTACGTACGGAGCCAAGAGGATGAACAACGGTTCCCTCATGATTTTGATTTTGTACGTGGATGATATGCTCATAGCCGGAAAGTCAAAAGATGAGATTGCACTTCTCAAGGATGCCTTAAGCAAACAGTTTGCTATGAAAGATTTGAGCGATGCACATCACTTTCTTGGTATGTGTATCAAGAGAGATCACAAAGGTTGTATACTCTTTCACAGGAAGAGTATATTCACAATGTCTTGCAACGTTTTAATATGCATGGGGGAAAGCATTGAGTACCCCAATGGTTGCATACAAAAAACTTAGCAAGCACGATTGTCCCAAATAAAATGTTGAAAAGGTAGAGATGTCAAAGGTGTCGTACTCTTCGGCAGTTGGCAGTCTTATGTTCGCCATGGTTAGCACACAGACAAACATTGCATATGCAGTGGGAGTGGTCAGCAAGTTTATGACAAATCCAGGTAGAAGCATTGGGAAGCAATGAAGCACATCTTGAGATACGTCAAGGGCTCAACTAGCAAAGTGCTTATGCTTTGGGAACAGTGATGCACCCATAGTTGGATACACTGATTTGAATTATGCGGGTTTTGTGAACATTAGGCGATCCACATTTGGTTCGTTTTCTTGTTTGCTGGAGCGACAGTTTCTTGGAGATCATGTATCCATAATTGCACTTTGTCTTCCACAATTGAGGCAGAGTATGTTGCGATTTCTAGTTCCAATAAAGAAGTTGTGTGGTTATCTCGTATAGTGGGAGACCTTGGTATACACCACACTCCAGTGCTACATTGTGACAGTCAGAGTGTGATTGTGTTAGCAAAGAAGCCCGTGTTTCACTCCAAGTCAAAACACATAGAGGTCAAGTATCATGTGGTACGGGATATTTTGGCTAGCAAACGTATTAAGTTAGTCAAAGTTCACACAGACGAAAACCCAGCGGATGCTCTAAGTAAGAGCTTAA
This sequence comes from Adiantum capillus-veneris, assembly GCF_014529385.1. NCBI lineage: Eukaryota > Viridiplantae > Streptophyta > Polypodiopsida > Polypodiales > Pteridaceae > Adiantum > Adiantum capillus-veneris. The sequence goes on along the minus strand of NC_140934.1, from coordinate 24,317,636 downwards.
CCTCAGAGCAGTTTGCACATTGCATAGAGATGATGGATGTAGGATGAAGCTACATTCATGCTTCACATTTTACAGTTGTACATAATAGCCCCTACATTCTTTAGCCACTTGGGCCACGTTGGCCTTCAAGTGGGAGATTGTTAGGTTTCAGGCCCCGTGGGGGCTCGGTTGTGGCCGAGCGCGCCCATCTCATTATATTCTTTTGTTCATAAGGTCAATAAGGAGAAGAGGGTCAAGAACTCTGTAATGCTCCACCACATCCTGTGTTTGCTCTATCCCCCTCCCCTTCTCTCCTTCCCTCTCTTGCACTCTCCGTAGTTATTTCCCACATGTACATATGCTAACCTTATTCTTGATATACCGAAGAATAAGGGGCTCCTCTCAATTCTTGGATATTGCTCCATCCACACACCATATTCCTGCTTCTCCCATTACCCGCACACATGCATCCACACAAGCGCACTTTCAATTGGTATCGGAGCCACGAAAATCGACGAGGCTTGTTCCTTAGCGGCGACGGATGTCGATGCTTGGCGACGTCCAATCAAAGGTAGCTTGCCTTGGATTTAGTAACGGGAAGGTAGATCGGCAGATCGTGGAGCTCAACTTCTCCCCGATGTGCACAACTCCTTGTACTCGAGAGGGAATCTTGAGGGTATCTCTCTACAGGAATCAAATCTACTGCAGATAGCCAAAATAGTGAGCAGACAACCGAGAGCTTGAGGGAACAAGCTTACTAGATGAAACAAGCTTTCAATTGAAAAAATATAGAGCATATTAAGCTAAGAATCAAGTTGCAGAATCGCAAATCAAGCAATCTTGGAAATCAGCTTAGGAGTAGCACTGCAGGGAGTCAGATCCGCAACAAGGGAAATAGGTAGCGCACATTGTGTGTTGTAGTTGTGTGTGTTACACACACACACACACACACACACAGATCAACCTGGAGAAAGAATGAACAAATGAGCAGAGCCGCACAATTGTAGGCAGATAATCAAAGGAGTAAGGCTTGGGAGTCAAAGGCAAACGGGGCAATCATAGCTCAGAATCGACCAAGTTTGGGAGAAATTGAGCAATTCTATGGCAATGGAACACTGATAAGGCTTTAAGCAATTAGGCAATCGAGAAGCACTGGGCAAATCTACAGAGTGAGCAAAGGGCAGAAGCAAGTTAAAGAGCAAAGCAAGGGAATTGATTATGTGGGTGAAACCCAATTCCCCATGTGCGAGCTCTTTAGCTCATGTTATTTGGTGGAGCTTGGAAATGCAACCAAGCAATTAACAGAGGATAATCAACATCTCAGAGCATCGAAGAGCTTGTTGTGATCAAAAGTGAGCAGTATTTGGGAGTGGTCTGTGTGATCCACACACATTCACAATTCGAGTAGAAGATTATTTAACAGAGAAGAAGAGGATTTAAATTGAGTCAAATTTTAATTCTTTCAGGGTGTGTTCACACACAATCTTCATCGACAACGAGCATATATGGAGAGACAGCATATGCTCTTGGGTGTGTATACACATACACTTTTTTTTGGGTGCTCTTGACCTCGGCAACATCGATAGCATCATCTCTCGGATTGCAATTTTGGCATTCTTCTCGGTGACTTGGCACATACGGCTTTGACCATTGTGTCTTCAATGCTCTTCTTGGCTCGGCATCGGCGATTCGGCTAGCGACTTCCATCTGATGTCGAAAGGTGGCATCGAGCATTTTCCCGACCTTCTCGAGCGAGAGCAAGAGAGACCAGCCTATGGCTCTCCTCTCACCATTGAATCCCCTCCCACGCTCATTCCGGAGTGGTTTGACTTTGACGGCACCCCCGGCTTCTCGACTTGACCTAGCAAGGGACGATCAAGCGAGAGCAACATCATATGCTTGTGGCTACAGATTATACGTAGTCACAAGCTTTACAATTCTTTTGGAGATCTTTGCTGACAATTTTCTTGTGGGATGAATTTCGAGTGTGTTTGCTCACTACTTGCATATATTGTTATGCGCTTTACGCTCGGTTGAGCTCTTTGTCCCAGATTGTATGCTTACAGATAAATTGTGGAGTTGTTTTATGCATATATGAGCATCAATTTTGATGCGATTGATCATGATTTTTGTGATTGTTTAGTGGTCGAGTGATCTCCCACTTTGTTTGCTAGTTTGGCATGGTTTATGGTTGAGATTTCACTTGAGTTTTTTGCTCAATTTGCAGGGGAGATTTTTCCAGATTTCTTGCAAGATTTCTCACCATAGTTTCTTGGCATCCATATAGCAGACATGTGTGACACTTTAGAGTCAATAGAGATGAGTCATGAGAGACGACGGTCTTGTAGTTGTCGATATATGCAATGTTGGCATTGTGGTCACACAAGGCACATTAGGCGCCATTGTTTTAGACGTATGAGGCAGCATCAAAGATCTATGCGTGATGCACATGAGGTTTTGATGCATGCTAGAGCAGTGGCTTCATATGCCAGTGACGATGATGTCATGTTTGCCTCTAGCGTTCCTCCTGCTTACATGTCTTCAAGAGGTGACACTTCTCCTCGTTGGTTACTAGATGAGGATGCAGTTCTCCATGTCACAGCACATCATGAGTGGTTGAGGACTTTCTCTAGTGGGAGATTTGGTTGTCTACACTCGACCGATGGTTTGGAATTTGACATTGCAGGTGTAGGAGATGTTTGCTTATCATTGCCCAGTGGTGCAATATAAGCTATGACATGTGCGCTATGTTCCTCAACTGATAGAAAGCTTGATCTCGGTGAGACATTTAGAAAATTATGGGTATCAGACACTGCTTAGAGAGCAGTCTTTCCAAATGCATTGCGGATCGTTAGTGATTGCCAGGGGATCCCGCAATGGCTTGGTATATTATATGCATGTATCTGAGATTCGATGACATAGTCTCGGTTTTGTTGTTGGCATGCATTGAGCGAAAGACGAGACGTATCTCCTTCATGGGTGAGCTCCACCATGCTCACAAGATAAAGCATTTAGCTCTACAGGATGTTCCAGTAGACTTTGTAGAGATAGAGGTAGAGCGGCAATTGTCTAGTGAGACACAGCTGGTGTTGTCAAAGTTTGTGCATGCATAATTAGAGTGGGTCAACTCCATAGATACACAAGCAAAGATGACGGACATGGAGTTCTTTGATATGTTCATGCTAGAGGCCGATGAGTTGATGCCAGGACACACAGTTTCGCCTATGGGTAAGAGGGACGTAGCCATCCCAGTGTTCGTGATGACACATCCATTTGCGATGAGGAGTCCTAATGATGTAGTGCATGCAGATAGCACTAGAGAGGCTAGGACAGCCAGGTTTATGGAGATTTTGCCAGCGTTCGGGTGTCTCAGGTATGGCCTACTAGTGACGATGCCCGACCTAACAGTTGTAGTGGGAGCATTTGCAGTAGGGATTGTCAGTTGTACGGTGATTGACACTAGCATCATGCATCGTAGAGCTTTGCAGACCATACAAAGTTGTCTGCAAGATTTACATGCAGGCTCTAGCATGGATACACACGCTCACCTATCACTAGAGCCAATATGACTGCATGCAGACCAATTGAGCGAGCTAGTGTGCAGAAATTGAGAGAGTCTCTCACTAGTTTTCTTGTACATACTAGTAGTTTATCTAGTAGCACTCACTTATCGACGCATCGTCTTTAAGTGGAAGTTTGTTGGGATAAAGGTGTTGCACCTTTGCTTGGGGCTAGACGTCTGGTGTTTGATCGCCCACTATATGTACATACACTAGCCTTATTCTTGATATACCAAAGAATAATGGGCTCCCCTCAATTCTTAGAGGTTGCTCCATCCACACAACACGATCTTGCTTCTCCCTTCCCTGCGTAGACACAGGCACCGTACCTCGCACACATGCATCCACAAAAGAGCATTTTCACTATTCTCCACCCACACAAAAGTGCTTCTCCTTCTCTCCCTTCTTTGCATGCATGCACGCATTGCATACTCACAAGTGGTATCAGAGATTTGCTCTTCCTCCGCGCTTTCAGATGCGTGCAGCCCCTCTTAGAGAGACTAAGGTTCACTGAGAGCTAATTAAAATTAAGGTTTTTGTGGAACAAATTAACATTTGACAGTAGATTGTGTAGCACGTGAAGTAAATCTTGGAGTACAATAGCGTTGCAGAGCATTTTCGCGCAAGAATAGAGGGAGAGCTCATAGCAGGTGTGTGTGAGAGAGCTGAAATTTGCATCCTTGACATGCACAAAGTTTCAAGCCAGATTTTGATTCCGGTTGTTGCTATAGCTTCTTCTTTGTGTCGCAAGCATTTTAGTTGAGAGTAGTGAGATTCTAGATTGTGGTTTAGTTGGCCTTCTAGAGTGTTGTATGTGTAGGATGGTCTCAACCTAACAAGCTAAAGAGATTTCCTCCGTGTGCCTATCGTGTCATCTGTGTCCTCGATTAACATTATGTTGATCTAGGTTGTGTTGCATGCACTTTATAGGTGGTGTGATTCGCTCCCGCAACAATGACCATTATAAGTCTCACGTTTTTAGTAGAGAAGAAGAGCTATTTTGCATGTCAAATTTATATGCTCTCCCTCTCTCTTGCTTGTGCTACTTCACTTCCTCCATCTCCCCTGGGTAATTCACAACAAAAAAAGATGCTATTTTTGAGTACGCGTGATATTTTTTTGTATGTTGAGAAGGGTTCCTAAGAGAAAGAAGATGCAAATCTTATGAGTCTGCTAAATAAATCTTTAGAAGGGTTTCGAGTTATCAATACTAGGGGTTTCTCTCAAATTGATTAAGAGAGGTGATTCAAAATTGCAATAAGAAAATGATAGTGATTTTTGGCAAATTTTGGATGAGATTTTAGAAGATTATGTGCCAAAAGAAGATGTTTCTCGAGTATCATTGAATTTAGGGTTTACCACTGTGGGTCAGAAAGCTATAGGCGGTGAAGCTATTCTTCTAATAATAAAGCTGAAGCCACCATTGATGGGTTCAAGAATATGTGTATATTTGATGATGCCCTATGATCCAAGAGGGTTTGAAGGGTTAAAAAAAACTTTTGAAGAGATTTTGAAGAATGTAGTGAAATTCAAAGTGGTTCTAATGGTTATAAGGATGACAAAGAACACTCTGCATAGAGAAAAAGCATAGAGAGAAAGAAAGAAACACCCACCCACACACACACACACACATGCGTATATATATATATATATATATATATATATATATATATATATAGAGAGAGAGAGAGAGAGAGAGAGAGAGAGAGAGAGAGAGAGAGAGAGGGAGAGAGAGAGAGAGAGAGAGAGAGAGAGAGAGAGAGAGAGAGAGAGAGAGAGAGAGAGAGAGAGAGAGAGAGAGAGATGCTGGGTTCCCATGTAGGTTGGGCGTCCACTGTCCATCACTACCTTATGTCCACTAACCTTTAATTGTATAGATATACAAATTATGAGCCACACACAAACTAATGTGTTACTGTGTTCTACTATGAAGAAGAGGGTTAACTCTCCCTCCCCATATGCATGTGTCCTGCTCTCTCTCTCTCTCTCTCTCTCATGTATCTGACTCCTCTCTTCCACTTCTCTTCATTCTAGTATCAGAGCAAATCGGTTGCCAACAAAAGAGCTTCCTCATTGTAGTGCTTAGTACACTGTTTGAAGATGATTTCTAGCGATTCTTGAGTGTTTATAGGGGAGAGAATACAGCCAGAGTGCTGCCCTTTGATTGCATACATGTTGGAGTGCATTGGTGTGTGCTCACAACAAGATTCAAAGTAGGAAATTTGTGGCCATGTATGGGATTGTGGAGCTCAGATATTTAGCTTGTGTTTAGCTCATTTAGGACCTAAATTTTCTGAGATTTGGGGCCAGTTTTTTGTGGTTATTCAATCCATAGTGTGGCAGAATTACAGAAACAGGTTTTTGTAGGTGCATTTTGTGGCCCAAAAATGTATTTTCAACCATAATTTTCTCATTCAAACTCAAATATGTGCAACCTAGGAGTCGTTTTGGGGACTTTGGCATGTGGAAAGCACAGTGGTCGTGTCTATTTGACCTGATTCTGATCACTTTTTTTGTAGCAATATGCATGGCATCAACATCCTCACACACAGACATAGGTTTTGTGCACATAGAGTGAGACACAACACAGGTGTTTTGAGCATTGGCTCAATGTATTCTTATGTGGGTTATATATGATCTATGTGAGAGTAGTGTAGTCATTGACTATGACACAATAGATTATAGGTACATGTGCTATTTACCAACTATAGATAGGTGTTAGGGTCAACCCAAACTTCGGCAGCCAAGATGGCGTGAATTGGTTGTAAAGCCTTGTGCGCTTTGCTGCACGTGTCAGAGGCCGGGAACTTGCCAAAACACCGTGTGCAAGCCATAAATGGCTGCAAGCACACAACTAGACAGTCCTAGCAAGCTCAAAGGCCCTGCATGAATATTATTTAAACCAACCAATGCATCCGGCTCTGCAACCACATCATTTGAACCGACCAACAATTCTGACCCTCCCTCCCAACCATGTAAAGCAGGGTTCCTCTCAATGGAACTCCATATCTGGCTGCTAACATACTTCATTGCGGCACTTACAAGCATATACTTCAACCATGTATTGCATACCTCTCTCGACAGCTTGGCCTGTTCACCTTGAGTGGGCCTCAAAACTCTTCAAAAACCACCCAAACATTCATAAAATCTATTCTTTTTGCATGAATCCCAAACATGTTTGATAGGTGCCTTAAGAGGCGGCAAAGCATTGACCATATTCAGATGCCCAAAACATGCATAGCAAAGTTTTGCATGTGAAATAGCCTTAGAATCCACAACTGCATTTGGAAAATTCTGGCCACACTTGTCATACAAAGTGAGCTTATATAGCCCATGACATAATATGCCAGATGCAACAATTTCATCACCAAAATTGAGATCATGAATTGTACATCTGTCATCCCCCAAACTTGACTACAAGTCCAAGTCTAGCAAGTGCAGATACAAACAAAACATTGTTCTTGATCCCAGGTACATAAAGTGCATCAACAAGTGTGAAAGAACTGCCATTTGCAGCAATAAGCACAATCCTTCCATTTCCTTGAACCGGATAAGAGGCATTGTTGGCACAAGTGACTTAATTCCCATGAGGGACAAACTTGAGAGAGGTAAACAATTCACGATCTGAGGTAATGTGCTTTGTAGCACCACTGCCAAGACACCACACATGTGAATCTGCTGTAACCGACATGCATGCATCATGGACAACAGGATTGTAAGTGCACTCTGCACTAAAGCCCATTCTACATCAACATCAACATCATAGTCTCCTTTCATAGAAGACTCAACAATGGCTGCATTTATAGTGGAACCAGCATTTGCAGTGGAACCACCCTCTTTATTCTTAGCCTCTTTGGCCTTCAACTGAGGACACTGCTTGATCAAGTGATCAGTAGCTTTACAATAATGGCAACCCATCTTCTTTTTTCCCTTATCACCATAATTTCCAGACTAGTTGCTACCAGCAGAAGCATTAGGAACATGTGATTTTCCACTCGTAGAAGAACCATAAGAAGTGGCTGCATTGCTGTTACCACCCTTTCTTTGAGCAATAATAAAAGCCTGTTCAACTGCACAATGTCTAGTCCTATTTTTTCTAAAAAGTGACTCTTGCAACAACAATATGCATAATGCATCAAACTTGACAACTTCAGGATTTCCTTGGATTATAAGTCTCTGAGTACTAGCAAAAGTTTGGTAAGAATCTGGCAAGGCATCAAGAACAGTCTGCACAAGGGAACTGTCTGAAATGACTTCACCTGCAAAAATAAGTTGCTCATTGATATTATTGACACCAGCAAGGAAAGTGTCCGTATCATCTTCCTCATGCATAATCTTCGATTCAAGCTCTTTACGCAACAATGCAATTTTAGCCTCATTGCGACTCGCATAAAGACCAGCCAGAATATGCCAAGCCTGTTTGGCAGATTTCGTTGAACGAATGTGGGGAGTAATAGTGCGCTTCACAGACAACACAATCAACGCATGAGCCTGTGCATGTTTTACATCCCAACGAGATTGCTCAACTGAAGGCAAAACAACTCTAACAGCAGCCAGGATGTACAATGCCTTGCACAATATTCCATATTCCCTTTGACACAAGAACATCTTGCATCATGTAAGCCCATAGAGGGTAATTGTCCCCATGCAATCTGTCCTCAACAGCAAACATCTTGAACACATTTGTGTTGCTGTCAGCCATGGTAAATGCTGCACCTGATGTGAAAACTGCTCGAAAAGAGGAGAAACAAAATGAAAACAACACGTGCTATAGAGCACAAACCGTAGAAGACTGTAGGGACATGTTATGCAAAAAACAAAATTGATAAAAAATTATAGATAAAATGACTAAATAGCATGTGCAATACTGCCTGTAGTGGAAACGGAGGCCGAAATGAGCCCAAATCAGAAATATGAGCAAAAAGAGCTCTACAAGCTTGCCCAAAATTTTGTCGACCTGCGAACGCTTGCCAAATCTCACTAAAATTGGAGAAAGTGAGCAGGCGTATGTTGGAGCTGCTGCCCGGGAGGATGCAACCTTCTATGATACCAATTGTTGGAACTAGGGTTGCAGAAAACACACACAACTTGGAGAAGATGAAGGAAGCTCAAGGCACACAGTAGAGAGTGTATTACTTGAAAGATGGATAGCCCTAGAATGATGGGCATATATACAATGCACGGGGGAAAAAACCTCCTAGTGAGGGGAAAAATGCCACGGTGGTCCTAAGTGTGTTCACACACATCACTACCACATGTATATGGTAACAACTGAGGCGTGGGCCTTGGCTCAGGCTCGGGCTCGGGTCTTGAGCTCGGGGAATGATTCCGATCCTTCCTTTTAAAACAAGATTTTTTCTTTTTTCCTTTTGTTTTTTAATTTTCTATTTTGGTCTTAGATTTTTTGAGCTTTTTTTTCCACAAAAAAACTTTTCTATTGAGAATGTTCAACTGCATGGCGCCGAGCTCACGCACAGAGCCTGTCTCAAGTGCGTATGCTATTCCACCTCTGACAGCTCTGTTTAAGCTTTCTACAGCTAAACAAAACTAATTAACACTGCACACTCACAGAACAGTCAACCTTCTCATTGTCTACTTCTCACTATCCAGTGCACATTACAGATCTACACTAATTGACAAATCTGCTAACACTTCACATTACAGAACTTACCAGATCTAAAAAACATGTACATTATAGCACTTAACAGAGCTAACAAAAACCTGCTAAAACCTGCACATTGCAGCCACTTGGCAGAACTAACATAACTCGGCAAAAAACCAGAAATGGTAGAAGTGAATGGCTTCCTTAGGTAGCACTAAGTGCTCCTCACGCTTAGTGCAAGGCAGTCCCCGACAGCAGCGCCCAAAATGTGCGCTTTGCCGCACGTGTCGGAGGCTAGGAACTTGCCAAAACACCGTGTGCAAGCCACGAATGGCTGAAAGCACACAATTAGACAGTCCTAGCAAGCTCAAAGGGGCAATGATGTGTCACTCACCACTCAATGCTTCCGTCATGAAGGATCCTGTGCCACGAAGAAGAAGGAGCCACCTTGTCGCCGCAATGCTCAATCTCTCTCTCTCTCTCTCTCTCTCTCTCTCAAGCATACACACACACACACACATACACACGCGAGCACACGAAGGAGGAGAAGACATAGGTAGAGCAAGAGCACTTCTTAGCTTGCACCTCAAAGAACGAGGATTTTAGGTCAAAATAGACCATTTATAGGAGTCTCATCCATTCACACATGGGTGCCCACAGTGGCCGATCGTTGCAAAAATATTGTACAAACAAGATAAAGTGGTGCGCCTCTCATCGACGATCACCTACACACCTATTGGACCGACAAGCTCGGTGCATGACTCAAATAAATAATAAGGCGTCCGTCGAAGGTGATAGGGTGTCCGTAAGGGTTAACAAGCCTCTATAAGGTCATTAAATCTCAACGAGAAAAAGGTCTTCTTTTTTTGAGCTACAATCGATCAATATTATCTCCACACTCCTTTGCCATGTCTGTGAGAGAAGCAATTCGCTTCCATTGCGAACTCAACAAGTGGTATCATAGCTTTCGGGCAAGGTCTTGGAGGTAGTGAGCTGAGGCGAGTTTAAAATAGTCTTTGAATTTTCTACAGTACAGTGAGTTTTGAAGTTGAAGCTAAAGCCGAAGCCTAAGCCAAAGTAGAAGTATAAGTTGTCACTCTTATCACCGTCCCTCGTCTGCTCATCATCGTAATGATGCTCAAGATCAATCTTACGGAGAGAACAAGAGGGCATGATGACTACGAAGGTGATTGAGGAGGTCGATATAGTCCTACATACTTACCATACAATGTTCATGATCATGTGACAACTAGAGATCATGACAGAATCAATGGTTATGACAGTGATGAGAAGGATTTGGAAAATCTTAGGGCCCGTGGATACAAGACTGAGGAAAAGAATCTAGCTGGTTTGAGAGGAGGTGTAAGTGATGCAAGTGCAAGTTGAAAATCCTATGATGGTGTTGCTTGTGCCGAAAGCATAAATGTGGATAAGGACAAGGTTCAAAGCTATTCCACACCACACATGGCTGACATCGCAACATTAGAATTGGCTTCTGTCAAAATTTTGATGCCTTGTTTTATGTTTAGAGGGCATTCACACTATTATGCACTAATAACGTTTGAGAATGTTGTATACATCACATGTCAAATGATTTGGATAAAACTCTAGAAATTGTTGGGGTGTAGGCTAGGTGGCCATGGATACCAAGCCATATTTTCTTTTTCTCTCTAATGAATATAGGGAGAGAAAATGAGAGTTGATCCAACTCTCATTTCCTACTCCACTAACCCAAACTCTGTTGTGTCTGCATCTACTACCCCCTTTCTCTCCTTCCCCCTCTTGCACTCACGGATCCATAGCTTCCTCACAACAACTGGTATCAGAGCTAGAGCTCAGCAAGGAGATAGAGCTTGACACACCTCGGTTACCCTGATGCGTGCAGCCCCTCTTGGGGAAAACTTTGAAAGCTTTGAGCAACAATCGAAATATCTATAGAGCTTGAGAAAGCTTTGAGGGAAGCTCAAGCTTTGAGTAGAGCTTGTGATTGTGTGTGGTGCACGCGCGTGCACACACACACACACACAAAACCGGGATCTACATCGAAATCGGGCAAATATTTGAAGCCGGTAGCGATTGCCGAGCATCATGCAATCAAGCTTGTGTGCCTTGCATAGAACGAATGCAATGCAGAAGGAAAAGAAAGAGAGATTGACTCGGCCATGCAGCAAGGGTAGAAGGCTAGCTCAATCATGAGCTGAAACGCAAGCTACAAGTGAATGCACAAGAACCAAGAGTAGCAAATCACGCAGTAGGTTGAATGATTACCAATTTGGGGAGTGCTCGCAAATGAAGAGCAAGCAAAGCAAGACGTCAAGCTGGAATTGAGGGCAAAGCAAGCTTGAAATAGGGTGGAGCAGGAGGTCAGCAGAGTTGGCCAGCAAAGAGGCAATTGAGCAAGAGTCGAAGGTTGGGTGCGCTTGTGTGTACACACACACACACACACACACACACACACACACACACACACACACACACACACACACACACACAACTTTGCAGTGATAAAGCGAGCAATATCGAGCAATTTTTTGGGGAAAAGGGAATCAATGTGTAGGTTGGCATAGTGGGTCTAATCGAAGGCAACTTGGGCAAAATTGATGAGTTGCAACGAGCTTGAAACTGAATAGAAGCCATAGGCAGGACTAGAGTTGGGGGAAGTCGAATTGGCGATCATAAGAGCCAACAACGCTCATACACACACTCCCACCTTGCTCGTACTCCTCCTCTCTCGCTCGTCCGATCCGCTAATCAACAGAGCCTTACAGTGGAGTAGATTTCGATAGACCTGCAATTTTTTTAATTTTTTAATTTTTTTGGTGAGCTTTGACTTGCATATTTCAATGTGTGCAAGTCGACCACTCTCACAAGAGTTGTCGGCTCAAGTACTCAACAAGCCGGCTTTGGTTGACATGAGTGCCTTGATTATTCTGACGATCTGGACGTGGGTGGATGCATTTTCTTTTCCCCCCTTTCTGACGCGCTCTTTTTTGGGATGGTGGAAGCATGGATGCCACTCTGTACTTGGGGGAATCGGTGGTGATTAAAGACAGTGTTGTTGCCGTGTGATTCTTTCCCAGATATAGGCGTGGCTAAGCAGGATTCGAGGAGATTGCGGTGCTATATAAGGTGAGCTACAAGCTCACTTGGTTTTCATTCTGCAAGTGTGCGTGTGTGTTCTCTCATCGTGTGTATACGCTATATTGGTTTGTTCATCGTACAAAGCTACACTTGAGGGTCTACAAAGCATGGCCCCTAGCAAGAAAAATGTGGTGGATACTATTGAGGTAAGGAGGATTTTTTTTTTTTGCTTCAAACGTTTTTTATACTGTTTTGGGTAAGGCATGATATGTTCTCCCAAGGGGAGGGAATTCGGACTTATTGCTATAGCAAGTGCTGGTGGTATTGAAAATGAATTTAATGAAGCTTGTAAGTTTAGGAATTGAGGGGGTTATTCTTGTACTACTGCTCTTTGGATTCTTTTCTGATAAAAAGTGTTGCATGGATTCGTTTGGTTGGGGTTTTGCCTTGCCAACCGATCTGGTACCAACTACTATTTGCATAGATAATTGGCTACTGCTTTACTATGTAGGGAAGTTTTTGTTGGTCTCGGATGATACTAAGAGTTAGTATTCGCTAGCTTGCATACTATGTATACAGGTGTTATGATTGCCTTTAGTATATGCTAGCTTGTATACTATATATACAGGTGGTATGTATACATGTGTTATGATTGTTATGCATACAGGTGTTATGATTGCATACTATATATACAGGTAGTTCTGGATGTATTAAGATAGCCGAAGCCGTTGGTATTAATGACAAAATGGTAGTAATGATCGGCAATAGCTTCTCTTACTGCTCCTGTTTTTGAGGTTTTAGTTAAGGCTTGACTTGTTGATCAAGGCATTGAAAACTCTTAATAATGCTCTTCTGGTATTGGTCTTCTCAGACATCTGAAGGTAAGTATACTAGCTGGTCTCTGGCGGCAGCTAGCTTGCATAATATAATTATTATTTTTGAACCATTTGGCTTGCCTGTATCTTAATGGGGTAGTCTCCCCCACCTTCTTTGCTGGAAAGATGAAAACATAATACTATACCTACTTTGGAGAAGATTTTATGAACTGGAGTATTGAGGTTAGGCCTTTTTTGCGTGGCTATGGATGTATAGGATAGATGTTACATATGTGAACAAGTACTAGTTCTCGTCTTTTTCGGCCTTTGGAAGGTAAGTGTATTTGCTGGTCTCGAGTGGCACTTAGCTTTCAGAATTGAAGTACTTTTTTCAAATCGGATTGCTTGCATATCTCTTGATATGGTGGTGTTTTTCCCCCACCATCTTTGCTGGGATCAGTAAACATGATACTATACTTGCTCATAAGTGTATTTTACAAGCGAGAATATTGGGGGTAGATTTTTTTGGCCTGGCTATAGATAGATTTTTAGCTAGATGTTTCATATAAACACATGTTTGCATTTCAAAACATTGGTTCCAATTGGTGGCACCAATTATTGACCCGGATCAAGGTGGATTTTTGGTATGAATATAGGGCAATGGAATATGGGAAACTGTTTGTACGTGATGGTTTCTTACAGTTGCTGCTCTTTTTACCAGAATCAAACATTTTTAGCTGGAGCTTCATTTGAAAATAATGCTGCATCTGGGACTGTGCTATAGTATTCGGCCTAAATTTTGGTCGGGTTCGACCATATAACCAATCATTTTGGGAGGCTATTAATTGCCTATGTGCAGTCTCTTCTCCTCTTTATGGCATATAGGAGCTGTTGTTACTGATTCTGCTTCACACTTACTTCTCCTTTATATTGTATATATAATGTAATTGTTTGAGTGGGAGTTGTTTATTGCAATTACTCTTACCTACTGCTTGGTTTACCAGCAACTAAACTATCCAGCTGGTGCTTCATATGCGGATGATGCTACAACTGGGACTATTGTATTATATTCATCTCGGTCTTAGGTATGGTTAATGGAGATATAATTTCTTTTACTACTTTTTTGTTGAGAAAAATAGTTACGTTGCATGTATACATTTGGTCGAGGCTTGCCTTGCCGTTTCTAGATACCAGCGGGAATCTCTTACTGACGCTCCTCTAGTTTTGACTTTTTCGGCCATGCCAAGTTTGACTACAAACTGGACTATTTAGGAAAATACTTCTGGCTTGGAGTTGAGTATTACAGTTCGGGGACTGATATACAGTTTTCAGGCCTTGAATTTGTTTGGGTGTGACCATATATCCAGTCATTATGTGTTGGTATAAACCACCTATGGGCTTTCTCTTATCCTCTGTATGGTATATAGGACTATTGTAAAGTATTCAGCCCATGATATAGTGTGGTTTGACCTTATATCTGGTCTTTTTTGTTGGTATTAACTGGCTTTCCACTTCTCTGTATAGTTTGTATAAACCTTTTATCTACTTGGATATGGTTGAGAAGCTGATGGGCTTTCCATTGGTTTATCTGGTATGGAATAATGAGTGATTGGTTCTAATGGTGTTTGCAGAACAGGTGGGTAATGGGCTCACACTATTCATTGGAAAAGTATCTCTTCTAGTGCTTGTCCTTGAAATATTATCTAAATTCCGTTTGCTTTTATGTTCGCTCTTCATCTGGGTTGTATGGGCTCCTTTATTGGCCTAGACTTGGATCTCACATAAATTTAACCCAATTGGCTATTCGGTGGTAATTACCTGTAGGAAGATATAACTAAAAAACTCTTATATTCTGCAGAACAAAGAAAGGTTTACATAGAACTTTGACTTCAATAAATACATTGAATTAATTTTCTAAAGAAAGTCTTCTGGAAACTGATGGGATTAAGGAAGTATGAGCTTCTTTTAGCTGATTATGTATGTCAATTAAGGAAATTTTTAGGCTCTATTTCACATTTGAATTTTGGTATTAAACTTTGAATTGGAACGAACACTGTACATTTCAAAAGATTTAACCTAACACTTTGATGATTTGTTTCTAGAAATCACGGCCTTTAACACTAGTTTGGTACCAAAACATGACACTTTAAGTGTCCTTTAACAAATTTAAATTAAATACTACTTGCATTAGACGGTTTATTTAAGAAAACCCTCTTGATATGCTTAAATATGTTAGCTATAGGATCTTTTAAAAATATAACCTTGCATTTTAGAATCTATCATGATCAAATACTATACTCATCAAGTTGACCCTCGTAAGACTGCGATTGACGCTTTGAAGAAATCGCCTTTATAAGCTCAAGAAAAAAATGAAGCGACCCTATAGAAAATTTTAGGTGACTCTTCCACAATTTTTCTATAGATAATTGAAAGTTTCATGTGTTAAAAAATTGACTTTGGAGTATATAAAATAATGGAAAGTTCCATGTGTTTGATATGGTCGTTTCAAGCATATCGTTGTATACAAAGAAAAATATGTCTCTGATGTATTTGTGAGTTTTAGAAAGTGATACATTGCTTGCCCTTTCCATTGAGCACTCAAGGTGTCAAGAAGAAGCGCTTTGGTATGCAACAAGTATTGGATCATTTTAAATATTCAAAACTGCATAAGAGAAAACTTTCATATTTTCATTCTTGAGACATAAGCATTCAAAACCTCAAATAATATCAAAATTTCCATGTAGATCAACTAAACGTATCAAAGTATGTGGTACATACACAATTGGGGTGCCTAAAACCTTGGTTTCAATGTTATTATGGAGAACTCAAGAGTGTTTTGAGTTTTTGCACGATAAAGAATTCAAGATAGAGTTCAAGCAACAAGATTTACTCGAGTTAGGGAGCCCAAAAAATACGTAGCTTCTTGGTTTAAACATATAAAGTCATGTATAGTTGTCAAATTGCACTAGAATAGTACCAATTTCATGAGGGGACCTTTGGAAGACCAAAATTATGCTCTTATTCAGCACGTGCTCAAGTATGAAATTAGGTCTATAGCTTACATGTGACTTGAAAACTTCTCTTTGAAGTGCATTCCATTGTTTTGTAACACTAAATGCTAACACTTGGCTTTTATAAACATAAAAAAGGCCATCTCTACAAAAAGATATAGTAATCTTATGATTTTTTTGGCAAATTAGCTTGCTAAAATTTATGTCTTAGAACTTACGAGAACTCTCTCCATACAGATTGTATTTTGATATGGAGAAAAATCCACTGTTTTCTTACCCTCATAACCAATCTATGGTAGAAGCAAGGTGTGAAAAACTTCTTTCTAGCTGGACAAATAAATTGCCAAACATGGCATAAAAACAAGACACTTTAGTGTCTCAGGACACTTAAGTGTCCAATTACAGAACTAGTGTTAAGATTAAGAAGGCTATTACACATCATTTTCATTTAAACAACATAGTTTTCTTCTTAAGTTAGTATCAAGGTGACATGGATGACAACTAGGTCACCCTAGTTACGTGTTATGCGGTTTAAAATTAACGAATAGTTTGTTATCTTACTGTGGATGCAGGTAAGGGTGTCCTTTCCTTGGCTGCTGTTTGAGAAGTTGGAATGTTGTTCACTTATACTGTCACACTAATCAGGACCTTCTTACCCTATTATGGCATGATACTGAGATGTATTTGTTTGGATTTTGAGTCGAAAGGAATACATGATTTGATACTTTGAACTGTAGACCTTGGTCTTTGTAGTTTTTCTCATCTGTTATGTATATTGATAATAGTTTAAACTCTCTCTCCTTAAGCACATGGGTGCCTTTGAATTTTACCTATGGCACCAGGACCTAGTTTGCAGGATTTATATCCTTAGGAGATGTGACTTGTGAACGGATTTTCTAGGGTAGGGGGTATCCCACACAACTGTTATGACCTTTGTCTTGGTTGGTTTTTAGGATGGAATACCTACCAGCTCCTCTTTTAGATTTTACTGATATTGATATTTTTGACTTCAGATTGTCCCTCTCTCTGCTGCTCTTGACTATCCACCCTACCCTTCTCCCCGGCATCCTTGCTCGTGATTAAACTTATCCAGGACCCTTTGGCAATTTCTCTTCTAAACCAATTTTCAAAGGTTACAGAAACCCATGACTATATCATGAATCTGTTAACCTTTAATGACTGGGTACTTATCCTCGCCAATCTGGTTGCTGAGTCGAAAGAAGAAATACTTCACCTTCAAAAGTTGGCTTCTAACCTTGCTGCCACTGAAATGAGTCATAAGTTAGATCTTCTACAGTTCTCGGCTAAAGGAGCCGACCTTTCTAACTTTATCAGGAAACTTTGTGGCCTTGCTTCTTGTTTTGCTACCACTAAATCTTTTGATCCTGCTAAGGCTTTAAAAGGCCTCTTTTGTAGGGATGACACTGCTCTAGAAGCAGTCAAAAGCTTTCAACACGGACTCGGCTCGTCTAGTGAAACTTCTTTACTGGATATGGTTCCGAAAGTCTTGAAGTGTTTTCCCTTCCTCTCCTTTATTTTCTTGTCTCATGCCTTAAAAAGAGACTTTATAGGATAACGGGGCAATGATGGCGCCGTCGTTGCCCCCTTCTCTATCTTTCTCTCTCTCTCTCTCTCTCTCTCTCTCTCTCTCTCTCTCCCTTCTTTAAACACATAAGCCCTTATGTTTTTATCAAATGGGAAACCGTTGACATGGTTATGGGTGGTCATTGCTTGCCAATGGGCGACCACCCTTTAGGTACATTATATCGGGCATGCACATCGACCAAAGCACTTTGCACCGCATTTGAGGCACAAAGCTCATAAAAAACTTAACCTGCTTTTGTAAAGGCACCACATTTGCCGTATACGTCAACCATGCACTACAAACATAGCTTCCGCTTGAAAAACATTAATGGCATGCATACTTGACCAAAGCACTACTAGGCATGACATATCAACCAAAGCATTGCCTACCACATCCTAACCGCCTTGCCACTGCCATGTTGGGCATTTCTAAATCACTACATTACGCATATATCTTGACCACGGTAGTGTCGAGCACAAGTCCACCAACAAACCCAACAATCAATGCACTATAAGAGATGACATTCGAGACAAGATGCTCCTTGCGCACTTATTACTCTATTAAATGCACCATATTCCAAAATTTGGATGAAGTAAAAAAAAAAAAAGATGGCAGATTGGCTAGGATGACCAAATTGGTATGGAATCGATCCCCGATGAAACTTCAATGGGCAATATCTTGGCAACCAGAACTTTGATTTTCAATTTGAAAGGACCGATGTACACCATATGATGAGCACTTTAGGCCTATGCACTCACACCAATTTTTACCCTTTATCAACAATTGCCGAACATGGTAGATGTATGCAAACCATCTCGGCTTCAAACTGCCATAACTTCCTTATCATAGCTCCAATTGACGAGCTGTAAAGGCAGACCTATAGAGCACTTTGAGCACTACAATTCTAATCTATAACATCGCATTTTGACAACATCACTGCAACTCGACTTGCAGACAACACATTCCTTTCTTGGCCCCAAAACCCACAATTAGCACACCTATTGGACCGACAAGCTCAGTCCATGACTCAAATAAATAATAAGGCATCCATCGAAGGTGATAGGGTGTCTGTAAGGGCTAACAAGCCTCTATAAGGTCACTAAATCTCAATGAGAAAATGGTCTTCTTGTTTTGAGCTACAATCGTGCAATCTTATCTACACACTCCTTTGACATGTCTGTGAGAGAAGCAATTTGCTTCCATTGCAAACTCAACAAAGTGGTATCAGAGCTTTCGGGCAAGGTCTTGGAGGTAGTGAGCTGAGGTGAGTTTCAAATAGTCTTTGAATTTTCTACAGTACAACGAGTTTTGAAGTCGAAGCTAGAGCCGAAGTAGAAGTATAAGTTGTCACTCTTATCACCGTCCCTCGTCTGCTCATCATTGTAATGATGCTCAAGATCAATCTTACAGAGAGAACAAGAGGGCATAATGACTATGACGGTGATTGAGGAGGTCGATATAGTCCTACATACTTACCATACAATGTTCATGATCATGCGACAACCAGAGATCATGACAGAATCAATGGTTATGATAGTGATGAGAAGGATTTGGAAAATCTTAGGGCCCATGGATACAAGAATGAGGAGAAGAATCTAGCTAGTTTGAGAGGAGGTGTAAGTGATGCAAGTGCAAGTTGAAAATCCTTTGATGGTGTTGCTTGTGCCGAAAGCATAAATGTGGATAAGGACAAGGTTCAAAGCTATTCCACACCACACATGGCTGACATCGCAACATTAGAATTGGCTTTTTTTGGGTTTATTGAACCTTTTTTACTATCAAAATTTTGATGCCTTGTTTTATGTTTAGAGGGCGTTCACACTATTATGCACAAATAACGTTTGAGAATGTTGTATACATCACATGTCAAATGATTTGGATAAAACTCTAGCAATTGTTGGGGTGTAGGCTAGGTGGCCATGGATACCAAGCCATATTTTCTTTTTCTCTCCAATGAATATAGGGAGAGAAAATGAGAGTTGACCCAACTCTCATTTCCTACTCCACTAACCCAAACTCTGTTGTGTCTGCATCTACTACCCCCCTTTCTCTCCTTCCCCCTCTTGCACTCACAGATCCATAGCTTCCTCACAACAAATGGTATCAGAGCTAGAGCTCAGCAAGGAGATAGAGCTCCACACACCTCGGCTACCCTGATGCGCGCAGCCCCTCTTGGGGAAAACTTTGAAAGCTTTGAGAAACAATCAAAATATCTGTAGAGCTTGCTCAAGCTTTGAAGGAAGCTCAAGCTTTGAGTAGAGCTTGTGATTGTGTGTGGTGCGTGCGCGCACACACACACACACACAAAACCGGGATCTACATCGAAATTGGGCAAGAATTTGAAGCCGGTATCCATTGCCGAGCATCATGCAATCAATGTTGTGAGCCTTGGATAGAACGAGTGCAAAGCACAAGGAAAGGAAAGCGACATTGAGTCGGCCATGGAGGCTAGCTGAATCATGAGCTGAAACGCAAGCTACAAGTGAATGCACAAGAACCGAGAGTAGCAAATCAAGCAGTAGGTTGAATGACGACCAATTTGGGGAGTGCTGCCAAATGAAGAGCAAGCAAAGCAAGCCGTCAGCCTGGAATTGAGGGCAAAGCAAGCTTGAAATAGGGTGGAGCAGGAGGTCAGCAGAGTTGGCCAGCAAAGGGGCATTTGAGCAGGAGTCGAAGGTTGTGTGCGCTTGTGTGTGTGTGTGTGTACACACACACACACACACACACACACACACTTTGCGGTAATAAAGTGAGCAATACCGAGCAATTTTTTTTGGAAAAGGAAATCGATGTGTAGTTCGGCACGGTGGGTCTAATCGAAGGCAACTCGGGCAAAATTGATGAGTTGCAACGAGCTTGAAATTGAATAGAAGCCATAGGCAGCACTAGAGTTGGGGGAATTCGAATTGGCGAGCAGAAGAGCCAACAACGCTCATACAAACACTCCCACCTTGCTCGTACTCCTCCTCTCTCGCTCGTTCGATCCGCAAGTCAACAGAGCCTTGCAGTGAAGAAAATTTCGATAGGCTTGCAATTTTTTTTTTTTTTTGGTGAGCTTTGACTTGCATATTTCAATGTGTGCAAGCGGCCGCTCTCACAAGAGTTGTCCGCTCAAGTACTCAATAAGCCGGCTCGACAACCACGAGTGAAAGAGAGAGAGAGGGTAAGAGAGCTTGAGAGATAGAGGGAGAGAGATACTTCCTCAGTGTGTGTGCGTGTGTGTGTGTGTGTGTGAGAGAGAGAGAGAGAGAGAGAGAGAGAGAGAGAGAGAGAGAGAGAGAGAGAACACAATTTTGACACCATCATTGTTCTTGAGCATCAAGAGAGAGAGAGAGACATAGAGGCATTGCCATCGTCTCCGACTTGGCATCGGCTAGACTTTGACATTGGCTCTCGATATTAGAGCCGTTCCGACATCAACTTTGGTCCTTTCCCCGTTTCCCCGATCGAGCTTTGCTTCTCCGACTTCCAATCTCCTCGTTCACACCTCGCAGCCACGTTTCTTCTCCTTGTGCCTTGCCCCCAAAACCCTCCTTCTTCTTTTTTTCTTTCCTTTCTTCTTCTTGTTTATTTTCCTTCCTTTTTTTCCCCTTCTTCTTTCTCCTCCTTCCTTTCTTTCGTTTCTTCTTTCCTTCCTCCTCCTTTCTCCTTTTTTCTCTTCTTTCTTTCTTTTTCTCTCCGGAAGGCGCTCCTTCCCCTCCTTTCTTTTCTTGTCTCATGCCTTAAAAAGAGGCTTTATAGGATAGAGGGGCAATGACGGCACCGTCATTCCCCCCTTGTTTCTCTCTCTCTCTCTCTCTCTTTCTCTTCCCCCCCCCCCCCCCCCCCCCCCCCCTTTAAACACATAAGGCCTTACGTTTTTATCAAATGGGCAACCATTGACATGGTTATGGGTGGTCATTGCTTGCCAATGGGCGACCACCCTTTAGGTACATCATATCGGGCATGCACATCGACCAAAGCGCTTTGCACCACATTTGAGGCACAAAGCTCATTAAAAACTTAACCTGCTTTCATAAAGGCACCTCATTTGCTGTATACGTCGACCATGCACTACAAACATAGCTTCCTCCCGAAAAGCTTTAATGGCATGCATACTTGACCAAAGCACTACTAGGAACAACATATCAACCAAAGCATTGCCTACCACATCCTAACCGCCTTGCCACTGCCATGTTGGGCATTTCTAAATGACTACATTACGCATATATCTTGACCACGGTAGTGTCGAGCACAAGTCCACCAACAAACCCAACAATCAATGCACTGTAAGAGATGACATTCCAGACAAGATGCTCCTTGAGCACTTATTACTCTATTAAATGCACCATATTCCAAAACTTGGATGAAGTAAAAAAAAAAAACAGATGGCACACTGGCTAGGATGACCAAATTGGTATGGAATCGGTCCCTGATGAAACTTCAATGGGCAATATCTTGGCAACCAGAACTTCGATTTTCGCTCTGAAAGGACCGATGTGCACCATGTGATGAGCACTTTAGGCCTATGCACTCATACCAATTTTTACCCTTCATCAACAATTGCCCAACCCGGTACATGTATGCAAACCATCTCGGCTTCAAACTGCCATAACTTCCTTATCGTAGCTCCAATTGACGAGCCATAAAGGCAGACCTATAAAGCACTTCGAGCACTACAATTCTATAACACCGCATCTTGACAGCATCACTGATCTCGACTTGCAGACAACACCTTCATTTCTTGGCCCCAAAACAAACAATTAGCATACATTCCATCATCTTGATGTCATAACAGCTTTTGACATAAATCATAAGTTTGGCAATACCTTGAAAATTCATACAGATTCATGTCTTTCACCATGTGCCTGCAAAGTGGCACGACATCCACTCCCTCTAAACCTGCATAGCCTCCGGTCTGTGCCAATCATTATTCCAAACTGCAAGCAAAAACTTGTAAACTTATAAGCATCGCCGCATTGTGAGCATGCTCTGAAAAATTTTCCAACTTGTGGCCTTATTAGAATATATCCTCCTCTTAGATCGTAAGGAAAACGTAAGAATTTTCCAGCAATAGAGCATAAGCACGAATAAACCCATAAACCATCATTAACCCCACCTAGAATAGCATATAAGTCAATAGTCCTAGACCATGAACATTTCCATCTCCACCCAGATCAAATGGTACATCAATCACATGCCCAGACCGTACATAAAACCATCCCCTCCTGGATCAAAAGCTAGGAGAAAATCCCCTACATCATAGGGTAACATCAAATCCCATATAGCATCATGTATCATTCGATATTGCCATCTCCCTGGTGCATCGGTTCATCTTATTGTTGATCATCTATCACAGGTAGGAGCAATTGCAATGCAGTTTCACCCCCTCTAGTATTGGAATTCCAATCATGCATATCTGGATACATCAAATATCTGGAAAAATCCTCCTCATCGGACTCCCGAGATGCATTAGAAAACATTCCGCTAGTTTGTATATGCCCAAAACCAAATAGCCCAACTACATAAGGTCATCATCAACCACATCTGGATAAACATGCTTATGCATGAAACCAAATTTCTCGGTACCCTTTGCATCCGTAATTGAAAAGCCTTCCAAAGCTTCATCTAATAAGCACATAAGCTCTAGGTCCGCCACTTCAAAAGAATCTTCCACCGTGCATATCTCAGGCTGCAAACTAGGCATTCCATATATGGTATGCATACTAGCCACATCTGTTGTAGACTGCTCATCAAGTTTCTCCCCCCCATCCAAATATCTTTGAGCTTCTATAGCACAACGCTCATCATGCATATTGAAAATTGCATCTGCGTCCCTGTCCATATCATCGGCACAATGAATCCAATCATATGCAGCACCAAAAGATTGCAATCATTGTGCACCCCCTCTGGATAAGCATCATCAAGTTCACAATCACACAATCACTTTGCCATATTGAGAGCTCTGCATCACAAATTCTTGATAAAGAAGGAGTTTGCACCCCCTCTAAATCATCACCATGCAGATCTACCCTTGCTCATCCAAGCCCTTAAAATTTGGTGTATCCAAACCCTGTAAATGTGATAAACACAAGTCCTGTAAATGCTCATGTACATCCACACCCTGTGAGCCCTCATGTGTGTACAGACCCTCTGAATCCTCATGCTTTTCTCGACACTGTAAGTCTTCAACTTCAGCCATTAGCATGGAATCTGCAATTCCAAGCTTTGCATAAACAACTTGGACAACCTCTTCATTTTCTTTATCCTGTAATAGCCTATCATCCTTAGCCGTTTCTAGCTTATCCCCAATATGCTTGCAAACCTCCGCATAGGTAGGCATATTAACACAATACTCATCATCCTCATACATGATTGGATCCCATTGTTCTCAAATGACAGTAGCTTTAAACTTGCTCTAGCTATGCAAATTTTGTTGTTGAAGCTCCTGGACTCTCTCAATAAAATGTGGGATCACAAACCTATCAAATCTAGAATCTTATTCTCTTTTAGCACCCCATGCAGCTTCAGCTCCTCTTCATAGCAATCCAAGTATCCTATTGAATCATAACCATAAAACATCCTCTGCTAAATAAAAAGTGAGCGTTTGGCATTTTCAAGGGCCAACTACAGTAACATTTCTTGTTTCCAATCATCTGGTGCTTCGGATTCCCTCTTTCCCATTGTTGACTCTGATACTTGAATTTTTTTTGTGTTCATCTGCTTTTAAAATCCACTTAGTTCACCTTTTGGAGACTACTGCAATTCTCGGTTCTCTGTCTTCAAATTTTGATTCATATTCTATACTTGATTTAAATATTCTTGCTGCAAAATATAGCCATTGACCCCATAATCTGCTGCATCTCTTCCTCTTGGTTTGTCGACATGGTTGGCTTCGTCTACATCGGCCAAGTTTCGTGTCGAGTTCACCAAATCGCCGGAGTGCACGGCTCTCCAGGGTTGATTGGGAGAGTGTTATGCTTCTGACTGTAGATGGATAATCATCCGATGCACAAACCAAGCAAAATGCGTACAACTAGGAGTGGTTTTAGTGTTAGTAAGAGTATATAGTGACACTTAAAGAGCAATGTGCAAGAATACCATAGATTAAAACAAAATTAATGGCTAAAAACAAATTGAGACAAGATATCAACACTTAATTGGCGTTGGCAATCAACAAATGCTTTCAATTTTTTATCTTTGAAAGCCCTCGTACAAATTGGTTGCATACACCATCGTCGGTATGCCTATTGATTTGCAAACCCCTAGTAAAAAATCTCCAACCTGATGGAAGCAATTTGTAATCGTCAAGCAAACTTCACTATGTACAGTTCCTTGCTCCTTTGTTCCCAAAATTTTCCCTTCCGCCCTTTGCTTGGTCAAATTTTTGCATCTCTCTATCTTACAGAACACATCCCACCCTTCTTGATTGGACTCAATACCCTCTCCTATCTTGCTTTGCAGTAGAAAAAAACAATTGTTTTCCTTGCACGATAAACCAAGCCATCAAGGAATATCAAGATCTTCCGACTTATACCAATGTCTGATGTGGATTATGAGAGAGCCCTAACCCTTCTTACTTGACCTGATTTGTCGAGGGATATCAATATTGCTTGATTTTTGCGGTTATGGATCACCTCGAGGTCTTAAAGCTTCATCAAGAGAGAATCTCCTCTCTTTCTTTGCTTCCTCTGCCGATGGGTTCCAAGTGCAAGAGAGAAAGCTCGTTGATGTCGAGTGAGTGAGAGAGACACTCCACCCTTTTTCTTTGCAAGCTCAAACAAGCTTTGTCCTTTCCGCAATCAATGTTTGCTTCCTTGGCTTCAAATCTCCTCTTTCACACCTCCTAGCCATGCTTCTTCTCCTCGTGCCTTCCCCCCAAAACCCTCCTTCATTTTTTTTCTTTCCTTTCTTCTTCTTCTTTCTTTTCCTTCCTTTCTTTCCCCTTCTTCTCCTTTTTCTTTGTCCTCCTTCCTTTCTTTTGCTTCTTATTTCCTTCCTCCTCCTTTTTTTTCCCCCCTCTCTCAAGACGGCGCTCCTTCCCCTCCTTTATTTTCTTTCTCTTTCTTCTTTTTTTATTGTCTCATACCTTAAAAAGAAGCTTTTCAGGATAGAGGGGCAAAGATAGTGCCATTGTTTGCCCCCCCCCCCCCCTCTCTCTCTCTCTCTCTCTCTCTCCCCCCCCTTTTACACACATAAGCCCTTATGTTGTTATCACATGGGCAGTCATTGCTTGCCAATGGGCGACCACCCTTTAGGTACACCATATCAGGCATGCACATCGACCAAAGCGCTTTGCACCACATTTGAGGCACAAAGCTCATCAAAAACTTAACCAGCTTTCGTAAAGGCACCACATTTTCCGTATATGTCGACCATGCACTAAAACATAGCTTCCTCCCAAAAACCTTTAATGGCATGCATACTTGACCAAAGTACTACTAGGCACGACATATCAGCCAAAGAATTGCCTACCACATCCTAACCACCTTCACACTGCCATGTTGGGCATTTCTAAATCACTACATTATGCATATATCTTGACCACGGTAGTGTCGAGCACAAGTCCACCAACAAACCCAACAATCAATGCACTGTAAGAGATGACATTCTAGACAAGATGCTCCTCGAGCACTTATTACTCTATTAAATGCACCATATTCTAGAACTTGGCTGAAGCAAAAAAAAACCCAGATGGAACAGTGGCCAGGACAACCAAATTGGTACGGAATCAGTTCCCAATGAAACTTCAATGGGCAATATCTTGGCAACCACAACTCCGATTTTTATATGAAAGGACCGATGTGCACTATATGATGAGCACCTTAGGCCTATGCACTCATACCAATTTTTACCCTTCATCAACAATTGCCCAACTTGGTACAGGTATGCAAACCATCTTGATTTCAAACTGCCATAACTTCCTTACCGTAGCTCCAATTTACGAGCCATAAAGATAGACCTGTACAACACTTCAAGCACTACAGTTCTAATCTATAACACGGAATTTTGACAGCATTGCAACTCGACTTGCAAACAACACCTTCATTTCTTGGCCCCAAAACCCACAATTAGCATACATTCCATCATCTTGATGTCATAACAGCTTTTGACATAAATCATAAGTTTGGCAAAACCTTGAAAATTCATACAGATTCATGTCTTTCACCTACCCACAAAGCGGCACCACAACATGCACCCGAGTGGTTTGAGTCGGGTATACACCACATTTTGGTCATTGATGTTGGAGAGACAACCTCTACAAAGAAGCTGTAAAGCTTGATGCTAGCGTTAAGTGAGAGCAGGCTATGCAACTAGCAAGTGTTTACGCTTCAAGAACAATGATGCATCTATTGTGGGTTACACACATGCAGATTATGCGGGTTGTGTAGATATAGAAGATCCACATCTGGCTATGTGTTCATGTATGCTAGAGAGGCTATCTCTTGGAGATCGTGTCTCCAAGATTTCATGTCTTCATCTACCAATGAGGTAGAGTACGTCACTACGTCTGTTGATGCCAGCAAGGAAGCCATATGGTTAGCTCGTTTAGTGGGAGATTTGGGCATTCACGAGGTTCCAATACTGCATTGTGATAGAGTTCCATTGCTTTGGTAAGGAATCTGGTGTTTCACTCAAAGTCGAAACACATAGAGGTCAAATACCATGTCGTGCGAGATGTATTGACTAGCAAGCGCATTGAGCTTGTTAAGGTTCACACTGACAACAACCCCGCAGATGCTCTCACAAATAGCCTAGCCTCGAAGCGATTTACACACTGCATAGAGCTTATGGGTGTAGGATGAAGCCTAGGTGATGCTTCATCGACTTTGTATAGGCTAACTATACTGACACCACTATTGGCCACCCTGAGCTTCAAGTGGGAGGTTGTTGGGGTGTAGGCCAGGTGGCCATGGGAACCACCCCATATTTACTTTTTCTCTCTAATGAATATAGGGAGAGAAAGTGAGAGTTGACCCAACTTTCACTTCCTACTCCACTAACCCAAACTCTATTGTGTTTGCATCTCCTACCCCTTTCTCTCCTTTCCCCTCTTGCACTCACGGATCCATAGCTTCCTCACAACAGCCATCTGCATGATTATGATGTAATTTCCATTTAGATGTCTCTCAATGAGATTACGTTGTAATGGGAGTAAACACTACCCCGACGAGTATAACGATGTCAGCGGTAAGACCTTCCCTTACAAATTATGAAAAGCCCCAACTTGTTTTGAAATCCACTCTCATAAGGTTAATGGGTAAACCTAAACTCAAGGTTTGGGTGTAAACCAAAAACCCCGCATGATGGTAGCTCGGTAGTAGCAGGAGGTTGTGAGAAAACCTAAAACTCATGGTTAGTGAGTATACCAAAAACTCGTGGTGTTATGGGAGTGTAGAACTATGTTCAAGGGGGCGTATGATTATGATGATGATAATCGTGTCAAGTTTGGCTGAAGGGGTGATTGTTAGAGTCAACCCAAACTTGGGCGACCAAGATGGTGTAAATTGGTTGTAAAACCTCTATAAGGTCACTAAATCTAAATGACAAAGGTCTTCTTGTTTTGAGCTATAGCCATGCAATCTTATATGCTCACTCTCTCTTGTTTGCACACTCGTTTGCCCTGTCTATGAGAGAAGCAATTTTCTTCCGTCGAAAGACTTTTCCTTTAGATTTATTTATGATATGCCCTATGCATTTGGCATTTATTTTTGACACTGTGGTCAACTTATCATTGAGAGTAGGTAGCAGGTGTGGACCAACTTATGGTCTACTCTCAGATTGCATTTTTGGTGCAAATAGTAGCTATTTCTTGCACTGTGATTGGTGCCTGTTTGAGTGTATATCTTGCTTATTGCAAACATGAGCATATGTATGTTTGTTGCAAATACTATTTTGTGCACATTTGTGGAGCCATCTTGGCTAGTACGATAGTCCCGACCATTTCTAGACTCGGTTCGCATTTTTGAGACTTGACTATAGTCGTGTCATTGCTTAGCCTTTGTGAGGGTCATGGATGAGGCTTTTTGGAAGCCGAACATTGGGGGCCGGGTTACCCAGTGCAAGATGGAGTAGGTTTTTTGAGATCCCCATATTGTATCCTCATCATAGGCCATGTATAAAGAGGACTAGGTTCTTTGATGCTGTGTTGGTAGTCACTTATCACTTTGACATTGTGCACAAACAATATGCTATTCTCTAGTCTATGCCTATTGCTCAAATAGCATTTCTATGAGTGTTTGGTCTATGCATATTGCACTTTGACAGTCATTTTGGTTGAGGTTTTCTCATAAATTCAAGCAGTACTCTACCAAATTTTTTCAATATTTTGTGCTATAAATCTTGCTCTTATGGCGAATTCTAAGGATAAGGATGTTTATGTTTTAGTGTAAAAGAAACAGAAACTTCCCATTTAATATGCTGCACATATTGAGGAGATGAACATGCCTCAATTTCAATGGGAAGAGTTAGACGTGCTTTGCAAATCTACGATTAGATTGCATCTTGCCTGGCCAAATGTGACTATTTTGGAGTGTGCTATGGCACATCGAGTATGGCTGAAGTTATGTAACACATATGAGAAAACTCTACTAGCAACAAGATTTTCTTGATGCAAAAGCTATATAATCTTTGTAGGAAAGAGTCAGCTAGTGTGTTGCTAGCCATATCAATGAGTTTGACTCTTTTGTTTGCCTAGATTTGTGCTTAGCAAATGAAAATAGATGATGAGATGAAAGCTATTCACTTGCTTTGCTCATTGCCACCATCGTGGGATACATTTTGTACTCCTATTAGTAATTCTGCATCAAATGGTATGCTAGTCTACAATGATATCACTAGTTCTCTTCTTTCAAAAGAAGTTCATTAACCGTGTTCTTCCGGTAACTGAGCTACCAAATGTTGCTTTGGGGCATAGCTGACTGGGATATATGTCCAAGAAAGGAATGGAAACTCTTTCTCATTTGGGTTATTTGCGAGCTTTATCTTTTTTTTGAATTTCTATTCTTTGACCACTGTCATTCAGTAATAGAAGCAAACAAATGCTTCTCATAATGTTTCGTATGAGAAAGAGAGACATCCCTAGAGTTTGTACATAATGATGTATGCAACCCCATGCCGACTCACTCTCTTGGTGGTGCATCTTATTTTGTGATGTTCATAGATGTTGCAACATGCAAAGTTGGGCTTACTCATTAAAGTCAAAGGATGAGATGTTCTCTTGCTCTAAGAGATTCTTGTCAACTGTTTAAACTCAATTTGGTAAGAAGCTTCAAGAGAATGAACATGACGATTCAAGATAGAATCATGTCTATCCTATCATGCACAAGAATAACACAAGGTTTTTGGGTAGAAGCGCTTTACACAATGGCTTATTTGATCAATAGATCACCACATGCATCATTGCAGTTTTGTGTGCCTCAGGAGTTATGGTCAGGACATAAGTTATCATATGACAAAATCAAGACATAAGTTATCATATGACAAAGTCACGACAATTGGCTGTGAAACTTATGCACATGTACCTAAGCAGCTTCATGCTAAGCTAGATACAAAATATTGAAAATGCATCTTTATTGGTGGATGGTCAGTTTGGTTATCATTTTGTGGGATCTAGAGAGTCGATCTGTTATCTGTAGCAATGATGTTGTCTTTAATGAGACTAAGATGCATAGATAGCCAACAAAAGAGGTTGAATTAGAAAGCTCCCATTCCTTAATGTATGGTCCTATGCTACTAAGTAGGCTAGTACTAGTTAGTCAACGAGATCTCATAGAGCCTCACATTTAGAAGAGCTGTATGTTCCTAGCATGGATTTTGTGTTTCTGACAGATAGTGGTGAGCCTTCTTGTTAGTGGGTCGTCATGACGGACGTCTGTAGCATAGCAATCTAGCACTAACATAATGTCAATACTTAGGGAAGCGACTCGGATGGGGCACAGAGACTCATTGAGGGTGTCAACCTCAAGAAGTGAACCAACGGAATAACACTATCTCTGGCACATGCAAATCTATCTCTCTTAGATCTAGCAATCTACCTATGTCCTATGTCACCGCACTCAGTCATCATCAACCTATTTTGGCACTCAAAAGGAATCCAAATGCTACAAAACTTTAGAATGATGTCCAAGACACTTAGGGGCACTAACCTACCAAGTTTGGTCGTATTCCAAGGAGGTATCAAAATCACAATCCATCATAATCAAGGTCTCAAAAACTACAATTGAACATACTAGAAAGGTCACCTTTAGGGTCTGGGAACACTCTCCTATGGTCGAAATGTCAAAAAATAGTCATTAACGCTCTCAAATTAGTAGATTTAGGCTATAACATGTAGTCACAAATCACAACAAAATTAACAATGAATGTTCTTGACTGAAAGAGCATTAAACAAGGAACACAATGCAAGTTTCAAAATTGAAATGTCATTACCAGAGCTCAAGATATGATGATTACAAGTTTCCAAAGAGTTGTCACTCTCAGTTGTACACTCAATACTTCAAAACTTGATAATGATAAGGTGTCCTTTTCCCACTCTACAAAAATAGGCTTTATACTTAGGGTTCTCTTGGCCAATGGCCGACTTTACAAGAGTAAAACTTTTTGCACACTTCACAACTTAGCATCTCAGAGCTTGTCCATCTATAATCAGAGACTCCAAATAATTACAAGGCTTTTCAAAAAAATAATGAAGATATATCAAAATGTTGGGCTCATGGAAGAAGGGCTTGACTCACAGGGCGCCTGTCTTGGCTTGATTGCCAACATTCCCCCCTTCCTAGTCTTTGCACGCCCTTGTGCAAAGTATCTTTGTTCGCTTGTCAACGGCTTTGCTTTGATTTGGCAACCGTTGGATGGAGTTGATGTATGTTGCCTTAATAGTCCAATCCCCGCTTTTCTAGTGTACGAGTGAGCAGAGTAAACTTTTCAGGTCGGGCTTCAATCTCCACCTTTATAGTCAGCTCTCTGAAAGGGTTGTTGCTCAACGTGCTTTGAAAGGCTATATGTCTGGCAAGGAGGTTCTTTGTCATGGGGTTGAATATAGATAAATCAACTTCAAAGAACCCGGTCATGAATGCCTCTTTGAAGGTTTTCATGTAGTGAGATGGCAAAAACATGACACAAGCATACAACCCCATGATCACATTTCTGCTAGGAATCTTTGTCTCTAGATTCTAGCACAAACCTCTGGTTCCTTCTAGGAAGACCTTCCAAGGGTGTTCTGTTGCTTCAATATCCTCAAATGTGGTCATGTATGCGATTAGCATCTTGGAAATCTTCACCAACAGTTGGCATGTGAGATCCATAATATCTTTCATTTTTGATGAGTCCTTTGAGCGTGTTTACCATATACTTCTTTGATGCAGGGAAATTTCCAGTTGGCTTGGTGAGATGGGACAATATGTTGGGTCGATCCTGAGATATTGTTTGTAGAATGTCTCATCTATCGGGTGCTTCTTGAACCATTTCCTTCTCCAAAGGGGTTGGTTGTCAAGGATCACCTGAACTTGACTTCCTGTGACTTGGACATCCCTATAATCGCCCTTGTGATTTGGCTCTAGACTTGACAGCATCTTCTTTTTCCATAGTAGAGCCTCTTGTCACATCAATGGCAAGGATATCATTTTGTGCTCGTGGTTCTTGAAAACCTCATTGAGTGTGATCATCAGAAGTGTGGCCGATTCCAATACTTTGAGCTCATACTGCATATATGCCTTGTGTGAAGGGTTGTGCACTTTTGAGATCCACATTTGAAACTCTTCTCTGGAATCTTATTTATCCTATGTGTCTTCAAATTCATGTAGTCCTTCCTCTGTAGAAGTGCTAGGCAATTCTACAAGGGGAGGGTCCATGCTTATGTGCTCCGTACCCGTCGTTTGAGGGACTTCTATTGCTTTTTGTGAGTCCTTACAACACTAATGGCTAGATCTTTTTGTTGTAGGGCCAGGGCATGCACTGCACTTTGTACTACCAGCTCCTCTTTTTCTTTTGCCAATTGCATTCAGAAGCCTGATCTCATCATCTTTCTAGGTTTGAATGGCCTTGTGTCCAGCAGTCATGACCCGTCTGTCATATTTCTCCTGAGCTAGAGCCTCTTTGAGATCTTTTAGCTCTTGGAAAACTAAGGCCAGTGTTGATGTGGTAGAAGCCTGGGGTGGGGTGTCTTGTATTGCTAGGACATGAGAGAGTGTTGTTTTTGTCACCCCATAAGATTCTCTAAGCTTTACATTGTGCTGCCATTCTTTTTCAAGCTCGTCCTCCAGCCGCAGTTGCTCAACTTGTAGATTTGTATTTGCTTCATTGAAGGCTTGAGCTTCTTGGTAGTAATGAGAAGCATTTGCTTGCTCTCATTGCAATTTTGGATGGAGCTCAAGTTGTACTCTTTGTAATTCTTCAATTCTGTGTTGTAGTTTGCGACTCACCTCAATTTCCCGTGTTGCTTCTGCTTTACTGTCCTCTAGGTCCATTCCTCTTAGGTTATTGAGGACTCTTTAACATTGAACTGAAGTTTAATTTGCTCCATATGCTCATCAATGTCAAAGGAGTTGACTATCCGCTTGCCTTCTTCTATGATTGCTTGAGAGCAGGGAGACATATATCTTGTCTCTATATCCTACGATAGTCGAGGGGCCAGCTTCCTCTTTGACTATTGCTACCTCCGTTTTGTCTTTCTCTTCTTGTCCTTGAGATGCCGCTGGAGCCTGATCCTTCCCTTCCTTTTCTTCGGACATGCCCATGGCTTGATATGTGGGTGGTGTTGTTGATACGTGTTCTTTTGTTTCTTTTGGTATTTCTATGGTTAGCTCATCCTTAGCTTGGTTTGCTAGAGGGACCATTAATCTTGAGTAGGAGGAGGAGTGGTAGGTAGATTTGAGCTCAATGGGACATTTTTTATATAAAATTCAAAAGATTCCACACCACTCTCCTCTCCGGTTTGCTCATCTTCCTTTCTTTCCCTTTCTTCATTTCCTTTTTGGTTTACTTGTTGAGTTTGTTCCTATTTGTCTTCTTCTTTATTTGAGTTTTTTGAATCATCAAATGACTCTAGGCCATTGCTTTTTTGTCTCTTAGAGTCTTGTTGCTCCCTTTGAGTAGCTTTTCTTTTGAGCTCATTCTGAATCCTTTGCCGCATGTCGCTGACAATTTCCAAATTCTCCTTTGCCACTCTTCTTTTGTATTGTTTGATATTTTATAATGCTTCTGCTTTGCATTGTTCCAGTGGCTTGCTTTCATCTTCCTTTCGTTCATCGTCCACTTCAGCTCCCATATTTTTCTTCTCTTTTGCTCTCTTTCTATGGATCTCCTCCCTTTGGGCTTGAGCCTCTTCCATAGATCTTTGAGTTTGAAAATGGGTATGTTGTCAGTATGCTCAACCGATCTTCTTTTCAAGCATACCCGATGGAGTTTGTATTCTTCTTCTTCCTCCTCATTTTCTTCGCCATCATATGAGGACTGATACTCCGAAGGAGTTTTCTTGATTTTGGACTTGATTTCTCCACTGAATTGGGTATCTGATTTCATCTCTTGGCTGTTAGATTTCTTTCTTCTTGAGCTTTGTCCAGTATCTTTCGTAGATTGTGGCACTGTTGAAGGCCCGACCACTGGTTTCATTGCATGCTTTGATCTGTGGAGTAGTTGTAGCTGGGTTTCTGCTAGGGGTAGCTCGTCAATCATACCCAATGCTTGGTATGCAATTCTTGTAAGCATCAGTCCCCCATTGGCACTCTTCTTCAAGTTTGTTTCTGCCAGATTCTCCAAAATATACATGCCAAGGTCACACCTGATCAATCCTTGTTTTGATAGCCCGATAGCCATCACCACAACAATATGGAGATTTGGCTCAATGTGCTTGGGTGGCTTTTGGACTTTTAGGTGTTGGGTGATCAGACACATGGGCAATTTTGTTTCTGACTATGCAAGGTCTTTGTGAACTTATGCCCTTATTGCTTGACAAAGGCCTTGTCATTATTTGCAGCCTTGGTCTTTAGTAGTAGGTTGTGGTTTCTAGGTGGAAGATGTAAGGCGTGGTTGATCATATCCATCTTGATTTTGAACCTCACTTTTTATCCATCTTCATCCATCAATGTGGCTTCCCCATTGTACTGAATTGATGACATCAATTTGTGGGCTCTTTGGAAGTTTGTACACCAGGGTTAGAGCCAGAATAATGTGTCCATCAGGAGGCATCTTGAGCCTGCGATGACCTCTTGTTGCTGATGCAAACTCCAAAGCTCTTGTGGAAAGATTATTGTCTTTACTTTGGTGCCATTAGCTACTTCAAACGTGTCCATGAAGATATTTGCATGTATTTGTGCCTGCTCCTCATCTGACACATGTGCTTTCTCATTAGATGAAATGTCTATGACTTGATAGGGTTGTGCTTCCCACTGCTTTGTTGGTGTCTGCGAGGCACCATATGAACAAACATCCCAAAAATTAGATCCCAAAATTGATCCACAAGTTGTTGATAAAAGTTGAAAAAGGCAAACTTCGCCCATAAAATGAAAAGTGAGTAAAACTTGATCAAAACAAGTCCAAATTTATCCAAACTTCAGCAGTGCATCTAGGGTAGCTATAGACACTAGGTCAAAGTGTTGGAGGTCAATTTTGGCTAAAGGGGACATGGATCGCGATGCATGTTGGACATCATTTTGAAATTCTGGTGATACCACTTGATCAAGTAGGAATTGGGAGATGCTATGGTTCACTTCTTTTTGGATTCGGATCACGGGCTGAAATTTCAAGCCAGGTTTTGGATTTTTTTTTCGACTTAGAGAATTTTGACATTTTGGTAAGGATTTTGCAATCCAAATGACTTGAACCCTAGGGTTAGGTTGACTTTGATAATTGGGACTTGTTCATATGATTTTTACTTGGACAACTTTCAGGGGGTCATGGATTAACATACATATTTGACAACTAGCTGGGATAAACTTTGGGAGCTTGTTCCAATAGTCTAACCTAACACACCGATGAAGTTATTTTTGAATTTGGACAAGTTTCTCTCTAGTTTCCCTAGTTTCCCAAGTTATGGTTTGATTTGGACCGACTTTGCCATATGTGGTTTTGGGTGGCACTTTTGATCTCTAATTGTGGTCAATCTGTCTGGCATTTGTCCTTGTTGATGATTTGGAATTGATGAAGTACCCAAATTCCATTTGCCTGTTGAGTTGTACCTGATTTGGTGTCTGTTTGGACACTCCAATCCCTCTCACAAGTTCTAGCCCATTCTCAAGCATTTTCTAGGATTACTTTGCTCAAAACAAGTTTCCAAGCCCTTTGGTGTTAGACTTGCTAAAAAATCACAAATTCTGCACTTTGTACTCTAAGTTTTCTCACTTTGACATTTAGGTTCTTGGGATGAGAAAACAACCACAGTTTGACACGTTTTATTACTGAAGATCATTGCAACCAAATTCCGCTTAATTTCTGGACAATCTGCTTCACGGGGTCATGAATCACGATCCATACTCTGACACCAAATTGCAGAGGTTCTCTTCCAAGCATCTTCCCCAAGCTATTGGTGTACTTTTTATTGGGTTTGGGTCAAATTTTCCCAACCATGGGTGAAAATGACCATTTGCAGATTGAATCCTCATTTCCTTTGGTTTTTACTGATTGCAAGTCCATTTTATACCAAATTTGAAAGACACATTCCCCAAGGTGGCAATAAACCTTCTGTTTGAAAATTCCCTGATTGGTCATGTTGGGGGACATGGATCACAATCTAGGTTCTGCAACATTTTTTGACTGTGATTGCAACAGTGCACTGGTGACTTCACTAGCATGCTTTTGCCCAAGTTTTTCTTGCATTTGGAGGTGGGGGATCATGGATTACGATCTATGTTCCACCCCATTTCCATATTGTGATTGAATGGTTGGATTTTTCCCAGTGAAGGAAACATTTCTATGCCCTCGTTTTTGAATTTGGCTTTGGTTTGCCTTTCCAAAAGTCCTCTGCCAGTTTGTACAAATTTCTCTTTTGATTTGATTTGTACAGTTTTTCTGGTGGTTTTTGTGCACTTGTGACCATACAAGATTGTTTATGTACTGATAAGGAGCATACTTGTGAAATATGGTGAGGTTTAACAGTCTGGGGTGGCTGTACTAGGCAGGAATGTGGCGAGGACTATAGGTCAAAAAGCTCTCTCTGAGTCTCTCTCTCAAGATGTTAAGCTGTAATGAGGTCAATTTTGCCCATTTTGCCTATATGTGCCCGACTTATCCGAAGTGCAATTTGCATACTTACGTTAGGTGGTCCCATTTTCCCTGTCATACCATTTGCTTCTCAGACAACTCGTCATTTGGACTTC
Source organism: Adiantum capillus-veneris (assembly GCF_014529385.1). Lineage (NCBI taxonomy): Eukaryota > Viridiplantae > Streptophyta > Polypodiopsida > Polypodiales > Pteridaceae > Adiantum > Adiantum capillus-veneris. The sequence continues at coordinate 24,280,711 of NC_140934.1, read as the reverse complement.
CGATCGTCATTTTCTCCCGATTTTGCAATTCTGGTCGATTTGAAGTTTGCCCAGAATTTGATTTGTGTCAAATCACTCCATATTTGTCATGCTTGAAGCTCTTGCTTTGTAGGTTTGGTGTTTGCTTTCAGAACTTGATTTTGAATTTTTTGGCTCTACTTATTAATTTTTTTAAATCATTATTAGGTTCAAAAGCAAAGAAAATTATTAAAATTATTATTATTTGGCCAAAAATTTTGCCAAAATTATTCCTCATACTCATATGTACACACTCTCACTCTCTGTATCTCTTTCGTCAAGTTTTGTCGATATGGCTCAATACTTTGCCAAATAAGAGTAGAAATCTGCTAAAAGTGGTCAAAAACCAAAAATTGAAAACAACAAACACACTTTATACACTGTACATGTAATCTCTCCACATTTGCAGCTTGTCATCTTGCAATATGTTGCATCGGCTACACTAGAGACACTGTTGCTACTCCCCCCTTCCCATTATGAATCTCCTTGGACGAAGGTCTCTGCATGGTGCATGGACAAAAACAGTGTGTCTATGCACGGCCGTGTAAGGTGGCCCTATCATGCTTATAAAGAGATGGATTGGGTAACACAGTGCGGTGCAAGAGGTGGGTCCTGAACCAATTGTTCAGTGATTGTTGATCGCGAGGTTTCCTCCTTTGCACATTTTCCAAATAGAAGTTTTTGAAGCGCGGATTCCCTTTCTTTGATGGTTGGTTTTGTAATTGGCCGTGGTATGGCCATGAGATAATTGGTTTGTATTTTAGGGATCCATTTGAGGGTTGTCTCTGAAGGTTGCATCACAATCAGGTTATTTGTAGGTTTTCGTCGCCATTCCCATTTGGATGTTGTGGATTTCAGTGGTAGCTCCACTTTGGATTTTGGCATCCATCTATAGTTGGTGAATCCGATTGAAGCTTGAATTGGTCGATATAAGTTCTAGTGTCTGTTTGGTTTAGCTTTGTTGGTGTCGCCACTTGAAAGTCTGTTGGGCGGTGAGGCTAAGGATCAAGTCACAAGCATTGTCTTTGGAATCCATATGTGAGTTGGTTTTGATGCCATGATGGATTTCTTGATCTAGACTTGGGTAATTTTGTTGGCCAGATTACTGGCAGGTAGTCGAGGTATAAAACCAAGCAATTTTTCCTTTGCTTCACACGTTCTTGAATCTTTTTGTTCATCCTAGATGTGATATGTCTACGTGAATGACGTAACATAAGATTGATCCTTTAGACAATAATGAAGCACATCATCCTTCCAATCTTGAACAACTTTGTAAGTCCGCATCCATGAAACTCCCAAAATGATGCGCTCATTGAGATCTTTGTCAGCCATAATATGGAACCAATGTGGGTAGTGGTGTCCATCAATATTATTCAAGACATTGTCTTGTCCCAAACTACCATGGTCTCCTTATTGACTGCTTTTAGTTCAATCTGGGTCATTTCAATCATTGATCATGATAGTTTCAAGTAGGTGGAATATTGCATAGCATTGACATATGCTCCTGTATCCACAAGTTCTCTTTTGGTTGTGCCATTGGCTAGTCGAACATTGATCCAAACATCCATATCGCCAAACATCCATATGCTCCTGTATCCACAAGTGCTCTTTTGGTTGTGCCATTGGCTAGTCGAACATTGATCCAAACATCCATATCGCCAAGCCAATTTTGCACGATTTGTACTGCTCCAATATGCAGTGGTGGTTGGTGCTTTCTTTTCTCTTTAAATTCCGCAACTTGGCCTCCTTCTGTGCTTGATCTTTGATTGTTTGAGCTCTATTTTGTCGCTCCTTAGCTAGATGTATCTATTCCAGCATGTCAAAAATGAGAGTTTGTTGATACTTTCTTAGTCTACATCCATTTATATAGTTGGACATCACCTCTCTCTCTAATGTTGCAAGTTGGACAGCCCCACTTAGCGATATGTCATTAATCACAAATGGATCATTACCATGTTTTTTGAGTTTTTTGGAATGTTGCTTAAGGGTGTAGACTGACATGTAATCTCCCCTTTGAAATTCCTTATTTGTCACATGTTGGTCGTGGAAGTGTTTCATTTGTCATTTTTGAGCATACATAGCTAACTGACTGAAGTATGATCTCATCCAACTGCATTACCCCGCTTTTTGAGTTTTTTGGAATGTTGCTTAAGGGTGTAGACTAACACGTAATCTCCCTTTTGAAATTCCTTGTTTTTCACATGTTGGTCGTGGAATTATTTCATTTGTCATTTTTGAGCATACATAGCTACAATTGATTGAAGTCTGGTTTTGTGAGATAACTCATGTCCAATCCATTCCAGGTTTTGAGCTACACGTAGTGTAAGAATCAATAATTCTATTGGCAGTATCGCATTTATTCCAAATACTAAGTTGACAGGAGTTTCATTTTGTGCTATTTTATATGCTACCCGATATGCCCAAATGGCACGCAGTCATTGCATGATCCCATGAGCATATTAGCATCTAGATCCATGGTTTCAGAATTTGTGCAAATTAAAGAAAATACCACTATAGCAATAGAGTGGTGGGCCCCTTGGAAGGGGGTTTGGGACCCCATCTGGTGTTATTCTTGATTCTTTCTCTATCACTCACAGAACCTTCATTCATAGTATTCATTCTCTCTTCTCTCTCTCTCTCTCTATTGTGCATAAAGTAAAAGGAACCTTGTGTATGTAAGGAGCACCCATCCTGAGCTATCGGCATCAATCACTTGCGTTGCACCTAACATTGGCATTAAAACACTTTGGAAATGCTTTAGTATCATCACTCAAGAGAAAAACCTAATGAACCACATTTTTTTTTTTGCTTGTTTCAGTTCTCAATCCGATCTAGATTCACTGACAATATTTGTGAGCATTGTGCACAATATTTTATTGGTGCTCTCGGCCTGTCCATTGGCTTGAGGATGATATGAAGCTAATTTAGAATGAATTACTATAAATTCATGCAACAAAAAATCAATCATATCATTGAGGAAATGAGTGCCTTGATCGCTCACAATCTCAATAGGAAAGCCATGTCGTGTGAAAATGTTCTCATACAAGAATTGTGCCGTGGTTCTAGCATCATTTTTTTTGTGTTGCCTTCGCCTCAACCCACTTGGTTAGGTAATCTGTCGCCACTATGATGTATTTAGCATGCTTCCTATATGCCGATGGCAAGATAGACCCTACAAAGTCTATTTCCCATTTGGCAAAAGCGCGTGCACCCATTATTAGTCTCAACGGCTTGTCATCTCATGGACTGGTACTTTAATACGTAGGTATTGTCCCATTGTTTCACATAATACTCAACATCCATGAATAGAGTAGGCCACCAAATCCCTGATAGGAGTATAGCTTTTGTGATTTTTTCTACCAAAAAGTGTCCTCCGACTGGACCATCATTAGCTTGCTTGAGAATGGATAGATATTCATGTTCTGGAGCGTAAATTCTTAAGTTGTCATCCCGTCCATTCCGATAAAGTTGGTTCTCAATAATAGCATAATTTTTGGCTTTGTTTTGTATCGATCGTATTCTGACTATGCTCAAGTTTTCTGGAAGTCTACCTTGCTCCAAGTACTCCATTATGTACTTTGCCCACTTCGGTGCTATTGCTATTCTAAATAGTGTAGCATGCTCGATTGGCTCAGTGATTGCACAAACATCACAGAGCTCACATAGTTGTGTACGCTTTTCTGCATGTTAGGCCAATACACTCCAAGTAGCATTAGTCTTTGATATGTTTGTGTTTTGAAAAATTGTGAATTCTTGTAATTTGTACAAGAGTTTGCTATAGATATATCTCCTTCTTGTATGGCTAAAAGAATAACCGCAGTATGCCATCACGTCCTTGCTTGTATAGGCGTCTTGCAATCATCACTAAATTATGGGATTGCTCAATATTGTATGGTTGTTTCTCGATTTGTAGCGAACCAATGGGGAGCAAAGGTATAACCTGTTTGCTCTACCTTGGTACCATCTGAAGGTTGAAGAGATATGAGTCAGGCAAGTGATCCTCAATTCTTAAAGAAGCTTCCTTATCTAGCATTTGCAACAAATGGTCCGATCTCTGGTGTGTAATCCCCTTTTTGACCACTCTTGTGAAGTCAAACTCACACAATATTAGAAACCATCTAACATTTCAACCTGTATTGCATGGTTTGTTCACCAAGTATAACAATGCCTGATGATCCACAAGGAACATGAACTTGTTTGCAAGAAGGTAATGTCTAAACTTTTTGATAGAATAGACCATCCATAAGCCTTTTCTTTTTGTGGTATAATTTTGTTTTGTGCTATTAAGTTGTCAACTGAAGTAACAAATCAAAAAATCCATGTTGTTTTTTCTAAGTTGAGCCAAGATACATCCAATTGCATAAGCCAATGCATCTACATGGACGTGGAAAATCTTGTCCCAATAAAAAGCTCTCAAAATTGAAGCAAAAATAAGTTTATGCTTCAATTATTGAAATGCTTATTCACATGCATCGTTCAATTTGAATTTTGTGATGAGTGCGTAGAGAGGTTTTGCAATGATCGCATACATGTAAATGGACCTACGATAGTACCCACAATGGCCCATGAAGGCTTGTACCTCTCTAACTTTTGTTGGTCTGGGAAGAGCAACAATCACTTGTATTTTTAAAAAATAAGTGAAAATGCCATTTTTGGATACAATATGTCCCATAATCTTGTTACCATATACATGTGGTAGTGATGTGTGTGAACACACTAGGACCGCCGGGGCATTTTTTCCCTCTTTAGGAGGTTTTTTTTCCCTGAGCATTGTATATACGCCCATCACTCTAGGGCTATCTATCTTCCTATTGCACACTAAGTAACACACTCTTGATGGTGTGCCTTGAGCTTCCTTCATCTTCTCCAAGCCGTGTGCATTTCTCTGCACCCCTAATTCCAACAATTGGTATCAGAGCAGGTTACCTCCTCCCGGGCTTAGTCGCCAGCTGCTCCAGCACACGCCTCCTCACTTTCTCCGATTACAGTGAGGTTTGGCGAGCGTTCGTAGGTCGACATATATTTCGGGAGAGCTCATAGAGTGTAGTCTGCTCAGATTTCTGATTCGGACTCATTTCGGCCTTCGTTTCCACTACAGGCAGGTCTGCACATGCAATTTTGTCATTTTGTGCACAATTTTTGTCAGTGCTGATTTCTGCATAACAGGTACCTTACAGTCTTCTATGGTTTGTGCTATATAGCACGTGTTGTTCCCGCTCCGTTTCTCCTATTTTCGGGCAGTTTTCACATAAGGTGCAACATTTACCATGGCTAACAACAACACAGATGTCTTCAAGATGTTTGCTGCTGAGGATAGGTTGGATGGGGATAATTACCCTATGTGGGCTTATATGATGCAACATGTTCTTGTGTCAAAGGGCATATGGAATGTTGTGCAGGGCATTGATGTACATCTTGGTTCTGAGGATGTAGGCGATGTTGAGGATGTTGCAGGTCTTGCTACAAGGATTGCTGCTGTTAGAGTTGTTTTGCCTACGACAGAACAATCTCGTTGGGATGTAAAGGATGCGCAGGCTCATGCATTGATTGCGTTGTCTGTGAAGCGCACCATTGTTCCTCACATCCGTTCAACAAAATCTGCAAAACAGGCTTGGGATATTCTAGCAGGTCTTTATGCAAGCCGCAATGAGGCTAAAATTGCTTTGCTGCGTAAAGAGCTGGAGTCAAAGATTATGCATGAGGAAGATGATATGGACACTTTTCTTGCTGGTGTCAAGGATATCAATGAGAAACTTATTTCTGCAGGTGAAGTCATTTCAGACAGTTCCCTTGTGCAGACTGTTCTTGATGCCTTACCAGACTTTTGCTAGTACTTGGAGACTTATGACCCAAGGAAATCCAGAAGTTGTCAAGTTTGATGCATTACGCACATTGCTATTGCAAGAATCACTTTCCAAAAAAAACAGGACTAGACAGCGTTGTGCAGTTGAACATGCTTTTATTGCTTCTCAAAGAAAGGGTGGTAACAGCAATACAACCACTTCTTATGGTTCTCCTGCGCGAGTGGCAAAACTTATGTTCCTAATGCTTCTGCTGGTAGCAATTCGTCTGGAAATTCTGGTGACAAGGGCAAAAAGAAGATGCGTTGCCATTATTGTAAAGCTAATGATCCCTTGATCAAGCAGTGTCCTAAGTTGAAGGCCAAAGAGGCTAAGAAGAAAGAGGGTGGTTCCACTGCAAATGCTGGTTCCACTACAAATGCAGCCATTGTTGAGTCTTTTGTGAAAGGAGACTGTAATGCTGATGTTGATGCAGAATGGGCTTTTAGTGTAGAGTGCACTTACAATCCTGATGTCCATGATGCATGCTTGTCAGTTGTTGCAGATTCACATGTGTGGTATTTCGACAGTGGTGCTACAAAGCACATTACCTCACATCGTGAATTGTTCACCTCTCTCTTGAGTCTATCCCTCATGGGAATTCAGTCACTTGTGCCAACAATGCCTCTTATCCGGTTCAAGGAGTTGGAAAGATTGTGCTTACTGTTGCAAATGGCAGTTCCTTCATACTTGTTGATGCACTTTATGTACCTGGGATCAAGAATAATCTCTTGTCTGTATCCGCACTTTCTAGACTTGGACTTGTAGTCAAATTTGTGGATGACAGATGTACAATTCATGATCTCAGTTTTGGTGATGAAATAAATTGTTGCATATGGCCTTTTGTGCCGTGGGTTGTATAAGCTCACTTTGTATGACAAGTGTGGACAAAATTTTGCAAATGCTGTTGTAGATTCAAGGGCTATTTCAGATGCAAAACTTTGGCATGCATGTTTTGGTCATCTGAATTTTGCCAGTTTGCTGCGTTTGCAAAAATCTAATATGGTTGCTTCTTTGCCGCCTCTTGAAGCACCTGCCAAACATGTTGTGAAGGCTGTATTTTGGGTAAGATGCAGCGTTCTAAGTTTCCAAAGGATGGTTCAGTTCGGGCCACATGCAGATGCAAAATCCGTCCTTGGGCAATTACCTTTACTTCGTGACTTTCATTGATGATTACTCCAGGCATTCATGGGTATTTTCGCTTAAGCGAAGTACAAAGTTTTTATGTGCTTCAAACAATTTCTGGCTATGGCTGAAAATGTCTCGAAATGTACTATGTGCACCCTCTGTTCCGATCGAGGGGGGGAGTATATGTCTCATGAATTCAATGCATTTCTGGCTAGTCATGGCATAAAACACCAATGTACAGTGCCTTATACACCTCATCAAAATGGTGTTGCTGAGAGGAAAAACAAGTCACTTACAGAAATGGCAAGATGTATGGTCAAAAATCAAGCTTTGTCGCATTCTTTTTGGCTTGAGGCCATCATGTGTGCCACTTATGTACTAAACAGGTGTCCTACGAAAGCTTTGCATGCTATTACTCCATATGAAGCATTGCATGATAGAAAGCCTTCTATTGAGCACATGCGCGTTTTTGGCTGTTTGGCGTATGCTTTGGTGCCACAAACACAACGCAAAAAATTGGATGATAAGTCTATCAAATGTATTTTTGTTGATTATAGTGCTGAAAGCAAAGGTTATAGGTTGTATCATCCGCAAACAAAACGTATTCTGGTTTCACGGGATGTAGTGTTTGTGGAAGATTTTGTTCAGCCCTTGCTGTCATGTACTAGAGACAGTAATGTAAGCTCACAAGACATTTATGACACTTTGTTGCCTCTTTTCGGTGGTGGAAATACGAATGTAAGTTCCAATGAGGCAATTGTACAGCCTATGAAGGTTTCTGAAAATGTTATAGATAAGATGCAGATGTACATGATGTACTTGATGAGGAAAGGGCTGAAAATGAGCAGGCTAGAGGTATGCCAAAATGGCTGGTGCACACTTTGCGTGAGAGTAAATTGGATGCACCTTTGTCTAGTCGTACTCGTTTAGGCTCTCGCCATGCATCTTATGCATCAGATTGTTATGCTTTGGCTGTGTCTAGCTTACATGATGTTGAGGAGCCTCTGTCTTTGATGAAGCATAGAATTCAAAAAATTGGATGGTTGCCATGCAATCAAAATATGATGCACTTATAGAAAATGACACACGGACTTTATGTGATTTGCCTCCTGGCAAAAAGGCCATTGGTACGAAGTGGGTTTACAAGTTGAAACGCAAACCGGATGGTGAGATCGATCACCATATTATGCATTTGAGAACATGTGTAATGCCGGAAACATTAAGTGTTGGGTTATTAAGAAGTATCTTTTTGATGCATTGGTGACACAAGTTCTTCTTTATGGAGTTAAGTGTGGAGCGAGAGCATCTCAAAGTCTACTTGGAAAGAGTTTGAGAATGTCCAAAAGCATTTTCTTACAAACTTTCTCCAAGTTTAGACACAAACACCATATATGCTCCTACTTCTTGAGTTGGGATCTCTTCCAATTGAGGTTATGGGCATGGAAAGGGTTGTGGAGTACATGATAAAGATGTGTCAAAACCCCTCACATCGACTTCCTACAATTGCATGGGAAGCAAGCAAAAAAGTTCAAAAGACACATAAAAGCAAGATCTTGAGCACGGGATGGATGCAAGACATGAAAAAGTGGTTTGGGAGAGGGGATGCATTACACTTGCCGCATGATGCTTCAATCGACTCCCAAGTGAATGAAGCTTTTCTACAACGCCAATGTATTACGGCTTGGGAGAAATCCGGTGGGTCACGCTTCATACATTACACCACCCATATTGCCCCCAACTACAAAATCATGTTCTTCGTTGAAAGAGGAAACCGTACTCACACTTACATGCTTGAGCCTATCCCCTTGTCGGCGATAATGCACTATCGCAGCCATTCGGCTTAGCTCCCATTTCCTTTGATGCGAGATAGGGCATTGGGGCAATGGAGAAGAGTCAAATCGATTGTGCACATTATGCTCACTGCAAGTTCGAGAGTCTGAGTACCACACACTACTAGAGTGCTCAGCTTTTGGCACATCCGAACTTGCTTCTCTCACATTTTCATCCATAACTTAGACCTACACACTTTCCTCTCCCAGCCACAGTTTGGGCTCTCTATTGCGACTCTCATCACCACAATTTTGGAGCATCGAAAGTCACTCATCAGCCATACACATACTACATCACATGTAACTTTGGTCCCATAGGTCATATTTGACCTCCGAGGACGATAATAAAATCTCTCTCTCTCTCTCTCTCTCTCGACGTGGCGAAGGCCTGCAGGTAGCGAAGGCGAGGCGAGGCGAGTAGGTCATTGGATTCAGTGGCTGGGGTTCTCTCTCTCTCTCTCTCTCTAGGTCAATATGGCATTTAGAAGAGGTTAACATAACATTTCATTTCAATTCAATTCTCTCTCTCTCTCTCTCTCTCTCTCTCTCTCTCTCTCTCTCTCTCTCTCTCTACTTGGCTTTTACTCTCTCTATAGCTGCGTTTGCGCTAACGCTTGCGAGCGACCAGCAGTAGGTAGCGAAGGCGAGGCAGGACAGAATGCTGGTAGGGCATAGCGAACGAGCAGGGCTAGGTCTCTCTCTCTCTCTCTCTCTCCAGGTCAATATGGCATTTACAAGAGCTTAATATAACATTTCATTTCAATTCAATTCTCTCTCTCTCTCTCTCTCTCTCTCTCTTTCTCCCTCCCTCTCTCTCTCTCTCTCTCTCTCTCTCTCTCTCTCTCTCTCTCTCTCTCTCTCTCTCTCTCTCTCTCTCTCTCTCTCTCTCTCTCTCTCTCTCTCTCTCTCTCTCAACGTGGCGAAGGCCAGCAGGTAGCGAAGGCGAAGGCAAGGCAAGCAAGTCATCGGATTCAGTGGCTGGGACTCTCTCTCTCTCTCTCTCTCTCTCTCTCTCTTTCCAGGTCAATATGGCATTTAGAAGAGGTTAACATAACATTTCATTTCATTTCAATTTCTCTCTCTCTCTCTCTCTCTCTCTCTCTCTCTCTCTCTCTCTCTCTCTCTCTCTCTCTCTCTCTCTCTCTCTCTCTCTCTCTCTCTCTCTCTCTCGACGTGGCTTTTATTGTCTCTATAGTTGTGTTTGCACTAACGCTTGCGAGCGTCCAACAGGTAGAGAAGACGAGGCATGAGAGAATGCTGGTGGAATTGGAGCTGATCTCTTGAGACAGCTAATTCCAGTGTTGAAGGATTTCAGCTACTAGTGTCGGAAGATTTTAGACAGCAGACTAGATAGAAATCAGAAACTAGACTGAAATGTGGATACTGAAATAAGAATCAGAATTATAGACTGGAATAAGGTTCAGATTCAGATTCAGATTCAGAAGACTGGTCGAGAAGTAAGTATCACTCAAATATATACCATGATTGAGATTACAGATCAAGATTACAACGAATATGATTACAGAGAGAAAGTATAGCCGACAACACTGCCACTGATGCTCAATTACAATTATAGCCCAAAGCGCTAATACAAGTGATAACAATTGCCAACCCGATAATGATGTAATGGGCCCTATTTATACACTTCGAGTTTACTGTAGTAATTACTCTAGTAATTACTAAGTAATTCGCTGCCCATCTTCTAAGAACACGTTCCCACATGGTGATTATCCAGTCGTCTACATCCTTCCCTTCTTTCTTGATTTTTGGCAAGATTCCAAAATTTTTGAAAAATTCCCGTCTGATTCTGATGTGAGACTGAAAAATCCATCGTCTGGTTCTGGTGTGGAACTGAAAAATCCATTGTCTGGTTCTGATATTGGGGTGCAGGAGTTTAAGAAGGACCAAGGATTGCGGGAGGCAGCGAAAAAGGCCAAGGTGGAGCTCTCACTAGGCCAAGGTGGAGCTGTCATCAGGCCAAGGTAGAGTTGTCATCTCTCCCTGCCTGCTGAGAAGAAAAGTCGCCACTGAATTCTGAGATGGAACTACCCAGTATCCTTCCATTGGACCGTCTTCCTTTTGCCTTTGCTCTTTGACCAGGATGGTGCCTAAGAAGTCCCAGCACCAGCATTCTCCTTCTGAATCAGTCGGTAAATGGCCTCCTGCTCAAGCTGATCCCGCCGGTCTGTGGTCATCTCTACCTCATAAGGCGTGAGAGAATGATAGGTTTTGGTGTCAGGATCATAGAGTGTACGCCTGCCCTTACTCAATCTGGTTCTGGCCAGCTTATGACAATGCGAAGCAGTATGGATCCATCCTTCTGGAAGAGGCTGATTTGTTTTGACTCGAGCTTCGAAAAGAATTTCAGCCATCTCCCTGTACTGTGGTGCTAGACCCGGCTTTGCTGCAATGTCTTTCTCAGGCAGTTTGGAAGATTCGACCGTAAGCTATAGCAACTGATTAGTAATCCTGGTCAATCCTCTGACATGAATCTTCCACTGGCCCATACACAGTTGAATCCTATGCAGCTCCTCTTTCATTTCTTGAATGTCATTGATTTGGAGAGCATCATTGAGAAATGTCTGCCAAGTCTTCCATTCCACAGTTGAGCGCTCATACCAATCCTGAAGCTCATCAGTTAGTTTGAAATATGTGAGTCGATCAACTAATTCTTGATGTTGAGGATACAGCGCTAGAAAGAATCTTGGCAGCTCACTTTCTCTTGCTGGAACAACATACAAGAGAACTGGAGAATCATGCACAAATTCCAAGAAATTGAGAACACCCTGGTTCTCCTGCTGCGTCATCTTTCTGGTGATTCTCACTAGCTGGAACAGGGTTCGGAGAGCAGTTGCCTGTGCTCCTACTGACATTCGCGTTTGAGGTCCTCTGCTCGTGGCTGTCTGGTCCTCAAGGACGGCTTTGACTCTCTGATCCAAAACACCTCTGGCAGCTTGCATTTGTACCAGAACTTCCTTGAGTTGTACCCTAACATCCTTTATACAACGGTAAGTTGGTTTGTTACCCAGCCGAAGTTCCAGTTCTAGAGCCAAGGACCGACAATTTGCAGTAGACTAGTCGCCTTTGCCAGTGCGGGTTTACCACTTTCTCATCAGCATTGAGTATCCATTCCGGAACTCGTTCCAACAACTGGACTATACTGGGATGCGCAATTAGTGTACAAGCTTCTTTATCATGGAAAGCAGCTGATTTCCAATGTTCTACCATTTCCCTGGCTCCCACATATAGTCTTTGAAATCTTTCCAAGTCAGTCCAGAGAGCATCATCTTCCAGATACTGTATGGTGATGGAGGCCTGTTGATGTCTCAGTTGCTTATTCAGAGTAATGAGCTGCAGTGAATGCTGATGATCAGTCACTAGTCCCTCATCCTGAACTTTCATTTTCCCTTTGGCCTCTTTGCTGTGATGGGACTGATCAGTTGGCTGATTCCCAGTGTTACTGGGCTGCTGCTCTTCAATCTGCTGATTACCCGACTGGTGCTCTTTATCCTGTCCTTCCTGCTGACCCTCATTCTGATCTGGCTGGTCTGGCTGTGACTGGCCTCCTTCATCTGGCCCTGTCCCGCCAGTACCAGGTCCTGGAGGTGGAGATGGTGGTGGGGCATCATCATCGTCCTTCGTATGCCCAGTTTCTTGATCATCCTCCTCCTGATCAGCTTCATCTTCTTGATCTTCTTCATCCTCATCCGAGGAAGTCTGTTGCTCAATATAATCCATTATAGCTTGGTTCATCAGAGCATTATTTAATGCACCCACCTTGTCCTGCAAATCGCTCTGCATACTTTCCATCAAGGACTTTAAATTTTCTAAGTCAAAAACATCATTGCCTGAGGGGTTTAAAATTTCAGACAAGCTATTGTATATGTATCTGTCAGTCGCTTCAGAGCTGTATGGTGCAATAGCAGCTTTCTGAATTCTATCCGCTTCATCCTGAGCATTGTTTCAGTTCGCTTGGCAGCTCTCAGTGCTTCATTCCTTTGACTTTTCATGATCATAATTTCAGACTCAGCCTTAGCCAACTTTTTGTTCAACAACTCCTGAATCCTTTATGATTGAGCTTCCAGTACCCTGTGTTGTATGTTCTGCATTTCCTGGGCTTTCTGGTGTGTTTCAATCTGATGCTGTGCTTCTGCCAAGTCAGCTTTAAGCTTTTTGACTTCGTCTTTTGATCCAGTAGCCTCCACCAATTGTCCCATACAACTGACAATGGTATTCCAAGAAGACTGTATCAGTACTGAACATCTGTCTTTGACCGTGGTTGGATCAGAATCAACAGGTTCATATATTGCCACTGGAGCCACGTAGGGTAAAGTTGCATAATCAGCTTTGCTGAGCAAAAGATGCCCTCTTAATTTCTGAGTTTGCATTTGCTGCAACTTATCCTATTTTACCAGTTGTAGAGGATTTTCAGTAATGGCAGGGACTCCACCAGACAAAGTTGAGAATGCTGGACCTTTCCCTTTGTCCAGTTGACTCTTGCCTTTGTCCCCTGACTGGTCTGGTATCTTTTCAACAGTGAGACTGGCTTGACATGATCTTTCCCAGATATAGTAGCAACTGTATTTTTGACAACTGGCTGATCAGGCACAATCTTCTGAGCAGATTGCTGCTCAGTTTTACTCATCTCAGCTTTCTCAGTGCTTACTGCCTTAACCTGGCTTTCTATTTGCTTCAAAAATTCACTGCTTTTTGTCAATGTGATTCTTGGCTTCTTTGAACTGCCAGCTTCTTCTGCAGTGGCTTTCCTTTTCAGGTCAGTGGAAATCGTTTGACTGTCTGTTTCCTCGTCGTCTGAGGACAGTTCAATTTTCTTCGGTTCATAAATGGGCTGCTCACTCCAAGCCTGCTTTACCTGCTCATTAACATCTGCAGCAGTAGCCTAATACAGGAATTGCCAGACATACCATGCCTTGAAAACAGTTTGAGATTTCAGCTTGGCAGTCTGTTGGAGTACATTATGCGAGAGTATTTGACAAAGGTTGATATGGACTTGTGGATCCAGTATCTTGGCCAACAGCATAGAAAACAATTTTTTTGACACATATGTTGGGTTGTTCTTAAGGCTTACTGCTTCGGCTACAAACCTGTAAGCAGCTGAGGCTTCCAGTCCTGCTACTACTGGAACTCCTTGAGCACTTGCCTTGCGCTTCTTTCTAGCCGTTTCATCCTGCTTCAGAGCGATACCGATTTGCTGCGCAGTTGCCATGGGCTCATTAGGCATCCGAAATGCAAATGCAATGGCTTCTGGTGTTACTGACACCTTCCTGCTATTTACCATAGCACTGCTAGTTTCAACATCAAAGGAGTCAAGAACTTGATTGATGATATCTGAATCAAAAGCAATCCTTGTAGCTTGCAACACAACTCGCAGATCCCAGAGTTGTAGCAGAGTCATTGCGTGATCAGTAAATACATATCGTTGGATTTTACTGTATGGAAGAACGGGAAGGCTTGCCTTTGCCTCAGCAACTATAGCCTGGGTTTCTTCAAGAGTTTCCTGCATGTTTTCTGAGTGTTTCCTTCTACCCATACACTGTGAGGTTGATGACGATGAAACAGGTGAAGGAGAAGATGACTTACTTGTGTTGAAGCCGTTTCCTGGTGTCGCTGGTAAGATTGTTTGACAGTCAGCTGTCTCATCAGAGGTGGAAGTTTGCGGCTGTAGTGAAGAAACTTCGGAGCTCGGCGATGGCGAATGGTTGACAGGAGGAAAGCGTCGCGCAAGAGATTTATGAGGAAAAATGCTAACTCTCCTGACTGTTATACGTATTCGCGCCATAAAAGCTCCACCACTCGCCGCTCCTAGACTTGTGTGCGCCGTTGCTATCGTGGCAAACATGCATTGGACAAGACTGCGACCCATCCTTGTAATAATTACCACTGGCATACCACTTGACCGTTGGCCACTTAAAAATTGGAAAGTGTGTCCATACTGGTTATGAACTGATTCCCACTCTGGCTGGACCATACTGGTACTGGTTCTTAGGTCAGCCTAATTTGGTTCTTCTGGTACTAGTTCTGAAGCTGGAATTGGTTGCACATGGAAAAGACCAAAAACGTCTGATTCCAGTATCTCTTGATCAACCACCTTAAGTTCCTTAGTACCTTGTTCCAACCCAGTTTCTCTGGTCTCTGAATAATAAAGTTTGATCTTTGCTCCATTATATACTCCCGGCAACATCATTCCAGATAAATCTTTCAATCTGACAGTGCCATTGGAGAAGACCCAATCGACCTCAAAAGGTCCTGCCCAAGCAATCTTCAAATTCGGCTTCTTTGGACCCAATCTAGACTGATAGAGAAGCACTAAGTCTCCTTTCTGGAATTCTCGAACTTTAATTCGACGATCATGCCAGTGCTTCCTTCTTTGTTGAACAATCTCCTGTTCCAATATAGCTCTTTGCCTGAGTTCATCTAACTGCATCAGTTCATCTAGCCTTTTCTTAAGATTATGGTTGAAGTCTAATCCATACTTCACAGCCATTCTCAGACTGGGGATGACAAACTCCATAGGAACCACAGCTTCAGTACCATACACCATTCTAAATGGTGTCATTCTAGTAGTTACCTTATAAGCTATCCTATAAGCCCATAGAGAAGTCTGAAGCTTCAAATACCACTGGTCTAGTTTTTTTTGCACCACCTTAGTGAGAATAGTCTTTATTGTCTTGCTGCTACTTTCAGCCTGTCCATTGCATTGAGGATAGTAAGGAGTGGATTTCCGATGCTTGACTAAAAGCATATCCAATAGGATTTCCATAGTATCATTGATAAAATGTGTGCCTTGATCAGTTACAATCTCTACTGGACATCCATATCGGCAGACAATATTCTCAAACAGAAACCTTGCAATTGACTTGGGTGTGTTGTTAGGAAGAGCCTTAGCTTCAACCCACTTGGTAACATAACAAGCAGCCATCACAATGTACTTGTTCTTCCTGGGCGTCACTTCCTTAAAAGGTCCCATAAAATCCAACCCCCATTTCATGAATACTCCTAATGGTTGTATTGGCATTAATGGAGTCATATCTACAGCTGTTGGTCGGCCCATTCTTTGGCACATGTCGCAAGTCTTACAAAAACTTATGACATTAGCAATCAGTGTTTGCCACCACAGACCTGCTTGTAGAATCTTCTTGTAGGTTACTTCGTTGGAAAAGTGTCCACCAGACTCACCATTATGTGCTTTTGAAATCACTTGCATTCTTCCTTCCATAGGGACACATCGTCGAAGTATACCATCCACACCTAGTCGATAAAGTACTCCTCCGATGATGGTAAATTTCAGGCTTTTTATAATCAGAGCTTTCTTCTGATTCTGTTTCCAATCCTCTGGAAAGGCACCTTGGGAAAGGAATTGATAAATATCATACCATTCAGGATCCACTGATTCTTCTGCTTCTAACTGAAATAACTCAGCATCCACTGGCTCATCTCTCAGAGGTGATTCTGAATATCCCTCCGTACTTCTGGAAAGAAAGTCAGCTCCACAGTGGTTTCGGCTAGGTTTATGGAAAATTCTGAATTCAAATTCCATAAGAACATCATCCATCTGATCAGATCAGCCTGCCTTGAATAATGACTTTGTTAATCAGAAAGAAGAGCTTGATGATCCACATAAAAATGGAATAATTTTCCCAACAGGTAATGCCTGAACTTCGTAGCGCTAAAAACCATTCCGAGAGCTTCTCTTTTAGTAGTCGTATAGCCTTGTTCAGCCTGACTGAATCTGCGACTAGCTCTGATCAGCCTGCCTGAATAATGACTTTGTTAATCAGAAAGAAGAGCTTGATGATCCACATAAAAATGGAATAATTTTCCCAACAGGTAATGCCTGAACTTCGTAGCGCTAAAAACCATTCCGAGAGCTTCTCTTTTAGTAGTCGTATAGCCTTGTTCAGCCTGACTGATCTGCGACTAGCAAAATAGACCGATAGTCTGTTCTAACCCATCTGGCTGAGCTAATATTGCCCCCATTGCCAATCCTGAAGCATCTACATGGCATGAAAATAATATCCCCATTCGGCTGCCTAAGGACTGTTTACTGTAATGGCTTTTTTCAAATTCTGAAAACTTCCTCACACTCAGTAGTCCATTGAACTTACTGGTCTTTCTTTGTAACTCATATATGGTACTACTTGAGCAACAAACTTGTGTACAAATCTTCTATAGAAATTCACATAACCCAAGAAAGAACTCAACTCTGAAGCAGTTCTGGGTATTTAGCTTGCTGACACACTGTATTTTGTCATTGGCCATCTCTCTTCCATTGCGGGAAACCACATGTCCCAGTAGCTGTCCCTTGCTACTAGAAACACAGATTTGAATGGATTCAAACAAATACTCTTCTCTTGACAGCATTTAAAAACCATTTCTAGAAATAAAAGGTGCTGGTCCTCATCTGAATAGACAGTAAAGTCATCCATGAAAATGGCGAGAACCGATGAAGAATTCATTAAACATCTCCATCATACACCGCTGAAAATAGTCAACACAAAATCTTAATTTCCCATTCTTTTAGGAACGAAGACTATGGGAAATCAATCACTGCTTGCTACTTCCGTAATGAACCCAGCCTTGAGAAGATTATCAATCTCCTCCTTGACCTTCTTTGCATAGTTGGGGTTCATGCAGTATCTTTGCAATCTTACTGGCCTACCATTTGGTTTCAGTGGTATTCGGTGCTGACAGACTTCAGGATCTACTCCCTTCAAATCTGTATGTTCCCAGGCAAACACATCATAATAGTTCTGGAACATTTTCCGTGCCTTTTCCTTCATTGCCGGTTTCAGGTGCTTGTTGACTTTGATCATTCTAGGATTTTCCTCTGATCCTAGGTTCCACTCCTCTACTTCTCGCTCATTTGGAAGCAACCAGTTTGGTCCGCCTCCTTTTCGTTTGGTCGCTTCTTTAGTGTAGTCCCAAGAAGGTCCATTCATTTCTGAATCATTATTCTGATCCAGTGGGTACTCTTCAGAACATACTGGTTCTTCCATTATACCAGTATCAGCTGATTCCTCCATTCTTCCAGTTGGCTGAACAGTTCTTTCCCCTGCATTGACTTCAGTAAACTGATCAGGGAATTGTCTCTTCTGCTTGTCAGCTTGCTCTTTGTTCAGCATGATTGCATTCAAATCGATTTCTACCAAAGGAAATATGTTCATAGCTGCTAGCATTCGCTCAATTTTCTTGGCTCTGTATTTCTGACACAACTCCTTCGGCCTCAGTTCCTTTTTCCAGCTCCTGGTGTTGTTAGTCTGGATTTTGATTCTGCCGCTGGCCCCTTCTATGGTCAAAGTTTGGTTTGCATAGTCATGAACATCATGTGCTGTTCTTAACCATGGGCGGCCTAGTAGCATTCCATATGCTCCCTGCACATCCAAGACTAGGAAATTGGTTTTGAATTTCTCCCTCCCAACTCTTATCTGCATGTTTTCAATCATACCCGTCGCCTGTACGACTCGATGATCTGCCATTCTTACTTTGAATGGTGCTGGTTTCATGTTAGTGATACCCATTCTTTGCTAAAGATGGGCTCCCATTATGTTGACTCCTGCTCCTCCATCCAGTATGACGCTTGAGAGAGGTTCCCGCTGCTTTCTGACCTTGTAGTCTGCCTGAATAAGTGGAACTTCATCATCCCGAACAGCCATCAGGTCCACTGTTCTGGCCTCTGCCTCAGTTTTCCTACGTTGTCTGATAAAGTTGGCCACCTCAAGCAAGGTCTTTCTTATATCCTCCAGCTCTACAGTCAGCTTCTGGATTCTATCACAAATTTTCACATGAATTTCCTCTCGCTCTTGGTCAGACTGATTGTCAGAGCTTGAAGAACTGGTGTCTTCACACTGCCATTCTTTAGCAGTACTTCTACCCTTTCCATCCACTCCCATTTCATCAGCTAGTCCATGTACTACAGCCAGCATGGTCTCTGTCATGGCCGGTACTGACTGATCTTTATCAGTCGATTGGGCTGGTATCTTCTGAATGACTCTAGCTTCGAAACTTTCTGGCTGCTCTAGCAGCTTCTTAGCTAAATCCTCTATGATTTTAGCTGCTAGTTCCCGCTGCTCTTGCCACTCATCTACCACCTTCTCTTTCCCTTTGGCCTTCCAAACTTCTCTTTGTTGAGCCCACTTACTGCTGCTAGGATTGACTGGTACTTCTGAAATGTCTAGAATTTCTTCAATGATTACTCCCTTGCTCCTGGTAACCACCCTGACTGGGACTGGCTCTGGTGCCTTAGCCTCAGTAGCAGTCATTATCGGTGCTTCTGGACATTGGGCTGCAAAATGACCATACTTCCCACTGGTATAGCAATTCATACGCCTGGTTTGGAAGTTGCCTCTTCCTCTTCCTCTGCCCATTCCTGGTTGGTATCTGCCACATCCTTGACCAGTACCATTGGTACCTGGTCTTTCCTCTTGAGCTACTTTGATTGGTTCTACCTGCACTGGTTCAGTGTAGGCAACCACTGATAGATCCTTTCCTTTCTTAAAATGGTGAATTTTGATGCCACAATTATTCCATAGGTGACCAAAGGCCTTGCAGTAGGTACATTGTGGACATTCAGTGGAGATGTGGTCCTTGGATTTACATCTTGAACACCAAGTCTCCATCTTTCGGACCGGCTGTCTTGTGTGGCTAATTTCTGCAATCTGCTTAGCCATTTCTTCAATTTTCTTGGTCCATGATCCCTTCTTTGATTTCTCCTTTGTCCGTTCATTGGAGCTGCTCTCGGAGCTGCTAGACGTTGCACTGGAATCAGAAGCTTCAGTAGCCGAACTACTGCTACTGGTACTTCGCTTCTTGTGGCTCTTTTCTTTTTTAGCATGCTGTTCCAGCTTTAATGCCCTTTGGACCAGATCATTGAATTTTTTTGTAGGGGCTGGTACTTTTTGTTCCCTAAGCTTCTTGCTTCTGAACCCATGCAGAAACCATGTCCTCAATCTCTTCTCAGACGGCGGTTCTTGCAACTTCCTGGTCAGTTCTTTTATCTTTTCTACATAGCTGCGAACTGACAAATTCCTCTGTTTGATCTGATCCAATTCACAGAGAATATCCTCGTCCCCTCGATTGTCGAAATATTCCAACCAGAATGCCTTAAGTAATTTGTTATATGATCTCAGCTGACATGCAGGGTAATGGAAATACCGTGTCCTCGCTGCCTCCTTCAAGGTTTGTGGAAAATATTCCCCCCAATCATCTTCATCAATGTTTTTTAGTTCAGCATACTGCTCAAAAGCTTGTATGTGAACATTTGGATCATCCTTTTTCCCTCCTTTGAATATGGGAAAGGAAATCTTCAGGGAAGCTGTGTAATCATTTCGAATACTTCTGATCCCACCACTTCTCTTCTTGGCTTCAGAATGGCGCTTGAGAGCCTTCTTGCAATTGTCAGTGTCAGCATCCCAATCAATCTCTGTCTCTGTCTCAGTATCAATATCTTCTCTGTTTTGTCTGCTAGAAGTACGGTGACTTCCCTTTCTGCCCTTGATATGCTCATCTCTCTGGCGAGACTGAGAACTCTTGGAACTCTTTGCCTTTCGTGCTTCCTGTTCTGCCCGTCGGCGCCAAGAATGACTGGAGTGCTGCGAGTCCTATGCCTCCTCAGCCTAACTATGCTTCTCCTGAGCCTCAATGTCAGTCATTTTCTTTTGCTTGGGGTCAGACTCTCTTCCTGACTCCTCAGGAATTGGGTCCACACGATTGGTAGATTTCCGGCCACGATTGGACTTTGGTGCCATTGCTGAAAACTTCAATTGGGAGAAGAGTCTTTTAGTCAACGAGCTTCAGCTCGAGCCACCGTGATCGCCAAAATGGAATTGGAGCTGATCTCTTGAGACAACTAATTCCAGTGTTGAAGGATTTCAGCTACTAGTGTGGGAAGATTTCACACAGCAGACTAGACAGAAATCAGAGACTAGACTGAAATGTGGATACTGAAATAAGAATCAGACTTATAGACTGGAATAAGGTTCATATTCAGATTCAGAAGACTGGTCGAGCAGTAAGTATCACTAAAATATATACCATGATTGAGATTACAGATCAAGATTACAGCGAATATGATTACAGAGAGAAAGTATAGCCGACAACACTGCCACTGATGCTCAATTACAATTATAGCCCAAAGCGCTAATACAAGTGATAACAATTGCCAACCCGATAATGATGTAATGGGCCCTATTTATACACTTTAGGTTTACTGTAGTAATTAATCTAGTAATTACTAAGTAATTTGCTGGCCATCTTCTAAGAACACGTTCCCACATGGTGATTATCCAATCGCCTACAACTGGTAGGGCATAGCGAGCGAGCATGGCTGGGTCTCTCTCTCTCTTTCTAGGTCAATATGGCATTTAGAAGAGGTTAACATAACATTTCATTTCAATTCAATTCTCTCTCTCTCTCTCTCTCTCTCTCTCTCTCTCTCTCTATTTCCAGGTCAATATGGCATTTAGAAGAGGTTAAGATAACATTTCATTTCAATTCAATTCTCTCTCTCTCTCTCTCTGTCTCTCTCTCTCTCTCTCTCTCTCTCTCTCTCTCTCTCTCTCTCTCTCTCTCTCTCTACATGGCAAGCAGGTCATCGGATTCAGTGGTGGCTGGGGCTCTCTCTCTTTCTCTTCTCTTCTCTTCTCTCTCTCTCTCTCTCTCTCTCTCTCTCTCTCTCTCTCTCTCTCTCTCTCTCTCTCTCTCTCCAGGTCAATATGGCATTTAGAAGAGGTTAACATAACATTTCATTTCATTTCAATTCTCTCTCTCTCTCTCTCTCTCTCTCTCTCTCTCTCTCTCTCTCTCTCTCTCTCTCTCTCTCTCTCTCTCTCTCTCTCTCTCTCTCTCTCGACGTGGCGAAGGCGAAGGCCAGCAGGTAGCAAACGCGAAGGCGAGGCGAGCAGGTCATCGGATTCAGTGGCTGGGGCTCTCTCTCTCTCTCTCTCTCTCTCTCTCTCTCTCTCTCTCTCTCTCTCTCTCTCTCTCTCTCTCTCTTTCCACGTCGTCGACTTTAGTAGCTCCGATTGCGTGAGTGCCTACGAACTTGCAAGGCCTTGAGAGCGCGCAAATGACCTGGCTCAGTAAGTGTGACTCATGAAGGGGATCGGGGAGCACCACAGACGGAGAGTGAGAGAGAGAGAGAAGGAGACAGACACGATGTGGGTGGGGAGACTCTAAGAGTGAGCAGCCCCCTATACACTTATGCTATGTATAAGGTATACAAGTCAGTGGGTGCCCAGACTCTGGGCGGCCGGGCAAGGCACAGACGCCTATACCCCAACAACCTCCCACTTAAAGGCGACTGTGCCTTTAAGCAAGAGAACCTAGTCTAAAGACTACAAAAGGCGAGAGAAAACCGCTCTCAACCGATGCCCACTGGCTGGCTGTGATCGTGTGCATCCGGCTGTCCTGCTCCCGTGTAAGTCCATACACCACCAGACGTACCGCACACATACTGCAAGTATGTACGCAATACCTGCAAACCTCCCCTATGCTCTATGCCAAGATCAGTCATCGAACGACTGATCAACCCTGCTACAAATGCTCCCACTGCAGCTGCTATGTCGGGCCTCGAGATCAGCATCTCGTACATAAGGACACCGAACGTTGATGCAACCCTGGCAACCTCTGCCACCTCCAACTCAGAACTCAACACATGGTAATCCTGTCCCCTATCATAGAGACCATGGCACTCTGACTCCAAGCTCTGGAGTGACTCCTCGTGCCCACCACATATCACATGTGTACCAAGTGTATCCATATGTCCTGAATCTGCATCAAGCTCTGGCATAAGCATATGAAGAAATGACTCCACAATAGTCGACATCTCAACATCCATGTGAGTCATCTCTGTCATCACCTCTGATGACTCATCCTGCTGTGACTCACTAGAGCTGTCCCGCTCTACCTGTGCATCCGTAGACGCAACCTGCACAACAAGGTCACTGCTCTGCACTCCATGCAAAGCATCCTGCAACCCACAAGCAAAAGAGACTCGCCTACTCTCTCGCTCTCTACCTGGCTGCGTGATCACAGAGACAACACCGTTTCTCGCGTGATCCACATGCAATGGGTAACCTGTACCACTCCTGGCACCTCTCGCAATCACTAGCGAACCCAAATGCATCACAAAATCTCGCTCTCGTAGCGAAATCTGACATCCACTATCCCGTAACTGTCTGACTGAGATCAAATCCCGTCTCAGATCTGGCACATAACGCACATGACGCAGGGTAAATCTCATACCACTGGGCAAGGACAAACATACATCTCCTGTACCCTCAATGTCATACATAGCACCATCAGCCATGTGCACACAACCAAGTCTCCCACTAGAAAACGTGCTAAACCACTCACGATGCGACGTGACATGGAAAGTAGCATCTGAATCTAGTAACCAATGTGAAGACAATGTGCAATCCGATATGCAATCCGTAGACATAAGATCGTCTGAAGACAAGCTAGATGTAAATGTGACATTGCCATCACAAGCATACTCAGTAACCACCGTACTGATCTCACTAGCATCTGTCATGCCCAAATCTGCATCACGCATCTGTTGCCTCCGTTGTCTCAAACGCCTGAAACATCGACGCCTAATGTGCCCTCTATGTCCACAATGCCAACATGTCAAGTCTCTATGCCGTCGAGACTTGCGTGTGGGACCAATCTCTCCCATGGACATAGAAGTGGGACTAGACTCCCCTGTAGACATGGATGTCGCGTACATAGCATGTAAACTCTGCCATAAAGCATGAGTTGTAGTCTCCCTCGAGACCTGCCAGTCAACAGACTCAACCAGATGCAAACGAATCGTAGACATTGCTAACTCATCAAGATCCTGCCAATCATCATCACGCATAGACTTGGGCTTCGCCGATAAACCACGCAAGGGTTTATCCTGACCCAAATCCGCCAATGCAACAAGCATATGCTCCTTCCAAGCAACAAAATCTGCACCATCAAACTGTGTCAGACCATAACGTTGGAAGTCAAATGAAAAATCAGCCATAATGCTCGCAAAAGAGCAACCAACAATGAGTAGCAAATGTCAACCAAATCAGCCCTAAACTGACTTGAATCGCATCAACAAAAGTCTGCAAATATGGCTGCAAATCAGCCCCAAAATTCAGCTCTTAAACAACTGCATAAACAAGTCACAAACGTGTCCCAGATCAGCCTACAACTGAGTCATACATGGACACCTACAAAGAGGAAACAATGGCTGAAAATTCAGCACCCAAATAAGCCCTCAAACCTGCCTGTAAACTTGTAAACCTGTAGCTGAAACCTGCTGAAAAAACCTCAAGCCATTAGTGCTCGAATCCGGCTACCTAGCTCGTAGCCACACAAGCATACATCACAATACTCACTCCTGTGAGTGTGCCAAGATAACTGTACGCCTGTCAAACCCGTGAGCTAATCACCAAGCCCACAATGTGCGGTATCGATGCATACACACACACAAATCTCCCACCTGCAGAGAACACCGCACGCAAATGCTGAGTGCAACCCGCAATCTCTACCTAGATCGCACAAATGATACGCATAAAACTCCTGGGAAAATTTCGCCAGAGTTTCGTCAGTAAAACGGCCACAAAACCAGTAACCAAACTGACTGCACGCTCAAAATCATGAGCAACCAAAGCACATCAAACCGCACTCCAAATGCATGCACCAATCTCCACACTTTGCATACATCATTGCAAACACCTGCAAATCTAGTACACAAATATCTGCTCTACCTGTGACTGCCAAAAAAACATGCTCGAGGCATACATTGCCGAGCTCAAAATGCAATCACATTAGTCTCCCTCAGCATCAAACCACATAAGGCATACATCGTATCCTCCCACCTGTGAGGAAACTTGCAGCAAATATCACTCTCACATCTGAGAGCAAACCATGTGTGGAATCCTCGACACACAATAAACAACTGCTGCTGCAGAAAAATCAGCGTTCAGAATTTTAAAATTCTGATATGACAAGCGCGTCCGGAGCGTGCCAAAACCCCAAGGTAGACTCCTGGATCATATGTATCCGAGTCCGGGTGTGAAAGCTATGCCAAAAACAGTGTTTTTGGGACCCGAGAGTGCACAAATAAACTTGCTGCTGTACCTGCTGTAATTCAAAGAATAATTTCAGCAAATAGACATCACCATCGCGTCCGGAGCGTGCCAAAACCATGACCTAGACTCCTGGATCATGTAGATCTGACTCTGTATGACGGAGCTACGCAAAAAACTGCGTTTTAGAGCCCGAAAATGGCAAAAACGAGCTGCACACAGTCTTGAACCTGCTCCTGCTCCACTCTGCGTGATGCAATGCCCTCTCAATGCAAGCTCCAACACAAGAGCTTTGCCACAACAGCATCCAAGCACTCGAATGTCAAGCTCTCCTCCGTCGAGCACTTCTCTAACGAGCTCCACTGAGCTCAAAAGCTCCTCTCACCAAGGAAGCTGCAACCGCCTCCTCGACCAAGCTTGACCACACCAAGCTCCTAAGCTCCAAAGACAATGCTCCTCAAGCTAAAATCTCTCTCCGTGAAACTCCACGATCGAACTCCACCGTCGAGAGCGAGCGAGCTATCGTCTTGAAGCTCTCAAAGCCGTCGTGCTCTCCGCGGTCACCATAGCTCTGATACCAATTGAAGGGGATCGGGGAGCACCACAGACGGAGAGTGAGAGAGAGAGAGAAGGAGACAGACACGATGTGGGTGGGGAGACTCTAAGAGTGAGCAGCCCCCTATACACTTATGCTATGTATAAGGTATACAAGTCAGTGGGTGCCCAGACTCTGGGCGGCCGGGCAAGGCACAGACGCCTATACCCCAACAACTCAGTGGTGCCTTAGTAGGTGCGACTCAGTGGCTCAGCCTGCGAGCCTGCGAGGCCTTGAAAGCGTGTAGATGGCGGCAATGGCTTGGCTGGTACCTACGTTCGAAAATAGTGGTGCTCAGAGAACACTTCGCCGGAAGCGTAGAAAGTGCGCCACGTGTGGGGATGGGGTGGAGGGGGGTTGAATCTCTCCCCCTTTTATACTAGTATAGGCACTAGTATATGTATAACTACTAGTAAGGTATTCCTAATGGCTTCAAAAAAATTAAAAGGTATATCTAATTCAAAGATTCCCTCAACAACTTTTTTTTAATGCGTTAGTCTATAGCACGTAGCAACAGGCAATGATGAAGCACATAGATTTACAACAATATTAGTTAGGAAGGACGGATACAACATTGCGAGAGTGAGAGAGAGAGATAGAGAGAGAGAGGACGCTTTAAAAAGAAGAAAACGCTAAAAGGAAAAGAAAAGAGGAAAGAGAAGAGAAACACCTCTTTATATCCACACAAAAGGTCTTTTGACTTTCCAAGTCATTTGTCTTTCATTTCCTAAACTAACCCTTCCCTTATGCACTTAATATGTTTTGAAAGAATTTTTATTTTCTGAGATTGGGGAGACCTAATACTATGAACCATAATACTAGCATCACTTAAAATATAATTCTTGAATACCCAAAAGATTCCTCGCACTTTTGACGAGCCTGCAATTTCTTAGCCCTGCGCCTCTGCTCCTCTTGCCATCGCGACCTGGCATTCTCGACCTCCTCCTCCAGCCCTGCTACTCATCGTAGCCCTCTTACCACTTCACCCTTCTCTCCTCCCTCTACAGCTTGTTGCTTGCATAGCCCAAAACGCAGAAAAACACACACACACACAAAGCGAGAGCACTTGAACCTTGCTTCCCCCCCCCCCCCGCCCCCCTCTTCCTTCGTCCCTCTTTCCATCCCACCCAACCCCTATACCCTCATCAAATCTTTGCCCTGCAGACATCGTGTGAAGAGAGAGGGGGAAAGAGGATGAGCCCTACAGACGTCATGTGGAGAGAGAGAGATGGCATGGCTGCCCACGTGTGAGTAGAAATAAGAATCCACTTTCGGAGACGAGTCCATTTCCTTCTAATTAACCCTCATAATCTCACCCTTCCCTTTTCTGTTTAAACTTAATGAGGTCATTTTTTGATTTTATTTCAGCTGGTATCACCTACTACTAGTATAGACTAGTGTGCGCATAGAGTGCGTGCCTCAGGACTATATACACATGCACATTTAAGAAGCTCGTTCATGGGATTGACGGTGCAAAACTGGGGTGCGGTCGACGAGATGATCTGAATCGTCCGCGTGGCGGGGCAGGGCTCGGGGTAGGAGGTAAACTCGGGCGACGAATGGCGGGACGATGTGGCGCCGGGCGGGTGACGCGGCCTCACGGCGGGGGTGAGATGGCGACGGAAATCCACGTCGGCATTAATTATGACGGGGAGGGGGAAATCCGACGGGATCCCCGCTATGATTTTGAAGTGGGGTGTGTCACCTCACCTCACCTTAGGCATTGAGGGGAGCCTGCTGGTCGTCCGTGGCGTCGCCCGGGTTGCTTTCACTTTGCACCTCGTAGTACAGCTTGCAAGATCAGCGTTCAACATTGCCATCTTTGTTTTGGGGTTTGAGGGGGTGTTTCAGGGCATCGCGCAGGTCTGTCCAGGGGTTTCAAGGGCATCGTGGGCAAGGGGGAGCTCTGTCCAAGATTGCACAGAGATGCGGGCAAGGCGAAGAAGGGAGGGAGAAGGGAATGAGGGGCGCCTACTCTACACCTCCGCCAAAGAAGTCTGCTGGAAGGGCTGGGGGGGGAGCCAAAAAGCCGCTTGCGATGAGAGCCACGCGGTCGAGGGCGGGGCCAACGCCGACTGAGGAGGTCAAAGAGGTGGGGGAGGAGCTCCTTCTTGCAGTGTCTCAGCCCGATGTTGTTCCGGAGTCTTTGCCGGTCAAGACTTCTGCTGTGACCGGGGAAAGGAAGAAGAAAGCGGGGAAAGGACCAAACAATGACGATGTTCCTCCATTGGCGGTTGTAGAACCGGAGCCAGCAAGCCTGCTGCTGCTGTGACCAAGGAAGGGAAGAAGGGGGCTTTAAAGGCCCAACAGCTAGAACAAGTAAGATAGTTCCCGGGTTTACCTGTGAATGTCCGGGTTTATATGTGGACGTTTGGGTTTACTTGTTCCAACGTGTGCAGGGCTTGAAGATTGCAACGCCTCAGGGCCAAGATGCTCCTCTGTTGGCGGATGTACATCGAGATGCGTGCCAAGGTGCTTCTTCGAAGAAAGCTCCAAAGGCACCAAAGGCCCCAAAGGAGATCCAACGCACAAAACAAGTAGGACTCTTTCTATAGATGCACGGGTTTATCTGTCATTGCCCGAAGATTTGTGTGGTTTAAGGGAAATTTGTGCCTGTTGTTAAGTGTTCACATGTGCAGGGTTTGAAGAGGGAAATGCCTTTGAAGATTGATGCTCCTCTGTCGGCGGATGTACCTTGAGAGCCGTGCCAAGGTGTTGCTTCAAAGAAGGCTCCAAAGGCCCCAAAGATTGCAACGCCTTTGAAGATTGCAATGCCACCGGGCCAAGATGCTCCTTTGTCGGCGGATGTACCTTGAGAGCAAGGCCAAGGCTTTGTTTTGAAGAAGGCCCCAAAGGCCCCAAAGGTCCCAAAGGAGGCCCAACCAACAAAACATGTAAGATTTGTGCAGGGTCGAGATGCTCCTCTGTCACATCGGATGTACCTCAGGAGCCATGCCAAGATGCTAGTTTGAAGAAGGCCCTGACCCCAAAGGCCCGAAAGGAGATCCACCCAACAAAACAGGTAGGAGAAATGCTTGGGTTTATCTGTCAGTGCCCGAGTTGCCTGGGTTTATCTATCAATGCCCGAGTCTCGCTAGCTGTTAAGTGCTCCTAGGTGTTTAACATGTGCAGGGTTTGAATCTGGTTAAAGGATCAGGTGCGTTGAAGGCTCAAAAAAGCGGCCAGTCAAAGGAGGTGAGCGGCACAGCGGCGGGCACCCGACCAGGGGCTCCAAAGGCTCCTAAGGCTCCAAAGGAAGACCAACAAACTAAACACGTAGGACTGTGCCCGGGTTTATCTGTCAGTGCCCGGGTATTGTGCAATTTTTTTGAAAATTGTGTCGGCTGTATGGTGTTCACGGGTGTCAATGTGTGCAGGATATGATTGTGCTTGAAGGATCAAGTCCCTTGAAGGTTCAAAAGAGTGGTCAAGCAAAGAAGTTTAGTGGCACAGCAGGCTCCGAGCCACCCAAGACACAGGTATGCAACAAACTGCCCTAGCCAGACTATTGCAATGAAAGTGTGCCTTGCAAGTGTTTTTGGTCCTTGCACCCGGGTTTATGTCTGAGTGCTTTGTCATAGGTGAACAAGAGAAAGGTCAAGGCCGATGTGAAAGAGAAAGAAGGTACGACAGTCCCCGAGCAACAAAATGTGAAGAGATTGAAGAGGATGAAAGAGGTGGAAGTCTGTGAGGCCATCGAGCGGAAACTTGCTGTTGATGAGGTAAGCCACTCAAGTGTTGTGCAAGAAGCCAATGAATTGTGTCTTTTCATCTTATGGTTTTCCTCTTCTTTGATAAAATGGTTAGGTCAAGGTGAAAGGGCACACGGGCAAAGGGCAATTGGAGAAGGTGCCGGAGGTTAAGATTGCTCTAAAGAGGGATGGTGTGAAGAATAAGGCTAAAAAGCATGTGGAGAAGGGGCAAGAGGATGAAAGGCCGGCGGATAAGGCTCTTGCTCTTGTCGGCTCTTCAAAGCGGCCCAAGCTTCAAGTAAAGAGAGCAAAACAATCAGGGGCAAGCTGTACTACCTCCACAACTGTGGTAAGAAGTCCCTAGGTTTATCTGTCACGACATGGTGTGCAACTCTCTCTCTCTCTCTCTCTCTCTAGTATTCTTATTGCCCGTGTTTATCTGTCACGGCATGGTGTGCAACTCTCTCTCTCTCTCTCTCTCTCTCTCTCTCTCTCTCTCTCTCTGTCTAGTATTCTTATTGCTCGGGTTTATCTTTCACGGCATGGTGTGCAACTCTCTCTATCTAGTATTCTTATTGCCCGGGTTTATTTGTCACGGCATGGTGTGCAACGCTCTCTCTCTGTCTAGTATTTTTTATTGCCCGGGTTTATCTGTCACTGACTTGCTTTGCCTTTTCTATTGTATTGGATGTAGACGCCTTATGTTGAGGTTATCAATGGGGGTAAGTTGGTGAGGATTTGTCGGGCTGAACCACCATGTGCGAGTCGGAACACTCTCATGGAGAAGCGATCATAGATGATTTAACACTTAAAGAAAGTACATGGGCTGGATGTCTTCATCCCTCAAAGGCTCGGAGGGCGGCCTCGAGGGAGTGTCAACAACGACGTGCCCAAGTCAAGTATACGAGATCAGGTACGGGCCCAACAACGCTTTAAGGATGTGATCGAAAGTTTGCAGTAAATTGCAAGAGGATTGAGGAGAGAGCAAAGAAAAGGGCAGCCCTCACTTGGGACGTTCTTCCGCGCAAGGCTCAAACGGCCATGAAGAAAGATACTTTTATCATGCAGTTTGTGGCCAACCACATGAAAACGATCGATCAAAGGGAAGAGGCAATGAAAAAGGAGATCAAGAGTCACGTGGAGGAAGGCTACGAATCTAGGGGAAGTTCTATGGTCATAGAAGCCAACTTTACTATTTTAATTGGGTTTGTGTTTTTGTAAGTGCCTGGGTTTATGCTATGTCTGAGTTTAAATTAATCTATTTTATTGTAGCGCCGGATCAAAGTGGGGACCTTGATTGTTCGTAGTGACGAGGATAAAAGCAGTGGGGGGAGTAGCGGAGAGAGTGATGACAATGGAGATGAGGATGACGAGTTTCACATACTTATCAACTCTAACATGGAATGTGAACTTTTCATTCTCTCCTCGGCTTATGCTAGGTGGTTAAAACAAGTTTGTGTTACAAATTTTTTGGGTTGACATGTTATCCACGTTTACATGTTCGCATGTTAAATTATGTCTGGGTTTATGGATTGCCTGGGTTGATATGTGTACCGGGTTTACTTTATCGGTTATCAAATAAGTCTAGGTTTTACGGATTTCCTGGGTTGATATGTTGTCGGGGTTGACATGTTATTTGTATAGTGGTTTGCATTCATGGTTTTATATGTTACTTGTATAGTGTGCTGCAAACTTAGAAAATGCTGTTTGTATGAACTTGAATCACATACTCATCAGCTTTAACATGCAATGTGTTGGCTTTCCCTTCTCTCTCTTGGCTTAAGCTGTGAAGTTAAGTTGCTTCATAGTCTGAATAGTGTGCCTTGGGTAGACATCCATGGTATATGTGAAAGCTTGTGAAGTGCGTAGATTTTGTGGTTGTATTTGCAAGTTGTATTGTTTGGTGTCATGGCAAATTTCACCATATGGTTTGAAAGCCTCTCTCTCTCTCTCTCTCTCTCTCTCTCTCTCTCTCTCTCACACACACACACACACACACACACACACACACACACACACACACACACACACACACACACACGAAAACTCATCCAATGTTTTATGAGGCCTCATCGTGTTTTATGTTTTGGTGCGTTAGTCATGCATTTGGTTTTCCTTGGACAAGTTTCAAAAAAAACATTGACATTGCCATTGTGCCTAAGCTAGTGGTAGTAGTATTAGTGCTCATAGTGAAAATCCACAACGATGATGGTAGAAAGAGGAAAGGAAGATGCTTCCAAGAGTATAAGACAATCATACTAGAAGGACAAATCTCTTCTCCACTTGCATCACGTACATTTCTACAACTAAACTATGTTGATAGTCTCTGTGTGTGTGTGTGTGTTTGAACCTAATTAGTCTAATATTAACATAAAAAAATATTATTGTATAACTTAAATCTAACTATATAGACACTGCAATCTCTATCAAAGTTGAGAAAAACTATACACCTAATAGTTGCACAAGGAATACAATCCTAAGAGGGCATCGAGAATGAACTGCCATATAAAGAGGTAGCCCATGGTCAATTAAAATAGGTATGGAATTAAGTGTATAAAGCAGAGGTATTGAAAATTATTTTAGGGAAGGTAATGAGTCAAAATTCTCCATCACAAGACAAGAAGTAGTGCCGATAGGTTGAGCAAAACCCAAAACAGGTATAAGGTTGATTGATAGAAGACAAACAAAAAGCCTATCAAGTTGTGCAAAGTAAGAATAGTCCACTCCTTTATCACCATAATAATAAGTTTAAAAATTGCCTTATTTAGGTGAAAAGAGATGGTAGGTGATTGAGAGGTCTAATAATAGTACAAATAACCAAACATGGGATACAGATAAACCCGGGCAAAATAGCAAGACAAGAGGAAGATGTTTACTGCTCAGTTTCAGGTGAAAAGATATGGTAGGTGATTGAGAGGTCCAAAAATAGTACAAATAACCAAACATGGGATATAGATAAACCTGGGCAAAACAGCAAGACAAGAGGAAGATGTTTACTACTCAGTTTTAAAAAGTACAATCCGATGAGCTGATGCCAATACTCCATGCATGGTTTCCCCATCATTGAACTTCAGATCAAACAAATGCTCATCCTCATTGTTTGGTCCGCATACCACGAACGTAACAAGGCATTCATAAGCATTAGACCCATGAAACAACAAGGCTTGTCGGCCTATCAATGCTCCTAGCTTTTCTTGAGCTCTTAGCCGTGGAGTCATAGGCAACAATGCATTGCAAGTGTGGCATGTATCGACCCCCTCGTCCACCAAGAAAGTCTTTGTGCAACAATGATGACAGTAAACCCACCTTTGTGAAGCAAACCGAACTCGCTTACGGCCCCTTTGATGATTATGTCGCAAGGCACCCATTTGCCTAGCAGGCTGTGTGGGCACCGTGATTTGCATATTTACTCCTTCTGGCCTAGGTTGGCCATGCCCAAGTCGAGTGGCAGTTACGTGTGCCTGTACTTGTGTTACACTTCCCTTCTTTGGCAAATCGATCTCCATGGGTGCTCTTTGAGCAAAGAGGCCAACATATACTGCTCGCACTTGCCTCACCAATGACAAGATCTTTAAGTCACTATATGATGGAATGCCCTCTTCAATGTTGTGCAAGAGTGCTTTTAGCTCGTCAATGCATTGGGTCAAAACTGTGTTGGAGGAGGCCCTTGCCCATCTGCATCTCGTGTGGGCTCTATACATCGATGGTAGTATCCTCAAACTGTTCAGGATCGTGCTCCATGACTAGCTCTCGGGCTGAGTCAATAGGCATTGGCAACCCGAGCCAAGCCCCCACTTTCCACCCCCACACTCACACTTTCATGCGTGACCTAATTACTACCACAAAGGTTGTTCAACATAAACATTCCTTGATTAATTCCGAATCACATTGTTCGTTAAGACAACTCTTCAACCAGTATTGCAAACAGTACCAAGACAGAATTCTATTAAAAATTCTACTCAAACTTATTCATTAAAATTCCAATGTTTTGGAGGTACAACATCCCCCCTCCAGCGAGAGTTCACTCCTCCCGTTGTCGCCTACTGCCCATACAACTAGGTATGTCCACCGCATAGAAAGCACGTCATGCACACTCCCACCGCATAGAAAGCAAAACGTGGGTTCCCACCGCATAGAAAGCAAGTCGTGGGTATCCACCGCATAAAAAGCAAGTCGTGGATTCAAAAGTCCTTAACGAGGAACTCTGCCCCCTGTGATCAGTAGGGGGGTCAGGACTGATTCAACACAATTTGTGGTGAGCCAGCCTGAGCCGCCGACTAATGACAGAGGTAAGAGCATTGTCGAAGAAGGTTTTGATATTTCTAATTGGGCAAAAGCTACAGAAGAATGTGCTGAGGCCCAGACCCATGTCTCTCGTTTGCAATGAGTGATTCGTCGTCTCTCAACAAACAATGCTTGGGCAATAGAATCCACATTCAAAACAAATGTTTTTGGGATGCCACTATATGCAGTCGTATTGCCAAATCAAAATGGAATTGGTTTACCCTTGTGGTTTATGTTGTGCACACATGATGTAGGAACATCTCAAGAAAGCATTGCTTTGCAAGTGACACTAAGGCTTGTGTTCCACAGAATGAACAACATTCGCCCTCGAGCATTGGTGATTGACAAGTGTATGACTTCATTATTGGCCATCAATAAAGTTGTTCATGCTGATCAATCTTGTTGGGAGGTGGACAAAGATGGGACAACTCAACAAGTTGCATGTACTGTCTTGCTATGTTGGTTCCATACCAAGAAAGCATGGGTGGAGCACTTGCTTCCACAAGTTTGTAATATGGTTTTGTATATGTGTATGTGGGTTTATCTGCGTGTCAGAGGTTTATCTGTTAGTGCTTGGATTTATCTGTTAGTGCCTAGGTTTATTTGTTAGTGCCTAGGTTTTTTTGGTAGTGCCTGGGTTTATCTATAAATGACTGGGTTTATCTGTCAATGCCTGGATTTATTTGTTAGTGCCTGGGTTTATCTGTCAGTGCCTTGGTTTTTCTGTGTGTGAGAGCTTATCTATGTGTGCCTGGGCTGATATGGCTGAACTATAGATTATCTCGTATATGTTTCTTGATATGCCTGCCCACTTTTTTTGCAGGCTCCTAAGGAGATGAGTGAAACCCTATATGCATCAATGGAAAATCTAATGCAGTGTGGTACAGAGGACAACTTCGAGCCTCGGTATGCCCAGTTGTTGATAGAATGTGAAGGCCACCCTAATATTGTAAGGTATATCTGCAATGGTTGGGCCGCAAAGACATGCATCTGGCGACAAATGTGGCCAAAATATGGTCGTTTATTTCCACACGGGCATGTGGACACTACCAATTTGGTTGAAAGACTATGGCAGTATGTGAAATACACGCTTCTAGATGCAAGGATCAATCGATCAGCCTTGGATCTATTGCATGCCCTGGTGGGTGACTCCAACACCGGGACACGAATGGGTGGCACTGCTATCGAGTTCTTTCGTCAGAAGCAAGAGATTGGTATAATATTTTCTTTTCATATTAATCAAAGCAAAGGCAATGGGTTTTTCTATGACTGCCTAGTAGGATTATTCGTTTGCATGAAGACTTGCATTTGTGCCTGGGTTTATAGCATGGTATAGGTTTATATGGTTGCCTGGGTTTATCTGTGTCTGGATTGCTTCTGAAGCTGATCACTATATATTTTGTGTAGTTGACTCTGGAAAGCACAACATTTATGGAAATGATCGACTGCAGACCACAAGACTTGCACGAGGTGAAGAATTCTTAAGGAGATATGCAAATGACCCATCGATGATTCAAGTTATCGATGAAGTTGCACTCTTATTTAAGGTCTTGAGCATGTCATCCACAGGGACATGGTATCAAGTTAGTATACAGTCGGCATATTGTGAATGCCCAGATTGGTTTAGCAACTGCAAGCATTTGTATGGAATGCGACTCATCTTAAGGGACTTCTTTTCTCATATTAGCCATATTCTACCCATCCATGCGGAGCATCCAATCATCCTGAATAATGAGTATGAATGGCCTTTCCATCTCATCGAAGGCATCTGGGTTGTTTGTAGGGTTGACAATAGAGAACTTTGTTTTTCTCTTTTAATTTTAGAGCCTCATGGTACATTGAAGACCAGTCATCGCTTCCTAGCCTCCCTAAACAAAAGCAGTCAATTAAACTCAAGTCTTAAATGAATCTGACAGATAAACCCAGTCAATATGACAAATAAACCCATGCAAAATAATAAATAAACCCAGGCACTACCCCAAAATAAACCCAGGCACCATGACAGATAAGCCCATACAAACCTATGATTATCCCAGCAAGGAGACATTCATGGCTTTATTTACCTTCGGATCAGAGTTGATATGCCATCATATGAATTTCCTTTGGTATCACGAAGAATCTATGTGACACTTGCTCTATCGGCAATGCCATATTGAAGTGGAATAGCTCCTTGGAGACACTCATCTTTGCGACATGGCGACATGTTCCAATGTCAAACAAATCTTCCATGCATCGTTTCCTCACAGTAGGATGCACCGGCAAGTGATAAAGATCCTCACGTGATCCCGGCACATGACCTTTGTGCCCAACATGAACCCTTATCCTTACACTTTCCTTTATATCATAGACGCGTTGAATGACGATAGTAAACGGGCATCCACACTTCTTTGATGTGCGTAGTCTTCGATGATCGTGGCCCTTTCTTCGTGCCTCCCCATTGCGATGACACACAAGTTGAATGAAGCCCCTCGACGACGATGATTGCCGCTCTACCAATCTAGCCTTGTGCTTGATGGCAATAGCGTTGATCACATTTTGAATATCATCCATCGGCGCTGTATGTTCCTCAACACCACCTTCATCCTTGCCGGGACTCTTTTGTCTGTCTTGTAAACCCGGGCAATTTTCTGTGGAAGTGGTGTCATGGCTCTCCAATTCCCCCAACCCGGGCAACGATGCACAAACACACAAGTCCAAAAACTCCTTCACATAAGCAAGTGGGATTCCATGCTGTCTAATACTTGTACACCATGTACATGCAATGGATGCCATCGTTGCCCGCAAGCATAAATGGTCGTTTGAGTGGCACGCGGAAACAATGCTTTCCCAATCTTCTATACATGCAAACAACTTTCCATTCCCAATAACAAGATGCGAAGATCCACCTTGGTCAACCATTACGTGGAGTGAATCCCTCATTCTTGCCCATTTTTTCAAGTCTAGCACACCTCGCTTGTCATGGGCTTTGAGAGCACTTATGGTAATCGTTTGGCCACTTTCGATAGAAGCTATCATAAGCCCGTATGTTTGTCTATCAAACGCAAAGTACCTAGTTGATGCAAAAGCAAATGCATCCAAACACCCACTTTGATGCTCTTCAAAGAACTCTTCCATGTCATCCATATCACTTGAGTTTCCATCCGAAGCCCAACCGCCCCCCCCTCGGACTCGTTCCAAGCACCATTAAGCTCCCCGAAGCTCTCATTGCCTTGTAGCTGCAAAAGCAACCCATTCAGATCCCACCCCCAAGGCCCCCCAACCAGCTGCCCCTCCATTGGCGGAGGCGTGCATCTTCGTCAACACAAAACACCCGCTTGCGCCCCCTGTTCAGAAGCCCGGGTTTACCCCCATCCCTACACCTGCTCTGTTGCACGACCTTCCCCAATTCAAATATGAAACTGCCCCGCCACCCGCCACCCCACCTTGCATGAAGCAATTCCTTTCGGCGCCTTAACTGACAATCATTGTCCGCGCACGGAAAGCTGCCCCGACCACCCACCTGCCCCTTTATCCACGTGGCACCTTATCGCCTGAGGCCACGTCACGCGCCCGGCGCCACGTCGTCCCGCCATTTGTCGCTCGGGTTTACCTCCTACCCCAAGCCTGGCCTTGCCACGCGGACGATCCAAATCATCTCACCGACCGCTCCCCAGTTCCGCGCTCTTGATCCCATGAATGAGCTTCTTAAATGTGCATGTGTATATAGTCGCGAGGGAGTGCGTGTGATATATCATACATTCAAACAAATATCATATATGTATGGCCTAAAGTTTCTGGGTATTTTGGGAATTTCCGCAAAATCCAGGTATATTTTAGTAATTCCCCTTTTCTCAAAATTTTGAAATTTGATAGCTTTGTACATTTCGAACGAGCAAGTGCAGAATGTTGATGGCACAGGAGCGATGCCTCGCAGGAGTAGTGTTTGGGTAAGCACGCTTTAGCAAGCCAACTCTCTTACTGCTTTTCTACTTGTGACGGAGGTCCTTCGGCTTTTGCAGAGCCATTATCAACCGCTCAAATGCAGAGGAACGCTGCTGTCAAGCACAGATGCCCAAAGCAGAAAATTCTGTGCCGGCACGGACTGGACAGGTAATGACTTGAAAGAAATAGCTCTTTCTCTCGTAGCCTCCCTGAAGGCCTGTGCAAAGACGAAGGATCTGTGCCATGGTATTCGACTACACACACACATCCGCACAACCGGCTTGCTTGAGAAAAGCATACACCTAGGAAACTCTTTGATCTCTATGTATGCCAAATGTGGTGCACTCACCAAAGCACAACAAGTGCTCGAAGAGCTTCCTATTCGAGATGTCGTCTCATGGAATGCTCTCATTGCTGGGTACGTGCAACAGGGGCAAGCTCACGAATCTTTCACTTGTTATGAATGCATGCGACGAAGTGATGGCCTTGTCCCAGATGCCATAACCTACTCTTGTATCCTGAAAGCATGTGGCATCACTAAAGAAGTTGAAAAGGGCATACAAATTCATGATGAGATTCTCTATAGGAGGCTCTTGGGCAAAAATGTTGTCCTCGGTACGGCCTTGGTTGACATGTATGCAAAATGTGGCAAGCTTAGAAAAGCACGTCATGTGCTTGATGACCTTCCCATTCGAGATGCCATCTGTTGGAATGCACTCATTGCAGGACATATCAGTCAAGGGCAAGGTGCTGAAGCCCTTGATTGTTACGATCATATGCAAAGAGATGGCGTCTTTGCTGATGCAGTGACGTACGCTTGCGTCTTGAAGGCATGTGGCATCACAAGAGTGGTTCATAGGGGCAAACAAATCCACGATGAGGTTGTTAGTCAAGGGCTCCTAAGCAAGAGTCTTGTGCTCGGAAATGCTTTGGTGGACATGTATGCGAAATGTGGTCTGCTCACCGAAGCACGAGAAGCTCTTATTGAGCTTCCTGTCAGAGATGTAGTCTCGTGGTCGGCACTTATTGCAGGCTTTACCCAACAAGGACAGGCCAAGGAAGCTCTTGCTTGTTTCCAACAAATGAGAAGGGAGGGCATCTCCCCTAATGCAATCACCTACACTTGCATCTTGAAGGCCTATGGCATCACAGAGGAAGTAGAAGGGGGCAAACGAATCCATGATGAAATTGTTAGTAAGGGACTCTTACAAAAACACGTTGAACTTGGCAGTGCGTTAATTGACATGTATTCCAAATGTGGCATACTTACAATAGCACGACAAGTGCTTGACAAGCTACCTGTTCGAGATCTGGTCTCTTGGTCAGCACTCATTGTGGGGTATGCACAACGGGGGCAAGCGGAGCAAGCATTGGATTGCTTCCAACGGATGCGTAGGGAGGGCTTCGCTCCTGACTTAGTCTCTTGGAATGCTTTAATAGTAGGGTTTGCTCAACAAGGGAAGGCTGAGAATGCTTTCCGCTGTTTCCAGTGGATGCAAGGTGAGGGTGTCTCTCCAAATGCTGTCACCTTCACGTGCATGCTCAACGCATGTAGTCACTCGGGTCTTGTCAATGAGGGCCAAACGTACTTTGAGGATATGATGAAGAAATATGGAATTGTACCTAACATTGAGCACCACACTTGCATGATTGATCTTTTTGGCCGTGCGGGACACTTTGATAAGGCAATGGGAATTTTCAAGAAATTGCCATCTTATGATCATCCTCCTATTTGGTCCTCTCTGATGGATGCTTGTCGAAATTGGGGAAATGTGAAACTTGGAAGGTTGGTGTTTGACAAAGCAGTACAACTAGATCAGCATGATGCTGCGGCATATGCCTGTATGGCTGAGATATATGCCGATGCGGGCATGCAAGAGGATGCGAAGAAAATTGAAGCTATGAAATTGAAGATGCTACTAGCAAGTAGCTCTGAGATACATGGTGGCTGATGAGATGATGTAAATTATAAGTGTGTGTTTTAATGAATAGGAATCGACTAAGAACCCAGGCTAACTCCAAAACTGCTAAGGACAATTGCAATTGGGTGACACAGAGCTATTTCACTATGTAAAGTTGTGAAACAAAGCATTTCAAGGGAAAATTCAATTCAAGGAAAAGTGAATTGGCTATGGCAAATCTTCAGGCATGCGTGCACCTAGTTGAGGGATCATGTACACCATCAGCAGTTGATAAATCAATCACAATATCCCTGGTCTTATCTCGAATTGCATCATCACAAATATGGGCGCTAATATGCTTTTAAACATTTACCTTTGAAAGTCGTATGCCTATGGGCCACCTTGGAGTAGAAAACAATGGAAGCTTGTCGGAATTGGGGAAATGTGGAGCTTAGAAGGTTAGTGTTTTGTAAAAGGAGGACAGCTTGATGAAGATATACTGCAACACATGCCTGTATGAGGTATATGCTGATGCTGGCAGGGAAGAGGGCGTGAAGATAATTGCTACTGGCAAGCCCTTGAGACATACATGGTGGTTGGTGAGATGATACTGATATGTAACAGGTCTCTTTATGCTCTTTGAATGGATAAGAATCTGCTTCGAACCCAAGCTAATATCTGATAAATGTGAAGGACAGTTGAAATTGGGTGCCAAAAAGCTTTATCTGATCATGATGTAAAGATGTGAAACAGAACTTCCTAAAAAAATTCATAAAGGAAATAGTGAATCCATGGGGGATCTTCATGCACGCACGGGCCCTAGATGAAAGGGCATGTACACCATTGACAATAAACAAATATCACAATGTCCACTGGTAGTAACTCAAATTGAAACTACACAAAGTGAACTCTATATGGATGCTAATATGTCCTAAACAAATACCTCGCATACCTATGGGCTAACTTGAATTTAGGAGAAGCCCAAAATTACCTTTGATTGAAAGTGGAAGTTGTGGACTCGTGTTAGTCAGCCAATATAGAATACTAACAGCTACGTCAGTCATGGCGAGTTTTATTTTGCTGCAGGTACTTGTAAGGTTCAAGGGTTTGTAGTTTATATTTTGCTGTCGTTTGTCTTGCGCTTGAAAACTGTTCTAGAACTTGATCCCTTGTTCCAATGATGGGCAACAATAAAGGTGGAACTGACCAATGTTGAAATTGCGTGCAGAAGAATCTTTCAAGATCAGCGACGAAGCTTCTCGAGCCTCAGATGCATGTCCAAGGAGTCCCTCTCACCCCTTCTCAAGCAACTTTTGGACAATCTTGAAAAGACACTAGCATTGCTTGGAACATGAGCCTAAAACGGCACCTTGCGCTGACCTTTCAAGTGAATGAAAGGTCACATTTACTTACTGCGAAGTAGCTCCCCCTAAATGCAATCATCCATTTGTGAAAGAAAGCCCTTTCGCTGACTCCAATATTATCAACTACTATCATCTGAAGGCTTCCACGTGCAGACACCTTTATCACTACCGTAGGTTGTAGAACTAGTCCTTCAAAGACCGACATGGGTTGTACAACTTCTCTCTCAACGACTAAGAGAAACAAAAATACTTGAAAATTAAAAATAGCATTGCAAAGTTAAAGCAACTGGGTGGTAGGGCAAAATAATAATAGACAAAAGTAACCTGGTCTCGATACATCCAAAGCTTGAAACTCAACAGGCATATGCTTGCAATGCCACAAAATAGAGCACTTAAAA
Organism: Adiantum capillus-veneris; assembly: GCF_014529385.1. NCBI lineage: Eukaryota > Viridiplantae > Streptophyta > Polypodiopsida > Polypodiales > Pteridaceae > Adiantum > Adiantum capillus-veneris. The sequence continues at coordinate 24,239,659 of NC_140934.1, read as the reverse complement.
CTGAATCCATACTCCTTTAGGAACCACCCAAAATAAGGATGCACAGCCACTCTCCATGCAGATATTAACAAACCCACATTGCGTAGAGAAGTTGTAAGTTTCATTCTTCCTGGGAAAAAGAGACCTCAAGTTGCCTAACAAAAAAGTATAATAAGAAACACTCGGTCCTTAACCTTCACGTAGGGACTTCAAAGTACTTTGTAATCCACATTCGCAGCAAAATTACTTCACGGGTACATTGACGAAAATACATTGTGACCACATTATGCATGTTGTGAAAAACCATCCTTCTCTAAACCAACAAAACAGTATAGCAAGAAACAATGCTACCACAAGCAGATCAAAAACATCATTCTCTAACCTAACAAAACAATCGTATGCATGCTCATAGGGCACAATTCATGACAACTACAACCTTGTATTTCATATTAACTCATCCATCGGCAACACCCTATTTAACATACCTTATTCAAAAGAATATCCGACTTCACAATGTAGATGTTCAAGACATTAATAGACCAGTAGAACAACAAAAGCAAGAGAATACTGCACAAGAGCAATGAGTCAAGAGGCTATTTGCTGGGCTTATTGTAACTGCCTCCTGAAGTAGGGTATCCCGGTGGAGGATAACCGATCGGAGGCTCATTGCCCGCACTTGCATATGGCTTACTAGGCCCTTGATGTCCATATCCATAGCTCTGTTGTGCATCAGGGTATCCTGGTGGAGGATATGGTGCAGATGGCTGATTGCCATAGCCTGCTGCCGGAGCCGATGTGTATGAAGAATGACCCTGGCCACTCCCATATGGCTCTGCGGTTGCATGATATGGAGCACCTTGAGGAGGGGCCGGCTGAGTACCTGGTTTGCCATGCTTGATCTCATAGGAATGGAGGTACTCCTGAGCCTTATGGGCGTATTTTCCATAGCCGGACTCCTCAAGCTTTCCGTAGTGCGAAACAGCACCGATTAGGGTACCTGCAGCACCAGCGAGCTTCCCCATGCTGACGTCTTCGGATGCAGAGGAGTTATCGGTGGAGGAGGGCTTGTGCAGCTTGGTCTTTGCCGCGTTCATCACCACTTGGGCGCTGGACATGACCTCGCCATAGGAGGGCTTGTGAGAATGGGAAGCTGACGACGAGGGTTTGACGTTGCCCTGCTCTGCTGAAGGGGGTTTCTGCGCGTGGCCAGTGCCATGGCTTGCACTTGAAGAATGGCTCTGTGATGAGTTTAGCAGAGTGGAGGCCGTGGAGAGGAGATCAGAGAGACCGCGGTCGGCCATGTGTTAAAACGCAGAAGCGAGACGAAGAAGAAGTCGCAGATGAAAGTGAGATATAGAGGAGTGGATGTCAATATATTATGTATAGGCTAGGCTATGCACTTGATCTTTACGCGTAGGTCAACGTCATCGAGCGTGTGCCTAGTTCTACGTAATGAGGCTAGTTCTACGTAAGAGCCGGGTCGCGCCATGGCTAGTGGTCGCACCCAAAAGGGACGAAGCCTGGTGTAATGCAGCTGGCGAGAACATCGCTGAAAAGCAACTGCAATGATTGGCCTGATCGTGAGAGACTTGCGTTGCTTCATTGCTGCCCTGAAATATCCGTCGGGCGCCTTGATTAAAACAGAGAATGGTCAATGAACGACCATTCCCGGCCGTCACAGTCCAAGGGAGGGGGGCCAACGACAACAACCTGTGTGAGCATTACAGGCAGAGAAAGCGACTGCAGGCAGATTCCGGAAGTTGATAGTGACCTTCCACGTAATGCAACGTTGTGTGCGCCAATGATTGACCTTCGAAAAGAACGTGTTCCATCTGCTGATGTGTCAGTCATCGAGCGGCTTTAGGCAGGAAGTTACGGCTTTTATTCGCCTGTAGATGGAGGGCCACGATCTGCAGCCCCCCTCCCCTGGGCTGTGACGGGGTTAGTGAAACCACAGCAGCGCTTCCACGATTCTAGAGCAAATTTTGGGATTTCCTAAAAAAAGGTTCTTGCTTCCCCCCGCTACTCCCAGAGACCCATGGCACGACTCAGCTCTAAGTTCTCGCTCTTTAATCTTTGGCGAAAATTACATGAAAAATCCCAAAATACTCCTCAAATTTCAAAAATTCCCAATATTTTGTCATAAATTCCCAAAATACCCTTCAAATTTTCCAAAATTCCCAAGATACCCCTGGTTGTTAGATTAAATTTCTACGAAGATAAAAATTTTGTAGCTTCATAAGAAGACTCATTGTCTATCAATACAAGATGCTAAATCTAGAATTTGACTTGGTTATGCAAGCTTTGGAGATGAATTGAATCTTTATCTTTAGACATAATTGCCCTTTTTTTGCGAGGTAATTTGTGACAAATTACATGCGCAAAAACGGATCTCAATTGTCAAAAAGGTTGAAAGATTAGAAATCTTGAACAATCCAACCAAAATAGATACAAGAGTGTTTTGGGAATTTTTAAAATTTGAGGGATATTTTGGGAATTTATGATTAAGACCCTTGGTTGGTGGGATCAACGACGGTTGACTTGTGGGAAGCTCGAGGCCAATGGACGGGCCAAAAAAATGGCCACTCGCCTTGCAACAACACGAATCAAACTCGAACACCTCCTGCTTGTAAGCTCAATGGCCTAACCACCTTTGCCTGCACGCATCATGTGACACGGGTTGCAAACATAACATTTATAACTAAACTCAAACATCCACCTTCCCTTGCCCTTGTTTACTAACTGTCTCCTTGTTTACTTTTCGCCGATCGGACGATGCCGCGCCTCTCATGATTCTCGCCTGCAATTCCCCATTGTGGATCCCATGGATGGGGCTTCATTTAAGATGTAACATTTAATGGCCTAGTAACTTGTGTGTAGCAAAAAATAGCATGAACATAGTGAGCATTTCATTAGAATAGATTCCTAATGAGAATAACAAGAGTGCTTGGGTGGAGAGAGCAACAAAAAGTATAACACCTAGTTAGATAGCATGAACAATACTTCAAAAGAGAGAGAAATTAAGCAATTGAAAACAGCTGAGGACCGGATTTGCATTGAGCCGGTCCCCCCTCCAAAAGGCTTTGTATTATGGTTTCTCCCATCAAGAGAGACATTTTACAATACAATTCTTTGCGTTCCTTCAATACTAGCTAGTGCACTGAAGATGGAAACATTCAAGCACTAAGTAAAACACTTCTCAAACACATCAATTCCCTCACGGTCTCAGACCCAAGACCTCACACACCTTCGAAGATGGTGAGAGCTAGCGGGGTATGAGAGTAGATTGAGAGGAAGAAGGAGTAGTCTTACGAGAAAGATGTACATCTCCTCACATAATCACTCGTATTAGCATAGCTTAGCTTAGTAATTAGCATGGTAGAGGAGATGAGCGTGCATTGAAGCTTGGCTCTTGGTTGGATTTGCATCACAAAGCCAAGAGTTGTGGGTGTAGGCCTCCCTTCTCACAATGTTGGAGTAGGTGATAAACTTTCCATTAAAGCTTGAGAAGAGAGAGAGAGAGAGAGTCTTCTTACTCTACACATGAGCTTGTGTGAGTGTGTGTGGATAATGCCTTTGAAAAATCAGCCACCTCTCTCTCTTGGTCGACCCCTCTTGCTATTTGCTCTTGCTAGCACCTCATTGGACCTCCCCAGGCTTAGCCAATAGGATTTCAGGAGCATAAGTGATAGCCTTCTGACATGTGTCCCCCTTTCCCCTTTTGTGAGAGCTTTAGGTAATTAATAAATGCAATTAAACTCTTATTGGACCCCTTTGTCTCCTGGCCAATAGGAATCAGGCAAGCCATTGGGCTGCTGAATGCTCATTGGACCCCTTGAGAGACTGTCCAATAGTCTTATAGAGAGATTAATTTCTATTGATTCTTTTATTAAGTGTTTTTATATTAATTAAACTAGATTTATTCTAGCCTAATTCTCATTTGTCCACCTCCATGGCCATCCAATAGGATTTGAGTACACCTTGTGGGCATCTGGCCTAGGGAGGTGACATGTGTCCCTCTTTCCCCTTGTGTACAAAGGAAGCTTGTGAGTGTGTGTTTCTCTCTCATCCCCTACTTCTTGGGCTCGCCCCCTCCTATGTAGGAGTTTGTGAAGACTTTTTGGGACACACACAAAGCATCCAATTTCCTAAGCCTTTGACCATTGGACACAACCTTTGAATTTTGGAACCTTAGCATTTTGGAAGTCTTAATGGGATGACCCTAAGGTCTTTGGAGCCCATTGTTGCACATAGCTCTTTTGCATATGCCCCCCCCCCCCCCCCCTTTGGATCCCTATTTTCCCTCCTTTGGATCCCTACTGTGGAGGGTCTGCCAGCTTAACCAATATTCTAGCTTTTTCTCCCTTGACACTTCCCCATATTAAATGACCAGTTTAACATGAGAAAATCATTTAGGAGAATTAGATATTAGTTATTATGACATTACCTCTCTCTTGAAATCATAGTCGTCCTCGACTATGGGTAAAGAAAATAAAGCATATCATTAGTCCTTTTTGTAGCGGGTAGAGGATCCCTATGTTACCCTACGACATCGTTCGAAAATGGATGACTAGTCCATTTGGCGCTTGAGAGCCTAAGCTGCCGCCGTAAGCATGTCTGCACATTAGTCCTATCAATCTTCCATAGTAGAGTGACAAGCTCTACTTGGTGTTTGGGAGATGTCGTCTCCGCAAACTTGATCTAAGTATGCATACTACTTCACATTTGTGCACAATAAAGAAAAAGAGAGTCTTATAAGACAAAAACTTTGTTCAGTTTTAACATTTGTACATTTGCTTACTCTTGGGAAGCATTGTAAGCATTGACAAGGTTTAGTTTATCCTTTAATTGTATGCCTTGTATCCATCTAGCATCTTCAAAAGGATAATTCTTAAACTTAATAAGATATCGTCGGATAGTCTTACTGTCTCTTAGTACCTTGTCTTCATGTCGGAGGATGGACTCGGGCTGCACCTCTTCTTGGTCCATAATCTCCGGAGGGTTTTCAATAGTAGGTTCTTGAGGTGGCTCTCCTTTGTAAGGCTTTTATAGGCTCACATGAAAAGCATTGTGTATGAGCCAATGGCTGGGCAACTTGAGTTGATAGGCCATCTCATTGATTGGCCTAAGAATCTGGAAGAGACCATAGTACCTTTTTGCTAACTTAGCATAGTACTTTTGGTGTCCGGTAGGATTCTTGCCCGTCGTGTGCCTTAATCGAGCATTGGGAAATTTGAGTAAGACCCAATCATTTTCTTTAAAGGCTTGGTCTCTTCTATGCTTGTCAGCAGCAACCTTTTGCCTTTGCTGTGAGATAGAGATAGCATCCTTAATCTTTTGGAAAGATTCTTGTAGGTCTCGGTTATACTGATCTGCAACGAAGATCTTTCCGTGTACCTTAAGTAGTAGTAGGGGACTTTTTGATCTTCCTTCAATTACCTCAAAAGGTGCTTTTCCGGTGGAAGTATGTACAGTGTTATTGTAGGCATACTCCACTAAGGGTAAGTACTTCTCCCATTGGGATCTTTAATCTACTTCCGTTACATAGGCTTTTAGTAGATCGAGAATTGGTAGACTAGCTATTTCACTTTGGCCATCCGTTTGCGATTGATAGGCCAAAGAGAAGTTTAGCCTTGTTCCTAAATTCTCATAGAGACCCTTCCAAAAATTACTGGTCATTCTAGGATCTCTATCCGACACTATGGACATTGGCAAGCCATGGTACTTGAAGATTAGTGATATGAAGAGGGTTGCCATTTGATGGGCTTTGATAGTCTTTTTGACAGGTATAAAATGAGCTTGTTTACTAAGCCTGTCCATTATCGTCCATATTCCCATATTCCCATGGATAGACTTAGCCAATCCAAAGATAAAATCCATGGATATGCTCTCCCGTGGTGAATTAGGGATTGGCAAATGTTGAAGCAATCCAGGTTGCTTCTCTCTATCAAACTTCGTCTTTTGACATACCGCACATTTAGAAACATACTCTTGTATGTTTGCTTTCATGGTAGGCCAATAGAAATATGTTTCAATCCCTTTTAGGGTAGACTGAATCCCTCTATGCCCTGCATAAGTAGGAGCATGAGATTCATACATTACTTTCTCACGTAGTGAGCTAGTAACGCATAGTCTATTGCCATAGAGAAGATGACCATCTTGTAAAGTAAATGGTTCCTCTTTCTTCCCTAATGCAAGGGCTGAAATCACATCTCTAAAATAGGGATCAATAGCCTACTCATCTATCATAGAAGATAGATCATTGTGAGTTGCTATGGAAACCGCATTCACTCTTGGCCGTCTTGAGAGTGCATCGGCTACTTGATTATGCTTGCCAGCAATGTGAGCAATATGAAAATGAAATTGCGAAAGAAAGTTTTCCCACCTCATTTGTTTGTCGAAGAGCTTGGTTTGCGTCATGAAGTACTTAATACTTTGGTGATCCGTTTGCAGAATGAAAGGAGTCCTCAGTAAATAGTGCTTCCATGAGTCTAAGGCATGTAGAATTGCGAGGAGTTCCTTTTCATATATGCCTAGAGCTTGCTCAACAAGGTCGAGCCTTCGACTTTCATAAGCTATGGAATGCCCTTCTTGGAGAAAAACAGATCCAAGGCAATCACCACAAGCATCACATTTGACCTCAATTGGCTTTGAGAGATCCGGTAGTGTAAGGACAGAGAGATAATCTTTTCTTTAAGCTTTTCAAAAGCATTGTTCTCCTTGGCAGACCATGTATACCTAACATTTTTCTTTGTAAGGTCATGTAATGGTCCTGCTATTAGTGAGAACTTTTCAATGAAGCGTCTATAGTATGCAAACATACCTATAAAGCTTCTTAGTTCATGAAGATTCCTTGGTTTCGACCATCCTTTTATTACTAATCTTGATGGATCCATTTGGATGCCATCTTGAGAGATAATGTGAACCTAAATATTGAATCTCTTGCAAGAAAAATTCACTTTTCTTTTGATTAACATAAAGTTTTGTCATAATAATCAATATCTAATTCTCCTAAATGATTTTCTCATGTTAAACTGATCATTTAATATGGGGAAGTGCCAGGGGAGAAAAAGCTAGAATATTGGTTAAGCTAGCAGACCAGCCATAGTAGGGATCCAAAGGGGGGGCCATCTGCAAAAGAGCCATGAGCAACAATGGGCTAAAAAGACCCTAAGGTTCAGCCCATTAAGACTTCCAAAATGCTAAGGTTCCAAAATTCAAAGGTTGTGTCCAAAGGTCAACCATGGGGGAATTGGATGCTTTGTGTGTGTCAAAAAAGTCTTTACAAATCCCTACTTAGGAGGGGGCGACCCTTGCTTGTAGGGGATGAGAGAGAAAGCCACACACACACACACACACACACACACACACACACACACACACACACACACACACACACACACACACACACACACAAGCTCCCTTTACACAAAGGGAATGAGGGACACATGTCAGCTCCCTCGGCTAGATGCCCACAAGGTGTACCCAATTCCTATTGGATGGCCTTGGAGGTGGACCAATGAGAATTAGGCTAGAGTAAATCTAGTTTAATTAGTTTAAAAACACTTAATAAAAGAACCAATGAGAATTAAGTCCTCTAGAAGACTATTGGATAGTCTCCCAAGGGGTCCAATGAGCATTCAACAGCCCAATGGCTTGCCTGATTCCTATTGGCCAGGAGGCAAAGGGGTCCAATGAGAGTTTAGTTGAATTATTCACCTAAAGATCTCACAAAAGGGGAAAGGTCAGAAGGCTATCACTTATACTGCTTAATTACCATTGGCTAGGCTTGGGGAGGTCCAATGAGAGTAGAGCATGAGCAAATAGCAAGAGGGGTCGACCAAGAGAGAGAGGGGCCTGATTTTTGCAAGGCATAATCACACACACACTCACACAAGCTCATGTGTGAAGTAAAGAAGACTCTCTCTCCCTCTTAAGCTTTAATGGAAAGCTTACCACCTACTCCAAGCTTGTGAGAAGGGAGGCCTACACCAACAACTCTTGGCTTTGTGATGCAAATCCAACCAAGATCCAAGCTTCAATGCATGCTCATCTCCTCTACCATGCTAATTACTAAGCTAAGCTATGCTAATATGAGTGATTATGTGAGGAGATGTACATCTTTCTCGTAAGACTACTCCTTCTTCCTCTCAATCTACTCTCATACCCTCCTAGCTCTCACCATCTTTGAAGGTGTGTGAGGTCTTGGGTCTGAGACCGGGGATAATTGATGTTGTGTTTGCTAAGTGTTTTGCTTAGTGCATGAAGCTTTCATCTTCATTGCACTAGCTAGTCTTGAAGGAACACAAAGAATTGTATTGTACAATGTCTCTCTTGATGGGAGAAACCATAATACAAAGCCTTTTGAAGGGGGGACCGGCTCCATGAAAATCCGGTCCTCAACTGTTGTCAATAGCTTAATTTCTCTCTCTTTTGAAAGTATTGTTCATGCTATCTAACTAGGTGTTATGCTTTTTGTTGCTCTCTCCACCCAAGCACTCTTGTAATTCCCATTAGGAATCTATTCTAATGAAATGCCCACTATGTTCATGCTAATTTCCCCTACACACAAGTTATTAGGCCATTAAATGTTACAAGTTTATTCTCTCTTAGAACTTGAAATATTACCTGGAGGTGTTGCTTGTGTTCGTTTAATGAGTTAGAGTAGATGATGATATCATCAAAGAACACTCCAGTAACGGTTTGGTGAGGCTTGAATAGCTTCTCCATAAAGCGGTTGAATGGAGCTGGTGCATTGGTCAAGCCAAAAGGCATGACAATATATTCGTAAAGACCAAACATAGTGCAAAATGTGGTCTTTACAATGTCTTGATCAAATATCCTTATTTGATGAAGCTACTTTTTAGGTCAATCCTACTGAAGTAGGCGGACCCTTGTAGCTTATCAAATAGGTCTTCTACCCGTGGAAAGGGAAACCTATTCTTGATAGTGATTCTATTTAGTGCTCTATAGTCGACACACATACGATATGTGCCGTCTTTCTTTTGCACTAATAGCACAGGAGAACAAAATGGAGATGAGCTAGGCCTAACCATGCCCTTCTCAACTAGCTCATGCACTTGCCGCATAATCTCCTCTTGTTGAGCTTGAGAAACTCTATAAGGAGGTTTGTTAGGCGGTGAACTTCTTGGAAGAAGTTCAATTGCATGGTCATCATTGCCTCGTTTAGGAAGTAGCTCACAAGGGATGTCGTCAATAAAGACATCTTGAAACCCCTTGAGAAAATTGGATAACTCTAATTGCTTGTGAGTGTGTTTATTTTCTTTTGTTAAAACATTAGTTTCATTTTGAGAATCTTTAACAAAAATCATGTACACGGAAATAGAGCTCTTTATTGACTTATTGAAAGCTTGTGTATGTACAATGGGTATGGTGTTACCCATGTGCTTGGCATCTATGTACACATCTTTTTCCCTGAACCTAAAGGAGATTCTCCTTTCAGGGAATTTAACATTGGCAGCCATGAGATCAAACCATGGTGCCCCTAGGATTACATTCTCATGCTTGAGAGGAGAGATAAAGAACTCCTCTTTGTCCACATAGCTTTGGACATGGAGCCTCAATTTTTCGATTAAGGGAGTGACTGAAGATTTTTGCCCCTTGAAAGCACCGTCTATGGGTAGGACATCTCCCATCTCATAAGCTTGTATGCCTAGCTTGGTGGCCAACTCTGTGGATATGAAATTGTGAGTAGAACCAGGGTCAAAGAGAATAAAAGCATCATGTTCTCTTACCTTTCCCCAAGCATGGCATAGAGGAGATCCTTTGTGGCGAGTTTCCTCCTCTTGGATTTCGACCAAGGTAGCCCTAGGAGGCTCATGCAGGGTGTTCTTTTGGGGACAAGCGTGGTACGCATGCCTTTGCTCGCCACACTTGAAACAACGGTTATCCTTGCGTTAAGGCTCAAGCTCTTCAGGAGAGAGTTTGTTTTTACCTTTGTAAACTCCCTTCTCCTTAGTTTTGTTGGAGTTGCCCTTAGGAGAGTTTTGGACATTGTCCTTCCCCTTAGGCTCATTAGAACCCTTGTTCTCTGTGGGCTTAAAATTTGTTTTAGCCCACATTTGGAAATTGATTCGAGAAGCCACCATAGTATGGTGTATAACCGCCGATATGGTGCATGGCCTTTGGGAGTTGACATACTCCGCCATTTCTTCAGTTAAGCCCGCACAAAATTGTTGCTTTTCCTCTCCAAAATCCAACTTCTTGAAGAGAGTGGTTTTGAGTTGTAAGTCCCAAAACTTGTCTAAATATTTGTGAATGGATTCAAAGGGAGAGAGCTTCAAGCTTTGCCATTCGGTGAGTACTTTGTCTTTGGCATCGGTGGTAATAATGGAAGCTCTTAAAGCTTTCCATGTTCGTGGAGCTTCACCATTGGCCCGTAGGCTAGCCCGTAGGCTAGACCACCACTGTCTGGCGGACTTTTGAAAGTGCATAGCTCAATGACGTAGCTTAGAGGACTCCATGAAGCCCTCATCTCCAAACGCCGCATTGAATTGTTGGATAAAGGCCAAGACTTCTTCCATAGCACCAAAGGTGCCATCGTAGGTAAGGAAAGAGATACTCTTCCCTCCCTCTTTGAACTTCTTGAGCTTGGATGACCTCTTCCATGCGGCATAGGATTTCCTATGGCCTTTTCTTTCTGATGGTTCAAAAGTTGCACCATCACTTTCTTCAAAAGATGAAGAATTTGAGGAAGATGGAGAAGAGGGTGATATCTTTCTCACCTATTCTTGCCTTGACCTTCTTTGTCTTCACCATCACTTTCATAAGAGGAAGAGGATGAAGAAGATGGAGAAGAGGGTGTCCTCTTTCTCGCCTTTTTCTTCTCTTGCTTTTTGTCATCCCTCTTTGAAGTAGGATGTGGAGAAGTATGTGATGGTCTTCTCCGTTTTGGAGGTGATGGAGAGCGTTTAGAGTGCCGTCTTCGTGGATCCATCTCCGCTGAGGTGGCAGGAGACTCACTTATTTCTCGTTCCTTCAATGGGGGCTCTTAAATTCTCCTTTGAGAAGGAGAAGCGTCATCAAGGAGAAAATTTCTAGGCCCTTGATATGGATCCTCTTCTTCTTCCCAAATCGGAGAGAGACCTCTTTTGAAAGTCTCGCAAGGAGGCTTCCTAGGTGCTCTCTCGTCATGGTGGGGAGCTTGGAGAATCCCATGAGCACGAAGCTGCCGTTGCACTTCACTTTGGAGGGATGGATTTCCCATGGCTTGTTGAAGCCTAGAAACAAGGGCATCATTAGCAGCCTGCTCATTAGCAAAATCAAAGTTATCAACATTAATTTCACTCTCTTTACTATTGTCAGCCATTCTAACAACTTTTAGGTGTAAACTTTTTGGGTGTACTTTGGCACTTCAAGCCCTAGTTTCTACTCCTCTTTACCCCTTTAGAAAAAGCACTCAAGCTACTATACCTGTGGCTCGAATACCATTAATTGCAAGGAATACAAGAGAGGGTCGCTTAACACTAAAACATCACTGGCTCCTGTCAAGCTTCTAATAGCTCAATAGTGGTTAAAAGCCTCGTAGGACTCCACTATTAAGACCATAGCTCTCGATGGTGATGCCCCATTAATTGCACAAAGACAGGCGCATTGCAAGGCTGAAAAATCCCTCTTCTACTTACTCACATGCAATTAATCATACCAATCATTTATAGCTAGCTTGAGGACCTCCCTTCTTGAGCAAGGAAAGAGAAACCTTGTGCTCTGATACCAGTGTAACATTTAATGGCCTAGTAACTTGTGTGTAGCAAAAAATAGCATGAACATAGTGAGCATTTCATTAGAATACATTCCTAATGAGAATAACAAGAGTGCTTGGGTGGAGAGAGCAACAAAAAGTATAACACCTAGTTAGATAGCATGAACAATACTTCAAAAGAGAGAGAAATTAAGCAATTGACAACAGTTGAGGACTGGATTTGCATGGAGCCGGTCCCTGTCCAAAAGGCTTTGTATTTTGGTTTCTCCCATCAAGAGAGACATTTTACAATACAATTCTTCGTGTTCCTTCAATACTAGTTAGTGCAATGAAGATGGAAACATTCAAGCACTAAGTAAAACACTTATCACACACAACATCAATTCCCTCACGGTCTCAGACCCAAGACCTCACACACCTTCGAAGATGGTGAGAGCTAGCAGGGTATGAGAGTAGATTGAGAGAAAGAAGGAGTAGTCTTACGAGAAAGATGTACATCTCCTCACATAATCACTCGTATTAGCATAGCGTAGCTTAGTAATTAGCACGATAGAGAAGATGAGCATGCATTGAAGCTTGGCTCTTGGTTGGATTTGCATCACAAAGCCAAGAGTTGTTGGTGTAGGCCTCCCTTCTCACAAGCTTGGAGTAGGTGATAAGCTTTCCATTAAAGCTTGAGAAGAGAGAGAGAGAGAGAGAGAGAGAGAGAGAGAGAGAGAGAGAGAGAGAGAGAGAGAGAGAGAGAGAGAGTCTTCTTAATCTACACATGAGCTTGTGTGAGTGTGTGTGGGTAATGCCTTTGAAAAATCAGCCCCCTCTCTCTCTTGGTCGACCCCTCTTGCTATTTGCTCTTGCTAGCACCTCATTGGACCTCCCCAGGCTTAGCCAATAGGATTTCAGAAGCATAAGTGATAGCCTTCTGACATGTGTCCCCCTTTCCCCTTTTTTGAGAGCTTTAGGTAATTAATAAATGCAATTAAACTCTTATTGGACCCCTTTGTCTCCTGGCCAATAGGAATCAGGCAAGCCATTGAGCTGCTGAATGCTAATTGGACCCCTTGGGAGAGTGTCCAATAGTCTTATAGAGAGCTTAATTCCTATTGGTTCTTTCATTAAGTGTTTTTATATTAATTAAACTAGATTTACTCTAGCCTAATTCTCATTGGTCCACCTCCACTGGGCCATCCAATAGGATTTGAGTACACCTTGTGGGCATCCTGCCTAGGAGGTGACAAGTGTCCCTCTTTCCCCTTGTGTACAAAGGAAGCTTGTGAGTGTGTGTGTGTGTTTCTCTCTCATCCCCTACTTCTTGGGCTCGCCCCCTTGTTAGAAGTTGGACACACCCTATGGAGCTCGGCGGAAGATTATTTTTTGTAATTATTCATTTATTGAGAAAACTCGACTTTTCACCTTTGTAATTATTGGGGCTTACAGAAGTTTCCAGATTGTATCCCATTTTTGACATTTAGATTGAGTAGATGTTTAAAGTTGGAACATTAGGGTTTGCGATTGTAAGGTATTTATACCACTTTTTGACCTTAATGAGAAAACCTTTGTCATTTTAAAAAGTTTTGTCTCTGTGAGTGAGCGTACTATGTACGAGAGAGAGAGTGAGAGTTTCATCTTGACGCTACGCGCGCACCGATGGTTGGAATCGAGTGCGGAGAAGTGCAGTGTGTTGCCCCCGACGAGAGCTACGCGCCGATACCTACATTGTGGACGTACGGTCCGGTTTTGCGAGCTCGACCTACGAGCTTCATCTGGTGATTCGGTGAGCATACTTTATCCGTTTTCGCATTTCAACATATCCACGCGTTCTCATTGAGTAGAGCTACACATTAGGCACTTTAGTTTTTGAAAAAGATGACCTGAAAATTTTGGCCAGACATCCTACGTGATTTTGCACCAGGTGTTTTGGGTTGGGATTTTGGTTCATGGACCTTAGGGAGAGCGATCTATTGGTGTTAGTAGGGTCTCCTTTAAGTTTTGTGGCGTTTCGAGACCGTTTGATGGGTATTTGGCTCTTGGAAGCGTTGTAGGAAACCTCTTCTTATGCACTCCTGAAGGCTGTAGCTTAGACATTGGGTAGAGACCTCTGTAGGAATTAGTCGAGAGTCGGTTGAGTGTAGATTGACACCCTATGCTTGCTTCCACGCACCTGCGGGTCGAGCTTTGTCCTTAGCTGACAAATCTTGTTAGGTGAGTTCTCGCTGTGCTGACGTCCATCGCGGTGTTTCCGCCAACATTGGCGCCGCTGCCGTGGACGAAAACCCTAGGTAGGTGACCGAGACTAGTCCTTGAGGATAGGGATTCTTTGGCTTGCCAGAGTCTCGTTTTACATTTAGATAGGATCAGAGGGTGGAGGACTCTCTAGGTCTTAGAGGGAGTCTAGGGAGCGTGTGTCTGGCCTAGATCCTTCGACTTAGGTAGATTTAGGTAGACTGAGATAGTTTTAGGTATTAGTTGAGTTGATGAGTAGGAGTTGGAGTGGTAGAAGCAGTGAAAGGAGAGCTTGAGAGTCCGGAGAGGCCAGGAAGCAACCAAAACACCACTCTCACCATTTCACATGATGAGTAGGAGTAGGATAAGTAGGACATCATGATTTATGATCTAAAGCACTTCATGCATGTTATACTTGCTGTTAGGTTCATCACAAGGTTGTAAAAGACGAAAAAGAGTGTTTGAAAGCTGAAGAGAAGTTCAAAAGTTGCTGTGAGTGTTTCTGATAGAGCTGCAGAGCATCAGGAGCATTTCTGTCAGGAAAAAATCACTTTTGAAGCCAGGAGACATCCTACGCGTAGGATGTCTACAAGCTGATCTGGTGGGAATTTTGAAATTTTGAGTTGACCAGCGTGTTCAGAAGGTAGGGTTTACCCTATTTTTCACCTGGAAAGTGGAAATTTGACCATATCTTGACAAGATAAGGCCAGATAGACAGAAATTGCCAGACATCCTACCCAAATTGTGCTAAGGCATTATTTTAAGACCAAAACCATAGGATGGCTGCATAAGCATGATCTGCATGATATATTGAGTGACTGAGAAAGGTTTCATCTCAATTGGGTGAGAAAATTAAGTTCTAAGCAGACTTTAGCATTTTTTGACTGAAAAGGGCGAGAACAACTAAAATTGGGGTCTTTTGAAATCCAAACCAAAATTTAAGCATAGCAGTGAGTTGCTGACATCAAGGGGAAGCTATGACTCAAGTCTGGGGTCAAACAGGCCAAAAAGACATCATACACATAGGATGTCATCTGTGTGATTTTGCACTCCAAACCCATATTTGAGCATACCAAAGTGATCAGCACCTTAAGGGGAGTCTGTACTTTGCATTTGAAGCTATTTTGATCAGTTAAACATGCTACGCGTAGAATGTCTAATGCATGAAATTTAAGCCAGAAACTGACAGTGGGCATAGCAGGGTGTTGTATAGCTTAAGGCAAGCCTCCTAGTCAATTTTGGTCCAAATTGGAGTTGATTTGACTGTTCATACCAACATCAGGCTGCTGGAACAGATTTCTGATCCATTGACCAGCTTATAGGTGTCCAAATCAAAAAGTAAAAATAGATGTGGACTCAGCACATCAAGGGGAGTCTATAGTGCAAAAAACCAGGCAAAACAGAGCAGGAGACATCCTACGCGTAGGATGTCTACTGGGGCTTAGGAAAGAGAAAATTTGAATGAGGTTATACAGTGAGGTTCCATTTGACTTGAGGATTCCAGAAATTCTTTCAGAAGTGAATTTGCACCTTCTTTGACCTTTTGACGGAGCAAAGACGGAATTCAGACTTTTCATATAAATTGACAAACACTCGAGGGAAGTACAATTCCAGATTAGCAGACCTAATCCAGAACATCAGAAGTGTATAAATACAGTAGTGGTTGAGGTTAACTCTGCAGTTATACCAATCATTACTAAAATCACCTCTAGCGGTTAAATGCTTTGAATTCGATTGCCGAAATTAAACGCTTGTGTACAGGTATATTCTGCGGCAAAGCAAGAAGTTGTGCGAAAACTGATCCGTTGCCAGGTGAGTGGTTGGATTTGTGTAAGTTGCATTGCTAAGTTTGATGAATTTAAGATCAGGAAGATACATTTTTAGAGACAAGAAGGTGGCAGGTGATCAGGCTAGCTTAGTGTCCACCGAAGAGAGTGTAACTCAGGCAAGGCTAGATCCACTAGCACCGATTATTGAGGAGGGTAGTGATACTGACACTTCATCAGACAAATCCTTCTTCATGATGGGTAGTCAACAGCCAGGAGGTTTCACCTATGGAGGACCAATTCCACGAGGAAGCACCTCCCTAAATCCTTTGAATGATTCCAAGTTCACTACGATCTTCGAAGGAACAAACTCGAGGGGATCCCTAGTTTATTCTGACTATCGAGGACGCAAGTGTATTTGTATTGAAGAAAGACCGGCTCAGAGACTGGAGATAATTCGAGTCTATGACGATGGAGATAGATTCCGAGACGAAAAGGGGAACCACTATCTGATAGTTAGTAACCCCGAGGATTACAACAGATATGGAGATAACGTGGCGAAAGGAAAAATGGTTTCAGAAACTCAAGAACCACCACCAAACATTGATCGACCAGGAGTGCTTTTTATATATGATAAGAAAACAACCAAGATCTCACCCTATAATGAGAATGTGGGGATTTACAAGCATGAGAGCGAGGGAATAGTCTCTTACTTTTGATGCAAAGAACCCTATCCAAACGAATTAAGCAAAGACAAGGTTCTTTACTTATTCTCTTATGAAACTGTTATGGGGAAGGATATCGTTTTTGTTGATAAGTATGGGCGAGAATACAAATGTATTCTCCCAGAGGAGGTAGAAAAGGCAACAGTTCCAGAAGCATCAACATATGCCCCAGAAGAAGTGCCAAGAGCCACCTACCCCTAGCAAATCGAAAAATCCCTTTTCAGAAGATTATGACGCAACCTTACATTCTACCCGACAACAGATGTTCAACTACCAGGACCAACCAGCAACTCAGCCATCATTGCAGGCATGGCTTCGACAGAGTGCAACATTAGAACAAGACCGAAACCGAGATGGTTATCAAGCCGCACGAGGGCTACGGGATTTACAAGAACCACCACTCTATTCACGGTATCAAGGCGAGAGTAAGCCAAAAACTCAAGGGTCAACAGAGCCTGGAAGACCACCCATAGAGCGAGTTCGAAGAGATGAACCATCTCTTGCAAAAACCGTCAGAAATTACGGCTTAGGAGCACCATTGGGAGAGAAACCAGCCCACTACTGACGGCCAGAGGATGTATATCGATTAGGACGAGAAGATCCAATGATGAGATTTGTAGACCATCGTAGAATTAGACCTTCTCAAGTGCAAAAATGGGTAAACAAGAAATACACAGGAAACAGAGATCCTAGGGATCATGTAGCAGCCTTTGTGCGTGTAATTAGAGTTGAAGAGGATTTAGACTTCCCTACCCAATTTGCAGGGTTTGGACTAACCCTAGAGGAGGATGCTGCTACTTGGTTTGACTCTGTGGAGCGTAGAGACTTTGAGTCTATGGAGGAGGAATTCTCACAAAAGGGGATAACTCATAATAAAGTCTCACAAATCCATAAATTCAAACAGAAAGACGGGGAATCTGGGCGAAAGGCAACCCTATGGCTAAAAAGATATGTTAAGTTCTGCCCTGTGGAGGAACTGCCAACTCAGTCCAGACTTAAGCTTATATTTATCCAAGGACTAAGGAATGCAGATTTCCAAAAGGACTTACATATGAAGAGGAGCACAACGTTAAATGAGTTAACTAAGGAGACTCTTTACCTTGTAGACAATTGTGCGGTCTACAAAGAGGGTGAATTCAAGGATCTTGATGACGATTCATCCTCGTAACAAAGTGGAAGCAAGTCCGCTAAGACAACACCGAAAGGAGAAGTAGCTGTAAACCAGGAGCAGCTTGTAGAGGAAGTGCTAAAAAAGATTAACTTATATGCCAAACCTCAGGCTAAATAGCCAAAGTGGTGTGCTATTGAACAAAAATGGACAAACCATGGGACGGAGGAATGTTATTATAACAAGGGGTATGTGCGAGAATGACCTTATGCTCCCCAAGCTCAGATAGCATCTCCTCAACTTCCATCGATGCCTAGGTATCAAGCAGGCAACCTACCAGGACCTGTAGGTGTAGAAAGACCACAACTAGTATTGGGGCAACAACCACCCCTACCAGGATTACGACCAGTCCGCATAAGATACACACCAACAATAACCGAACCAGAAGACTGAGGCTTTAGTGCCTATGCATGCATATTACGAAGATCCCAATGGATATGCTGCAAATCCTGTCCAACGTCAGAATCATGGAGCATGATGGGAAGTACAAGACCACCAATAGCTGCACAGGTAGCAGGAGACGGAAGATATAGCTTGGATGAACGGACATTGTTGTTCATAGCCAACGGAGGTATGGGCGGGCAGAGATATGCATACCAGCAAAGAGGAGCTCAAGGAGCACCTCAACAACC
The DNA here is from genome assembly GCF_014529385.1 of Adiantum capillus-veneris. Taxonomy (NCBI): domain Eukaryota; kingdom Viridiplantae; phylum Streptophyta; class Polypodiopsida; order Polypodiales; family Pteridaceae; genus Adiantum; species Adiantum capillus-veneris. The sequence goes on along the minus strand of NC_140934.1, from coordinate 24,221,447 downwards.
TAAGGGACCCTGCTACAAGTGTGGTGGAGACCATTGGCTAAGAGACTATCCTCATGATGAAATCATTAGAGTCAACGAGTATTGCACCGAGTGTGGAGTTACTCATTTGATTTCGGATTTTCCTAAGAACCTGAGCAAAAGAGAAAAAACTACCTTGAACATGCTAGGAGGGTCAGAAAATGAAACAATAATACCTATTCAAGCAGTGACACGAGCCCAAGCTCAAAGAATGATGAACGAACCCATAATTGAAGAGCCAAAAACCGATGCCCCAAGTTCAGAAGCGAAAAATTAGAGAAGCACTTGGAAAGCTAGAAAGGCGCGTATGAAAGCCAAGAGAGAACGAGAGCAAACGGCTCTATCCGAGGAGTTGAAACACACGAAGGATAGATGAGAGCGGTTAGAGGATCTAGCTAGCCTAAGCTCATACATTGCGTCACCCATAGCACCCAATGAAATAGCAGAACCCAAAAGTGCAGGATCAGGAGGATCAGTGTTGGCAGAAAAGGTAAATGAGCAGTTAGACGCACTTTTGAAAGCTTACGAAGCCAGACTCAAAAACAACCAAACCCAAGAGCAAAGATGGATGACTTATCCATATGTTGAAATAGAAAAACAGAGGTTGGAAATGTGTAGAAAGATGATTGAAACAGCTTAATCTTTGATAGAAAACCCGCTTGGTAAACCTGCAAGTTGGCATGAAATACCAGCTCCAACCCCTATCAAACCAACTTTGGAGAAACAAGTAGATACGAAGGAGAGACTCACGAATGCCTCCGAGTCTAGGAGAGAGCCTATCATAGTGCCAAATACAACAGATGATACAAGTGAGGGGTTCCAACCTAAAACATTGGTAGAAATGGGTAAGGATTGTAACGGTCTAGATGATCTGTGGAAGCAAATGCGTGATGCCAACGAAGCCAACTGGGTGAGTTACCACACGAATAGCACGAGAAATGAGAAAAATGAGATCTTACCTCCTATTGAAGAATTTGAGGCAATGTCACAAATGAACTTTGATATGCATTCACAAGGGGGAGACCGGGGATCGATTAGTTCGGGGCACAGCCAACCAGACTCGCTAAAATCTCTACCCTCTTACCTAGGAGAGTATGAAGCCAAGTCTGAGGTGAGAGCAACCCCATCTCAAAGACTTTCTTCTAACAAAGTGATGGATTCATAAGGGTTGATTGAGTTATTGTCCACCCCTGTGGCATGTACAATCACATTAGCCGAACTCCTGAGGTTACGACCAAATATGTGGACCACAGTAGGCAAATGCTTAGAAAAATTTGGAGCGAAAGACCCCACCTTGAAGCTTCAAAAAGGGATCAGAGAATTGGACAGGCCTCAACTAAACACTAGGCCTGTACCTTTAAACAAGGTTGGAGAATATTGTGAGGGGGAAGATGGAAACACCACGCTACCAGTAGAATTCCAAGGAGTAGTTTCCAAAGCTATTCTTGACAGTGGAGCAGGAGTCGCTATTGCCACCAAAGAAATCTGGAAAAAATTGGGAAAAACCGGCTTTGAGAGAATGAAATTGCAATTGGCAGATGGGTTCATGGAAAAGACTCTAGGACTCTTAGAAAAAGTAATGTCACCTCGTGCGGAATCGAGTATGAGTATACGTTTGCAATAGTCGATTTCGACAAAAAGAACAATTACGAGATCATCTTGAGAAGACCATTTATGAGACAATTAAAGATGGCCCAGGATTGGGGTTACGACCACATATACCTCACACATGGCGAGACTACAACCAAAATTCACTTGAAAGACCATAGTTACAAGGATGTGAAGCAGACACCAGTAGAAGAGTTTGATTCAACTACATTGGCAGGGTCAGAACTCCCAGCATGGCTGGGGTAACAAAAAGAGCTATGGATGTGCGGGGCTTCACATTGTGGGAGCTTAAAAAGAGAGGAATGCATCTTAGAAAGAGCGATTGAGGACAAGGATTATATTTTGGAACCTTTTCTTGAAGATGCCTTGGAACCTCTGGAATGGGAACACATACTAGCAACATTGGATGTCTGTACCATTACAGATAGCCCAACGACAAAATTTTGCGATAAGGATGGCTATGATGTGCTACCCTACTACATGGTAAGCCTTATACCAGGAGGAGATGAGATTGTAGAACCACTAGAACAAGAAAAGTTTTATAACTCTTCTGAGCATCTGGAGATGAATAACGATGCAAATAATGAGTGTTCAGACAGCTCAAGCGAGCGTGGGGAGAAAACAACGAATATCAAGTTTTATGACTTTGCCAATCAGCACCCTAGACGCCAGGAACGCTATAGGAAAAAACGAGCAGAAAACAAAATGAGAGAGAACCTGATGCCCGGGATAAAAGATAAAACTCACTATCACAATGCTTTGTCAAAGTAGAGGATTGTTTAAAAGACCAAATATCAGGAAGATTCTCGAGAGTGCGAAGGGAACGGACGAAAGAGGAAATAAAACAAGTACGTAAAGCTAAAACAGAAACAAAATCAAAGAAATCTCAAAAATCAAAACACGAAAAAACAAAAGACCCAGAGTGGACCAAATTGGAGCGTAACATTAGGAAATTTCGGAGGTCATTTGGAGGGCCATATGAAGGAGAGAGAAAATAGAGCGCGTCCAATGAGCAGGAGGGCTACGTTACGTAGGAAAATACGTGGAAAGACTCAAAAATAGGAAAATATCCTAACTTCTTTGCTTTTACCGAGCTGTTAGGTGCGTGTGTGGTCCCACTGCTGATATTCTCTTATGGTCATTAATGTACTGGAGGGTGACCATTAAGCCCGCACAAGATATTGGAATTCTAAAACACTTTCCCTTCATTAGAATGCTTTCAAAGTGAATCTCCCTCCACTAAAGCTTTTCTCTCAGAGCTATGGCTTCCACGTCTTCTTGCCCAAGAAGCTCTAGGTGTTTATGGTCTCTCACACCAACTACCAACACCTGCACTTTGCCTAGAAGGCCAAGTAGTAGCATATCCTCAATTACAATATCAACTTCAATAAGTGCAGAGAACCAATGGGTTGGACAAAGGATAAACAAAGGTTCATGGGTCCTCATGCAACCAAGAAGAGCCAAGAGGTCTAGTGCTATCAATGTTTACCGCTCAGCATGGAAGGCCAGAGTGTTGGATTTCAAAGTTGAAATCGGCAAAAGATCTGTAAAGGAAGTTCTTGTTCAGCATGTGTTTACCCATCCAGACGTGATAGCAAACGGTGGAAATGTGTCAGATATACATCAACCACGTTGCAATTGTAAGTATTCTTGACATCTGAACTGGATTAGATTTGTCATTTCACTTATTGATACTCTTATTATAACTTTTCTTATATATTTTGCAACGTTTATCCCTCTTCTTATGAGCAATGGCTCCATTCTTCACATCTCAACTACATTAGATTTGTCATTTTGACTTATTGATACTCTTAGTTTTACTCTTGTTATATATTTTGCAGATGTTTATCCCTCTTCTTATGAGCAATGGGAGCCTGTGGAGTGCATAATAGGCCTCTTCCTTGTTGTTCATGCCCACATTGGTTCTCTACAGTATTCAGGGAGAAGCAACAAAAGCCTGGCTGATGAAGGAATATTCTTCTATGACCACGTCTGCCAACTTTGCCCAGGGAATAAGAATGGCATGTTGGTGAAAGTGCCTCTACAAACCGACTGGAACACTGTGGACTGGCTAGTTCCTGAGGAAGCAATGGTGGAGGCGATGCGAAGTAAGCTCTATAAGGATATACAGAGGTCTCTACGTAGCTCTATTCCCACCAAACTTGTTAGAATTGCAAACTTTTGTCCTGCTGCACTGTTCATAGAGTTGTTTCATAACTACAATATACGTGTTACGAAAACTATGTTCATGTGCAAGTCATTTCAACAGTCATCCTGTGACAAACTTCTTGACAGAGGATGGTATATAAAGGAAGAGATTGGCATACGGTGCGAGGTCGCGCTTGACACTCTAGTTGTCAAGTACATGATTGCAAGCCAATCACTATTAGTCTCCTTTTGGTATATGCGATCACAAATGCTCAGAGGTAAGTACATTCCTATGGACCAAGTTTCTGCAGGTTTGGAAGATAATCCCGCTGTGGATGTGGAAGTGATTGATAAAGAGCAAGGCCTAATGTTGGTGGTTACAATAAGGAAGCTATGCAGTCTTCTGCAGTTGCGGCACGACATAATTGAAGAGTCAATGGACAGGGACCTTTCAGATTTTTCCTTTTTCCTAGTTGGCCGTAAGCTGATGTGGCGTAGGGAAAAAGATATTTTGTGCAAAGAGTTGGATGGTCGGGTTGAAATAGTGTCAATATAACAAAGATTCTTGTGAACCCAAGTGTATACGAATGACTTTCAATACATGAAGTTTTTTTGAGCTCATTTGTCTTGTGCTCTGTGAATATAAGTGTTCTTGAAATACATTTCTTTAGCCATTGCCACCTCTCTCTCTCTCTCTCTCTCTCTCTCTCTCTCTCTCTCTCTCTCTCTCTCAATGTTAGGCAAGACAAAGACATGATAGATGAGTCATCTTAATTCATTAGAAAGTACAAACTCGTCCGTGAACAATGGACTGAGATAGAATTTCTGTAAGTATGGAATCAAAATGTCTTCAAGGTAAAAATCAAAGGTATGCCCCTCAAAAGAGGGTGGTGAGATAGTTGTTCCTGGTGGATTTAGTTCTCCCTTTTCAGGAGTATCATCAATTAGTAGTGTATTATTTGCATCAAAGGGTACATCGATTTGGCTAAACGGTTTGTACAAAAGAGGTAAATGTGGTTTTTAGGGTGGTAGTGGCCCTCGACGGTAACACATTTTCTTTGATCATACAAAAAGGCAAAATCTAACGTGTGAGCGGTGCATACACCGCAAACTATTGTAACTAGTGGCGACAAGTTTTGCCTTTGCATTGAAGACCATACGGCAACTTTGAAGCGCGGAAGAAGAAACTGAATAAACTCTTTGGTTCCTGGACGAACCACGACTTGACAAGTTCCCATCCGAAATGTTTGCAAATCCTCGAAGGGGTCTGCTATACCCAAAGCCGGGCACACACATCAGCAGCAGTTCATTGATGTCCAAGATAATCAACCTCTGTAAAAGTTGACAAGTACATATAAGTAGTTAGAAGCTGAACATATTTTGCCATACTTCAATAGACATTACCGAAACAACCGTATCTACAGGTAGCAAGGGTCCATACTGGGTCTCTATAGTGTTGTTGTCGTTGTTGCTATCCTCTGCTTTAGCTTCATCGTCGTAGTCATCATTCTCATCTTCATCAAGGGTCTCCCCCATGTCTCTTTCTGCCTTATTCAGGGTTTTCTCCAAGGTCTTTTCCTCTGCCTCTGTTGGCCGGCTTGCATCATCCATATCCTTTTGCTCATCCGTAGGCCTGCTTTCCTCATCCATCCTTGCCTCATCCATATCATTTTGCTCATCCGAAGGCTTGCTTTCCTCATCCATCCTTGCCTCATCCATATCCTTTTGCTCATCCATAGGCCTGCTTTCCTCATCGAGGGTTTCATCCATGGGCTCTTTTGGCTCCTCCACTGGCTTACTTGGCTCTTTCATTGTCTCCTCCATAAGCCCCTCTGCTTGTACACTAGCACCTTCCATATGCTCATTTGACCTTTCTTCATCCTCTGCTCTTTCATCTTCGGCTGATATGACCCCCTCGGCCCGTTGTGATTCCACTGTATCTCATGCAGGGGTTTGTCGTGGTGGCTCGTCATGTATTGTCATATCAATTGTGCGATCGTCCAAGCCGCTATCTTCAAGCTCTCTGGGGTTCGACATAGTGAGCAGGTGTTGTATTAGACTTATCCGATATCTTTGCAAATAATCATATGTGTAGTTTTGCACAGCACTCTGCAAAATTGAAAGACCACATGGTGAGAAGTCTTGTATAAAGAA